>NC_064923.1:72937075-73547825 GCF_023897955.1 Schistocerca gregaria | reverse complement strand
GTCAAAACGTTGTGTGTGTGAAATCGTATGGGATTTAACTGCTAAGGTCATCAGTCCCTAAGTGTACACACTACTTAACCTAAATTATCCTAAGGACAAACACACACACCCATGCCCGTGGGACGACTCGAACCTCCGCCGGGTCCAACCACACAGTCCATGACATCAGCGCCCCAGACCGCTCGACTAATCCCGCGCGAATGTCAAAACTTTCTAGCAGTCACTTTGCTTCATCCCGATAACGCAAGAAACATATGAAGCTTTTCAGCCCAAGTGTATATTCAGAAGACCAATAAGCCCGAGTAAGTGCATGAAGAGCATTTGATTAAGAATCAAATTTTGTAAATCACTTAACCAAATCATGTTGCGAAAGGGAATAGCAATTTTACTGGATAATGGGAATTTTAGTCTAGTTCAGCAAATAATTTTATTTTACAGCAAGAATAATATGAATATCACCCCCCCCCCCCCCCCCTCCTGAACCATACACCTTGCCGTTGGTTGGGAGGCTTGCGTGCCTCGGCGACACAGATGGCCGTACCGTAGGTCCAACAACGGAGGGGTATCTGTTGAGAGGCCAGACAAACGTATGGTTCCTGAAAGGGGCAGCAGCCGTTTCAGGAGTTGCAGGGGCAACAGTCTGGAAGATTGACCGATCTGGTCTTGTAAATGAACCAAAACGGCCTTGCTGTGCTGGTACTGCGAACGGCTGAAAGCAAGGGGAAACTACGGCCGTAATTTTTTCCGAAGGCATGCAGCTTTACTGTAAGGATAAATGATGATGGCGTCCTCTTGGGTAAAATATTCCGGAGGTAAAATAGTCCCCCATTCGACTACTCACGAGGAAGTCGTTATCAGGAGAAAGAAAACTGACGTTCTACGGATCGGAGCGTGGAATGTCAGATCCCTTAATCTCTCAGGTAGATTAGAAAATTTTAAAAGGGAAATGGATAGGTTAAAGTTAGATATAGTGGGAATTAGCGAAGTTCGGTGGCAGGAGGAACAAGACTTTTGGTCAGGTGAATACAGAGTTATAAATACAAAATCAAATAGAGGTAATGCAGGAGTAGGTTTAATAATGATTTTTTTTAAAAAAAGGAGTTCGAGTAAGCTACTACAAACATAGTGAGCGCATTATTGTGGCCAAGATAGACACGAAGCCCACGCCTACAACAGTAGTACAAGTTTATATGCCAACTAGCTCTGCAGATGACGAAGAAATTCATGAAATGTATGATGAGATAAAAGAAATTATTCAGGTAGTGAAGGGAGACGAAAATTTAATAGCCATGGGTGATTGGAATTCGAGAGTAGGAAAAGGAAAAGAAGGAAACATAGTAGGTGAATATGGATTGAGGGTAAGAAATGAAAGAGGAAGCCGTCTGGTAAAATTTTGCGCAGAACATAACTTAATCATAGCTAACACTTGGTTGAAGAATCGTGAAAGAAGGTTGTATACATGGAAGAACCCTGGAGATACTAAAAGGTATCAGATAGATTATATAATGGTAAAACAGAGGTTTAGGAACAAGGTTTTAAATTGTAAGATATTTCCAGGGGCAGCTGTGGACTTTGACCACAATCTATTGGTTATGACCTGTAGATTAAAACTGAAGAAACTGCAAAAAGGTGGGAATTTAAGGAGATGGGACGTGGATAAACTGAAAGAGCGGTTGTACAGAGTTTCAGGGAGAGCATAAAGGAACAATTGACAGGAATGGGGGAAAGAAATACAGTAGAAGAAGAATGGATAGCTTTGAGGGATGAAGTGCTGAAGGCAGCAGGGGATCAAGTATGTAAAAAGACAAGGGCTGGTAAAAATCCTTGGCTGACAGAAGAAATACTGAATTTAATTGATGCACGGAGAAAATACAAAAATGCAGTAAATGTGTGGTGTCACCGCCAGACACCACACTTGCTAGGTGGTAGCCTTCCAATCGGCCGCGGTCCGGTAGTATACGTCGGACCCGCGTGTCGCCACTATCAGTGATTGCAGACCTCACGCCAGCCTGCGTGAGCTAAAACGCGTGCATTTCGGCCTCCTTTAGGTATATGGGTTGGCTCTCCTGCCAACCACAACAAAATGAAGCAGGCAAAAAGGCATACAAACGTCTCAAAAATGAGATCGACAGGAAGTGCAAAATGGCTAAGTAGGCAAGGCTAGAGGCCAAATGTAAGGCTGTAGAGGCTTACCTACAGGAAAATTAAAGATACCCTTGGAGAAAAGAGAACCACTTGTATGAATATGAAGGGCTCAGATGGAAAGCAGAAAGGTGGAAGGAGTCTATGCAAGGGCGATGTACTTGAGGACAATATTAGGGAAATGGAAAAGGATGTAGATGAAGATGAAACGGGAGATATGATACTGCGTGAAGAATTTGATAGAGCACTGAAAGACCTAAGTCGAAACAAGGCCTCAGGAGTAGACAACATTCCATTAGAACTACTGACAGCCTTGGGAGAGCCAGTCCTGACAAAACTCTACCATCTGGTGAGCAAAATGTATGAGACAAGCGAAATACCACCAGAATTCAAGAAGAATATAATAATTCCAATCCCAAAGAAAGCAGGCGTTAACAGATGTGAAAATTACCGATCTGTCAGTTTCATAAGTCACGGTTGCAAAATACTAACGCGAATTCTTTACAGACTAACGGAAAAACAGGTAGAGGCCGACCTCGGGGAACATCAGTTTGGATTCCGTAGAAATATCGGAACACGTGAGGCAATACTGACCCTACGACTTATCTTGAAAGCTAGATTAAGAAAAGGCAAACCTACGTTTCTAGCATTTGTAGACTTGGAGAAAGCTTTTGACAATGTTGACTGGAATAATCTGTTTCAAATTCTGAAGGTGGCTGGGGTAAAATACAAGGAGCGAAAGGCTATTTACAATTTGTACAGAAACCAGACGGCAGTTATAAGAGTCGAGGGACGTGAAAGGGAAGCAGTGGTTGGGAATGGAGTGAGACAGGGTTGTAGCCTCTCCCCGATGTTATTCAATCTGTATATTGAGCAAGGAGTAAAGGAAACAAAAGAAAAATTGGGAGTGGGTATTAAAATGCATGGAGAAGAAGTAAAAATTTTAAAGTTCGCCGATGACATTGTAATTCTATCAGAGACAGCAAAGGACTTGAACAAAAGCAAAACGAGGATAATGGAATGTAGTCGAATTAAGTCGGGCGATGCTGAGGGAATCAGATTAGGGAATGGGACACTTAATGTAGTAAATGAGTTTTGCTATTTGGGGAGCAAAGTAACTGATGATGGTCGAAGTAGAGAGGATATAAAATGTAGACTGGCAATGGCAAGGAAAGCGTTTCTCAAGAAGAGAAGTTTGTTAACATCGAGTATAGATTTAAAAGTCAGGATGTCGTTTCTGAAAGTATTTGTATGGTGTGTAGCCATGTATAGAAGTGAAACATGGACGATAAATAGTTTGGACAAGAAGAAAATAGAAGCCTTCGAACTGTGGTGCTACAGAAGAATGCTGAAGATTAGATGGGTAGATCACGTAACTAATGAGGAAGTATTGAATAGGATTGGGGAGAAGAGGAGTTTGTGGCACAACTTGACAAGAAGAAGGGATCGGTTGGTAGGACATGTTCTGAGGCATCAAGGGAACACCAATTTAGTATTGGAGGGCACTGTGGAGGGTAAAAATCGTAGAGGGAGACCAAGAGATGAATACACTAAACAGAGTCAGAAGGATGTAGGCTGCAGTACCTATTGGGAGATGAAGAAGCTTGCACAGGATAGAGTTGCATGGAGAGCTGCATCAAACCAGTCTCAGGACTGAAGACCATAACAACAACAATATGAATATCACGGTAGAAGAGACCTTTCAGTGTAAGATGTTATACTTTAATTCAAAACTCTGAGTTTATTTATAGTCAGACAACTTTAATTACAGGAGCAAAGAGGCCGTTTTATCTTTTTTGGCAGAGCAGCATCACTTTGTTGTTTTAAGAAAAACGTCATCATGTTGAAATCAGAAATAGAAAACACAGCGACAGCAGTAATTATGCCTATCTGAAATAAGTAAGTCTTCTGAGCGAAAGAAGTGACTAAAAAGGGAGGAATTATACCAAAAATTTAAAAAAATTAAAAATAAACTCAAGAAAAAACAAACACGTCAGTAAGGGCTTTGTTCGTGAAATGTAAGGTTCCAGATTCGTGTGCAGTTTGGCACACAATTTCAGTGTGACATGAAGTTTCAATTCGTGCATCGTTCAGAAACACATCAAATGCTTCTAAAATTTATTTTATTTTTCTTGCTATTTGGCAAATGACTTCAAAAAACATTTGATTATTTCTTCTGTCAAGTATTATTCAGAAAGCTTTAAATACAATATATTTAAATATCGTTCGATATTCTACTGTTATTGAATGTACATGAATGAAGACAAGGCAGAGGATTTTTATCCCCATTTTCAGGTAATTCTGTTCCCCCTGGAAGATCTTTTCTGTCCTCGGTGCTTCTCACGCGCTACTCTAGCTTCATTGTTGCAGGAAAATCTTCCTCGTTCACCAGGCGTCTTTGTACAGCTCAGGGCATGTCTGAGACATTCTGCAGTCCAATCAGCGTAAGAAGATCTCTGGCAGCTAGCAGTGCTTGAGCCGCCTTTCAAATGTGAAGGACTAACTCGGCTGCAGGAGGAACAATGTTCATCAACAGAGCTGCGAGAACACTGAGTTGGTGCCACAGAGAGGTTCACAAAGTCGGAGTCCCAGAGTCTTTTACATTCGAAATGGTCTTAAGGTAGTACTTAGTTCGAATAGAGACAGTTTCACAGCTAAGTATCACACCAATGCAACTTCTTATGTGTGAAATGGCTAGGCATCGAAGTCACGGACGTTTTGACACTTCATTTACATTGGAAATGAGCCTGTTCGCGACATATTTCAACTATCACTCAAATCACTAATTCAGGTTTTATTAATTACCCAGATTCCTTTCAAAAATTAAATATTTTTTTATTACACCTCAAGCTGGTCTAATTGATAACTGATTTCTCCATTTTCCGCTTTTCGTTTGGCTATGATAATTTGGATAAAAACCCATAATGAAATTTTATTCAAACCTTTAAAAACGTTTTTCTTATCTACCTGGAATAATTTCAACCACTTACGTTCTTTCCTGAGAAAATAAAAATCGGTCTAATCAATTTCATATCTCTTTTGGCCACTTCCCACTCTTCGGCTATGAGAAGTTGGACAAAAACTTGTATAATTTATAGCAGTTATGTTTTCGTTACACTCACACTTTGAGCGAAAACTGTATACCCAAGTGAATTACAGTAGTAGAGGTACCAAAAATCTGAGAGAGAAAGGATGCATATGAACAAACTTTTGTCAGAATAAGATACACATTACGAAAGGAACTGCTGAGGCGTATATGAATAGTTCACTTGGTTCAAGAGAGAGCAGAACATAAAAGAAATGTGGTCAAAATTGTGATATTTGAATGTGGAAGAAGAATTACGATGAATATTGACACAATTTGTTTGTCCCGAAATCACTAAGTTAAGGCTTCTGCAATTTATACAGTACCTCTTCAAAAAAATATAAAAATAAAACAAAATAAAATGTGTCATGGATTTCAGGTTTTACCTATTCCTGAACAATATGTACAGCCACCAAACCAAGTTGTTCGCATGCCGTGACGAGCTCAAGCAGATTTGACTGTGTATATTATCGAAAGCCACACAATAGCAACCGTGTCAGCGCCACACGTATCACATTTTTAGCTGTGTATTTGTTCCCTTTCTACACCAACGATTTTACTTATAGACATTTTCAATCTTCCGCAATTACGTATAATGATGCACATTGCTGTATATGTATATTTTGAGACTTACTTTTATCTGTACGAAACGCCGAGACGCTTCTGCCTCGAATACATAAATAAGAGCAAATAAGAGCAAAGGTGCACAGTTATGCGGTAGCCGCGTGGCAGTGTTTGAGGCCCTGGAATTCCGCTGAAATAACACAGGCGCGCGACCCTCGATACCATGTATATTTTTAACACTGCGGACGTGCTGCAAGCGTAACATCAATATTGCCGAGGTATGCCGAACAGGATAATACAACTCGTCGCAGACGAGTATGTAACAGTCATTTACTGCCAGGATATTTCAGTATAAGCAAGCCCCCGAAAGAGAGCGTCCTGGTACTCATTCAGTATGATGGTTTCCGTGTGTGTGAAGTGGCAAGCAAGTGCAGCGTTCAACCTCGATGTGCCCAGAAGTGGATAAAGAGGTGGTGACAAACAGGGCTAACTAGCCGGCTTCGAGGCTCGGACTTAGAAACGGTGTCGATGCCTCAGCAAGACAGCGTGTGACTTGACACCTGAATGGAACGTCCGTTTTTAAACGTTGTCCAACTCAAGAAAGAGGCCAATTTCCGTGAATGCTCCCAAACCGTTCGCTGCTGCTTACGACCTGCTGAACTTAGAGCCCTTCTAATAAAACGGTCCTCTCTGACAACCACAGAATTTTATATGCTTGCCTCAAGTTTTAGTTCAGTGAATGAGGTTCCGGTGACGGTCCACATGCCACAGTGAACACCTTATATCCCATAGTACGTGGCGCACCATTCGCGTGTTGGTTGTATCACAGTCTCGTACTGCGAATTTATGTCCATCTCGCTGCGGATCAATACGTGCCCATAATGAAACTTACTATGGCGCGGAGTGTAAGGATGAATTTTGGGAATGGCGTGATAGACTTCCAGTAGAACCACTCACCAGTCGAATCGTGCAGTATTGTTTTCCACAACAGGCCTACGTGGACCTCATCGGCTGCCCTGTTCCAGCGCTACTCTTGAGTCCCACTGAAAATTTGTGGTCGACAATGAAGCGTCATATGAAGTTACACTGGCCGACACTGGTCCCCACACCTAGCGTTGGATACATGGGGAAGTCAGGCAGATGATGGGACACCTGATGGACTTCATACCAGCCTCATCCCTGATCTGCAGCTTCCCTCGTCTCACATCACTCCACTTTCCACTGAGGTGGCACAAGTCACCGAATAGCTATATGCCCACATACAGAAGGAGGCACTGTCGCCTACACAAGGTATAAAAAGGCAGTGCATTGATGGAGCGGCAACGGCCTTGCCGCAGTCGATACACCGGTTCCCGTGAGATCACCGAAGTGTGTCCGGCCCTTGGATGGGTAACCATCCAACCGTCATGCGCTGTTGCCGTTTTTCTGGGGGCACTCAGCCTCGTGATGCCAACTGAGGTTCACTCGACCGAATAGTAGCGGCTTCGGTCAAGAATACCTTCATAACGACCGGGTGATCGGTGTGCTGACCCCATGCCCCTCCTGTCCGTCCTCTTACGAGGACAAAACGGAGGTCGAATTGTCCCGGTAGCCAACTTGTGGCTTGAAGACGGAGTGCATTGATGCAGCTGTCATTCGTACTCAAATGATTCTTGTAAAACAGTTTCCGACGTGATTATGGCAGCACGATGGAATTAACAGACTTTCAACGCGGCGTGGTGCTGACAACTAGACACATGGGAAATTTAGTTTCGGAAAACGTTAGGGAATTCAATATTCCGAGATCCACAGTGTCAAGAGTGTGCCGAGAATACCACGTTTCAGGCGCTACCTCTCACCACGGACAATGCTGTGTCCGACGGCCTTCACTTCATGACCGAAAGTGTGCTCCCTGCCGCCGTTGGATAAGCAGCTGCCAGCAGAAAGTCGTATACTCCTAGCTCACACATTTGTTACATAGTTTAATTCTTAATTTCTTTGGGTGTTTTTGGTACTTGCATTGTTTAATTCATAAATTTCGGGCGTATTATAGTATTTGAGAGTTGTAGCATCGCGATTTAGTAACTGAATAGTGTAAAATCGCGTAGTCTCCTTCCGCCGCCAAGCAGTGTGTCAGCAGTGCGCAAGTAGCAGCATTACTGCATTTACTAGGCAATCTTGTATTTTAATAACCGGTTAAATTTTGTCGATTTGTTTTTTGTGCTCTCTGTAGATTAATTCAGACGATTTTTGCACAGTTTTTAGCATGGATAGTGACTGCAACTGCTGTGTTCGGATGCACGCTGAGTTGGCATCCCTTCGCTCCCAGCTTCAGGCAGTGTTGGCTTCGGTCACACAGCTTGAGGCTGTTGCCAATGGGCATCACTGTGGGGGTCCGGATGGGGGTTTGTCGGGGACGGCCAGCTCGTCCCACGCATCCCCCGATCGGACTACGACTGTGGCTGCCCGGGACATTTCCCACATTGAGGCTGATCCCTCACCCGTGGCAGAGTGGGAGGTCGTCTCGAGGTGGGCGAAAGACATTCCGGAGGGCTAAACGGAGGGCCTCTCCAGTTTGTCTGACGAACCGGTTTCAGGCTCTGTCTCCGGCTGATACTGTTGTTCGGCCGGAGATGTCTGCTTGTCCTGTTCCAGAGGTTGCCCCTCAGTCTGCAAGATCTGGGCAGTCACAGAGGGTGGGCTTACTGGTAGTTGGGAGCTCTAATGTCAGGTGCGTAATGGGGCCCCTTATGGATTTGGTAGCAAGAGAGGGGAAGAAAACCAATGTGCACACCGTGTGCACACCGGGGGGAGTCATTCCAGATGTGGAAAGGGTCCTTCCGGATGCCATGAAGGGTACAGGGTGCACCCATCTGCAGGTGGTCGCTCATGTCGGCACCAATGACGTGTGTCGCTATGGATCGGAGGAAATCCTCTATGGCTTGCAGCGGCTATCTGATTTGGTGAAGACTGCCAGTCTCGGTAGCGGGATGAAAGCAGAGCTCACCATCTGCAGCGTCGTCGACAGGACTGACTGCGGACCTTTGATACAGAGCCGAGTGGAGGGTCTGAATCAGAGGCTGAGACGGTTCTGCGACCGTGTGGGCTGCAGATTCCTCGACTTGCGCCATACGGTGGTGGGGTTTCGGCTTCCGCTGGATAGTCAGGAGTCCACTACACGCAGCAAGCGGCTACAGGGGTAGCAGGGATTGTGTGGCGTGGATTGGGCAAGTACAGAAAGGGCAACAGCCTCAAAGAGTGCGGGGCAGTCAGGACATGCGGGGACCAAACAGCAATCGGGATTGTATTGTAAACTGTCGAAGCTGCATTGGTAAAGTACCGGAACTTCAAGCACTGATAGAAAGCACCGAAGCTGAAATCGTTATAGGTACAGAAAGCTGGCTGAAGCCAGAGATAAATTCAGTCAAAATTTTTACAAAGGCACAGACGGTGTTTAGAAAGCATAGATTGCATGCAACCGGTGGTGGCGTGTTTGTCGCTGTTCGTAATAGTTTATCCTGTAGTGAAGTTGAAGTGGATAGATCCTGTGAAATATTATGGGTGGAGGTTACACTCAACAATCAAGCTAGGTTAATAATTGGCTCCTTTTATCGACCTCCCGACTCAGCAGCATTAGTGGCAGAAAAACTGAAAGAAAATTTGGAATACCCTGCACATAAATTTTCTCAGCATATTATAGTCTTAGGTGGAGATTTCAATTTACCAGTAATAGACTGGGACACTCAGATGTTTAGGACGGGTGGTAGGGACAGGGCATCGAGTGACATTATACTGAGTGCACTATCCGAAAATTACCTCGAGCAATTAAACAGAGAACCGACTCGTGGAGATAACATCTTGGACCTACTGATAAGAAACAGACCCGAACTTTTCGACTCTGTAAGCTCAGAACAGGTAATCAATGATCATAAGGCCGTTGCAGCATCCCTGAATATGGAAGCTAATAGGAATATAAAAAAGGGTGGTAGGTTTATCTGTTTAGCAAAAGTAATAGAAGGCAGATTTCAGACTACCTAACAAATCAAAACGAAAATTTCTGTTCCGACACTGACAATGCTGAGTGTTTATGGAAAAAGTTTAAGGCAATTGTAAAATGCGTTTTAGACAGGTACGTGCCGAGTAAAACTGTGAGGGACGGGAAAAACCCATCGTGGTTCAATGGTTCAACAACAAAGTTAGGAAACAACTGCGAAAGCAAAGAGAGCTTCACTGCAAGTTTAAACGCTGCCAAAACCTCTCAGACATACAGAAGCTAAACGATGTCAAAGTTAACGTAAGGAGGGCTATGCGTGAAGCGTTCAGTAAATTCGAAAGTAAAATTCTATGTACCGACTTGACAGAAAATCCTAGGAAGTTCTGGTCTTACGTTAAATCAGTGAGTGGCTCGAAACAACATATCCAGACACTCCGAGATAATGATGGTATTCAAACAGAGAATGACACGTGTAAAGCTGAAATACTAAACACCTTTTTCCAAAGATGTTTCACAGAGGAAGACCGCACTGCAGTTCCTTCTCTAAATCCTCGCACGAACGAAAAAATGGCTGACATCGAAATAAGTGTCCAAGGAATAGAAAAGCAACTGGAATCACTCAACAGAGGAAAGTCCACTAGACCTGAGGGGATACCAATTCGTTTCTACACAGAGTACGCGAAACAACTTGCCCCCATTCTAACAGCCGTGTACCGCAAGTCTCTAGAGGAACGGAAGGTTCCAAATGATTGGAAAAGAGCACAGGTAGCCCCAGTCTTCAAGAAGGATCGTCGAGCAGATGCGCAAAACTATAGACCTATATGTCTGACGTCGATCTGTTGTAGAATTTTAGAACATGTTTTTTGCTCGAGTATCATGTCGTTTTTGGAAACCCAGAATCTACTCTGTACGAATCAACATGGATTCCGGAATCAGTGATCGTGTGAGACCCAAATCGCTTTATTTGTTCATGAGACCCAGAAAATATTAGATACTGGCTCACAGGTACAAGCTATTTTCCTTGACTTCCGGAAGGCGTTCGATACAGTTTCGCACTGTCGCCTGATAAACAAAGTAAGAGCCTACGGAATATCAGACCAGCTGGGTGGCTGGATTGAAGAGTTTTTAGCAAACAGAACACAGCATGTTGTTATCAATGCAGAGACGTCTACAGACGTTAAAGTAACCTCTGGCGTGCCACAGGGGAGTGTTATGGGACCATTGCTTTTCACAATATATATAAATGACCTAGTAGATAGTGTCGGAAGTTCCATGCGGCTTTTCGCGGATGATGCTGTAGTATACAGAGCAGTTGCAGCATTAGAAAATTGTAGCGAAATGCAGGAAGATCTGCAGCGGATAAGCACTTGGTGCAGGGAGTGGCAACTGACCCTTAACATAGACAAATGTAATGTATCGCGAATACATAGACAGAAGGATCCTTTATTGTATGATTATATGATAGCGGAACAAACGCTGGTAGCAGTTACTTCTGCAAAATATCTGGTAGTATGCCTGCGGAACGATTTGAAGTGGAATGATCATATAAAATTAATTGTTGGTAAGGCGGGTACCAGGTTGAGATTCATTGGGAGAATCCTTAGAAAATGTAGTCCATCAACAAAGGAGGTGGCTTACAAAACACTCGTTCGACCCATACTTAAGTATTGCTCATCAGTGTGGGATCCGTACCAGACCGGGTTGACGGAGGAGATAGAGAAGATCCAAAGAAGAGCGGCGCGTTTCGTCACTGGGTTATTTGGCAACCATGATAGCGTTACGGAGATGTTTAGCAAACTCAAGTGGCAGACTCTGCAAGAGAGGCGTTCTGCATCGCGGTGTAGCTTGCTCGCCAGGTTTCGAGAGGGTGCGTTTCTGGATGAGGTATCGAATATATTGCTTCCTCCTACTTATACCTCCCGAGGAGATCACGAATGTAAAATTAGAGAGATTCGATCGCGCACGGAGGCTTTCAGCCAGTCGTTCTTCCCGCGAACCATACGCGACTGGAACAGAAAATGGAGGTAATGAAAGTGGCACGTAAGGTGCCCTCCGCCACACACCGTTGCGTGGCTTGCGGAGTATAAATGTAGATGTAGATGTAGAAAGCTGAGGCGTTTGCGTAGAGCTGTCAGTGCCTACACACAAGCAAAACTACGTGAAGTAACCGCCGAAATCAATGTGGGATGTATTACGAACGTAATGTTAGGACACTGCATCGAAAGTTTAGCGTCAATGGGCTATGGGAACAGACGACCGACGTCAACGCCTTTACTATCAGCAGGACATCGCATGCAGCCACTCTCCTGGGGTTGGACGCTACATTGGACCCTAAATGACTGGGAAACAATGAAATGAGTCCCGATTTGAGTTGATAAGATACTATGGTTCGGGTGTGACACAGACTGCAAGAAGCCACGGACCCAAATTGCCAACAAGACACTACGCAAGCTGTTGGTTCAAGTGGTTCAAATGGTTCTGAGCACTATGCGACTTAACTTCTGAGGTCATCAGTCGTCTAGAATTTAGAACTAATTAAATCTAACTAACCTAAGAACATCACACACATCCATGCCCGAGGCAGGATTCGAAACTGCGACCGTGGCGGTCGCTCGGCTCAAGACTGTAGCGCCTAGAACCGCACGGCCACTCCGGCCGGCGCAAGCTGGTGGTGACTGCATAATGGCGTGGGCTGTGTTCACATGGAATGGACTGCATCTTCTGGTCCAATTGAACCGATAATCGACTGGAAATGGTTACGTTTCGTCGTTTGGAGTACATTTTCAGCCTTTCACGGACTTCATATTCCCAAAGAACGATGTCCGCGATTGGTTTCAAGAACACTGCGGACAGTTTAAGTGAATGATTTGGCCACCCAGATCGACCGAAATGAATGAAATCGTATGTTTATAGGACATATCGAGAGGTCAGTTCGTGCACAGTGTTGCACCTGCAACACTTTCACAGTATGTAGCATGGCTTAGTATCTCCGCAGGGCACTTCCAACGACTCGTTGAGTCCATGCCACGAGAGTTTCTGTACTACACCGGGCCGAAGGAGGTCCGTCACAATATTAGGAGCTGTGCCATGACTTTTGTCATTTAAGTGTATATTACAACATTTGAATAACTGCATTTTTTAAATTTTGGCCCTACTTTTGAAACATTGTACTTTAAATTTTATTTTTTGAGTTCCTTCTACGTAACATTTAAT
The DNA here is from genome assembly GCF_023897955.1 of Schistocerca gregaria. Lineage (NCBI taxonomy): Eukaryota > Metazoa > Arthropoda > Insecta > Orthoptera > Acrididae > Schistocerca > Schistocerca gregaria. The sequence continues at coordinate 73,534,848 of NC_064923.1, read as the reverse complement.
ATACAAAAAAACATCATTTCTGGACTGAAATAAAAACTGTGTGACAGAGAAAACTCTTTACATCGACCAGTATAAGTAGTGGCAAACCCTAAGATAATGTTATTACTTTTTCCATATTTTCTGCGTTTATTGTGCTAAGTCATGGTATATAAAATCTCTCTTTCTTCGAGAGGTCAAGGGTAGTATTCCACGCACTCTGCTCATTTCTCTTTGTCAGTCTTCGGAGAAACAGCCGCTGCAGAGTATGATTCAATGAATTCTGCATTATCCTCAATTAAATTTCTGTGGGACTCCTAACGGCTGGAAGATTACGTTTTCTGTACTTTTACCTTTCTCTTTTCCAGGAAAATAATTTTCACTTATGTCTCCTTTGATTCCGCTACAGCTGCCTTCTCTTTGAGTTGGTACGAACGTTCCCTTTACGGAGAGATATTAACTACTTAACAAGTTATGAAAGTGCGGAGTTTAATACGGCTAATGGTTCGTTGTGCGGCTTGCTTTCTTCGGGAGGTAGCCGTATACCTTATGAACTCACACTTATTTCGTTGCTTGCATTGTGTATGTAAAACTCCTGGTGCAAAGTCGTTGTCTCTACGTGTAAGACAGTTACGTGGGAAAAGTCCCGTTTCCCGAAGACCGTTTATGGTATTTTCCACTTTCCACTTTCCATCGCTACAGCAGTAAATAAACGCGTAATCAGAAATGAAGTTAGTACTTGACCTAGGTTACTTGCCCACCAGGTTTCTGTTTCTTGGGAATGATGCGTTTTAAACGGTCCCAGTAATTCCAACCAAGAGATTGCATTTTGTAAGTGGAATGTGGTGATGAACAGAGGACACGGACACGGTTTTTTTGTCCACCGCACAAAAGTGATTTGATGCGAATCAAATGTTAGCACAGTATGGTCATCACAAGATGGCTTCACTAAATTCACAAAATTGTCAAACGAATTACAGTTTTAAATATGGCTGTTACCCATCAACCTTATACTAGTTTCAACATCAGATTCTACGTACACGTGCAAAGGCTGGAACGTTTCATTTCAATTCTGACTTGAGCATAGCTGCTCTAAATTCAGATACGAAGATCCTAAAAGTACATATACTCGAGAAAGTTTGCAGTTCAACGTTTTCGAAATGAAGACTTCTCGACACTGTCTAGCTCCGGAATGGACTACGCATCGTGTGCTGTGAGAACCAAACTCGCCTACTTCCCAAGATAGCTGAGCACTTAACACTCGACAGGATGTATCTGTATGGAATTAGCGAACTATCCTGTTACATGTTCCTTCTCTCTACGTTGTTGTTGTTGTTGTTGTGGTCTTCAGTCCAGCCGCGCGGAGTGGCCGTGTGGTTTGCGCCGCCATCTCATGAACTGCGCGGCGCCTCCCGCCGGACTTCCGAGTCCTACCTTGGGCATGGATGTGTGCGTTCTTCTTAGCACACGTTACTTTTTGTAGTGTGTAAGTCTAGGGATCGATGACCTCACCAGTTTGGTCCCTTACGAACTCAGACACACTTGACCATTTTCTTCAGTACAGAGACTGGTTTGAAGCATGCTACTCTATCCTGTGCAAGCCTCTTCATCTCCGAATAACAACTGCAACCTACATCCCTCTAAGTCTGCTTAATGTATTCATTTCGTGGTCTCCCTCTACGATTTTTACCCTCCACACTTCCCTCCACTACTAAATTGGTGATCCCTTGATGCCTCAGAACGTGTCCTACAAACCGATCCCTTCTTCTAATCAAGTTTTGCCTCAAATTCCTCTTCTCCCCAATTTTATTCAGTACCTCCTCCGATCTACCCATCTAATCTTCAGCATTCTTCTGTATTACCACATTTCGAAAGCTTCTCTTCTTGTCTACACTGTTTATCGTCCATGTTTCACTTCCATACATGGCTACACTCTATACAAATACTTTCAGAAACGACTTCCTAACGCTTGAATCTGTACTCGATGTTAACAGTTTCTCTTCTTCAGAAACGCTTTCATGCCATAGCCAGTCTACATTTTATATCCTCTTTACTTCGACCATCGTCAGTTATTTTGCTCCCCAAAGAGTAAAACTCATTTACTGCTTTAAGATTCTCATTGCCTAATCTAATTACTACAGCATCACCTGATTTCATTCTACTGCATTCAGTTATCTTCGTTTTGCTTTTGTTGATGTTCATCTTATATCCGCCTTTCAAGACACTGTCCATTCCGTTCAGCTGATCCTCCTTGTCATTTGCTGCCTCTGACAAAATTACAGCGTCGTCGTCAAACCTCAAATTTTTATTACATCTCCATGGATTTTAATTCTTACTCAAAATTTTTCTTTTGTTTCCTTTACCGCTTGCTCAATATACGGATTGAATAACATCACCGCTTCCCTTTCATGCCCCCCGATTCTCATAAATGACATCTTATTTCTGTACAAATCGTAATTAGCCTTTCGCTCCATGTATATTACACTTGCCAACTTCTGAATTTGGAAGAGAGTACTCCAGTCAACATTGTCAAAAGATTTCTCTATGTCTACAAATGTAGGTTGCCTTTCCGTAACCTAAATTCTAAGAAAAGTTGTAGGGTCAGTACTGTTGTGGTTGGCAGAAGAGCCAACCAGGGTTACTAAAGTATCTGAATAAGGGCGTCCACATTGACACTCAAAAGCACAATCCCTAGTAAGGCCTTGCAAGGTTGCAACCAACTCCCGATTAGTCTGTCCTGCCGTACGTTTTGTACGAAAGAAGGTATACCGTTTGGCAACTACATTGACTGATTCTTTGAAATATGCATGTAATGCAGACAAAATTTCTTCGTAGGACAGAGTTGCTACGTCGCGTCGGGGAAATAATTTGACAATCACACGGTACGTGGTCACCCCTACTGACGATAACAAGAAAGGCTGCCGCTCGTTACCTTGAATTCTGTAGGCGGAGAGATGGAATCCTAATTGGCGTGACGACTCCGTCCAGCTTTCCAGTGCCGCATCAAAAGATCGAAAAGTGGGTGCAACAGCGTGTTGTGGCTGCGCTAGCGGTGAAGCGGCTGCTGCCGCATCGCCTTGCATCCCACGTTGACCCTGGACGAGCTGTCCAAGGGCATCCATTAATGCCTGCGTCTGCTGATTCTGTAAGCGATAAAATTAGGACAGTACATCTGGAGATTGTGGCGAAGCCATTTCACAAGTAAATCAGGATTGTGGTTGGCAGGAGAGCAAACCCGTATAACTAAAGGAGGCCGAAATGCATGCGTTTTAGCTCACGCAGGCTGGCGTGAGGTCTGGAACATGACAAGGGAATTAGAATTGAGAAAAACGGACGTAGCTGGTGGAATACTTAACTTTAATCCATTAATGGAGAACGTCGTTCTTTATGGTACTTGATTCACAATATCAATAGTACGGATACTGGCGCCTCGCGGAGAGCTAGGAAACGCCTGAAAACCTGCTCCAGGCTGCACGCCAACATGCGGTGTATGCGCATTAATGGATGCCCTTGGACAGCTCGTCCAGGGTCAACGTGCGATGCAAAACGATGCGGCCCCAGCCGCTCCACCGCTAACGCAGCCACAACACGCTGTTGCACCCACTTTTCGGCCTTTTGATGCTGCACTTGAAAGCTGGACGGAGTGGTCACGCCAATTTGGATTCCATCTCGCCGCCTACAGTGTGTCAGGTTAACCGGCCCGCCGGGCGAGCTGCACGGAACAGTAAACAGTCCTCGCGCCCAGCGGCGCCGCTGCCGCCGGGCTCTCAGTCACGTGTGTCGCGCAGGCAAGCAAATGCAGTGATCAAATCATGCCCGCGATGTGCTACTAAACATTCGCGTGAGAATTGCCCGTCACGCCAAGCTATTCGCTTTTATTGTAATGAAAAAGTACATGTTCAGAGTGTGTGCCAGAAAAAGCTCAGATCCGAAGCTCAAAACCGTTCCAGGCCCTTTGCTTCGCGCCGGAATCGGAATCGAACCATGGGTGCTCAGGCTCGCGAAACTTCGCCCATGGAAATTCATGTAGTTCATTCCACTCCACCCAGTGCCACTCACTATAACAGTGACTGTGCTCGTCCCGAAAATAGTGAGCGTCGACATCGCCGCAACTCCCGTCAAGTCGCTAGTGATTATGTACCAGTGTCAGTTCACGCTGCACGAGACAGTCTCTCTTGTCGTCAGCAGGACAAAAACTTTTTGTAGATCATTGGCGTATCGTGAGAACGAAACACCTTGCTCGTCAGCACTGTACTTGGTTCGGAATCGATGCCGCGATTACGAATATGTGCTCTTCTTGCATGGTGTGTCCCGAACAACAATCAGCACCACCGCGGAAATTCTTTGCATGGCCAAAAACCATTCCCCTTGGCAACGCTTACACATCGATTTTGCTGGTCCATTCTGGAATGCTCGATGGTTGGTAGTCGTAGATTCATTCAGTAATTTTCCTTTTGTTGTTCGGATGTCTTCCACGACGTCATCTGCCACCATCCAAGCGCTATCCGCTATCTTTTGCATTGAAGGTCTTCCACAGACTATTGTTTCCGACAATGACCCACAATTCACGTCCGCAGAATTTCAGTCATTCTACAAGGCCAATGGTATTCAACATCTGACGTCCGTGCCGTTTTCGCCACAGTCAAACGGTGCCGCTGAACGATTGGTCAGGACTTTCAAATCACAGATGTCGAAGTTAAAAGAGTCGCATTCTCGGGAGGACGCGTTATTGCTCTTTTTGTCCTCGTATCGCTCTCAGCCCCGAGATGGTCGCTCGTCGACTGAGTTGCTCCACGGTCGCCCTCATCGAAACTTGATGTCTTTGCTACATCCGCCGCATCAGGTTCCTCTGCAGCGGCAGACACCTGCTTTTGCTCCAGGCGACTTTGTCTACTATCGCCACTACCGAGGTTCACGGCGTTGGCTCGAAGGGCGCATTCTTCGTTGCCTCGGACGCGCTATGTATCTGGTTTTGGGGGCCTCTGGTGAGGTGCGTCGGCATTTCAATCAGCTGCGCCTCTGTCGTCGCACGGGTTCTGCCGCTCGCCGTCTGCTTTCAGCGACGGTGCCGTCCGGTCAGCGCCCTGGGGACCCATCTACTGGCTGGCCTCAGCTCCAGCTGTTACCTACGCTACCTTCCATTTTGCCCGATGGCGACGCGCCGCCGCCACCGCCGCCGCCTCCTGTTCTCCCGCCGGCGACGCCCGCTGTGGACGCGTCTCGGCAACCACCGGGCGCCTCCCTGGGTCACGCGCCGCCGATCGCTTCCCGTGACCAGCTGTCCTCCGACATGGAACTCTTGCCCGCTCCGGACCATATGTCGACTTCGCCCGTCGGGTGCCCCGGCCCGATGGAGGTCGACCCTTCGGCCCCTCCTGTCTCGCTACGGGCGCATACACCGCATGTTGGCGTGCAGCCTGGAGCAGGTTTTCAGGCGTTTCCTAGCTCCCCGCGAGGCGCCAGGAGATTGTGGCGAAGCCATTTCACAAGTAAATCAGGGCAATTTAGATATGAACACTTTTACTCTCGTCGCCAATGTTGTGGTTGGCAGAAGAGCCAACCCGTATAACTAAAGGAGGTCGAAATGCACGCGTTTTAGCTCACGCAGGCTGGCGTGAAGTCTGGAACATGACAAGGGAATTAGAATTGAGAAAAACGGACGTAGCTGGTGGAATACTTAACGTTAATCCATTAACGGAGAACGTCGCTCTTTATGGTACATGATTCACAATATCAATAGTACGGATACTGGCGCCTTGCTAGGTCGTAGCAAATAACGTAGCTGAAGGCTATGGTAACCATCGTCTCGGCAAATAGAGAGCGTAGAAGTCAGTGAACTATCGCTAGCAAAGTCGGCTGTACAACTGGGCCGAGTGCTAGGAAGTCTCTCTAGACCTGCCGTGTGGCGGCGCTCGGTCTGCAATCACTGATAGTGGCGACAGGCGGGTCCGACGTATACTAACGGACCGCGGCCGATTTAAAGGCTACCACCTAGCAAGTGTGGTGTCTTGCGGTGACACCACATTTTAATTGGTTCAAATGGCTCTCAGCACAATGGGACTTAACATCTGAGGTCATCAGTCCCCTAGACGTAGAGCTACTTAAACCTAACTAACCTACCGACATCACACCCATTCATGCCCGAAGCAATATTCGAACCTGCGACCGTAGTAGCAGCGCGGTACCGGACTGAAACGCCTTGAACCGCATGGTCACATCGGCCGGCTGGATTTATATTAATAGTGTCTTACGGAATATAAGCTTTTTAGAGATACCCGTTAAGTTGAATAGTCGACCTTATTTTTCCAAGTGTATTTGAATGTTTACTTAGAAACCCAAATTTATGAGCTTACCGTTAAGCGTGTATTTTCTCACACTCATTTCCATCTTAATGACATTTTCTGCTGCATGTGCTTTCCCGTCTTGTCTGCTACTTCTATGAATAGTTTTGTGCGCACAGGCAGAACTTTCTGTGGTGTGCGTACTGTGACCTTCGGTAAACACACCATCAGATTATTTGACTTGTCGCTCTAACGAAGTAGGCGAGTGTCAGCAATATGTCTCGTGTTCTTATCGTGGCGTGTTTATCTTCCGTCGTTAGGTGAGACGATAGAAATGCCACTTGCACGCTTAGAGTAGCAGATTGACGGTGACCAACTTTAAACAGAAGTTGATTAATTTTCACACACATTTATTAAAATAATAACAAGCATAAAATTACTTAAATTGGTTCTGGATGCTATTTACAATTGACAATCTGATGTTCCCTTGGTATTGGTACGTTAATCTTATCCTTACATATCTACGATACTTGACAAAAGTGTCTATACATTTATCATCATGGCTATGTATAGGAATCTTATTAGGCACAGACTGTAACTTGCCTATAGACTGGTATAGACTAATGCAGACTGATAAAGACTGGTGAAGACGAATGCAGACTGACTAATCGGAGGTCTGTACACTCGTTATAATACCTCGCGCGTTCAGGTATCACTGTGCTAGTGTGATGAGCGAGGAGAAAAGGTTCTACGTTAGCAGCAATCTCATTGACTGTGTTCCATATTAATACGCGAGTCGGCGGAAGCAGAATTTGGTCCGTCTCTAAAGCAGCCCATCTCGTAGTGCGGAGATGGATGAGCGCTGTGCCTGCGTTGTTGTGCTTAGCGGGGCGCGCAGTAGTGGGAAAGTTGTGTACGCGCTGACTACACGGAACTATGCACACAACACAAGGGAAAATGATTCCCCTTGAACTAGGTTCTTATACTCGAGCGCGTAATTTGAAAAAAGAAAAAAGGAAGTGTTTCATTCGTGCCAAAGAAATGAATAGTCATTCAATTGTTTCCTGCATTTCATAAATGTGCATCGAAGAAGATAAAAGTTTGGTAGAAGTCCGATTGCTCTAAAATCACCTACTCCTAAAAATAATAATATTATCTCATTCCTGTAAATATCTGCGCTTAAAATACCTTGGATAAATTTCGTTTCAAATTTCGTGAGTTGTATAATACAGTTTTTATTAGCTTTTACTGCAATAATTCTCTTCAACACTACCAATAATATGCACCAGTGTTGTACTGATGAAGACCAGAGAAGCTACAACAGAAACGCGGTTGGTACCTACCACTTAAGGCACGTAAAAAGTATTGGCAACATGGCGAAATCGAACTTTGATTTAAAGAATGACAATCAGGTACTTTGAAGGGCTTTGGCTTGCATCTAGCACTGCCAGTCAAAACTTGGCCGATTTCGTGTTCGCTGTCGACATCTTGCCGCTGTGGCCCAGCGGTTCTAGGTGCTTTAGTCCGGAACCACGCTGCTGCTACGGTCGAAGGTTCGAATCCTGTTTTGGGCATGGATGCGTGTGATATCTTTAGGTTAGTTAGGTTTAGGTAGTTCTAAGTCTACGGGACTGATGGCTACAGATATTAAGTCCGATAGCGCTTACAGCCATTTGAATCATTTGTCGACATCCTATGCTGCAGTGTACAGTGTTTAACTGATATTAATTTCGAAAGTTGTAGGAAGAACGTCTCGCTGGTATGATAATATGCTGCTGCTGTAACCCAACAAGCACGAGCGAAAATGCTTTCCGAGTTTGCGATGTGGCTGTACGCGCTGAGAATGCCCAAAGTGGAAGTTAAGCCGTTTTACGAACGAACAGTTTTGTTCTGTCGACTGTACATGTATGTAGCCAACTAAGAAATATACTCTCTCTCACTTTCTCTCTCTTCCTGCCACCACTCGCTTTCCTTCTCAGTTGTAGTAGTCGTAGTAGTAGGTGGTGCAGAGACTTATTTTATTTATTTTATATGTCATGTGTCGAATGACCAGATTGAGGAGTGAGGCCCCACAGTCATTGAACGAGTCAGTACGTTAAAGTATAACAGAAGAGTAATAATAGATCAGATGAAACGTATAAGAATCCTTTGCAGACGATAAGACATAAATTTAAATAAACATAGTCGACAACGTAACACAGCAATTAGTTTAATTTTATAATTTTTTCAGGAGTTCCACTGCAGAAGAGAATGAGAGAGCCATGAGGAAATTATGTATTTCTTAGTTCTTGTGGTAACTTGTTGGAAATGCGCGCAGCAGAATACGTCACACCTTTCTGCACAAGAGTCAAGAGGTGCGTCGCAAATGCAGTCTGGACTTCTTCTTACTATACCTGAGTATAGCTGCTACCTCTTGGGAATAACAACATTAAAGAAAATACCTATTGAGAAACCAGTGTCAGAATTCCCAGATGACTCAACACGGGTCAACAAAATGTCTTAAAGTTACATCACACCATCAGTTTCTGAGCCAAAAGTACCCTTCTTGAATCAGAAGAGTTACAGTAAAATGTAGTACCATACGCCATAAGAAAATGAAAATAATGAAACTAGACTATTTTTCGTGTTGAAGTGTCTCTTACTGCAGATACTGTCTTAATGGGAAATAAATCAGTATTTCGTTTCTGAAAAAGATCATAAAGCAGCATTTAGGTTTTGAATAAAATTCTGAACATGGGTTTTCCACGACAGCTTATTGTCTATCTGAACACCTAAGATCTCGAATTGTTGAATCTCATTAATCATATACCCAGTCTGTGCGATCGTAAAGTAAGTTTTTTTTTCTTTTTGGAATTGTGTATTAGATACTTTAAAAACCGATTCTTACAGTGGTTTAGTATCAATTTATCTTCTACAAGGCATGAACGTAAGTCTTGAACTACATTAGTTGATACTATGTCAATACCGCGCACAACATCTTTCACTACCATGCTGGTGTCACCAGCAAACAGATATATTTTGGGATCACCGGTAATACAAGAAGGCATATCACTAATATACGGGGTGGTCCATTGATCGTGACCAGGCCAAAATCTCACGAAATAAGCGTCAAAAGAAAAAACTGCAGAAAACGAAAATTGTCTAGCTTGAAGGGTTAAACCATATGGCGCTATGGCTGGCCCGTTAGATGGCGCTGCCATAGGGGAAACGGATATCAACTGCGTTTTTTTAAATAGGAACCCCCCTTTTTTATTAGATATTCATTTAGTACGAAAAGAAATACGAATGTTTTAGTTGGACTAGTTTTTTCGCTTTCTGATAGATGGTGCTAAAATAATCACAAACTTATGGCTCACAATTTTAGGCGAACAGTTGGTAACATGTAGGTTTTTTAAATTAATATACAGAACGTAGCTACGTTTGAACATTTTATTTCGGTTGTTCCAATGTCATAAATGTACCTTTGTGAACCTATCATTTCTGAGAACACTTCCTATTACAGCGTGATCACCTATAAGTACCACATTAATGCAATAAATGCTCAAAATGATGTCCGTCAACCTCAATGCCTTTGGCAATACGTGTAACGACATTCCTCTCAACAGCGAGTACTCCGCCTTCCGTAATGTTCGCACATGCATTGACAATGTGTTGACGCAGGTTGTCAGGCGTTGTCGGTGGATCACGATAGCAAATATCCTTCAACTTTCCCCACAGAAAGAAATCCGGGGACGTCAGATCCGGTGAACGTGCGGGCCATGGTATGGTGCTTCGACGACCAAATATGCTATTCATTACCGCTTTAACCGCACGCGAGCTATGTGCCGGATATCCATCGTGTTGGAAGTACATCGTCATTCTGTCATTCAGTGAAACATCTTGTAGTAACATCGGTAGAACATTACGTAGGAAATCAGCATACATTACACCATTTAGACTGCCATCGAGAAAATGGGGGCCAATTATCCATAATGCCGCACCATACATTAACCCGCCAAGGTCGCTGATGTTCCACTTGTCGTAGCCATCATGGATTTTCCGTTGCCCAATTGTGCATATCACGCCGGTTTACGTTACCGCTGCTGGTGAATGACGCTTCGTCGCTAAATAGAACGCGTGCAAAAAATCTATCATCGTCCCGTAATTTCCCTTGTGGCCAGTGGCAGAATTGTACACGACGTTCGAAGTCGTCGCCATGCAATACCTGCTGTACAGAAATATGGTACGGATGCAATCGATGTTGATTCTCAACACTGACGTTTTTGAGATTCCCAGTTCTCTCACAATTTGTCTGCTACTGATGTGCAGGTTAGCCGCGACAGCAGCTAAAACACCTACTTGGGCATCATCACTTGTTGCAGGTCGTGGTTGACGTTTCACATGTGGCTGAACACTTCCTGTTTCCTATCCGGCGAACGGTTCGGACACTTGGATGATGTCGTACGGGATACCGAGCAGCATACATAGCACACGCCGGTTGGGCACTTTGATCACAATAGCCTTACATCAACCCGATATCGACCTTTTCCGCAATTGGTACGCGGTCCATTTTAACACGGGTAATGTATCACGAAGCAAATACCGCCCGCAACTGCGGAATGTTACGTGATACCACGTACTTACACGTTTGTGACTGTTACAGCGCCATCTATCACAAAGCGAAAAAAGTGGTCCAAATGAAACATTCATATTTCTTTACGTAGTACACGAATATATAACAAATAATGACGGTTCCTATTTAAAAATACGCAGTTGATATCCGTTTGGCCTATGGCAGCGCCATCTAGCGGGTTTCCCCCTTAAAGCCAGACGAGTTTCGTTGTTTGTAGGTTTTTCGTTTGACGCTTATTTCGTGAGATATTTGGCCCGGTAACTATCAATGGACCACCCAGTATATATATATGAAACATTAATGGCTCCAGTACCGACCCCTGAAGCACCCCGCACTTAACAGTGCCCCAGTGGGTCTGCACGTCGTAGCCATTCTCAGTACTTCGGAGAATGACCTTCTGTTGTATGTTCTTAAAGTAAGAAGTGAACCAGTTGTGAGTTACACAATTAAACGCCTTAGTTAAATCAAAGAAGATGCATACCGTTCGCTACGTTTGGTTGATTCGTCCAGAGCATCACAAAGAAAAGAGAATATAGCATTTTCAGTTACTAAATCACTTCTGAAACCAAACCATACAACTGACAGCAAATGATGTGAATTGAAATTATCAATTACTTTCACATATATAGCTTTTTCAGTAACTTTAATGAAGACCGATGGCATAGAAACATGTCCAACATTGTCTACATTATCCCTTTCTCCTTTTTAATAAAGTGGTTTCACTGCTGAGTACTTCAATTGATCAGGTAGCTGCCCTTTCTGTCAGGAAAATTTACAGATATGGCTAGTTAAAGAAAATGGCTCTGAGCACTATGGGACTTAACTTCTGAGGTCATCAGTCCCCTAGAACTTAGAACTACTTAAACATAACTAAGGACAGCACAGACATACATGCTCGAGGCGGTTAGGATTCGAACCTGCGACCGTAGCGGTCGCGTGGTTCCAGACTGTAGCGCCTAGAACCGCTCGGCCACCCTGGCCGGCTATATGGCTAGTTACTGGGCTTAAATATCTAAAAGTACTTTAGTATTACGCAAGATACACTGACAGATCCATGAGCGTCCTTAGTGTTTAGTGACTTAATTATTGACTCAGTATCACCTTTGTCAGTGTCATGGAAAAATATTTTACATATCAGTCTTGGAAGGCTATTTTATAACAGTGTTATATACTGATCAGGCACAGCCATTATGACCACTTATGTAGTAGCCGGTATGGTCCATTTTTGGCACGCATACCAGCAGCGACACGTCGAGGCATGGAAGCGATATGGTCTTGGTAGGTCGGTGCAGGAATTGTCGCCACATCTCCATCCACAAGACACCTAATTCTCGCAAATTTACGGGAGGGGGGCAATGAGCTCTGACGCCACGTTCAGTCACGTCCTACAAGTGTTCTATAGGGTTCAGGTCTGGCGAGTCGGGGACCAGCACATCAACTGGAACTCGCCACTGTGTTCCTCGACCCACTCCATCACAGTCCTGGCCTTGTGAAATGGAGCATTATCTTGTTGAAAAATGCCATTCCTGTCAGGAAACCTGGTCGTCAAGAAGGCGTGTAGGTGGTTGGCAACCAGTGCACAATACTCCTTGGCCATTATGGTGCCTTGCACGAACTCCACTGGATGTACAATGTCCGCAGAGCATAACGGAGCCGCCGCCAGCTTGTCTCCGTCCCGCAGTATAGGTTTTGAGGTGCAGTTCCCCATAAAGATGACTGATTCGCACCCTCCTGTCGGGCTGATGAAGAAGGTATTGAGCTTCATCAGACCATGCAACGCCCTGCCAATGCAGCAACCTGCAGTGCCTATGGTCTTGTGCCCATTTTAGTCTTAGTTGCCGATGTCTTAGTGTTAACATTGTCAATTGCTTGGGTCGTCGGCTGTGGAGGGTAATCGTTAGGAGTGTTCGGTGCACTTTGTGTTCAGACACACGTGTACTCTGCCCAAAATTAAAGTATGATGCTAGTTCCGTCACAGTTCGCCGCCTGTCCTGCTTTACCAGTCCACCGAGCCTACTACGTCCGACATCTGTAATGTGGGATGGCCTCCTACAACCTCTTGGTTTTGCCACGTTTTGAAGACGCAGTTTCCTAAATGCTCGTGCCGAACCTCGTGTGCATCACAATTTTCCCTTGCGAAACTCAGATTGCCCGCTTTCCCCATTCTACACACGGACAGCACGCTCACTGATACATCGTGTGTGTGTGTGTGTGTGTGTGTGTGTGTGTGTGTGTGTGTGTGTGTGATTCCATCTACATCTACATCTACATCCATACTTTGCAAGCCACCAGACGGTGTGTGGCGCAGGGTACCTTGAGTACCTCTATCGGTTCTCCCTTCTATTCCTTCTAGCAGACATTTCTCGCCGGGTAATGCTGCTACCGCATGTAAGGCTTTATGTCGATAGTAGGCCGGTGATCGTAATGTTCTGACTAGTCAGGGTACGATTCCCTATATAAATTAAGATTCTGTTTAATTCATCTGCTAAATTCAGAAACTGAGTCAATGTATGTTTTCCATTCGAGAAGACTGTAGTTCGAATCCCCGTCCGGACACCCGGTTTTAGGCTTTCGGTGGTTTCCACAACTCACAGCAGGCGTCGTGTCGGGGTGGTTGCATTAGAAAGACCACAGCCGATTTTACGCTCCATCCGTGCTCATTCCATGCTGTATTTCGCGAATAACGGTCTCGCTTCGACGAAACATTTAACCTTAATGTTCATTCCTTTCTACTCCCTCCCTCTCTCTCTCTTTCTCTCTCTCTCTCTCTCTATCTCACTCACACACACACACACACACACACACACACACACACACACACACACACACAAACATACACAAACGTGCGCATACATGCACATTTGCTGGGTGAGATGAAGAGTGGTGGAGCCGCGCAGACAACTCGTGTGCAGTCTCCACTAGCGGAGCCCGCGTCCGCGGAGCAGGTAACATTTCCATGAACATGAACGCTGCCGTTACGACTGCAGTTTCATATCCCCGCCGCGCGCCCTACTGCCGCCGTTAACACATCGTCACGGCGCCGTATTACCCCTGCGGCCGTCGCAGTCCACTGCACAGCGACGCTCTGGTTTGACGCCAGCGGCCGGGAGCACCTGCATGGGCCCCTAACAACTTCTCCCAGACAATAATAAAACGCATCAGCGGTGCCACGCGAATAGTCTGTAGTGCGGTTTTCAAATGTGGTTCGGAGCCACGGATTCATCTGCACCGAGGCATACGTCCATTTACTCATTTCGTCACGTCGTAAATGTATAGCGTAAGGTGTTTCGCTTATTTTCGGGGGAACGTAGACGCACTCACTCAGAGAGCTACTCGCGTCCGTAATCTGTTCGAGAACGCGAGTTAGCACTAAGCCTCTCGAACCTCAAGTAGTTGACACAAATCCTTGTGGGAACAAATGTTTTCATTAGCAGTAACCTCGAAAAGTGTAGGAGAGTAAGTGATCTCCAATACCGATCGTCAGATTACTCGCTAACTTCGTGTGCTAAAATCCAAACTTCTCTACAGTTTCTTTTGCAAGTGAGATCATGTGACGCTGTTGATGCTCATCAAAACTTCAGACGCTACTTTTAGTGTTACCTGTACTATTCCGTGCTTGTTTATTTGATGCCATTTCTAAGTACCTCACAAAATAGACACTGGTTCTATCGTTCCTTAATACACTATCTGCCGACGACACTATTTAGTTATCCCCCACCAAAGAGATTCTGGTCGTATGTTAGCGGCAAGAAACAATCAATGCCTTCTCTGCACGATAGCAATGGAGATACTATCGAAGACAGTGCTGCCAAAGCACTCCTACTAAACACAGCTATCCGAAATGCTTTCACAAAAGAAGACAAAGTAAATATTCCTGAATTCCAATCGAGAACACCTGCCAAAATGAGTAACGTAGAAGTAAATATACTCGGAGTAGTGAAGCAACTTCAGTCAATAAAAGCAAGTCTTCAGACCAATTAGGTTCCCTCCGGACTATGTTGATTCATTAGCTCCACACTTAAAACTCATATACAACCGTTCGCTCGACGAATGATCCGTACCCAAAGACTGGAAAGTTGAACAGGTCACACCAATATTCAAAAAAGGTAGTAGGAGTAACCTCTAATTTACAGGCCCATATTGTTAACGCCGATATGCAGCAGGATTTAGGAACATATATTGTGTTCAAACATTATGAATTACCTCGAAGAAAACTGCCTATTGACACACAGTCAGCATGGATTTAGAAAACACCGTTCGTGTGAAACATAACTAGCTCTTTATTTACATGAAGTATTGAGTGCTATTGAGAAGAGATTTCAGATCGATTCCGTATTTTCGGAAGACTTTTGACACTGTGCCACACAAGCGGCTTGTAGTAAAATTGCGTGCTTATGGACTATCGTCTCGGTTATGTGACTGAATTTGTGATTTTCTGTCAGAGAGATCACAGTTCGTAGTAACTGACGGAAAGTCATCGAGTAAAACGGAAGTGATTTCTAGCGTTCCCCAAGGTTGTGTTATAGGCTCTTTGCTGTTCCTTATCTATGTAAACGATTTGAGAGACAAAATAAGCAGCCGTGTTAGGTATTTTGCAGATGACGCTGTTGTTTGTCGACTAATAAAGTCATCAGAAGATCAAAACAAGTTGCAAAAATATTTAGAAAACATATCTGAATGATGCGAAAATTGGCAGTTGACCCTAAATAACGAAAACTTTGAGGTGATCCACATGAGTACTAAAAGCAATTCGTTAAACTTCGGTTACACGATAAATCAGTCTAATCCAAAAGCTCTAAATTCAACTAAATACCTAGGTATTACTATTGCGAACAACTTAAATTGGAAGGAACACACAGAAAATGACGTGGGGAAGGCTAACAAAAGACTGCGTTTTATTGGATACTTGGAAAATGTAACAGACCTTCTAAAGAGACTACCTACACTACGCTTGTCTGTCCTCTTTCAGAATATTCCTGCGCGGTGTGAGATCTTTATCAGATAGGCCTGACGGAGAACATCGAAAAAGTTCAAAGAAGGGAAGCACGTTTTGTATTATCGTGAAATATGGGAGAGAGTGTCACAGAAATGACACAGGATTTCGGTTGGACATCATTAAAAGAAAGGGGTTGCGACGGAATATCACGAAATTCCAATCACCAACTTTCTCCTTTGAATGCGAAAATATTTTGTTGGCACCTACCTACATAGGGAGAAACGATCACCACGATAAAATAAGGGAAATCAGAGCTCATGCGGAAAGATATAGGTGTTCATTCTTTCCGCGCGCTATACAAGGTTGGAATAATAGAGAATAGTGATGGTGGTTCAATGAACCCTCTGCCAGGCACTTAAATGTGATTTGCAGAGTATCCATGTAGATGTAGACGTAGACAGACCTATCGCACAAGAAGGAAACATGATTCACGTACCTGTCGACACCTTCCGGTGAAGCTGGAGTTCGCGCTGTTTCTTGTTACCCGGCATATGTCTCTTGGCGATGTGCCCTGCTTAGACTTTCACACTGTGTACGAGAACGAAGAAGAATTTCAACCCCCCTCATTGTTTATTCGATGTACAGATTGTACAGTACGGGTGAAAGACTACATCTCTACCTTACACCCATTTTAATCGGTGCACTTTGTTCTCGGTCTGCTAGGCTTACTGTTCCATCATGGTTCTTATACATATTGTATATTACACGTCTTTCCCCAAAGCTTGCCACTATTTCTCTGGGATTTTGAACATCTTGCACCATTTTGCACTGCCGAATGCTTTTTCCAGGCCCACGAATCGAATGAAAGTATCTTGATTTTTCTTCAGTCCTGCTTTCATTACCAACCGCAACGTCAGAACTACCTCTCTCATGGCATTACCTTTCCTGAAGGCCGCTCGGGGTAGCCGTGTGGTCTAATGCGCCTTGCCAAGGTTCGTGCTTATCCCTCCTTCGGAGATTCAAGTCCTTCTTCTGGTATGGGGGTGTGTGTTGTCCTTAGCGTAAGTTAGTTTAAGTAGTATGTAAGCCTAGGGACCGGTATCCTCAGCAGTTTGGTCCCATAGTAACTTACCACAAATTTCCAAAAACAAAACAAAAAATCCTTTCCTGAAGTGAGACTTTTCGTCGTCAAACCTATCCTCAGTTTTCATTTCCATTCTTCTGTATATTATTCTTTTCAGCAACTTGGCTGCATGCACAGTTAAGCTGGTTGTGCGATAATTCTCACACTTGCTATCTTCCGAGTTGTGTAGACGACGTTTTTCCGAATTCTACAGACAAATGTGAACAGTCGTTTTGTTGGCACTTCCCCCCACGATTTTAAAAATTTAGATGGAGTTTTATCTCCCCCTTCTGCCTCATTTGATCTTAATTCATCCAAAGCTCTTTCAAATTCTAGTACTGGACTCCATATCTCTTCTTTGTCGATCCTGTTTCTACTTCCATCACATCATCAGACAAGTCTTTTCGTCGCAGAGGGCTTCATTGTACTCTTTCCGCTCATCCGCTCTCTCCTCTACATTTAGCAGTGTAATTCCCCTGGCACTCTTAATGTTACCGCTCTTGTTTTTAATTCCACCAAAGGTTCTTTTGACTTTTCTGTATCCAGAGTCCGTCCTTTCGACAACCATTCCTTTTCAGATTTCTTCACGTTTGTCATTCCTCCTTTGCTTCCTTGTACTCCCTATTTATTTCATCAATTTTCCTAAAAGTTTTTGTAATTCTTCGTTTCGTCTATTATCTGATGTACACAATGTGATCAAAAGTATCCGGACAACCCCAAAGACATACGTTCTACATACTAGGTGCATTGTGCTGCCACCTACAGGCAGGTGCTCCATATCAGCGATCTCAATAGTCACCATACATCGTGAGGGAGCAGGATGCGGCGCTCCGCGGAACTCACGGACTTCGAACGTGGTCGGGTGATAGGATATCACTTGTGTCATACGTCTGTACGCGGGATTTCCACGCTCCTAAACATCCCTAGGTCCACTGTTTCCGATTCGATAGTGAAGTGGAAACGTGAAGGGACACCTACAGAACAAAAGCTACAGGCCGACTGACAGACACCGCCGATAGGTGAAGAGGGTCGTACTGTGAAAGGCAGACATCTGTCCAGACCATCACACAGGAATTCCAAACTGCATCAGGATCCACTGCAAGTACTATGACAGTTAGGCGGGAGGTGAGAAAACTTGGATTTCATGGTCGAGCGGCGTTTTAGGATTGTGTATTCGGTTTTTATCAGTAAAGACAGTTAAAATCTCCTGCTAAAATTAAATATTTTTGGTGCACCACAAAGAGAGGAATGATTTATTTTTTATGAAAATCGGATCTATTACGTCCTTTACTGCTTCCTGATGGCGCATAAATGTTGATAACCTTGTTGTTGAGGATGTGAGAGCAATACGACTGCAGTTTGTAAATTCTTCTAGTTGACTGGCAATTATTCCCCCCTCAGTGAGTAGCTCGGTTACCAATTCTCTTCCTGCTCCTGAGTTAGCTGTAGTATTATATCCATAGTTGTCATCTAATTCGATATTTGTCACTTCCTTCATTAAAAGAACGTCGCTGTCAGCAACATAAAAAGTCTTCCAAGTAATCTAACTGTTAATACCTTTAATGTTGAAAGTTGCCATTATATGAATTTGTAAACGGTTCCTAACGCATCACTTTCATTAGCTGATAGGGTACTTCCATTTAATCTAAATTTCTTGAAGTTAATAAGTGTCCGACCACATGTATTTCTTATTGAATGGTCTGACATGGTTGTGGTTTCGCCTAATTCATCAGACCACGAGTTTTGAGCAGCAATATGGCGACTGTCTCTCGCCATCTTACTTAACTGTCACATTTGTCGTCTGAGGGGTTTTTTAATCACCGGTCTTCTGACTGGTTTGATGCGGCCTGGAACAAATTCCTATCCTGTGCCCACTTCATCTGAGAGTAGCATTTGGAACCAACGTCCTCTACTATTTGCCGGGTATATCTCTGTCTTCCCTTAGTTTTTACCCTTTACTTCTCCCTCTAGTACCATGGTAGTTAATCCTCAATGATTTGCTGGATGTATCACAATATCTGTCTACCTATACAGTTTTTACCCTCTACAATTCGCTCATGTATCATGGAGGTTGTTCCTTGATGTCTTAAGAATGTCCTATCATCTTTGCCTTTCTTCTTGTCAGTGATTTCCATATCTTTCTTTCCTCGCCGATTCTGCAGAGAACCTAAAAAATTTCTACCTGATCTTTTCAGCCAGTTTTTAAGATTCTTCTGTAGCACCACATCTCTGAGATTTCGATTCTGTTCCATTCCGGTCCCCCCGCAGTCCACACCTCAAAAACAACACAATTCTGTGCTCCAAACGTACCTTCTCAGAAATTTCTTCCTCAAATTAAGACCTATCTTTGGTACGAGTTGTCTTCTCTAGGCTAGGAAAGCCCTTTTTGCCAGTGCTAGTCTGCTTTTTATGTCCTCCTTCCTCCATCCGTCAAGGGTTGTATTGCTGCCTAGGTAACAGAATTCCTGAACATCTATTTCGTGATCAGTGCCCCTAATGTTAAGTTTCTTACTGTTCTCACTTTTGCCACTTTTCATTAGTTTCATCTTTCTTCAGTTTACTCTCAGTCCATATTCTGTACTCATTAGGGTGTTCATTCCTTTGAACAGTATTGTAATCCTTCACTTACACCGAAGGTAGCAATGTCGTCGGCGAATCCTAATATTATTATTCTTTTACTTTGAATTTTAATTCCAGCTTTGACTCTTTCTCTTACTTTCGTAATTGCTCCTTCGGTTCAACAGTAGGGGCGAAAGACTACATACCTGTTTTCCATTCTTTTTAACTCGTATACTTCGTAGTTGCTCTTCCACCCTTATTGTTCCCTCTTGGTCCTTGTACATATTGTACGTATATTACTCGTCCTTCTCTACAGCTCACCCATAATTTTCTCAGGATTTCGATCATCATGGACTATTTTATATAATCGACTGCTTTTTTCAGGTCGACAGATTTTATGAACTGATATACATGGAGTTTGAACTAAGTTTTCCAGTTGTCTCTTTAGCACTACGGTTTTCCATCTGCCTCGCGAATGCATTCTGGTTCCCCTTATTCCGCCTCAGCTACACTACGTCGGCGATTGCTGTGCAAACAAGTTCTCCACGTACGCGCACACCACCATTACTCTACCACGCTAACATAGGGGTTACACTCGTCTGGTGTGAGGCGTTCCCTGGGGGTAGGGGGAGGGGGTCCACCAGCGGCCGAACCGCACAATAACCTGGGTTCAGTGTAGGGCGGTGGAGGGGTGAAGTGGACTGCGGTAGTCGTCGCGGGGTTGTGGACGTCTGCGGCTGCGACGGGGACGGAGTCTACCGTCGTTTCTAGGTCCCTGGATATCATAAAATACATACAATACACATGTTTTACATTCTCGCACGTGAAAGGCGCAATCTTTTCAACACCACGGACCGCAAGCCTTCCTTTTTATATTGAAGACCGGCTTTAGGTTGAACTTTCCTCAGATTTGGTCAAAGTATTCAGTTTCTGTTCATGATTGTTGTCGTCAGTAGAGTCTCAGAACTGCTACTGTCTGGGACATTGGTGGTTTCTTATCCAAGTCTTGTCGGATGTGGTTCGGTCGAAATCACATTCCGCATAACACTTATTTTCATAGCCATTTCTGCTTCTGCAATTGCTTGTCTCTGTGCAATTCTAATTTCCGTGGGAGTATTCTCGACAGTAACATTTGCACCATTAGTCGCTCAGCGCATTAGCAACCGCAAAGTACGTCAGGTGCAAAGTAGCAAGTCGCGCGGGATTTGCCGAGCGGTCAGGGGCGCTGCAGTCGTGGACTGTGCGGCTGGTCCCGGAGGAGGTTCGAGTCCTCCCTCGAGCATGGGTGTGAGTGTTTGTCCTTAGGATAATTTAGGTTAAGTAGCTCCTCTTTCAAATTCTGAAGGTGGCAGGGATAAAATACAGGGAGCGAAAGGCTATTTACAATTTGTACACAAAGCAGATGGCAGTTATAAGAGTCGAGGAGTATGAAAGGGACGCAGTGGTTGGAAAGGGAGTGGGACAGGGTTGTAGCCTCTCCCCGATGTTATTCAATCTGTATATTGAGCAAGCAAAAAAAGAAAACAAAAGAAAAGTACGGAGTAGATATTAAAATCCATGGTGAAGAAATAAAAACTTTGAGGTTTGCCGATGACATTGTAATTCTGTCAGAGACAGCAAAGGACTTCGAAGAGCAGTTGAACGAAATGGACAGTATCTTGAAAGGAGGGTATAAGATGAACATCAACAAAAGCAAAGTGTTTGTATGGAGTGTAGCCGTGAATGGAAGTGAAACGTGGACGATAAATAGTTTAGACAAGAAGAGAATAGAAGATTTATAAATCTGGTGCTACAGAAGAATGTTAAAGATTAGATGGGCAGATCACATAACTAATGAGGAGGTATTGAATACATCGAGGGATCACCAGTTTAGTATTGGAGGGCAGCGTGGAGGGTAAAAATCGTAGAGGGAGACCAAGAGATGAATAGACTAAGCAGATTCAGAAGGATGTAGGCTGCAGTAGGTACTGGGAGATGAAGAATCTTGCACAGGATAGAGTACCATGGAGAGCTGCATCAAACGAGTCTCAGGACCGAAGACCACAAGAACAACAGTGTGTAAGCTTAGGGACTGATTACCTTAGCACTTGAGTCCCATAAGATTTCACACCCATTGAACATTTTTTGCTAAGTAGTAACAGCTGCAGACCGTGCGGCCTCGGCTGCAGGCAGCTGTGACCCGCTCCTCAGTTGTGCGACACGCAGTGCAGGTACGAGGCAGTCCGTCATGTTAAACTTTGGCTCTGCACGCGCGCACTTTTAAAAAAAATGGTTCAGATGGCTCTGAGCACAATGGGACTTAACTTCTGAGGTCATCAGTCCCCTAGAACTTAGAACTACTTAAACCTAACTAACCTAACGACATCACACACCCATGTCCGGGCCAAGATTCGAACCTGCGACCGTAGCAGTTACGTGTTTCTAAACTGTAGCGCCTAGAACCGCTCGGCAACTTCGGCTGGAGGACACTTTTATGTAGGGCGATATGTGCTTCTGGAGAGCGTCCTTTAATTGTCGGACACTGTGCAGTACGTGGAACTTGAGAGAACTGGACCACCGCTACGTAATATTAAATAACAAATCCGACTGAAGTTGTATCGACTTGTACTCTTGGTAAAGCAAATAAACCATATATAGCTTTAAATGAAACTGTATATTCCAGTTATTATGACTCTTCTAAGAGTCATCAGGCGCATTTCTCTCTTGTTTCGACAGGCAATTGCGATTTTCCTTTTGCAATCTTTAAATGAAGTCCGCCAGGACAAATACTGATCTTCAAACGTCTCATTGTGATTCTGTGTCAACAGGAAGCGTCGGACTGTTCAAATGGTTCAAATGGCTCTGAGCTCTATGGGACTTAACTTCGAAGGTCGTCAAACGCCTAAAACTTAGATCTAACATAAGGACATCACACACATCCATGCCCGAGCCAGGATTCGAACATGCGACCGTAGTAGTGGCGCGGATCCAGACTGTAGAGCCTAGAACCGCTCGGCCACTGCGGCCTGCGCGTCAGTTTGTTCCCCGTTAAAAACGATATTTAAAGTGGAGTTTTACGTGTCTGTTCGATAGAGTGGTCATCAACTGGTCGAGTACGATATTCTTTTTATCGACGCCTATTAATAGGTTCAGTAAAATAGGAAAGGTAAGCATTACTCCAGGAATTAGTGAGTAGCGCTGATGGAATCGGTAGCAGACAGCACGGGGCAAGCGGTATGCGAGTCGCTGCTGGAGGTTATTTCTCTTGTTTTACTATACCTGTTAATACGTATAGATAAGAGGAATATCGCACTAGAATAGTTTTGAACCACTCTGTCGATCAGATACGTAAAACTTCGCTTTGAAAATCATTTTATTTATAACGGAACACGAACCGACGTTGTTTTTTTTTTTTTTTTTGGAACACTTAGGTGCCATGAAACATCTGATGATCCGTATACATATGGGCCGATTCCGTCTACACAATGCCAAAAAAAAGAAAAAGAAAAAAAATTGCAAATATCAGCCGAAACCCCTGAGAAACTACGCTTGTAGACTCTTAGGAGACACGCCAAAGGAACTTCGCATCGTAATTCGGAATAACAGAGGCACAGCAATATCGTATTTTACCGCCGACACCGGGCAAGCGACTTTCAACTAATGTGTCTCACGTGTATGGGAGTATCCACAATGGAAGTACGAGTAAAGGTTGTGGACGCACGCTTAACGACATATGGAAGTTTGGGCGTGGCTGTGAGTAGTGCACGGATAGTTAAATGATAAAGTGACTGCTCGCCATAACCGAGATATTCGGGTTCGAGTCTCAGTACGGTACAAATTTGCACTGTCGTCATTCCATCGCACAGCTGATGGTTGTCCACATTTGCATTTCCGAATAGATTTAACCTATGAAATACACTGATGCGCAAAAGAAACTGGTGTAGACATGCATATTGAAATACAGAAATATGTGAACAGGCTGCATACGGCGCTGCGGTTGACAAACCCTATAGGCATATGAGACAAAAAGCGTCTGGCGCGTGTAACGCCGCTTCCTTTGGGCGCAAAGATGAAAATGGAAAAACAGTACCCAAAACCCAATACAAGCCATATACCGAAATCCAAATTTCATAAAAAAAGAAAAGGAGGTCCCACTGTGATAGCATTACTTGAATAGTAGTAAGTATACTGTAGAGAAACAATGTAAAAAGAAATAGAAAAGAAACCTGGTATATAGTAACACAGTATTTTTGCAAAAGAAAGCAAAATAGAATTCCTTTTGTATCAAATTAATGTAAAAGTAGATCACAAGTGACCTCAAAGAATACATCTTGTGAGTACTCTTTGAGGACACCGCGGAATACAGCAGATAAATTTGTACATTGTTAATGTGCTTCTAGCGCTTCTTAATCGTGTCGTAACTTAACGTGTGCTCTTGTACGTAGGGGATACGAGATTGTTTCTACATTTTGGAGATTTTCAATGGAAGACTGAACTTCGCCCCTAAGTGATAGACTCTTATTAATTTAACGAAAAAATGAATAGCTGAAGGTTCACACCTGTCATACGTGACCTGGAAGACTTTGAACAAACTGCGAGTTGAGGTGCCAAGATGAAAAGCCAGCCTCAGCAAGTGGGGCTTCAGTAATGAGGAGGGAACTTGTCAGTGAGGCGACGTACAGGACGAACAACATCTGCTAGTCTGCAGGGACCTAACGGCTGCATGCACTATCTGTGATCTTGCTGCAGCCAGCGAAACTGCTGTGATAACCGCCGAATACTAGGCCCGTCAAAAAATATAATCATCTTGCTGCTTGTTTATCTGCTGCTTGTTTGTGTATATTATTGAATCTGTATCATAAATACTACTGTACATATTTAATTTTGAAAATTTGTTATGTGAATCAATAATTATTAGTTTTGTAGTTATTTTATGTCCTGGACTCGAAAAATAAATAAATAAATAAATAAACCAAAAAAGAAGTGAATATTAGTATCGAATTGTGAGGAAATACTTAGATTTCTTTAAAGCGGAATCTTATTACAAACTCTTTGACTGAAATTTACATAACTAATTCAACCCAGCTTAGGGAAAGGTTACTTCTTTAAGACAATGATAGGATGTGCTTAGACTATAATAAACCAGCATAACGTGAATTTACCGTTTTTGACATTTATTTAAAACCAAATAATATTAAGAGCTTACGAAACATTTAATCAGTGCAACGATACAGATTTATAACAGAGCGCATTTTTCCTCTCTAAAAAAAGTTATCGTACTGATTCAGACTATTTAACTTACGTAAACTGAAAACTATAGTGTAGAAACTATTGCTGTATATTAACAGTAACCATGGTTCAAATGGCTCTGAGCACTATGCGACTTAACTTCTGAGATCGTCAGTCGCCTAGAACTTAGAACTAATTAAACGTAACGATCCTAAGAACATCACACACAGCCATGCCCGAGGCAGGATTCGAACCTGCGACCGTAGCGGTCGCTCGGTTCCACACTGTAGCGCCTAGAACCGCACGACCACTCTTTCGGCAAGTAACCATGATTACTGCTATAATAGCAGTTTGCATGCAGTTACTCTGCTCGTACACGTCGGGGAGCATTTCATTATTTGAGCTGGCCGGTACAAGTAATACGCACTCGGCATGAATATAGTGCAGCAGGACAGACTTCTTTTGTAACGTTCTTTATCAGACAGTATACAGACATTCTACCGCTAGCTGGTCGGAGCACGAACTTCATCAACGAACATTTTTAGCAACAAATAATCCTGGAAAAATAGTGAGTATTGTGACGAATACAGGGATTACGGACCACAAGGCTATTGCTGCCAGGCTGAATACCGTAACACCTATAACCATCAAAAAGAAACGCAAAGTATATCTATTTAAAAAAGCTTATAAAAATGCTCGTAACACCTTTTTAAGAGACAGTCTTCACTCCTCCGATCTGATCATGTATTGTAGAAAAGTGGTGAAATGTTTTCAAACAGATAGTATCGACAGCAATTGAGAGATATATACCACATAAATTAATAAGTGATGGTACTGATCCTCCATGGTACACAAAACGGGTCAGATCGTTGTTGCAGAAGCAACGAAAAAAGCATGCCAAATTTAAAAGAACGCAAAAACCACAAGATTGGAAAAGTTTTACAGAAGTTCGAAATATGACGCGTACTTGAATGATAGATGCTTTTAATAATTTCCACAACGAAATTCTGTCTCGAAATCTGGCAAAAAAACCAAAGAGATTCTGGTCATACATAAAGCACACCAGCTGGCAAGGCGCAATCAATACCTTCACTGTGCGATAACAACGGTGAAGTCATTGATGACAGTGCCACTAAAGCAGAGTTGTTAAACACGGCTTTCCGAAACTCGTTGACCAAAGAAGAGGAAGTAACTATTCCTGAATTCGAATCAAGAACAACTGCCAAGATGAGAAACATAGAAGTAGATATCCTCGGACAGAGAAACGAAGCAGCTTAAAACAATAAAGGCAAGGCCTCCGGTCCAGATTGTATACCAGTCAGGTTTCTCTCAGAGTATGCTGAGAAAATAGCTTCATATTTAGCACTTATATACACTCCTGGAAATGGAAAAAGAACACATTGACACCGGTGTGTCAGACCCATCATACTTGCTCCGGACACTGCGAGAGGGCTGTACAAGCAATGATCACACGCACGGCACAGCGGACACACCAGGAACCGCGGTGTTGGCCGTCGAATGGCGCTAGCTGCGCAGCATTTGTGCACCGCCGCCGTCAGTGTCAGCCAGTTTGCCGTGGCATACGGAGCTCCATCGCAGTCTTTAACACTGGTAGCATGCCGCGACAGCGTGGACATGAACCGTATGTGCAGTTGACGGACTTTGAGCGAGGGCGTACAGTGGGCATGCGGGAGGCCGGGTGGACGTACCGCCGAATTGCTCAACGCGTGGGGCGTGAGGTCTCCACAGTACATCGATGTTGTCGCCAGTGGTCGGTGTAAGGTGCACGTGTCCGTCGACCTGGGACCGGACCGCAGCGACGCACGGATGCACGCCAAGACCGTAGGATCCTACGCAGTGCCGTAGGGGACCGCACCGCCACTTCCCAGCAAATTAGGGACACTGTTGCTCCTGGGGTATCGGCGAGGACCATTCGCAACCGTCTCCATGAAGCTGGGCTACGGTCCCGCACACCGTTAGGCCGTCTTCCGCTCACGCCAGGTGGAAATGGCATGGCAAGCCGTTCCACAGGACTACATCCAGCATCTCTACGATCGTCTCCATGGGAGAATAGCAGCCTGCATTGCTGCGAAAGGTGGATATACACTGTACTAGTGCCGACATTGTGCATGCTCCGTTGCCTGTGTCTATGTGCCTGTGGTTCTGTCAGTGTGATCATGTGATGTATCTGACCCCAGGAATGTGTCAATAAAGTTTCCCCTTCCTGGGACAATGAATTCACGGTGTTCTTATTTCAATTTCCAGGAGTGTACAACCACTCGCTCACAGAAAGATCCGTACCTAAAGACTGGAAAATCGCTCAAGTCACACCAATACCCAAAAAGGAAAGTAGGAGTAATCCGCTGAATTACAGGGTCTTGGAACATATACTGTATTCGAACATTATGAAGCACATCGAAGAAAACGATTTATTGACACATAGACAGCACGGTTACAGAAAATATCGTTCTTGTAATACACATCTAGCTCTTTATACTCATGAAGTAATAAAAGCTATCGACAGGGGATGTCAAATTGATTCCATATTTTTAGATTTCCAAAAGGCTTTCGACACAATTCCTCACAAGCGTCTTCTAACCAAACTCCATGCCTACGGAGTATCGCCTCAGTTGTGCGACTGGATTCGTGATTTCATGTCAGAAAGTGTCGCAGCTCGTCGTAATAGGCGGAAAGTCATCGAGTAAAACAGAAGTAATATCTGGCGTTCCCCAAGGACGTGTTACAGGCCCTCTATTGTTCCTGATCTATATTACCTACGTAGGAGACAATCTGAGTAGCAGTCTTCGATTGTTTGCAGATGATACTGTCATTTACAGTCTTATAAGGTCATCAGACGATCAGAACTACTTGCAAAATAATTTAGATAAGATATCGGTATGGTGCGAGAAGTGGGAATTGACCCTGAATAAGGAAAAGTCTGAGTACTTAAAGAAATCAGCTAAATTTCGATTACGCGATAAGTCACACATATCTGAAGGGTGTAAATTCAACTAAATACTTAGGGATTACAACTACAAATAACCTAAATTGGAACGATCAAGTAGATAATATTGCGGGTAGAGCAAACCAAAGACCGCGACTCATTTGCTCATTGGCAGAACACTTAGAAGGTGCGACAGGTCTACTAAAGAGACTTCCCTATTCTGAAGTATTGCTGTGATGTGTGGGATCCGCATCATGTGCGACTGACGGAGGACATCGAGAAAGTACAAAGAAGGGCAGCTCGTTTTGTACTATCGCGAAATAGGGGAGATAGTGTCACAGACATGATATGTGATTTGGAGTGGCAATCATTAAAACAAAGGCGTTTTTCGTTGCGATGGGATCTTCTCATCAAATGTCAATCACCAGTTCTCTCCTTCGATTGCGAAAACATTCTGTTGGCATATAGGGAGAAATGATCATCACGATAAAATAAGAGAAATCAGGGCTCGCAAAGAAAAATTTGAGTGCTCGTTTTTCCATCGTGCCGTTCGAGAGTGGAACGGTAGAGAGACAGCTTGAAGGTGGTTCATAGAACCCTCTGCCAGGCACTTTATTGTGAATAGCAGAGTAATCATGTAGATATAGACGTAGATGTAGAATTCCTTGACCGTCTCAAAAGGGTTTATTAAAACATCAGCTTTGCTGTACAGACTGAGAGAACAACACCAAACAGTTTTTGAATGCTCTTTACAGGAAACCCACCAACACGTAACTGTGTCTTCCAGCGGCCAACTGGCTGCATCGAGAACAGCGATATTCTTGACTGACGACAATGGCGCAAGGAGCGAAGATCGAATTCGATGACAGCAAGCTAAAGAAGAATTTGTTTCCAACAGCTCCAGAAATGAATAATTTGTTGCTGGGGGCACAGTCGCACTGACCGGAGGAAAGAAGGGAAAGCAATGAAAAAGAACGGAAGTCAGCCTTACAATTATACGTTGGTTCAGTTTACACAAGAATCGGCCAAACTATGTCAAAGGAAGTTATCAAGCCCATACTTAATAAGGAACCTTCTGTGCAGCGTGAAAGATAACTTCGGAACTACTGCACCTTCAGTGCGAATGTGGAAAATGTTTCCGCCATTGTGCCGATCGTTTAGGTACTCAAGAGCGCCGAACGATCTAGTACTCGAATTAGAATCCCTGCGTTATTCAGTATGCATTTCGGTAACGATACCGTTCGGATCTAGAAAACCGAAGCGCTGTTGTCGGTTCGTGTCGCACAAGCCAATCAAAAGCAAGCGGCCGCAGATCCGCGCATGCGCACTGCTGCGCGCTCAGTGCCACGAACAGAAAGCGGCTAGAAGACGACACAGGGGCGCTATTCTTCCAAGTACCGAAAATTGCGTTTAGGTTGCCATAACGCATGACGCCACACTCCATCGAGCTGACGTGCCCGCCATCATCGCCCTTGCCTCCTCCTTAACAGTATCAGGCGCAGTAAACCCATTTCCGTGATTCTCAGCTGAAATGGATAAAAAATTTTACAGTTTCTCTGACTGCATGCTTCCATACATGCATAGTAACGATAGCGTATTTGACTGTATTCTGCATATTCTCGTAAACGCCACATTATGTCATCTTATTCTCATTCACAGTGACATCATGTTTAAGATTTTACGTTTCAGAAAGTAAGTTAGGGATAGTGTGTAGTACCCCTAAAAAATCTGAGAGTTTCAAAGAATAAGAAGATTAACAGAATGTGGTATGTGGTTATAACTCGTTCCTAGAGATACAAATGATTCAGTATACATGCATACATGCATAGTAACGATAGCGTATTTGACTGTATTCTGCATATTCTCGTAAACGCCACATTATGTCATCTTATTCTCATTCACAGTGACATCATGTTTAAGATGTTACGTTTCAGAAAGTAAGTTAGGGATAGTGTGTAGTACCCCTAAAAAATCTGAGAGTTTCAAAGAATAAGAAGATTAACAGAATGTGGTATGTGGTTATAACTCGTTCCTAGAGATACAAATGATTCAGTATCCCACTTCCCTATATGACACGTCAAAGATTTGAGTCTTAAAAACAAAAATGAAAAAAAAAACTCATTTTCGAGAGCTCCTGCAGTTCGTCGAAGTTTGTAACATGCATATTATGAATGAAAATGTTTCGTATATGGTGCTACAATCAAAAAATATTAAGGCAGAGATCTTTCATCTCTGTCTACTGTGGTTGAGGATTCGATTGCAGATAAATACTTGTGACATGCAAGATTGTGAATATGACTGGTGCTAGTTACATTCCCAGTAATTTAAGTTGTGCTCTTAAACTCCTGTCCAACCGAATACTCGGAAATCGCTACATATTCGGAAAAAATGGTGAATTATTTCTGACAAGAAAAAACAGAAAGGTCACTGTCGATTGTTTCACTCACAGTAATTTCATCTCCAACAATTTCATATTTCGTATTTTAAACACACATAAATCACAAAATCATTACTGATGAAGTGGGCTCTTACATGTAAGTAATAACGCATATTGCAGAAAAATTTTAACTTACACGAATAACAATCTGTTGCATATGTCACATGAGATCCGTTGAAGTTCGTTCTTGATTCTTTCACTCAGTTTTTTTTTTTTATTTCAGAGACCGACCAGCTCTCTGACGGAACACGCTGAGCTACCGTACCGGCTCACTTAGGCACGCTGAACAACGGTAACGTAAGGCTCAATTCTTGTATTATGACGTAGAGGAACATAGGCTGACTTCGTTGCCAAACGGTGCTGCATAAGTCATAAATGCGTTATAGTTTGGAAGGTTTCCAATATCAGGCTTCACATAATTGCTTTACATTGTTACCTGAAAGTTGTAAACACGTTTCGTTATTTACTAACTAAATCATTTGTAGGAAGAAGTACACAAAGTCACTAGTGACGTCAGTTCACACTCATGTAATATACGTAAGCAGAGCGGATGTCTTGATATTTAAAGATCTTTAAACTCTTATTTGCATGAAAATAATACGTATTTTGAGAGAATATTGACCGAAAACGTTTTTGTTTGGATGTAATCATTCACAGTAACAACCTAACCTAACCATATTTCTAACAAAGGAAAATAGTCTATTATGAACTCCCTTTCCAACCGGATGCGTCCTCTGGTGATTCTTTAGTAACAGAATCACTAAATCCAAAGCTAAAACCGCTGAATATGTTTAAAACAACAAATTACAGGTGTACATAAACCACAGCTCACCGATCGACAGGGCCACACCGAAATCCAAAATTTTTCGGTACAATTGTCGTACAATCGGTGGGAGGACCATTCGGTAACAAGTCTCAGAAGCTTACTGAATAGGATATTTCGATAAAGAAACCGAAAATGACGTCACTACCGAGACTAACCTACTACACCGATCGGTATGAAACGATACAGAATAGGGTCCCTGGGCTCGTCACCATACTGAGTCCATGTCACATCCAGTTGCTGCACTACGCCAGGAAATAGAAGGCCCGACACGATATTAGGAGGCGACCCTTGACTTTTGTCACAGTGTAAATATTAAATAGTAATGAATAGTTAACAAACACCGAGAAGTGTAGCGCGTGTCAGTATCAATGATTGTTGGTAGTTTATTAGCCATGGAATGTCAGATGAGTCTCGATTTCAGTTGGTAAGAACTGATGGTAGGGTTCGAGTGTGGCGTGCACCCCACAAAACCATGGAGCAAAGTTGACAACAAGGCACTGTGCAAGTTAGTAGTAGTTCCATAATGTTTTGGGATGTGTTTACATGAAATGGAGAGGGTCCTCTGGTCGAACTGAACCGGTCACTGACTGGAAATGATTATGCTCATCCACTTTGAGACCATGTGTAGCCATTCATTGACTTCATGTTACCAAATACCGATAGGATTTTTATGGAACGCAACCTGCCGTGTCAGCGGGCTGAAATTTCTCGCTATTGGCTTGAAAAACTTTCTCGTCAATTCGAGAGAATGATTTCGCCACGCAGAGCATCCAGTATGAATCCCATCGAACATTTATGGGACATAATTGAGAGGTCAGTTCGCCAGGAAATAGGAGGCCCGACACGATATTAGGAGGTGTCCCATGACTTTAATCACCTCGGTGTAAAGACTCAATAACACTGAATAATCAACAAACACCGAGAAGTGTAACGCGTGTCAGTATCAACGATTGTTGGTAGTTAATTCATGTAAACTGCGTTTTATTCGAAAATGCAGTCTTCATGTAAGTAAGAGAACTTTGTAAGCACAGTGGAATAAGGCGACAGTGTTCAGTACTCAGCCAAGTAGCGGAGTCACGTAGGGAAACAGAGGGACAACCCTCAAGGGAGTTCTCAGGGGGACACACCAGGTGGAGTGCAAGTCAGTGCAACACAGTACACTGGACTTTCCTCTGTAACGCTACGACTGGTGAGCGGATACACCGTGGGCAACACAGATATGATTTCCAGCAACGTAAGATTTCCAGCGGCGATACTATGTATAGGGACGACACAAAAGCGGAATGAGAGGGAACTCTGTTTTTGGCAAGGTCCAGGAAATAACCGTTGTGCACAAAACGTAGACTGCTTTAGTTCTTTGGCAAAACACAATATGCTATTGATAACAATTAGAAAATGGAATCCTAACCTGAAGTATGGGGCGCCTTTGAAAGTGTGAGACCCCACCGAACTTTGACTTCACAAAATCGATATGTTTACGCAATAAAAGAACTGTTTGTATTGCCTAACGCAAATGACCTGTAAAGGAAAACTTTATTGTGCATCCCAGGACCCACTTATTGACCAGAGAGAGTGATAGAAAGAGAACGAAATGCCTTTTACAACACTAAATAGCAGAATGTGCATTAATTGTTATCTGCCTTAAGAATAACGTGGTGAAGGGGGACAACATCTTCTAAGCCATGCTTACCAGTTGGCGCTCTGAATATCCGTACCCTAGCCAATCAGAACACAATAAAGAACTCTTAAAGCAGAAATATAGGTTTTCCTTTCTAGTAAGCATTCAGTACAAAATTTCTCCCTTTTCTGATTTCTGGGAGTCTCCATCACAGGAAGCCTCCACTGTGAGACTTTTCCTGTGCCAGCCTGTGATACTGCCAAGGTCTATCTCTGAGCAGATGCGCTGAGGGTCTTACAAAGGTTTCGGGCCGACCTGAACTTGGCCACTGGTAAGGGTCGTTGCTGTGCCACCAATGAGTGATTCTGCAGTTGCTTCAGACTACACCAACAATTTTGTATGGTGAAATTGAGCTACGACTGTGTGATGATAATTAGTGTGGTCCACTGACAGAGACCGGGCCAAATATCTCCTGAAGTAAGCACCAAACGAAAAAACTACAAAGAACGAAACGTGTAAGGGGGAAAACAGGTGGCGCTATGGTTGGCACGATGGATGGAGCTGCCATTGGTCAAACGGATGTCAAAAGCGATTTTTTTAATGGCAACCAACATTTTTATTGCATATTCGTGTAGTACGTAAGGAAATATGAATGTTTTAGTTGGACCACTTTATTCGCTTTGTGATAGATTGCGCTGTAATAGTCACAAAGATATAAGTACGTGGTATCACGTAACATTCCGCCAGTGCGGACGGTATTTGCTTCGTAACACATTACCCATGTTAAAATGGATCGTTCACGAATGGAGCGTTCACGAATTGCGGAAAAGGTCGATATCGTGTAGATATATGACTATTGTGATCAAAATACACAACCGGCGTTTGGTATGTACGCCGCTCGGTACCCTGGACGACATCATCCAAGTGTCCGAACCGTTCGCCGGATAGTTACGTTATTTAAGGCAACAGGAGGTGTTCAGCCCTATGTGAAACGTCAACCACGACCTGCAACAAATGATGATGCCCAAGTAGGTGTTTTAGCTGCTATCGCGGCTAATCCTCACATCAGTAGCAGACAAATTGCGCGAGAACCGAGATTCTCAAAAACGTCGGTGTTGAGAATGCTTCCCGTACCATATTTCTATGCACCAGGAATTGCATGGCGACGACAATGAACGTCGTCTACAGTTCTGCCACTGGGCACAAGAGAAATTGCGGGACGATGACAGATTTTTTGCACGCGTTCTATTTAGCGACGAAGCGTCATTCACCATCAGTGGTAACGTAAACCGGCATGATATGCACATTTGGGCAACGGAAAATCCATTATGGCTACGACAAATGGAACATCAGTGACCTTGGAGGGTTAATGTATGGTGCGGCATTATGGGAGGATGGATAATTGGCCCCCATTTTGTCGATGGCAATCTAAGTTGTGCAATGTATGCTGATTTCCTACGCAATGTTCTACCGATGTTACTACAAGATGTTTCACTGCAAGACAGGATCGCGATGTACTTCCAACATGATGGATGTCCGGAACATAGCTCGCGTGTGGCTGAAGCGGTATTGAATAGCATATTTCATGATTGGTCGTTGAAGCACCATAGCGTGGCCTGCACGTTTATCGGATCTGACGTCCCCGGATTTCTTTCTGTGGGGAATATTGAAGGATATTTGCTATCGTGATCTACCGACAACGCCTGACAACATGCGTCAGTGCATTGTCATTGCATGTGCGAACATTACAGGAGGCGAGCTACTCGCTGTCGAGAGGAATGTCGTTACACTTTTTGCCAAATGCATTGAGGTTGACGGACATCATTTTGAGTATTTATTGCATTAATGCGGTACTTACAGGTGATCACTCTGTAACAGCATGCGTTCTCAGAAATGATAAGTTCACAAAGGTACATGTATCACATTGGAACAACGGAAATAAAATGTTCAAACGTACCTACGTTCTGTATTTTAATTTAAAAAACCTACCTATTACCAACTGTTCGTCTAAAATTGTGTGCCATATGTTTGTGATTATTTTAGCACCATCTATCAGAAAGCGAAAAAACTAGTCCAACTAAAACATTCGTATTTCTTTACGTTCTACACGATTATGTAATAAAAAATGGTGGTTCCTACTTTTTTAAAAAAACGCAGTTGATATCCGTTTGACCAATGGCAGCACCATCTAGCGGGCCATCCATAGCGCCATCTGGTTTCCTCCTTCAAGCTAGACATGTTTCATTCTCATGTAGGCAAAACAAAGGAAATTGTCCAACGAAAATGACAACTTGCTGTTTGTTTTCAATCATTCAACATACACTGCTGTCCATCAAAATTGCTACGCCAAGAAGAAATGCAGATGATACACGGGTATTCATTGGACAAATATATTATACTAGAACTGACATGTGATTACATTTTCTTGCATTTTGGGTGCATAGATCCTGAGAAATCAGTACCCAGAACAACCACCTCTGGTCGTAATAACGGCATTGATACGCCTGGCCATTAAGTCAAATAGAGCTTGGATGGCGTGTACAGGTACAGCTGCCTATGCAGCTTCAACCCGATACCACAGTTCAACAAGAGTAGTGACTGGCGTACTGTGACGAGCCATTTGCTCGGCCACCATTGACCAGACGTTTGCAGTTGGTGAGAGACCTGGAGAATGTGCTGGGCATGGCAGCAGTCGAACATTTTCTGTATCCAGAAAGGCCCGAACAGGACCTGCAACATGCGGTCGTGTATCATCCTGCTGAAATGTAGGGGTACGCAGAGATCGAATGAAGGGTAGAGCCACGGGTAGTAACACATCTGAAATGTAACCTCCACTGTTCAAAGTGCTGTCAATGCGAAGAAGAGGTGTCGACGTGTAACCAATTGCACTCCATACCATCACGCCGGCTGATACGCCAGTATGTCGATGACAAATACACGCTTCCAACGTGCGTTCACCGCCATGTCGCCAAACACGGATGCGACTATCACGATGCACCCACGTTAGTCGATGAGTACACCTTCACAGGCGTTCCTGTCTGTGATGCAGTGTTAAGGGTAACCCCAGCCATGGTCTCCGAGCTGATAGTCCATGGTGCTGCAAATGTCGTCGAACTGTTCGTGGAAAAGGTTGTTGTCTTGCAGACGTCCCCATCTGTTGACTCAGGGATTGAGACGTGGTTGCACGATCCGTTACAGCCATGCGGATAGGATGCCTGTCATTTCGTCTGCTAGTGATACGAGACCATTAGGATCTAGCACGGCGTTCCATACTACCCTCCTGAACCCACCGATTCCATATTCTGCTAAGTCATGGGATCTCGTCCTACGGGAGCAGCAATGTCGCGATAGGATAAACCACAATCGCGATAGGCTACAATCCGACCTTAATCAAAGTCGGAAACGTGATGTACGCATTTATCCTCCTTACACGAGGCATCACAACAACTTTTCACCAGGCAACGCCGGTCAACTGCTGTTTATGTATGATAAATAGGTTGGACAGTTTCCTCGTGTCAGCACGTTGTAGGTGTTGCCACCGGCGCCAACCTTATGTGGATGCTCTGAAAAGCTAACCATTTGCATATCACAGTATCTTCTTCCTGTGAGTTAAATTTCGCATCTGTAGCACGTCATCTTCGTGGTGTAGCAATTTTAATGGGCAGTAGTGTATATTATCAGTATTTTACAAGTTTGAATGTCCGAATATATTTCGGGCTTGCATCCATCCGTCGTTTAATTCACTGCATAATACTTCGACTGGGCACCTGCCACTCATCTTCAGGTGAGCCACTGAAGACAGACGAAGACTTGATACGTTCCGCACTATACAACGAGGTGGAAGTATTCCTCGCTTGCGACAAAATACAAGTCGACTAACAGACCACACTTTCCGGCTGCAGCGCCCTCGCTGGTGGAACCGTGGAACTCAGCGGTCCTCTACATTACCCCTCGCAGCGGCCGTTGGCGCACTCTGGCGTCTTCGATTAGAACAAATCGGTGGGGCCCGACGCACTGTACAACAGGTAGCTGCCATCCTAGCTCATCAGATTGTCCGCCAGGTGTAATCCCAAAGAGCCCCGAAAAGATGTGGCTGTGGTCAGAATCAAAGTTGTATCATACTAGATTGAATGTTCAGTTGAAATACTGTGTTTGGCAATGGCGGACTTACTTGGTTGCAAAAGGAAAGTGCAACGTTCATGTTCAGCGTAGCGCTCTTCCTCAATGCGTTTGGTCTGTGCTATGTAAGCGATACTACACGGACGAGGTATTTTGTAGGTGCCGGTCTTCCACAATAGTAAGTCGTTCTTCACATATCCCAATGGGTCTGCAGTCTTAGAGGATCGACGGAAAATCACTTTCACTTGAAATACACAGAGGATTCTTGCTGTTTTAAAGGAAATGTTGCCCACAAAGAAAGAATGCTAAATTATTGCCCGGCATGTTTTCCTGTTTAGCCCCTTCCTGATTCTTGGCTTGGAAGTGACAGTGTCCTATTAACTTGTTGGGTGGAATATCCGTTCTTTCTAAATTCTCTGTACGATTGCTCTAGATAGTTTACCAAAACTATCGTGTTCGGCGTATGGATCTGGCACATCATACTGCACCTGTGAAAGTAATTTTAGCAGAAGCTGGCAACACAGTAGGCACAACGAAATGTTACAAATCGTTTACTTCAAAGACAACTCCGAGCCCGACGCTCCGTAGCGTGCTTGCCACTGAACCCAAACCACCGAAATTTGCGACGTCACTGGTGACAAGCCAGTGTTCATTGAAAGGCAACATTAAGTCATGTTCCATAAAATTTCGGGCGTGCAGCCGCATAAATTTCGGTTCATCTTCTGATGTAATCTTACAGCACCCTCATTGGCATTGTAGCGAGAAGGAGGTACTTCTCTGGGTGGTATCACTAACCTGGTGTCTTGCTGCTTCGGCAAGTCCCTCATAGCACAGTAGCAGCGCTCAGACACCAGGTTCCATGTAGATGTTGATCCTGCTGGAGTGGAGTGTTTAGGGATGCCAGTTGTTAATCGTCAACAACGTTTGAACTATACCTGTTTTAATACAGAAATTGCTTTGTCACACACGTCACTGAATCAGCACTTGCAATATGGCAGCTCTGGACTACGCCGTTATATTCGACCCTTTACACACATTAACACAGTTATCTGACTTTACATAATGATAGATACTGCCCACGACACGTGGCGTCCTTAGAACTAATACCTTCACTTAATATCTTGCTTAGCATCTGAAATATGCACTCGCGACCGTTCTTTTAGAGCCACCCCGGATACTCGACCGTGCGTTTTGCTTGGCTCATATATATATATATATATATATATATATATATATATATATATATATATATATATATATATATATATATCTCCAAACCTTCAGCCAATGGTCGTTCAGATCGCTGATACTAGGCAGATCTGACGTCACGTTTGCGGAAATCGTGACGGAACTTGTCTCGGAACACTGTCTCACATTGTAAGATCCTACTCCCAAATAGTCGGATCTTGTCCCTTACTAAGGTTGCACAACATTGCCTTCAATGATTTCATCACTAATGCTCCTTGCTGACGCTTAATTGTTAAATGTACATGTAGCCTGGCTGCTACTGAGCATTCCCGATCGCATAAATGTACGTAATGCTTGGCTTAAACACGTAAACGGAATGGACATATGCATTACAATCTTCAGTGTGAGAAGAGGTGGCAGTCGCCTCGGCTCTCTCTGAAGATGGCTGGACGATATACAGCCGAAATTTTTGCGGCTGCATGCCCGAAATTTCATGGAACAGTCATTGCGCTGCGAAAACATGAAGATGCAAAGGGTCAAGTCCTGTTGTGTTTTTTGATGAAAGCTGGTTCTAGCTCGGTGCCAATGATGGCTGTATGATGGTTAGGAGGAGGTCCGCTGAGGGCATGCAGCGAAACTGTCTGTGTGCTATACACTCCACACCTACACCTGGAGTTATGGTCTGGCGTACGATTTCATATCACAGCAGGAGCTCTCGTGGTTATCCCACGCACCGTGACTTCAAAACTTGAATGTCAGTCCAATGATAGTGACAGGGCCAAATATCTCAAGCAGTAAGCATCAAACGAAAAAACTACAAAGAACGAAACTCGTCTAGCTTGAAGGAGGAAACCAGATGGCGCTATGGTTGGCACGCTAGATGGCGCTGCCATAGGTCAAACGGATATCAACTGCGGTTTTTTTTTTAAATAGGAACCCAATTTTTTATTACATGTTCGTGTAGTACTTACAGAAATATCAATGTTTTAGTTGGACCACTTTCTTCGCTTTGTGATAGATGGTGCTGTAACAGTAACAAACGTATAAGTACGTGTGGTATCACGTAATATACCGCCAGTGCGTAAGGTATTTGCTACGTCACACATTACATTAAAATGGACCGTTTACCAATTGCGGAAAAGGTGGATATCATGTTGATGTATGGCTATTGTGATGAAAATGTCCAGTGGCCGTGTGCTATGTATGCTGCTCGGTATCCTGGACTACATCATCCAAGGGTCCGGACCGTTCGCCGGATAGTTACGTTATTGAAGCAAACACGAAGTATTTAGCCGCTTGTGAAACGTGAACCACGATCTGCAACAAATGATGATGCCCAAGTAGGTGTTTTAGCTGATGTCGCGGGTAATCCCCACATCAGTAGCAGACAAATTGCGCAAGAATCGGGAATCTCAAAAAGTTTGGTGTTGAAAATGCTACATCAACATCGACTGCACTCGTACCATATTTCTATGCAGCAGGAATTTCATGGCGACGACTTTGAACGTCGTGTACAGTTCTGCCACTGGGCACAAAAGAAATTACGGGACGAAGACAGATTTATGTGCACGCGTTCTATTTAGCGACGAAGCATCGTTCACCAACAGCGGTAGCGTAAACCGGCATAATATGCACTATTGGTCAACGGAAAAATCCACGATGGCTGCGACAAGTGGGACATCAGCGACCTTGGCGGGTTAATGTATTGTGCGGCAATATGGGAGGAAGATAATTGACCCCCATTTTCATCAATGGCGATGTAAATGGTGCAATGTATGCTGATTTCCTACATAATGTTCTACCGATGTTACTACAAGATGTTTCACTGCATGATAGAATGGAGATGTACTTGTAACATGGTAGATATCCGGCACATAGTTCGCGTGCGGTTGAAGCGGTATTGAATAGCATATTTCATGAGAAGTGGATTGGTCGTCGAAGCACCATACCATGGCCCGCACGTTCACCGGATCTGACGTCCCCATGTCCTTCTGTGGGGAAAGTTGAAGGATATTTGCTAT
Source organism: Schistocerca gregaria (assembly GCF_023897955.1). Classification (NCBI taxonomy): domain Eukaryota; kingdom Metazoa; phylum Arthropoda; class Insecta; order Orthoptera; family Acrididae; genus Schistocerca; species Schistocerca gregaria. Next base: position 73,495,000 of record NC_064923.1, on the reverse strand, counting down.
CATTATCCACCGACAACGCCTGACAACATGCGTCAGCGCATAGTCAATGCATGTGCGAACATTACGGGAGGCGAACTGCTCGCTGTTGAGAGGAATGTCGTTACACGTAGTGCCAAATGCATTGAGGTTGACGGACGTCATTTTGAGCATTTATTGCATTAATGTGGTATTTACAGGTAATCACGCTTTAACAGCATGCGTTCTCAGAAATGATAAGTTCACAAAGGTACATGTATCACATTGGAACAACGGAAATAAAATGTTCAAACGTACCTACGTTCTGTACTTTAATTTAAAAAACCTACCAGTTACCAACTGTTCGTCTAAACTTGTGAGCCATAAGTTTGTGACTATTACAGCGCGATCTATCACAAAACGAGAAAAGTGGTCCAACTAAAACATTCATATTTCACTACGTACTACACGAATATGTAATAAGAAAAGGGGGTTCCTATTTTTAAAAAACGCTGTTGATATCCGTTTGACCTATGGCAGCGTCCCGTTCAAGCTGGGCAAGTTTCGTTCTTTGTAGTTTTTTCGTTTGACGCATACTTCGTGAGATGTTTGGCCCGGTCACGATCAGTGGACCACCCTGTATATCGTTGATCGCATGAGTGTGCTGACTTGCTTGAACTGAGATTCGCACTACGGTTCAGAAATCGTTGGGTCGTTGAAATAGATGAAGGGACATTTTCCGTATTCTGAATCGCTGAGAGATCGTTGCTGGGGAACTGCATGCAGCGTGGGTTTGCAGAGCAGAACGGAGTAACAACTGTAACTCGCAAAGCTGTTTTACTTTGCTCGATACGCTCTTCCACTGCAAGCATGTCGCAGTTTAATTGTTATTCAGTCGCTTCTCTGCTGAATCGCGGTTTAAACAGATAATGTACAGGGTTATTACAAATGATTGAAGCGATTTCACAGCTCTACAATAACTTTATTATTTGAGATATTTTCACAATGCTTTGCACACACATACAAAAACTCAAAAAGTTTTTTTAGGCATTTACCAATGTTCGATATGTGCCCCTTTAGTGATTCGGCAGACATCAAGCCTATAATCAAGTTCTTCCCACACTCGGCGCAGCATGTCCCCATCAATGAGTTCGAAAGCATCGTTGATGCGAGCTCGCAGTTCTGGCACGCTTCTTGGTAGAGCAGGTTTAAATACTAAATCTTTCACATGACCCCACAGAAAGAAATCACATGGGATTAAGTCGGGAGAGCGTGGAGCCCATGACATGAATTGCTGATCATGATCTCCACCATGACCGATCCATCGGTTTTCCAATCTCCTGTTTAAGAAATGCCGAACATTATGATGGAAGTGCGGTGGAGCCTGTTAAAAGATGAAGTCGGCGCTGTCGGTCACCAGTTGTGGCATGAGCCAATTTTCCAGCATGTCGAGATACACGTGTCCTGTAACGATTTCTTCACAGAAGAAAAAGGTGCCGTAAACTTTAAACCGTGAGATTGCACAAAACACGTTAACTTTTGGTGAATTGCGAATTTGCTGCACGAATGCGTCAGGATTCTATACCGCCCAGATTCGCACATTGTGTCTGTTCACTTCACCATTAAGAAAAAATGTTGCTTCATCACTGAAAACAAGTTTTGCACAGAACGCATCCTCTTTCGTGAGCTGTTGCAACCGCGCCGAAAATTCAAAGCGTTTGACTTTGTCATCGGGTGTCAGGGCTTGTAGCAATTGTAAACGGTAAGGCTTCTGCTTTAGCCTCTTCCGTAAGATTTTCCAAACCGTCTGCTGTGGCACGTTTAGCTCCCTGCTTACTTTATTCGTCGACTTCCGCGGGCTACGCGTGAAACTTGCCCGCACGCGTTCAACCGTTTCTTCGCTCACTGCAGGCCGACCCGTTGATTTCCCCTTGCAGAGGCATCCAGTAGCTTTAAACTGCGCACACCATCGCCGAAAGGAGTTTGTAGTTGGTGGATCTTTGTTGAACTTCGTCCTGAAGTGTCGTTGCACTGTTATGACTGCCTGCTGTGAGTGCACGATATACGCTTTCTCGGCTCCTGTCGCCATTTTGTCTCACTGCGCTCTCGAGCGCTCTGGCGGCAGAAACCTGAAGTGGGGCTTCAGCCGAACAAAACTTTATGAGTTTTTCTGCGTACCTGTAGTGTGTCGTGGCCATATGTCAATGGATGGAGCTACAGTGAATTTATGAAATCGCTTCAATCATTTGTAATAGCCCTGTAGCATAGCTTGCATATCTAACTGCGGAACGAACCGCGCCACATGGTGTGAAGCAGAAATGCATGGGGATCAGACCATTATGACCTTAACACTCTTCCCATTTATGTCTGAAGTGTCTGTAGGCACAAATTCGGCACCTCATACTATGCTGATACACAGTGAAATGTACTACATTTCATCAAATATTACTAGTATTTTCAGGCTGATGGAGCACTTGGGCATGAGGTCAGGACTTTGCAAATGTGCTTTCGGCAGTTACTGTAATGACAGACCAATAACTCTTTGCACACTTAATGTCCGATATGTACCTACGTCAGTTACTTGTAACATTCTGATGTTCGCTACTCCAGCAGTTGCGTAACGCTTTAAACATGCTTTCTATGTGCGTTTTAAATACAATTACGATTCGCAATATGTATACTTCTCTACTAACCCGCTCACCCATCGTTTGCACGTGGGTTGTCTTCGGGACTGTAGCCAACTGTACACCATATGATCAAAAGTGTTCGGACACGTATTTCTGGACGTTAATGTGAAACGTCTCCATTATTCGCCTTTACGACAGCTGTGTGAATGTCTGTGTAGGAAAGACAGTCCATTCTTCCAAATGACCAGTGACCAGAGAAGGTAGTGATGGTGGATACTGGGGTCTGGTGCGAAGACGTTGCTGTAACTCATCCCATAGGTGTACCACTACGCTCTGGTCGAGAATCTGAGCAGGCTAACCATTTCAGGATTATTATCATACTAAAATTACTGCCTCACAGAGACCGCTTTATGATGGGGCGTATTCGCACTTTGATGCAGACAGCCATCGTGTCCGAGCAGTTTTTCTATTGTAAGCAGTAGATCATGTTGTTGTGGTCTTCAGTCCAAAGACTGGTTTTATGCTGCTCTCCATGGTACTCTATCTTTCTGAATATGTTAGCGTATTTATCTTTTGGTCTCCCTCTACGCTTTTTACCCTCCACGCTTCCCTCCAATACTAAATTGGAGATCCGTTGATGCCTCAGAACGTGTCCTATCAACGTATCTCTTCTTCTAGTCAAGCTGTGCCACAAATTCCTCTTCTCCCCAGTTCTATTCAGTATTCTATGCTGTACATAACGCAGGAAAATGTGTTCAGATACATCCGTATTTAGCGTTTCCTTTAGAACAATTAGCAGACAGCCGGCCGGAGTAGCCGTGCGGTTCTAGGCGCTACAGTCTGGAACCGAGAGACTGATAAGGTCGCAGGTTCGAATCCTGCCTCGGGCATGGATGTGTGTGATGTCCTTAGGTTAGTTAGGTTTAATTATTTCTAAGTTCCAGGCGACTGATTACCTCAGAAGTTAAGTCGCATAGCGCTCAGAGCCATTTGAGCCAATTAGCAGACAATGTCCTAACCTCGAAAAATACTCCCATAACACCCATAACAACACCACATCCTCCGTAATGCATTGTGTGCACTATACATGCCGACAGGTAATGTTCTTCAAGCTTTCACCAAACCCAAGCCCATCCGTTGGATTGCGAGTGGGTGTAGCGTGATTAAACACCCTCCACATCAGTCGTTTACATCATCCACTGCTAAGTGGCGCGGCTCTTTGCAGCATACAAATGTCGCTAAGCACTGAGTACAGAAAGGTGTGGCTAATAAGGTGCTTCTCAACCCTTGTACTCCGTTCCTTCTTAACGCCCTACTGACAATCACTGTGCTAGGTGGACTGCAGTAGCATTCTGGAATTCACAAGTATTTCATTCTCCTAATTCCGTGTGATTTTTTGCATGTTCGACAGTGCCCGTCTGTGAGTACATGGTCTTAGTTTTGATACGGTTATTCTTTAGCGTTTACACTTCAAGATGACCTCACCAACAGTGGACTTGGGTAGCTTTAGAAGGATTGAAAAGTGCCCGATTTATCTGTTACAGGTACGATCCATTCCAAGTCACTGAAATCCGCTGACCTACTAGTTGGGTGGTTTTGGGGGGAAGAGACCAAACAGCGAGGTCTCATCGGATTAGGGAAGGAAGTCGGACGTGCCCTTTCAAAGGAACCATCCCGGCATTTGCCTGGAACGATTTAAGGAAATCACGGAAAACCTTAATCAGGATGGCCGGACGCGGGATTGAACCGTCGTCCTCCCGAATGCGAGGACCTACTAGTTCTGCCTTTACTGCGTCTCTACTGACAACACAGTATTCCCGCCTCCTTTCATACTTTCCTCTCGCGACACCTAGTGGTCAATTACGCGTTAGATAGGGGTGTCCGGATACTTTTGATAAGATAACGTACAGAGTGTTTCTGTAAGAGCATGCAAAAATGTAACAGGACATAGAGAATACCCCACTTAACAATTTGAGACAGGGAACCTGAGGGTCAAAATAATGGTTCAAATGGCTCTGAGCACTATGGGACTTAACATCTGTGGTCATCAGTCCCCTAGAACTTGGAACTACTCAAACCTAACCAACCTGACATCACACACATCCATGCCCGAGGCAGGATTCGAACCTGCGACCGTAGCAGTCGCACGGTTCCGGACTGAGCGCCTAGAACCGCTAGACCACCGCGGCCGGCCCTGAGGGTCAGAAAGCCGGCTTAAGGATATATGGAAGTCAACTTGTCGACCACTTGCTCCAGCGTTACTGTTTTTAAGCTTATTTACGACTAATATTCGTACAATTTTACACGTACTGTGCTGTTTATTTACATGTACATTCTTTATTTCCTGCAAGGGAACAAGAAGAACGGGCCTGTTTACAAGGAAGTTATGATGCATGGCTGTCTACTTTATTTCTCCATAAGGTGACTCTGTTGTATTTATATTGTCCCATGACAGAACGTGCTATGAATCAACGACAGACTTATTCATTACTCCGTGCTAATAACAGACGTACAGTACAATACGATGGAGTAGTACCGGTTCAGTTTCGCAGAACTCGTTGACATGCGCTTGGTGTATGGGAGAGTAGGTTGCAATGCTCTCGGTGTTGAAAGGCTGTATAGGGAACGGTTTCCTAACAAGTATCATCGGTCACGATGTGAGTTTATTTCTGCTTATCGACGAATGCAGGAGACTGGTTGATTGGAAAGAAGAAACGAAGGATCTGGCAAAATGAGGACTTCTCGCACACCCCCATCTTGAGGAGGAGGCGTAAGAACATTTTGCAACGGGCCCCACTACAAGTACTCGTCGCCTAGCACGTGAAATGGGCATTGCACGCACTAGCGTGTGGCGAGTACTCCACGAACAACAATTACACCCATATCGCCCACAACGAACCCACGCAATCCTCGTGGGTGACTTTGCCCCAAGGGTCGAATTGTGTCAGTGGTCACTCCGGCAATAGATGGATCGAACAGATTTCCTCTATATCGTGCTGTTTACTGACGCATCATTTGATCGTGATGGTATTTCGAGCAGCAGGAACAATTTTGTGTCGCACTGTAATAGGCCCACACCATCAACTACGTTTTGCTGCCAATATCTGTGCCGACATTGTGTCAGTCTCATTGGGCCATATCTTCTACCTGGCCGTCTGTACTTAAGGTTCGTGCAAGTTCTACCTGAGTTGTTGGTGAACGTAGCCTTGGATGTTCTTGAGAGGATGTGGATACAACATGACGGTGCGCCGCGTCACTTCATTGTGGATGTCCGCAACCATCTCAACCATGTATTTCCTGGGCGCTGGATTGGAAGGGGAGGTCCTACTCCACGACCAACGAGGTCACCAGGCCTGAATCTCCTTGATTATGTCCAAGGGGGATATCTAATGTCACTTTTGTAGTGGATACGAATATGGAAATAGTTGCCGGCACTGTGACTGTCTGTGATGTGATTCGAAACACAACAGCCATTTTGGTCAGGGTGCGTCAGAACCCTGTTCGCCGATGTCACTCTTGCACTGAGATGTATGGCCGTCAGTTTTAGCACATTTTGAAAGATACAGTACAAATGGTAAGTTCATTGTGTCAATGATAGTATTTGCCGATAACTGTTACTAATGTAGACAGGAAACTACACAGTAATGTGATTTTATTCGTATCATCCCTTTAAGCTGGGTGCTCCGATCCCAGGATCCCTACCTCAAATTGTTCAGTTGAGCATTCTCTACGTCTTGTCAAATTTTTGCACGATCTTAATCGAAAACCCTGAATAACTGGGCTGATTATAGAGAAAAGATCCTTAGCCACACGGCACGAAAAAGCTACACAGCCACAGGGATAGGCTACCTCTGTGGGAGTTGAAAGACTACAAGCAAATTACGAAAAAGTTCCTGAAGCATAAATTTTGAAAAGAGATACACGAAAGGGAATACATAAAAAAATGAAATGGTAACATATACACTACTAGCCATTAAAATTGCTACACAAAGAAGAAATGCAGATGATAAACGGGTATTTAGTGGACAAATACTATATACCAGAACTGACATGTGATTACATTTGCACGCAATTTGGGTCCATAGATCCTGAGACATCGGTATCCACAACAACCACCTCTGGCTGTAATAACGGCCTTGATACGCCTGGGAATTGAGTCAAACAGAGCTTGGATGGCGTCTACCGGTCAGCTTCAACACGATACCACAGTTCATCAAGAGAAGTGACTGGCGTATTGGGACAAGGCAGTACCAGTCACCATTGACCAGACGTTCTTAGTTGGTGAGAGATCTGGAGAATGTTATGGCCAGGGCAGCAGTCGAACATTTTCTGTATCCAAAAGGCCTGTACAGTACCTGCAACATGCGGTCGTGCATTATCCTGGTGAAATGTAGGGTTTCGCAGGGATCGAATGAAGGGTACAGCCACGGGTCGTAACAAATCTGAAACGTAACGTCCACTGTTAAAAAGTGCCGTCAATGCGAACAAGAGGTGACCGCGACGTGTAACCAATGGCACCCCATACCATCACGCCGCGTGATACGGCAGTATGGCGATGACGAATACACGCTTCCAATGTGCGTTCACTGCGGTGTCGCCAAACACGGATGCGACCATCATGATGCTGTAAACAGAACCTGGATTCATCCGAAAAAATGACGTTTTGCCATTCGTGCACCAAGGTTCGTCGTTGAGTACACCATCGCAGGCGGTCCTGTCTGTGATGCAGCGTCAAGGGTAACCACAGCCATGGCCTCCGAGCTGATAGTCCATGCTGCTGCAAACGTCGTCGAACTTTTCGTGCAGATGGTTGTTGTCTTGCAAACGTCCTCATCTGTTGACTCAGGGATCGAGACGTGGCTGCACGATCCGTTACAACCATGCGGATAAGATGCCTGTCATCTCGACTGCTAGGGATTCGAGGCCGTTGGAATCCACCAAGGAGTTCCGTATTACCCTCCTGAACCCACCGATTCCATATTCTGCTAACAGTCATTGGATCTCGATAAACCGGAAACGTGATGGTACGCATTTCTCCTCCATACACGAGGCACCACAACAACGTTTCACCAGGCAACGCCGGTCAACTGCTGTTTGTGTATGAGAAATCGGTTGGAAATTTTCCTCATGTCAACATGTTTAAGGTGTCGCCACGGGCGCCAACCTTGTGTGAATGCTCTGAAAAGCTAATCATTTTCGTATCACAGCATCTTCTTCCTGTCGGTTAAATTTCGCGTCTGTAGCACGTCATCTTCATGATGTAGCAATTTTAATGGCCAGTAGTGTACAAAATAACCGAAGAGTTTACAGGTGAATCTCATATGTAAAATATTTTTCGAAAAGAAACTGCAATAAATGTGATTCCTTTCCTTGTTCTTAAATGCTAAAAAGACAATTTTAAAATAGCTGTAAATTGTAAGTAGCGTGATATCTAACGAAAGAGCAAATGCTATGCTAATTTCGTTACGTCGGTTTTTCAAGATTCTATAAATTCTCATTGGCCACTAGATTATGAAGGCCCTGTGTAAGGAAAATACGGAACAGATGAATATCTCGGAGTCGATTTATGGCATAATCACCACACAGGAAGAGGCGCCTAACTCGTGAATAAACGGAGTGCCCTGCGCCCACGCTAAGCTTATTTTCAGCCGGTGAGAGGTCGAAGTAATCAGCTTAGCTGCCCCCGCGACCATTTGTCCCGGCTTCTAAACGCGATTTCAGATCTTCATTCCTCTGGGGAGTTCTGTGATTGTCCTAAGGCCTTAAAATCCATGTCTGCCAGGATGTCGTAAGTGACTGATCTGCCTCAAGGTTTTGCATAGATTTCATAACCAAGGACAGAATTTTTACATATGAACAGAACCTGCCATTAGTGAGGGTATCCTGAATTTGTTGCAACAACCTCGAAATCTGGAGTAGTTTCAGAATACGGGAAAGTTATTTATAGGTATTAGTGCTACATATAAGGAAAGATTTAACATCATCCGTTTGCATGGAAGACTAAAGAAGATCCAGTGGGATGGGGTATCAGGAGTGCGGCTAATGATAGAAGATCAAATGGCTCTGAGCACTATGGGACTTAACATCTGAGGTCATCAGTCCCCTAGAACTTAGAACTACTTAAACCTAACTAAACTACGGACATCACAAACATCCATGTCCGAGGCACGATTCGAACTTGTGATCGTAGCGGTCGCGTGGTACCAGATTGTAGCGCCTTGAACCGCTCGGCCACTGCGACCGGCAATGATAGACCAAATGGAATTAAAATCAGGGCGCTCATCCTATTGCAGATGAGTGGAGTAAGGAAGGAGGTCAAGTGAAGGATGTGTTGTAAAAAGACAATTAAAACAATGTTACGGTTCTTGAAGGAATACCAGGCACAATGGGAACACTTGTTTTAAAAGTGAACAAAGAATATTTTAAGTAAAACATTCAAGTCAGCAGAACATCGCTGCTGTACTGAAGTCAAAAATGGCTGAGAATCATAGAATAATAACTGTGAATTTCAGTGCGAAATTATGTAGAACTATACAAACTTTGGGGCAGACACTAGAAAGACGTTCGTCGTACATTACGGGGATTAGATGTACTGAATAACACGTTTATCCCTAAGAAGTTCCTACAGACCTAGAGGACAAAATGGAATGAAAATGACACTGCTTATATTTTATCAAACGCTAACGAACTTTTACGGGATATTACATCTTTAAACCATTTTCATTTCAAGTGTTCATACCGGTTGAGAGTAAAATTAGTTGCAGAGCTTTAGTTTAACACACTTATCTGGCGGCGAGTAAGAATTGTAGGTTGTTCATGAACTCCCGACATTGCTTCAAAAACTCATAACTTGGAAACTATCAGTTATGGAGTATCTTGGTTTGTTGTAAAACGCAAATTTCCCAGGTCACGGCTTTTGTAAGATGTACCGATTGAAAACTACTCACTGAACAATTGAGTTATAAATCGCCAACTCACAGACGACATATAACAAAATTTATATTACACTTTTACTCTTGTATATTTGTGAAAACAATGACATTCCACAATTGTAATGGAATTTTTGTAAACCCAGCGACCAAAAACACATCTGTCTTCCTCCACAGACGAAGCTAAATTGACGTTAATGACACTGACGCTAATTACGGTTTGTAAAAGTTAGCCATCGAAGTGTCTAAAAAAAAAGTATGCGCTATCCCGTGGCAAAGTCGAGAAATACGTGGCCTGTGGCGTGTTAAACCGGAGCACAGTAATGACGGGTTAATCACGTGGTGTTGTGGTTAGAGATAATTATGCGGTGTAACTTGCTTTCGTTGACGGCGACACAGCTGTGGGCAATAGTTTTCTAATTGCAGTCATAGAGTATTTTATTTACGACTCATTATCCGCTTTCAATAGCACCACACTTTTACGTTTTCCCTAGTATACACTGAATATCAATCACGGGTCACTGGCAGAGGTACGAAGGGTTATTACTACTAACGTTCCTTCCTTTTTGCTGGTGGCAACTAAATGACGTCATGTGAAGCTCTGCTGACGTATTACGCACTTTGCACAATTATTGAATTTCAGCTATTAAGGACACAATTTATTCAATGTTGTGATAAAGTAATAACAACAACATTCGCGTATTTGCTGTGGCAAAACAGTGGCAATAAGGTGTCTCAGAAATTAATATTTACGTAGCAGTGTTTCCGTGATGCTGAAGGATGACTGTTGTGGCTTGACTTAAAACAAAAACGTGTAATTTTACGGAATCTAGCTAATCAAAAAGTAAATTACTGTTAGTTCAGTAAACGAAAGGATATTTTAAAACAATGAATTCTTCCACTAAACTTTAATGACTAATCCAATAGGCACTATCCAAGGTGGGTATGGCGTGATTTGTAGTTGCCTGCGCCCCAGGTTTGCAATCTGGAAATATACACCCACCAAGAACTCCCGACCATGCATGTAGAGTTCGGTGGATTGCAATCCGTGTGTGGTGCGACGCGTGGCTTTTAATACATATTCGTCGCCGTATTTACAAGAGCCTAAAACTATTTTTGCAGTCGACCAGAGAGCGGTGCAGAACATACTGCCAATAATTTCCAGTCTGCAAGTCCACATACGTCTTGTGCTCACTGAAAGAAAATGTTCCTACCTGCTGTCTATTCAGTGGGATCAGGAACTATGAATATGCATAAACGTTTTGATTACTAACTGTTTAACACATGGTGTGCAGTCCTCACGAGTTCACTTCCTACTTTTACCTAAAAAGCGTTTGGTAGGTACCTTGGTTTGACATCACCAGTGGCAGAGTATGTGGTAACGTTTTACTGACCCGGACAGATTGAAAGCTTGGTGCGAAGTGCTTTCTGGCCCTATTTGTATATGTACGCCGGCCGGAGAGGTTCTAGGCGCTACAGTCTGGAACCGAGCCACCTCTGCGGTCGTAGGTTCGAATCCTGCCTCGGTCATGCATCTGTGTGATGTCTTTAGGTTAGTTAGGTTTAAATAGTTCTAAGTTCTAGGGGAATGATGACCTCAGAAGTTAAGTCACATAGTGCTCACAGCCATTTGAACCATTTTTGTATATGTACGCAGCGAATCTCCAAAAGGAACATCTGCTATCAACAGCCCTAGGCACAAGTAGCTGCATCTGAATGGCCCCTGCATCGGACACATTGTATAACATTCTAAAATCTTCATAATTTATTACGTTGGCTTTAGCTACTAAAAAAGTTTTAGCTCGACTTATTTAAACTTTGTCGGCTGGAATTTGTAGAACGGAAGCGACAATATAACATGACCTCTGACTTACCTCTATAAGAGTCCTTGTATTGATTGTTATTTACATTGAAGTCTTGAAACTAGATACAGATGTATTATTTGATTAATTTAATCAAGTGCTGTAATTAGCACTTTTTGTCATAAATACAAATTATTCTTAATCAATTATGAATAAGAACGTTTCTGTTCCTAATTAAGTTTTTAGTAAATATAATGAAAACTTATAAATGCAGTTTAATGGTGTCACATAGTTAACGGTTTTACACGAAACTCAGACTACATACGAATTTTCATCTTTCCATGTTTGATATTTAGCGCCTTCAGTTTTTCGTAATATTGCATCGATCAAGTTTAGACTTGTAACTTCTGTTTCTGACATACGTTTGCACATTCTGAACAGATTTTCACTTCTAGCTTCATAATTAAACTCCCCTTATTTTTTTCTCAAAATAATACATTTAGCAAAATTATTAACCTGATCATTCCTAGTCTTAGTAATTTCAACATTAGTATACTGAAGCATACATTGACAACACCACGACTTACCTTAGAAGATAGGTTAAGGAAAGGCAAACCTACGTTTCCAGCATTTGTAGACTGTTTCTCCTTCCGGCATTTTAAGTTAAGTCACCTTTTGCCCAGGGCAGCCCATTTGATAAACATTTGACATCTCTTATGCATATTTAAAAACAATTAAATTTGCTTGCCAATGAATTATATTAAGTGTAAAGCATTGTGTTGGTTGTGTTATTGCTCAAAAAAATTTCATTTGAGCCACATGTTTTTAAATTACTTCAGATTGTAATTTATTGTTCATTAAGTAATTCTAATTTTCTGCTTGCTTGAGCAGGAAGCTATCTGTCATTTTGGATATTGTCTTTAAGACGGCGTTGTGATAGTATGTTAGCTGTTTTATAAATGTGGTCTTGAATAAATTGTTAATTTATTGACCTGCTAGTTGTTGTGTTTAAGGAGTGATATTATACGGGGGTTGGCCTTCCATTTTAACGCCTAATTCCTAATACACAGCACCGTCTGTCCAATATAAGTATTCCTACATTGACACGGAATCTGGTATATGCTAACTTCTGCAAACTGTGATCGCCTTTGACACTTCCCAATAATGCTCGTGTTTTATTTGGTGGGCAAAAGACAGTTCCTACTCAAAGTTTCCCTAATGTTCGTCGTATTTTCCCAGATAGTGCACCAGTATACGGTATATAGGCAGAGGCTATCTCCTTCTCCGTGACTTCTTCCGCCTCCACACGCTGTACTGTAGAGGTGGGGAAGAGAGCGCGTCTGATCTGCCATTCCGAGTACCCGTTTTTACGTATACAGTTTTAAGGTGTTCCAGATCTTGGGGCAAACTTTCTGCGTCAGAGATGGTGCGGACCCTGTGCATCAGTATTTTCAGCACCCCATTCCTCTGCGCAGGGTGGTGGCAGCTACCCGAATGCAATACAGGTTGGTGTGAGTTTTCTTCCTATATAACCCATGGCTTAAGGTGCCATCCGCCTTTCTTTTGACCATGACGTCCAGAAATGGTAATCTTCCTTCTGCTTCGGCCTCCATGGTGAATTTGATGTTTGGATGTAGAGAGTTCAGGTGTGTAAGAAAGTCTAGGAGCTTGTCCCTTCCATGGGACCAGATCATGAACGTGTGATCCACATAACGTAGAAAACAACTAGGTTTCCATCTGGATGACGCCAAAGCTCCCTCCTCGAAGTTGTTGTTGTTGTTGTCTTCAGTCCTGAGACAGGTTTGATGCAGCTCTCCATGCTACTCTATCCTGTGCAAGCTTCTTCATCTCCCAGTACCTACTGCAACCTACATCCTTCTGAATCTGCTTAGTGTATTCATCTCTTGGTCTCCCTCTACGATTTTTACCCTCCACACTGCCCTCCAACACTAAATTGGTGATCCCTTGATGCCTCAGAACATGTCCTACCAACCGATCCCTTCTTCTGGTCAAGTTGTGCCACAAACTTCTCTTCTCCCCGATCCTATTCAATACTTCCTCATTTGTTATGTGATCTACCCATCTAATCTTCAGCTTTCTTCTGTAGCACCACATTTCGAAAGCTTCTATTCTCTTCTTGTCCAAACTATTTATCGTCCATGTTTCACTTCCATACATGGCTACACTCAGAACAAATACTTTCAGAAATGACTTCCTGACACTTAAGTCTATACTCGATGTTAACAAATTTCTCTTCTTCAGAAACGCTTCCCTTGCCATTTCCAGTCTACATTTTACATCCTCTCTACTTCGACCATCATCAGTTATTTTGCTCCCCAAATAGCAAAACTCCTTTACTACTTTAAGTGTCTCAATTCCTAATTTAATTCCCTCAGCATCACCCGACTTAATTCGACTACATTCCATTATCCTCGTTTTGCTTTTGTTGATGGACATCTTATTTCCTCCTTTCAAGACACTGTCCATCCCATTCAACTGCTCTTCCAAGTCCTTTGCTGTCTCTGACAGAATTACAATGTCATCGGCGAACCTCGAAGTTTTTATTTCTTCTCCATGGATTTTAATACCTACTCCGAATTTTTCTTTTGTTTCCTTTACTGCTTGCTCAATATACAGATTGAATAACATCGGGGACAGGCTACAACCATGTCTCACTCCCTTCCCAACCACTGCTTCCATTTCATGTCCCTCGACTCTTATAACTGCCATCTGGTTTCTGTACAAAATGTAAATAGCCTTTCGCTCCCTGTATTTTACCTCTGCCATCTATAGAATTTGAAATTGAGTATTCCAGTCAACATTGTAAAAAGCTTTCTCTAAGTCTACAAATGCTAGGAACGTAGGTTTGCCTTTCCTTAATCTTTCTTCTAAGATTAGTCGTAAGGTCAGTATTATCTCACGTGTTCCAGTATTTCTACGGAATCCAAACTGATCTTCCCCGAGGTCGGCATCTACTAGTTTTTCCGTCCGTCTGTAAAGAATTCGTGTTAGTATTTTGCAGCTCTGGCTTATTAAACTCATTTTTCGGTAATTTTCACATCCGTCAACACCCGATTTCTTTGGAATTGGAATTATTATATTCTTCGTGAAGTCTGAGGGAATTTCGCTTGTCGCATACATCTTGCTCACCAGATGGTATAGTTTTGTCAGGACTGGCTCTCCCAAAGCCGTCAGTAGTTCTAATGGAATGTTGTGTACTCCCGGGGCCTTGTTTCGACTCAGGTCTTTCAGTGCTCTGCAAAACTCTTCACGCAGTATCGTATCTCCCATTTCATCTAGATCTACATTCTCTTCCATTTCCAATATACTGTCTTCAAGAACATTGCCCTTGTATAGACCCTCCACATACTCCTTCCACCTTTCTGTTTTCCCTTCTTTGGTTATAACTGGGTTTCCATCTGAACTCTTGATATTCATACAAGTGGTTCCCTTTTCTCCAAAGGTCTCTTTAATTTTGCTGTAGGCAGTATCTACCTTACCCCTAGTGAGATAAGCTTCTACATCCTTACATTTGTCCTTTAGCCATCCCTGCTTAGCCATTTTGCACTTCCTGTCGATCTGATTTTGGAGACGTTTGTATTCCTTTTTGCCTGCTTCATTTACTGCATTTTTATATTTTCTCCTTTCATCAATTAAATTCAATATTTCTTCTGTTACCCAAGGATTTCTACTAGCCCTCGTCTTTTTACCTACTTGATCCTCTGCTGCATTCACTACTTCATCCCTAAAAGCTACCCATTCACTTCTACTGTATTTCTTTCCCCCATTTCTGTCAATTGTTCCCTTATGATCTCCCTGAAACTCTGTACAACCTCTGGTTCTTTCAGTTTATCCAGGTCCCATCTCCTTAAATTCCAACCTTTTTGCAGTTTCTTCAGTTTTAATCTACAGTTTATAACCAATAGACTGTGGTCAGAGTCCACATCTGACCCTGGAAATGTCTTACAATTTAAAACCTGGTTCCTAAATCTCTGTCTTACCATTATATAATCTATCTGCTACCTTTTAGTATCTCCAGGATTCTTCCATCTATACGATCTTCTTTTATGATTCTTGAACCAAATGTTAGCTATGATTAACTTATGCTCTGTGCAAAACTCTATCAGGCGGCTTCGTCTTTCATTTCTTAGCCCCAATCCATATTCACCTACTACATTTCCTTCTCTCCCTTTTCCTACTAGCGAATTCCAGTCACTCATGACTATTAAATTTTCGTCAGCCTTCGCTATCTAAATAATTTCTTTTGTTTCATCATACATTTCTTCAATTTCTTCGTCATCTGCAGACCTAGTTGGCATATAGACTTGTATTGCTGTAGTAGGCGTGTGCTTCGTATCTATCTTGCCACAATAATGCGTTCACTATGCTGTTTGTAGTAGCTTACCCGCATTCCTATTTTCCTATTCATTATTAAACCTACTCCTGCATTACCCCTATTTGATTTTGTGTTTATAACCCTGTAATCACCTGACCAGAAGTCTTGTTCCTCCTGCCACCGAACTTCACTAATTCCCACTATATCTAACTTTAACCTATCCATTTCCCTTTTTAAATTTTCTAACGTACCTGCCCGATTAAGGGATCTGACATTCCACGTTTCGATCCGTAGAACGCCAGTTTTCTTTCTCCTGATATCGACATCCTCTTGAGTAGTACCCGCCCGGAGATCCGAATGGGGGACTATTTTACCTCCGGAATATTTAACCCAAGAGGACGCCATCATCATTTAATCATACAATAAAGCTGCATGCCCTCGGGAAAAATTACGGTCGTAGTTTCCCCTTGCTTTCAGCCGTTCGCAGTAGCAACACAGCAAGGCCATTTTGGTTATTGTTACAAGGCCAGATCAGTCAATCGTCCTGACTGTTGCGCTTGCAACTTCTGAAAAGGCTGCTGCCACTCTTCAGGAACCACACGTTTGTCTGGCCTCTCAACAGATACCCCTCCGTTGTGGTTGTACCTACGGTTCGGCTATCTGTATCGCTGAGGCACGCAAAACATCCACACCAACGGCAATGTCCATGTTTCATGGGGGGGAGGGGGGGGGGCTCCTCGATGTACTCCATATAAAAATTCGACCACAGGCGAGAGTGGGCTCCCCACTGCGGCTCCTTCTGTTTGTTCATAGTATTATCCATTAAAGAAAATACGTGGAGGTCAGAACGCTGTATACTGGCTCACTGTTGGGAGTCACTTCATATTAAACGACACGTCACAGCTTCTGTGCACCGAAGCAAACGTAGCGCCGCTCCCACACACCCCAACTCTCTGAAAACTGGAACACAAACAGGCCGCAGAAAACAGTGCAAATACCAAACAAACATCAAGTAATATAAGTTAGGAAATCAATAAGCAATAAGTAATAGTTAAAAAACTAACAACACGACTTAAATTTTGCAGGATTATCAATGCTGAAAAAGATTTAGACTAAGACTTGAATACAAAATCAATGCTGTAAAACACACTCCTGGAAATTGAAATAAGAACACCGTGAATTCATTGTCCCAGGAAGGGGAAACTTTATTGACACATTCCTGGGGTCACATACATCACATGATCACACTGACGGAACCACAGGCACATAGACACAGGCAACAGAGCATGCACAATGTCGGCACTAGTACAGTGTATATCCACCTTTCGCAGCAATGCAGGCTGCTATTCTCGCATGGAGACGATCGTAGAGATGCTGGATGTAGTCCTATGGAACGGCTTGCCATGCCATTTCCACCTGGCGCCTCAGTTGGACCAGCGTTCGTGCTGGACGTGCAGACCGCGTGAGACGACGCTTCATCCAGTCCCAAACATGCTCAATGGGGGACAGATCCGGAGATCTTGCTGACCAGGGTAGTTGACTTACACCTTCTAGAGCACGTTGGCTGGCACGGGATACATGCGGACGTGCATTGTCCTGTTGGAACAGCAAGTTCCCTTGCCGGTCTAGGAATGGTAGAACGATGGGTTCGATGACGGTTTGGACGTACCGTGCACTATTCAGTGTCCCCTCGACGATCACCAGAGGTGTACGGCCAGTGTAGGAGATCGGTCCCCACACCATGATGCCGGTGTTGGCCCTGTGTGCCTCGGTCGTATGCAGTCCTGATTGTGGAGCTCACCTGCACGGCGCCAAACACGCATACGACCATCATTGGCACCAAGGCAGAAGCGACTCTCATCGCTGAAGACGACACGTCTCCATTCGTCCCTCCATTCACGTCTGTCGCGACACCATTGGAGGCGGGCTGCACGATGTTGGGGCGTGAGCGGAAGACGGCCTAACGGTGTGCGGGACCGTAGCCCAGCTTCATGGAGACTGTCGTGAATGGTCCTCGCCGATACCCCAGGAGCAACAGTGTCCCTAATTTGCTGGGAAATGTGGCGGTGCGGTCCGCTACGGCACTGCGTAGGATCCTACGGTCTTGGCGTGCATCCGTGCGTCGCTGCGGTCCGGTCCCAGGTCGACGGGCACGTGCAACTTCCGCCGACCACTGGCGACAACATCGATGTACTGTGGAGACCTCACGCCGCACGTGTTGAGCAATTCGGCGGTACGTCCACCCGGCCTCCCGCATGCCCACTATACGCCCTCGCTCAAAGTCCGTCAACTGCACATACGGTTCACGTCCACGCTGTCGCGGCATGCTACCAGTGTTAAAGACTGCGATGGAGGTCCGTATGCCACGGCAAACTGGCTGACACTGACGGCGGCGGTGCACAAATGCTGCGCAGCTAGCGCCATTCGACGGCCAACACCGCTGTTCCTGGTGTGTCCGCTGTGCCGTGCGTGTGATCATTGCTTGTACAGCCCTCTCGCAGTGTCCGGAGCAAGTATGGTGGGTCTGACACACCGGTGTCAATGTGTTTTTTTTCCATTTCCAGGAGTGTAGTATCAGACTTTTACATTCTCATAGTTTGCTGATCAATATTTGCTCATATGATTAAGGCCGACAATGTGTACAAGGATGAAATTGAAAATAAATTTCAAATAAACAACTTCTCAACAAAACTAGGTTTTGTGTACTTTAATTTCGTTGAATAGGTCTGCAGTGTAACTGCCAGTTATGTAAGCTTGGTATGCAGAAAATTACAACTAGACTATGCGCTATTATCTTCAATGCATTACAGTTACTATGTCTTTTGGGGACGCTGATTTCCTTAAAGGAAGTAGTTACTGCTGGTCTCCATGCGATCATATACGTTGCCGGCTGCTCTTACTTCAATAACACATACATTAGATTAACCAAACAACAAGTGACAGTCACTTCAACGCAAATGGTTCCACGAAACGAAGGCACCAAAACCACTTACACCTTCGATGGAGAGCGTTGTTCGAGATGGTCTCGAGGGATGGGTCTGTCGGAGAAAACAGGTACCAAGGCAAGGCGACGAGCAGCGCCCGGAGTTGACACCAGGCAGGTCCACCACAAACTCGCGGCCGTCCTACAAGGTAGACCGGCCGCGCCGCTGATGGACGAGCGGGCGTGTTTTGCTCCTTCGTCCCCCCCATGCATGTCCTAGCGCCTCGTAGCGAGTCCGAAGATCAGCTCACCGACCAAACACCCCGCTGCCAGATCACAAACGGGGAAAAGATGGTAGTACTGCCGGGTAATCGACAGTCGTGCCAAAGAGCTGGTGTGCCAGAAAAGGAGCTCCGTGGCTCAAGTGCACACCATCGAAGATCGTTGCCGAGAACATCAGAGTCACACTCGATTTGGGTACCCCAACGAGTCGGCGGTCGCAGAGCACTGTTTGTCCGAAAATCACGAAATGGACTACTGGATCTTGGATCTTGGCACAGATATCTAAATACTGGGACAGCATCGTTAGAGAGACCATCGGAATTCGTACCAGGGACGCACTCATCAACCGAGATTGCCGCTACAACCTCAGCAGGGCATGAGAACCAGCTTTGAGTCGAATTAAAAATACCACCAGTAAAGAACGGGCGACTAGGGTGGACGAGGCAATTACACCGACGCCACCACAGACGCCAGCCTCTCAGCGACCGCTGACTCGCGGGCGCGTACCGCGGAGAGAACGCCTCGTGGGGGGAGGGGATTTAATACGGCCACTCGCCCTCAGGAGCTCAGTTTGTCAGCTCACCTGACGATGGCGACATGTATGGTCGCCGAAATATTGTGTGCGCTGGACATTATGGACCAGCAGTACACCCGTGGACTGTTCGAGCAAGAAATACGCCGGGAGAGACTGAAGAATCACACAGAAATACAAAACTTGTTCTAAGAGGAGAAATAAGTAAACAAATTTAGTGAAATTCGGTGACTTGTTCCGAGTGGATGACTGAACAAGATATACTTGTCCTGAAATGCTACAAATAGGTACAATGTAACAAGTGAGGCTAAAGAGATAGAAAAACAACAAACATTGTCTTATGGCTTTCATGAGGTAACAGCCAAACACGGGTATGTAAAATAGTAAATATTGCAGACTATTACAACAGTGCCATGTGTTTCTTACATTCTTAACATCAATATACTTTCATTTGAGTGATCACTGTCTGAAACCAATGCTCTGTAATGCTGTGTGCTATATACCTTACTTCCCTCTGACAGTTTTCATAAGTAGACAGTCGTTGGGGTATCAGTGAACGCAGAGTGTCTGCTGTTTCAGCTTGTTTGGCGATTTTTTTTAAAAAATGGCTCTCAGCACTATGGGACTCAATTTCTGAAGTCATCAGTCCCCTAGAACTTAGAACTACTTAAACCTAACTAACCTAAGGACATCACACACATCCATGCCCGAGGCAGGATTCGAACCTGGCCGGCCGGAGTGGCCGTGGCGTTCTAGGCGCTACAGTCTGGAGCCGAGGGACCGCTACGGTTGCAGGTTCGAATCCTGCCTCGGGCATGGATGTGTGTGATGTGTGCACAGACATTGTGCCGTGTGCGGTTCCTACACCTGTTTTGTAAGTTTGGCCCTATCTCGCACTGCCACGGCGGAGCCGGCTGGTATGCTCAAGGTAACATACGATAATTGTAGAAAAATTTTCCTCCACGTATTTGTACTTTCTCGGTTTTATTTTGACTCTTTCTCTCCTTTCACTAGGTCCACTTCATAGTTTACGTGTTTTATGACGGATGGATTATATATCCGACTACACTGGTGTCCATTTTACATGACTGATGCGTCACGTATCCAGTTACTTTTACGTAGGTTTTCATTACTTTAAGTTCACGTTGTCTGCGTAGCAGCGCAAGATAGGACCATGCTCTTTTTCTCCATTTTTATCTAACAGATTGGTTTTTTATTTTTTTAGGCAATCTGATGATGCCCAAAGAGGGTGAAACGCATCAATGAAATTAAATAATTTCCTAATCAAGACTGTTTTTGTTCTGAAATAAAGTATTTTCTTACACTGACCAAGATCTCCGCAAGATTTCCCCTTTTATCGTTCAGTTCTATACTCCAAGGAACCTACTTATAAAATTATGGCTGCCATCGGAATATGTTTCGAAGAAATTAAACACCAACGCCTTAACGGGAAATTACCACCCGATGATCACGACTCCAAGCTGAGAAATGAACCACAACCGTATGAGAACTCGACCCCAACATGATGAGAGCCAGGTTAGAACTCTCTATTAGATGTATGCTCATGGCGGCTGCAGTGTAACACGTGTTAAGTTCGGCTCGCGAAATTTAGTCGAATTCGAAGGTGTTCTCGCAGGTGGTGTTGTCTAGTACAAGTGGAAATCGTGTAAACAACAGTGCTCTGTGTAGTAGGGCTATTTTTTTTTCTGTGCTCCGCCAATATCTGCGAGAAAATGGTAAACAGAAGAATCAACAGCAGCGCGTCCAGCAGCGGGGAAGCAGCAGGTGCGGCGGGCCTGCTCCTGGCGGAAGGTGCGGCCGCGGCTCCCGGTATAGCGGAGCTGGTTCGCTCTGAGGTAAACGCTGCGCTTCGCGATAAAAACAATCTCGATCTGATAGCAGGCACCATATCAGATACTGTAACGGCAGCAGTATTAGCCAAAATGCGTGAAACTGTTGAGGCCAATACTGCCGAAATTACAGCACTAAACAAGTCTGTGTCTGAATACGAGAAAAAGGCACGAGAGTTGGAAGTGAAACTATCTGCCGCCACAGACGAGCTAGAACAGTACCAAAGGCGAAATAGTCTACGACTGTTTGGAGTAGCAGAAACTAAAGAAGAAGACACGGACAACCTGCTTATACAGGTTGCGCGTGAAAAATTAGGCGTCGAAGTGACCAAGGCAGACATTGACAGGAGCCACCGGGTGGGACGAAAACTACCAGGTGCTACCAAACCTCGTCCAATAATCATTAAATTTGTGTCGTACCGAAAAAGGGCGGAGATCTTTACCCAGAAGAAGAAGTTAGCAAGGACAGGGATTACAATAAGGGAAGATCTGACACACGAGCGGCTAAAGATTTTAAACAGTGCCATATCCCATTTCGGTCTTCAGAATGTGTGGACTCAGGATGGCAGAGTAATCATTAAGACTGCAGCTGGAAAGAAGACAGTCACAAACATGACAGAACTAAATAGTATTAAGTGAACCTACTCGAGCCAAAAGTCAAACTTAACACCATTTGCAAATTTTAACAGTCCTATACTCAGATATACTCTTGTAATTGTATTAACTTTTTAATTATTTGTACCTTCAACTAATTGTTCTTGTAACTGTATTAACTTTTTAATTATTTGTACCTTCAACTAATTGTTTTTCTAACTGTATTAACTTTATACTATTTTTTTGTGTCTTTAGCTGTAGCCATTGCTTAGTTTTAGTTACTGCTAATACTTTTTTCATTTTCTCAGTTTATTCTCTTCCATTCTGTAATAGTTCTATTGCAATTATTAGTCTCTCCTTTAGTTCATTAGTCAACCATCTCTTCGGTTTAAATTGTTCATAACAAAAATCACTATCAGTATCACTTTAGCAAGTTTCAATTTAATTCTAGCTTCCTACGATACTCTATTAAATATTAAGCTTACTTCTCTCTGCTGGCAGCATCGGCCTCTTAAATCACTCCTCTTTCCCTTATTTCCACCCTAAGCTGTTTCAAATACTCTAATTACATTTTTCCTCTTACGACATAGGATACTCAGTGACACACAGCTGTCACCATTTTGGTCATATTCTCCCTGCACCGAATACCACTAATCCATTTTCTATACTCCCGCAACCTCAGGAAATCTCTTGCAATCGCTTTTCTTTCGGCTCTCGCGGAGTCACAAACAGGGCGCGCAAAATCTCGGACACCCCTGTAATATGTCACTTGGCGGAAACACCGGTCAGTGCCCCTCGCGGCAGGTAGTGCCTAACAAAGGGACAAACCAGTCTGCCACCCTACTCCAGGCTGCTCAGCGGAACGCGTCCGAGGTTTTAGCAGCTCACTGCAACATTCAGTCTTTACCTGCGCATTACGAAGAACTTAGCCTCCTCTTCCACCAACTAAACTACCACGTAATCCTCTTATCCGAAACGTGGTTGAAACCACACATATCCTCTGCATCTATTCATCTCCCAGGGTACACATTTCTTAGGGCAGACAGATCAAAAAAGCGAGGTGGCGGGGTCGGCGCATATATACGAACAGATCTCAAAGCGAAAGTCTTATGTACGTCAAATCCTGCTGAAGAAAAAGAGGCTGAATTCATGTTCATTGAAATAAATATACAAAGTCGGAAATTCTTGACTGGCGTCGTGTACAAGCCGCCAAAAATAAGCTCAATGAGTTCCTTCCAGTCGGAATTACATTCACTTCAGTGTCAATACGAACATGTCATCGTAATGGGTGACTTGAACATAGACCTGCTAAGAGACACTCCCTCCGCAATAAACCTAAGAAGATTATTTAGTTATAATAGCATGAACATTCTTCCATTACAACCTACACACCATACAGCGCACAGTCATACTCTTATAGACGTGATCGCAACGAAACAGACTGACAAAGTAAGAGATGTTGGTCAATCATCGGCCCCTGGCCTCTCAGCACATGATGTAATATTCCTGGCCTACTCTGTGCAGCCCCCAAGGATCAAATCGCGTTACATAACTTGTAGGAACATGAAACGTATTGACCTTGACGCTCTAACAGCCGATTGCTCAGAAATCTCATGGCATCAAATAATCAGAGAACCTACAATCGACGGCAAAATTAATGAACTTGGTGATAAACTCACTGAACTCTATGACAAACATGCACCTGTGCGCACAGTCCGTGTAAGAAAATCTCCTGCTCCATGGCTGACAGCTGAATTACGTCAAATGATGACTAATAGGGATGCTGCCCACAGGCGTTTCAAGGCAGATCCGAAACCCGAACGTTTTGAAGAATATAGAAAGCTACGGAACAGAGTGAAACAATGCATTCGCAATGCCAAAATCAGGCACGCTCGCTCCCTTGTATGCAGCGATCTGACACCCACGACTCTATGGAAGAATCTCCGTAGCTTGGGGGTCGGAAAGGCAAAATCGGAAACTACTTTTCATGTGTCAGCTAACGAATTAAATGAATTCTTCTCTGCACCTCTGAATACCAGCACGGCTGATAATTACCGTCCACAAGAATCCCCAAACAGGATAACTAACAACGATACCTTCCATCTAAAACATGTAACAACAAATACGGCAAGAAAAGCAATAATGAGAATCTCTTCTGATGCAATAGGCAACGACAGTATCGGTATAGCCATGATTAAGAATGTTGCCGATATCTTAGTACCTGTCTTAACTGACATATTTAATTTTTCCCTCGTGAACGGAATATACCCTACTGCATGGAAAAGAAGCATAATTCGACCCATCCCTAAGGTCGAAAACCCGCAACTGCCTAGTGATTACCGACCAATTAGCATACTGCCTGCTGTTTCCAAAGCACTGGAATATATTGTTCATGACCAAATCACTGAACACTTGCATGAATTCAGTCTATATGACAAATTTCAATCCGGTTTCCGTAAACATCACAGCACAAACACTGCTCTAATTAAAGTAACTGATGACCTGAAATATGCCATCGACAACCGAAAGGCAACAATATTGACGCTACTGGACTTCAGCAAAGCTTTTGACACTGTTAACTTTGACATATTACTCAGAAAAATGCAACAGCTTAATTTCTCTGATAGTGCAATGAGATGGTTTGAAAGCTACTTAAAAGACAGACAGCAATGTGTTGTCTGCGCAAATGAAAAATCTTCCTGGAAACATGTTTCTTCGGGAGTGCCACAAGGATCAGTCTTAGGACCACTTTTGTTTTCTTTATATGTCAACGATATTTCGTCGGTTTTGTCCTCCTGTAAACATCATTTCTATGCCGACGACCTCCAGCTCTACCTAAGCGTCAGACCTGAAGACGTAAACACTGCAATCGCTCTGATGAATGATGATCTGTCTTCAGTAGTGACATGGGCGAAAAATCTGGGGCTTAAATTAAATGCAAAAAAGACGCAAGTAATCTTAATAGCCCATCAGAAATTAATAAGTTCAGATTTCCGCGAACGGCTACCTCCTATTCTGCTCGAAGGTACTCCAATACCATATCAGAAAACAGTGACGAGCATCTCAACTGGGCGGAGAATACAGTCGCAGTGTGCCGAAAGACGTCTGCTTGTCTCTATGCTCTCAAAAAGTTTCGGAACATATTCCCACAGGACTTGAAACGCCAGCTCGTGCAAGCACTCGTTCTACCGAACCTCCACTATTGTGATGTGATTCAACAAGGCATGAGTAGTGAAAACAAAAGACGGCTAGAGCTAACCATGAATGCCTGTGTGCGTTACACCTGCAACATTCGCCGATATGATCATGTTAGTGCTTTATACTCCGAGCTAGGGTGGCTGCGGCCGGACAAACTGCGTGACTACCACACTCTATGTCTACTTCACCGACTCCTCATCGCGCAAGCACCCCAGTACCTAGCTTCAGAGACTAAAAACCTGTCATGCCATCATAATCGAAACACGAGGTCACTCTTATCTGGTATCCTAACTGTGCCCACTCACAAAACAAAAACTTTTGCAAACTCCTTCTCAGTTGCCGCTGTCCGCCTCTGGAACAAACTGCCCCTTACCTTGAGGAAAATTCAATCTCCTGTGGCTTTTAAGAAGAAGTTGAAGCATTTCCTACTATCATCCGCATAAAATTCTCCACAAAATTAATGTGCAAGGCCAATCCTCTCATCTGTCAAATAGCAAAGCTAGCGTCTCGTATCTTGCTGCTGAGATGCCTTACTCTTCATCTATCTCTATTAGCCATGCAGTCTCCTTTTCCTTTATATTTTCCTTAATTATGTTTCATTATGTCTCTCTATTCTTCTCCTCCCTTCACCATGAGTCTCCCTCATACTCCCTGCTGCCAGCACTCCTATCTTATCTTAAATCTTTCTCTTCAATAATGTATTTTTCGAGGTGTACCTTTCTAATTGTTTATCTCACTTTTTGTATTAGATGTAGTTTAACATGCCTACTGAAACATATGACTGTAAAATAAGTAGAATGCCTGGTTAGATGTAAGAGAGGGCCTGATGGCCCTAATCTTGCCAGGTTAAATAAATAAATAAATAAATAAATAAATAAAGTATGTAGAAACTTCTCGGAACAGAAAAACAAATGCGATGTCTCCACATTTAACAATTTGGTTATTATTGCACTCGGCGTCCGTTCACGTTGACGGGGACCACGTAAGGTACGACGGGTACTCTTTGGCACTTCCGACACTGGCTGGCTGGCGCTGCTACGTAATCTCTTTGCTGTTACGACTCAGGTTAGTCGGCAGAGGTCGTTATGCCGAATGACGTCATTGCGCGTATCTCTCCTTCTAGAGCATTTAACAACAGTATATGGGATACACGTGTAAAAAAACAAACGCAGAACCACAAGATGCGTTACAATGGACGGATCGGTTCGTGTAGGAGTTCAGGCAACATCTGGTACTACTCATAACAAGTCGCAAGAGGGAGTGCAAGCTGCAAATAGTACTTTCTCTGTGGTCCTCACGAGAGTGGTACGTAGAGGGCTGCAGCTTATTTTAGACAATTTACCTGAAGACGGTTCAATACTTTTTCTAAATTTTTTTGCGGAGCAGCTGATATTAGTCTTTAACAGGGCGACAGTTGATGCCGCACTTAAACAAGTATGTGATCATTGGAGCTGCTGTTCTTTGTATGTGGTCAATATCCTCTTTTGTTTGATGCCTATACACTTGAGCAGTGTTCTGAGCTGGATTGCACTGGTGTTTCGTAAGCAGTCCCTTTGTAGACGGTTACTGCGAAAGGGCACGGCCGGCTTCCTTCCCCATCCTCCCTAATCCAATGGGACCGACGACCTCGCTGTTTGGTTCCCTCCCCGAATAACCAACCAACCAAACTCTCGCCGTATGTGGTCGGGTATTATCTTGCTAAAATGTAATCCCAGGAAGGCTTTCCATCGAGGACAACAAAACGGGGCGTAGAATATCGTCTACGTTCCAGTGTGTTGTAAGGGTGCCGCAGGTGACAACTAGTGGGGTCCTCATAGGGAATGTAATGGCTTCCCAGACCATCACTCGTGGTTGTCGCGGAGTGTGGCGGGTGACATCAAGGTTGTCCAAGGTGTCTCCCGACACATCTTCGGCCTGGAATCTCATTGATTGGAGTTTCAGTTGGTTGTGTTCAGTGATGAGTCCCTCTTCAGACTGAGCCTCAGCGATCAGTGAAAACGAGTCTGGAGGCGCCGTGGACTGCGGTGAGATACCAATCTCACTGTCTGTGTTGGTGTTAATGGTGGCCAAAGCATGGGACAGTAATTTCTTAGCCTGGCTGCTGCAAGTGTCTGTGCAGGATGACACAAACTGTTGTGTGGAGTCCATTACTTGTTACAGGCTATCAGGAACAAAGGCACAAATGTGAAGCGATTACGATGTTGTTGGTGCACAATGCGGCGATCCTGAACTGTGATCAGGCGTGGTCGTCCGGAACCTTGACGACGAGTATCCCTGCCTTCACGATTTCATGTAGTCCAACATCTGACCGCCGTAACACCTGAATGCCTCACGAATCCGTAATTGAACTAATTGACCAGCCAGTGAAACGAGGACCCACAATGCAACTTTTAATCTCTGTCAGTTACCAATAACGCTGTCTCGCACGTGTCCTTCAGCGCCATCACTCAACATCTGTCGCTTTTATGCCGTACCAGGCGAGGCCATATAACGACACTAAACACGAGCCACGCTAATTCCCTATAGTGGTGGTTCTACCTTTCACAGAGAACTGCACCTCTAATAGTTAACAAATTGCCGATAGTGTGAATGTCTACAAAGTCCGACCTTATTCTATGGGTGCGTTACCTTCCTTGGCACGCAGTGTTTTCGCAGCCCCACAATATCTAATCCACTTCCCAAACTATTGCTGCCGCAAAATCTAGCGTATCATCAGTACGGTGGGAAAGCTGGAAGTGTCAACTGGGACAAGCATCATGAGACCATAAACGTAGAATGTTCAACCTCATTGACTCGATTAATGTAGATCCACAGGATTGGTACATTTCACTGGACGGTTAAATTTTCTTCGAAACCGTGCATAACGCATCGTAGACCAAGGTTTCTGGACTTAATAAAGAGGTAAGTCTATGGAAAAGAAGCAAAAAACTGTTTGTGGAATGAGGCGTGTCTGGCACGACTGGAACAGAGCTTAGAGGGAAGAAAATGCAGATGTGTCGAGTACTGTAATAATGACAACCAAACTCAGTGCCAACAACATGGTAGAACATTTGAGGGATCCAGAAGTAGGAGTCTGCACAGATGCGTATATCCGCAGATATATCCTCTGATAACTGCAGTAATGCTTACCTTAACGTTAAGAGCCTGAAACAGTGTGGATAACTATGGTTATATCTTCGAATATCTGCTGTGATAGTTACTACACTGAAGCGCCAAAGAAACTGGTATAGGAGATATGTAAAAGGACGGAATATGGCGCCGCGGTCTGCAACGCCTATGTACGACAACGAGTGTCTATTGCAGTCCTTAGATTGGTTGCTGCTGCTACAATGGCAGATTATCACGATTAAAGTGAGTTTGAGTATAGCCGGCGCATGAGAGACGGGACCCAGCATCTCTGAAGTAGCGATGAAGTGAGGATTTTCCCGTACGACCTTTTAACGAGTCTGCCGTGAATATCAGGAATCTGGTAAAAGTTCAGATCTCTGACATCGCTGCGGCCGGAAAAAGATCCAACAAGAACGGAACCAATGACGACTGAAGAGAATCGTTCAACGTGACAGAAGTGAAACCGTTCCGCAAATTGCTACAGTTTTCGGTGCTGGACCATCAAAAATTTACAGCATGCTAACCATTCAACGACACCATCGATATGAGCTTTCGAAGCCGAAGGCCCACTCGTGTACCCTTGATGACAGCACAGCACAAATCTTTACACGTCGCCAGGGCCCGTCAACACCTACATTGAACTGTTGATGACTAGAAACATGTTATCTAGTCGCACGAGTCTTATTTCAAATTGTATCGATCGGATGGACTTGCACGGGTATGGAGACAACCTCATGAATCTATGGACTGTTCAAGCTAGTGCAGCCTCTGTAAGGGTGTTGGGCGTGTGCAGTTGGAGTGATATGGGACCCCTGATATGTCTACATATGACTGTGACAGGTGACACGTATGTAGGCATATATGTGATTTCAGTCTTTCTCAGCGTACTCCACTGGTGAACTGGGGGTACGAAACTCACTGAAACGTTGCGACAAGACGACGCCACCATTCGGCTGATAACCCGAGAAGAATTCATCAGGTATGTAAGCATACTGTCTTATCACTGTGTCCACTCATATCCACTGTGCATTCCGACGGACTTCGGCAATTCCAGGAAGACAATGCGACACCTCACACGTCTAAAATTGCTATAGAGTGACTCCAGGAACACTCTTCTGAGTTTAATCACTTCCGCTGGCCACCAGACTCACCAGGCACGAACATTATTGAGCATATCTGGCATGCCTTGCAGCATGCTGTTCATAAGGGATCACCACCCCCACGTACTCTTACGTATTTAGGGACAGCCCTGCAGGATTCATGCTTCCTCCAGCACTACTTCAGATATTAGTCGAGTCCATGCCACAACATGTTGCGGCACTTCTGTGTGCTCGCGGGGGCCATACACGATATTAAGTAGATGTATTTGTTTCTTTGGCTCTTCAGTGTATATAGCGAAAAGATAAAGGAAAGTGTTGATATTAAGATTCTGAACTACATGAATAACATATGATCGGTAGTACAAATTGTTATCATTTTAACAAACTTTTGAGATTAAAGATAAACTTAACATCGAATTGGTGACCACAAGAAGAAGACTATGTTAAGGAGTCTTGTAATCTCGAAAGCAAAATAACATATGAAGGATGGTTATAAGGGGGACTAAAAATTAAGGCTAGCACAGTAGAGGAGATCGTTCCTGCCCAAAAGAACATAGGTCCTTATTTGAGGCCGGAAAACCTCAAATAAGGGCCTGAGAATGTATGCTGGGGTACAGAACTGTCAGGTGGTGAGTCACTCACCGTGGGAAAAACGGAAAAGAAGAAAATCGATGAGTTTGTTACGTAGTGCTATAGGAGAATGTGGAAAACTGGATGGAGTGATATGATAATAAATTAGGAGGTTCTTCGCATAATCGACATTATGAAACATATTGCCTCAATTACTCTACCGTCACTATATTCTATGGTTTTAAAATCATTTTTGTAGTTGTATGGTCTTCTGAATTTCGTCAGTAATTAGTGTTTATGAAACAGTAATATGATGGTAGAGGAACAAGTAAGAAGTTATCATGTCGAAGCTTTGTAGTGAACTCAATAGCAATGGCAGGAAAATTCAAACGGCACGGAGACAAAGAATATCTTTTAATGTTACAATAACATCGTTGTCGAAAGCGCGCAGTCGTACTGGAGGGGACATAGTCGAGAGTTGGGAATCATCTAGTTACTACGTGATGACATAGTCACGTCAATCATCAACCAAATTCTAGTGTTGCTCGTTTTAGAGCTGACGATTGTAATTATTCTAAAGTCTACAATAATCCAAGCACTTAATAATTCAAAATTATTGTTATCTACGGTGAATCATTGGCTTATTATCATCCTTATATTTCGATCGTTATTGTACTTGAAAATAACCATTGCCGTAACGACCAGAACGTCTGTAGTCTTTCATTAAACATTGTTCTTCGGAACTGACGCCTTGTTTCCATCAATTACGCAACAGAAGGCATGTGGCAAAAAATCTTTTATACACCAGAGAGTATAAGTCCGTTATAAAAGGGGCATAGTGAAAAATCGACATACAAAGAAGGGACAAGATGGTAGGACACGTGTTAAGACATTAGGGAATAACTTCCATGGTACTAGAGGGACCTGTAGGGGATGAAAACTATTGAGGAAGACAGAGACAGCAATAAATCAAACAAAGAACTGAGCACGTAGAATGCACGTGCTACTTACAGATGAAGACCTTGGCACAACAGAGGAATTTGTGCCGTATCGCGTTAAACCAGTCACAAGACTGATGGCGCAAATTTTTTTCTTTTTTTTTTTTCGATTCGGTCGCAACGAAGTGCTATTATGTCTGCAAGGGCAAAAGATAGGGACACTCGTTTTTTCGGCACAATTACGCATCCATCCTGTTTCTGCAATACTGGCAGCTCTGTTGTGCCTGAGTCACCATTGTTGCATATCTCTTTATGGTTATCACTTATGCAATTGCAGAAAGATGCCACAAAGTGCCTCTTCGTTGTTTAAAATATTCCCCCTAAGATTTGACTCCATCACGTGGTCCACACAGAACAGAAATAATGAGTAACATACAGTCTATGAACCGCATAAATATATTTACGACAACTTATTGCAACGCTTATTGCATTAAGAAGTGTAGTACGTTAAAATGATTTAGTATAATCGTAATTTAATATACAATTGGGAAACGAACCGTGAGGGCTAATCAACAAAGATTCCCAATGATTTTTTCACATACGTTTATTGCTCCATTTCTGTGTTTACATGAGCTTTTTCAAAGTACTCCCCTCCAACTTGAAGGCACTTTTTAGAGTACCTCTGCCAGTCCTCGAGCACATTGAGCAGGCCATTCTTTGTCGGGTCCTTAAGAACCTCGTCGCTTATCTTGATCATTGCTTCCGAGTTCTCAAATCGAATCCCTCGAAGTTTTGCCTTTAGTGATGGAGGTAAAAAAATCATAGGGCGAATGAATAGGGCTGTAAGGCGGATGCGGATCACACAAAATTTCGAAACGTGCCAGAAGCTTCATGATTTGACCTGTGACGACAGACTGCGCATTGTCATGATGAAGTCACCACCCAGTACAAGAATGTTCTGATTGTTTCCTTGCAAAATACTTAAGACCCCCAAAATTAATACTTTGCTTTAACGTGTATGTAAGTCGTTTTTTGAGCATAGTTTGCCTAAGCTGTGTAACAAGAAGGCCTATTATCTTTCCAACAGTAGCGTATCTGCTTCTTTTCCAGAATATTTTTCTCCAGTAGCTCGCTCAGTTTTTCGAGAATAACCAAACATAGTACAGTTCGAATGTATGTCTATTATTATCGTCAGTTTCATTTTAATTTTGAATTTGTCATCTGCACAGTAAATCATACTGGTGTGGCCAATAATAGCAAACACACATATTCCAGCATTACGCAATGCTACAAATGTGTTTAAGGGAATGGTCTCAAATGCTTAAGACCCCCAAAATTAATACTTTGCTTTAACATGTATGTAAGTCGTTTTTTGAGTGATGATAGCCAAAGCTGTGTAACATGAAGGTCTACTATCTTTCCAACAGTAGCCTATCTGTTTCTTTTCCGGAATGTTTTTCACCAGTAACTGCGTCAGTTTTTCGAAAATAACCAAACGAGGTACAGATCGAGTGTATGTCTCCTACTACGATCATCAACTTCATTTTAATTTTGGATTTGTCATCTGCACAATAAATCATACTGATGTGGAACAAGTCGTTATATATTAACATAATTTTTTTTTAAATATGCCTCTATGCCGATAATTTATTACTGTTTACGTTTCTTAATTAAAGGTCGAGAGATGTTAGTCAGTAGTTCCTATCCATCACCATCCACACATTACAGTAATAGATAATCTGCACATTAGGAGTTGTCAAAGCGAAACGTTTTTAATTTAGTTTTAAGCATTACTTTACCGTCTTTCAGGTACTTTATATCAATGGCTAAGTATAAAACTTTTGGTTGAAGAATTGTGAACTTCATAAGGGAATAAATATAATGTGAAACGGATAGATGACTACTCACACTGTGAGCAGCAGGCAGATACGACGAAAGAGTATTCACGTAAGTTTTCAGCCTATGCCTTCTTCAGAAAGGAGGTGAAGCATACACCACATTCATACAATCATACACACGAAACCCCCACACACATGAGCGCGGTCTCCGGCTGTTTTACCCAGATATTTTTCAAAGATAGAGGAAATGTGAACAATGAAGAATTATCGGCGGGAGGAATTTAGGTCATGAGATGATGCTCCAATAGCACGTTTACACGCCGTGTGCTTTGCTGGGACGGGCCCGTTCATACAGTGTGGCTCGAAGTCGGAACGTTTGCGATTTGGAAGGCAATAAAAGCACGGAAAAGAAAAGAAAGAACGGACACTGAGTAAAGTAAAGGAAATAAATAATTCAAACAACAGAAAAGAAATCACTGCAAGCAAATAGTGCAACCATAATTCATTAAGGCCTATACAAAACAAAACATTGATTGAACGGCTCCAATTACGAATGAAATGCTATTGTATTAAACTTTAGCACTTCCGTAGACAATGCAAGCTGCCATTTTTGATTAAACAACAAAGTCTCGACACAATGAAAACACCAAACACGGTCGAAACTAGGCACGGGAGCGTCTGTGGCCTACGATAAATACAAGCCTAAGTCCATGGCTGTGTGACAGCAGCAATGTAGTGTTCGTGGCGAACGACAAATACCTAGCAAAGCCCACAGATATACGTATAGCTGTGTCAGAGCCCTTTGATCAAATCTTTGACAGTGTTGTGGGAAAGCTTTAAGCAAAGACATTTGATAAAAGAGTAAGGCCATTGGTTACATGTTGCATCCCTTGCTTTAGATCATTTAAACTGTAAAATGACGAAGTATATCTGGTGCGTGGCTACTACAACAGTTATCGTTTAGAAGTAGGAAAAAGACGCATTTCTTCATACTACAAAGCACGCTGACTACAAAAACTGTAATAAGCGGTTGCAATCTTACATAGATATACCTGCGGCAATCAGCTGCATTCGAATTTCCTGCACTGTGGATGGTATTAAGTATATGGATGGTATAAAGTATATGGATGGAGATGGAGTTGTGAAAAGCCAAGTGTGTTCAAAGTAAACATAAGTGAAATAAATGCGTTTATTTGTACTCCAAATAACCTGACACAACCTTCATATATTTCTCATTGGGTGATTTATATGTACGTTCACATGTCTCTGGAGTAATATATAAACTGGTACACTGTGGCATCCGAGGACTATTTCAAAGCTGGAATAGCTTTCGTCTGTTGCTAAATATCTTAAGTTAACCATAAGGCAATCTTTAACAAAAATAGCATTGACGATTTAAAGAATGAAACAATGCACGATTTGCACAAGGCTTTGTGAGAATTTAATCTCATGATCAAACACAAAAATTTAATAAGTATTTTATGTTTCGGAAAATACCCCAAAAGAAATCTGTCCGATTGCAGTTGACCATAATAACATAACCACTGGGAAAAAGAGACAAAAAGACACACATCTAAACGCCACATAAAATACCTTTGTGAGTATTTCCTTTTGGTAATGAGAATAAATTCTCGAAAAGGTGTATATTAACCATGAAGAAAATGGGTAACTAGTGAAGTGTTTCATTATTTAAATCATGAACGACACAGTTGCAGGCTTTCCAAAAAATTCATTATGATCAATGAAATTAAGAAATGACGTTTCTTAAAGGAGTAGCCTGTAAGCAGGTATGGGGAGCCACATTCGTGAGGGCAAACTGAAATGTTTGTTCACCCATTGTCACTCAATTTTAATTGTTCTTTATGTCCTCGCACAGTAGCTCATGAAGCATATTCTGCTGAACACTTCGAGCTTATCCTCTCGCTATTTACGGCTGAGCTGTGTTCACTCCGAACTATGCGTTTTCTTGAACTTCGCTGTCTATCTGTGTTTGGTTTACCGCCGTTGTTGCGGTTATGATGTGGTTCTTCAACCTTCTACGTGTGGCAGCAACGATGTGTATCGATATTTAAACCGTGTGCCCTCTTTGGTCTTGTGCATATAGTTTCAGGCTAGGGGGTCTGCGGTCGGTCGGTCGGTTGGTGCGGGCCAGGGAGTATATCTCCGTGCGGCGCTGTCGGCTGGGTCCGCTGGCGCTCCCTGCGCAGTGTCTGAGCGTGTGTGGAGCTGTCCGATCGCTACGAGCTTCGTGGCTCACCGACCCAGGACGTCAAAGTTGAGTAGTGGTTTCAAGTGCCCAAGCCACGTCCGTTCACGTTATGTCGTTCGTTTCGGTGGTTCGCTGTTGGGGAGCTTTCCCTGTGAGCAACACCAGGTGTTTGTAGTGGTGAGATCGAGCCGCCGTGCGGTGGAATTAACTGCACTCCTGGAAATGGAAAAAAGAACACATTGACACCGGTGTGTCAGACCCACCATACTTGCTCCGGACACTGCGAGAGGGCTGTACAAGCAATGATCACACGCACGGCACAGCCGACACACCAGGAACCGCGGTGTTGGCCGTCGAATGGCGCTAGCTGCGCAGCATTTGTGCACCGCCGCCGTCAGTGTCAGCCAGTTTGCCGTGGCATACGGAGCTCCATCGCAGTCTTTAACACTGGTAGCATGCCGCGACAGCGTGGACGTGAACCGTATGTGCAGTTGACGGACTTTGAGCGAGGGCGTATAGTGGGCATGCGGGAGGCCGGGTGGACGTACCGCCGAATTGCTCAACACGTGCGGCGTGAGGTCTCCACAGTACATCGATGTTGTCGCCAGTGGTCGGCGGAAGTTGCACGTGCCCGTCGACCTGGGACCGGACCGCAGCGACGCACGGATGCACGCCAAGACCGTAGGATCCTACGCAGTGCCGTAGGGGACCGCACCGCCACTTCCCAGCAAATTAGGGACACTGTTGCTCCTGGGGTATCGGCGAGGAACATTCGCGACAGTCTCCATGAAGCTGGGCTACGGTCCCGCACACCGCTAGGCCGTCTTCCGCTCACGCCCCAACATCGTGCAGCCCGCCTCCAATGGTGTCGCGACAGGCGTGAATGGAGGGACGAATGGAGACGTGTCGTCTTCAGCGATGAGAGTCGCTTCTGCCTTGGTGGCAATGATGGTCGTATGCGTGTTTGGCGCCGTGCAGGTGAGCGCCACAATGAGGACTGCATACGACCGAGGCACACAGGGCCAACACCCAGCATCATGGTGTGGGGAGCGATCTCCTACACTGGCCGTACACCTCTGGTGATCGTCGAGGGGACACTGAATAGTGCACGGTACATCCAAACCGTCAACGAACCCATCGTTCTACCATTCCTAGACCGGCAAGGGAACTTGCTGTTCCAACAGGACAATGCACGTCCGCATGTATCCCGTGCCACCCAACGTGCTCTAGAAGGTGTAAGTCAACTACCCTTGCCAGCAAGATCTCCGGATCTGTCCCCCATTGAGCATGTTTGGGACTGGATGAAGCGTCGTCTCACGCGGTCTGCACGTCCAGCACGAACGCTGGTCCAACTGAGGCGCCAGGTGGAAATGGCATGGCAAGCCGTTCCACAGGACTACATCCAACATCTCTACGATCGTCTCCATGCGAGAATAGCAGCCTGCATTGCTGCGAAAGGTTGATATACACTGTACTAGTGCCGACATTGTGCATGCTCTGTTGCCTGTGTCTATGTGTCTGTGGTTCTGTCAGTGTGATCATGTGATGTATCTGACCCTAGGAATGTGTCAATAAAGTTTCCCCTTCCTGGGACAATGAATTCACGGTGTTCTTATTTCAATTTCCAGGAGTGTATATTGGTTCAATACAATAGAAGTGCACCAGCAGAATGTTCTGCCTAGTGGCCGTTAGTGTTCTTGTTACCTGCCCTGCCACTAACGTAATTTCAGGCAGCGTTCTTTCCTCACCTGTTGTCGCTGTTCAACATGGTGTGTAGTTTTGACAACTTAATACATATTTCATTTTGGATAATCGCGTCCGTAACAATTTCGTCTTTGAATTTTGATGTACCTATTGGTGGCAAGCAAATCGTTTGGTCAGTCAGTCTGTGACTGTCTCTTTGTCGGGTTACCCCCCCCCCCCCCCTCCCCCCGAGGCGTCTGAGTGCCGTTGTCTATACTGTTCTTTTCATGGGTGTTTAGTGTTTAATGGTCTGTTGATAATCCATTACAGCCAATGCTTTAAAAGAAAACTTTTTTTATTGTGTTTTATGTAAAACAATTTATGTAAATCAACTGGGGGCCTTCAGCCGCGTAAAACCTTATTCTTAAATTTACTTATTGTCGTTGCGTTGCTTTTTCATTTAGTGTGGGTTTGGTCATTGAAAACTTAAAGGTTAAGATGTTTTTGAATTTTTGTAAAATCAACTGTGGGTCTTCAGCCGCCTAAAGCCTTGTTCTCAGAGTTTCCCCCTTCGGAGAAAACATTGCGTCCTTCTGCCTTAAAAGATTATGGTAATATATTTTAAAATTTTGACCTGGAAATGGAAAAAAGAACACATTGACACCGGTGTGTCAGACCCACCATACTTGCTCCGGACACTGCGAGAGGGCTGTACAAGCAATGATCACACGCACGGCACAGCCGACACACCAGGAACCGCGGTGTTGGCCGTCGAATGGCGCTAGCTGCGCAGCATTTGTGCACCGCCGCCGTCAGTGTCAGCCAGTTTGCCGTGGCATACGGAGCTCCATCGCAGTCTTTAACACTGGTAGCATGCCGCGACAGTGTGGACGTGAATCGTATGTGCAGTTGACGGACTTTGAGCGAGGGCATATAGTGGGCATGCGGGAGGCAGGGTGGACGTACCGCCGAATTGCTCAACACGTGGGGCGTGAGGTCTCCACAGTACATTGATGTTGTCGCCAGTGGTCTGCGGAAGGTGCATGTGCCCGTCGACCTGGGACCGGACCGCAGCGACGCACGGATGCACGCCAAGACCGTAGGATCCTACGCAGTGCCGTAGGGGACCGCACCGCCATTTCCCAGCAAATTAGGGACACTGTTGCTCCTGGGTTATCGGCGAGGACCATTCGCAACCGTCTCCATGAAGCTGGGCTACGGTCCCGCACACCGTTAGGCCGTCTTCCGCTCACGCCCCAACATCGTGTAGCCCGCCTCCAGTGGTGTCGCGACAGGCGTGAATGGAGGGACGAATGGAGACGTGTCATCTTCAGCGATGAGAGTCGCTTCTGCCTTGGTGCCAAGGATGGTCGTATGCGCGTTTGGCGCCGTGCAGGTGATGGCCACAATCAGGACTGCATAGGACCGAGGCACACAGGGCCAACACCCGGCATCATGGTGTGGGGAGCGATCTCCTACACTGGCCGTACACCTCTGGTGATCGTCGAGGGGACACTGAATATATATTATTTTATTTGAAATTTTAACTGTATGTCTTCAGTCACTTAAAATTTACCTTGTTGCTTTTTAAGGTTTCTTGTTTGGAGGCCTTCAGCCATGAAAGAATTGGATTTTGAATCTCGTAAAGATTTGGCTATGTGCCGTTTTGGTTTAAATGTTTCATTAAATTACTATAAACTACAATTTTGAAATGAAATTGACTGCCACCTAATTTGGCCCTTTCCACAATCCTAATTGCCTGTTCTGCCCATCAGGTTTAGGGGGCATACGAGCGGATTCACCCACAATCGTTTAGATTTCTCTCCTTACCAGCATTACATCTCTCTTTCCCAGCAATGTGCTCGCCACCAACATAAGGTGCATTTAGCTGCTTGGCATCCGTTCCCAAACAACTTCGGCGAAAAATTCTACAATCGTGTAATAGATCCATTGAAGTTTTGTGATCAAAGAAGTTTCCCGAAATGTTTGACAAAGCATGCGATTGTATGGATCGGCTGTTAACACTACACTGCTGACGTCACACTTCCTGCACTTAGGCCTGTATTTACTGTAGGCCACGGGCCATGTCAGAGTGACGTCATGGGGAAGTATTACCCAGTGAACCACACAGGTATGTATGTGGTAAACCTACATCTACATCTAAATCTACATGACTACTCTGCAATTCACATTTAAGTGCTTGGCAGAGGGTTCATCGAACCACAATCATACTATCTCTCTACTATTCCACTCCCGAACAGCGAGCGGGAAAAACAAACACCTAAACCTTTCTGTTCAGCTCTGATTTCTCTTATTTTATTTTGATGATCATTCCTACCTATGTAGGTTGGGCTCAACAAAATATTTTCGCATTCGGAAGAGAAAGTTGGTGACTGAAATTTCGTAAAAAGATCTCGCCGCGACGAAAAACGTCTTTGCTGTAATGACTTCCATCCCAATTCGCGTATCATATCTGCCACACTCTCTCCCCTATTACGTGATAATACAAAACGAGCTGCCCTTTTGTGCACCCTTTCGATGTCCTCCGTCAATCCCACCTGGTAAGGATCCCACACCGCGCAGCAATATTCTAACAGAGGACGAACTAGTGTAAGCTGTCTCTTTAGTGGACTTGATGCAGTGTCCTGCCAATGAAACGCAACCTCTGGCTCGCCTTCCCTACAATATTATCTATGTGGTCTTTCCAACTGAAGTTGTTCGTAATTTTAACACCCAGGTACTTAGTTGAATTGACAGCCTTGAGAATTGTACTATTTATCGAGTAAACGAATTCCAACGGATTTCTTTTGCAACTCATGTTGATCACCTCGCACTTTTCGTTATTTAGCATCAACTCCCACCTGCCACACCATACAGCAATCTTTTCTAAATCGCTTTGTAACTGATACTGGTCTTCGGATGACCTTACTAGACGGTAAATTACATCATCATCTGCGAACAGCCTAAGAGAACTGCTCAGATTGTCACCCAGGTCATTTATATAGATCAGGAACAGCAGAGGTCCCAGGACGCTTCCCTGGGGAACACCTGATATCACTTCAGTTTTACTCGATGATTTGCCGTCTATTACTACGAACTGCAATCTTCCTGACAGGAAATCACGAATCCAGTCGCACAACAATCTTGGTTAGAAGTCGCTTGTGAGGAACAGTGTCAAAGGCTTTCCGGAAATCTAGAAATACGGAAGCAACTTGAGATCCCCTGTCGATATTGGCCATTACTTCGTGCGGATAAAGAGCTAGCTGCGTTGCACAAGAGCGCGATGTTTTATGAAACCATGCTGATTTCGTATCAATAGATCGTTCCCTTCGAGGTGACTCATAATGTTTGAATACAGTATTTGCTCCAAAACCCTACTGCAAACCGACGTCAATGAAATAGGTCTGTAGTTAGATTACTCCTACTACCCTTCTTAAAGACTGGTGCGACCTGCGCAGTTTTCCTATCTGTAGGTACAGATATGTCGGTGAGCGAGCGGTTGTACATGAGTGCTAAGTAGGGAGCTATTGTATCAGCGTAATCTGAAACGAACCTAATCGGTATACAATGTGGACCTGAAGACTTGCCCGTATCAAGCGATTTGAGTTGCTTCGCAACCCCTAAGGTATATGTTTCTAAGAAACTCATGCTAGCAGTTTTTCGTGTTTCAAATTCTGTAATACTCCATTCGTCTTCCCTGGTGAAGGAATTTCGGAAAACTGCGTTGAATAACCCCGCTTTAGCGGCACAGTCGTCGGTAACAGTACCATCGGCACTGCGCAGCGAAGGTATTGACAGCGTCTTGCCGCTTGTGTACTTTATATAGGACTAGAATTTCTTCGGATTTTCTACCAAATTTCGAGACAATGTTTCGTTGTGGAACCTATTAAAGGCATCTCGCATCGAAGTACGTGCCAAATTTCGCGCATATGTAAATTTTACCCAATCTTCGGGATCTCGCGTTCTTCTGAACTTCGCATGCTTTTTCCGTCGCCTCTGCAACAGCGTTCGGACCTGTTTTGTGTACCACGGGGGATCCGTTCCATCTCGTACCAACTTATGTGGTATGAATCTCCCAATTGCTGTTGCTACTATATCTCTGAATTTGAGCCACATCTCGTCTACATTTGCATAGTCAGTTCGGAAGGAATGGAGATTGTCTCTTAGGAAGGCTTCTAGTAACACTGTATCCGCTTTTCTAAATAAAATTATTTTGCGTTTGCTTCTGGTGGATTAGGAAGAAACGGTATTGAGCCTAGCTACAACGACCTTGTGATCACTAATCCCTGTATCAGTCATGATGCTCTCTATCAGCTCTGGATTGTTTGTGGCTAAGAGGTCAAGTGTGTTTTCGCAACCATTTACAATTCGCGTGGATTCGTGGACTAACTGCTCGAAATAATTTTCGGAGAAAGCATTTATGGCAATCTCAGAAGATGTTTTCTGCCTACCACCGGTTTTGAACAAGTATTTTTGCCAACATATCGAGAGACGTTTGAAGTCCCCACCAACCATAACCGTATGAGTGGGGTATTTATTTGTTAGGAGACTCAAATTTTCTCTGAACTGTTCCGCAACTATATCATCGGAGTCTGGGGGTCGGTAGAAGG
Organism: Schistocerca gregaria; assembly: GCF_023897955.1. Taxonomy (NCBI): domain Eukaryota; kingdom Metazoa; phylum Arthropoda; class Insecta; order Orthoptera; family Acrididae; genus Schistocerca; species Schistocerca gregaria. Next base: position 73,453,916 of record NC_064923.1, on the reverse strand, counting down.
AGAAAATTATTAACTAAGCTCGGCTGTTAAGTATAACCTCCACCCGTACCAATTCGCACGGAGTATCTACTTCGACTTCACTACAAGATAAACCACTACTGACAGACACAAACACTCCACCACCAATTCTGCCTAATTTATCTTTCCTGTACACCGTCTGAGACTTCGTAAATATTTCTGCAGAACTTATTTCAGGCTTTAGCCAGCTTTCTGTACCTATAACCTAATGGTTTGTGCTATGTAAGATAGATGACAACGGCTACAGGTCTGTGACGTAATGACAACGACCTTCTTTTTTGCCTCCGTGGTACTACTCCTCTCTCGTCACCTCCACTGTTTGGTAATTGAAATGCAAAATGTGTCTATAAAAAGGAGCATTTCTCCAACCTACTGATACGAGAGAGCTACCACCTAAGAGCATTATTCATAAGAGGACGATTTTTTCAATCATTCATGGTACAGATAGAAAACTATCACAGAAGACAGAATCAGTCTCGGTATTTGTTGATAAGCCCTCGCATATTACTAATATTTTTCAGCAGGCAATATGTGGCGCCCGCTGGTTATTACTTCATTTGACTTCCTAAAGTGGCAAAAATGTTTTCCAGCAAATTTCATATTGGTTCCCGTAATTGTAAAAGTACTTGTAACTTAAAGAACTTATCACCATTAATGTTCATTATGCTATATTAAAATGTGGTTTTGATCGGACTTTAACGTTCTTCATAAATGTAATGTCAACTACGAATCTGGCCTCAGTAGACGAAGACTCAGGCCATGCACAAGCTTTGCGCCATAATTCTGGTTTACTGAACGTATGAAAGTGCTCTATAAGATTTTAATATACCCAGGTACGAACTTCGATAAAAACTGACATAATCAGAAAACAGACTTACCGAACCAAATGGAATTTCTCTAATCAGCACAGAGTTCAGCCCATAACGCTATGGATGGCCGATAATTCATAAAAAAAATCTATCATAGAGGAGGTGCTATTAGAAACGTTTGAAAGCGAGATAGTGTAAGATGTCGTGGTCTCCTGACCTTTATTGTTTACATATTCTGCCCTCACAATCATATTCTGCACATCAAGAAGCTTCATCCGAACCCAAACTCGATAACATAAAGTTAATGTTGTGTGAATTCATGTGATCGATATGCAAATAACAAGTGCGCACCAGGTTTGAGATACTCGAGGCTGGCGTACAGACACACATTCAAGACATGACGGCCACAAGAGATTTTAGTTCAGGAGAGGCGGACCGCACGCTGAGAAGCTGGCCCCTTCAGAGGACGATTCAGCCTACCTACGTCAGGTGGCATACGCCTGTGGAGCGGACAGCGTTTCCCCGAGTGAAAGGGGAGAACAACCCAGGGTTCGGCTTAAAAGGAAATTCCGCTACATTGTGTGGGAGCACCCAGCCTAAGCATTCTTTACAAACATATCACACAGTTTCAGAGGTTTTCACAGTGAGACAGCAAACGCCAAACGCCAACGCTACAGATTTCCGAATTGGTCACCTTAAACGAAACGTCTTTCTCCCGTTTTAGAAGAGCAATGTTGATTGGTAGACGATATTCCTTACGCCTTGAGCTGAAGGAGTAATAGCAGAGACCAAAGGATGTACCCCTTCACGTCTGGCATGGAGAGGGGCCGTTCCGTTGGCGCTCTTGGAGTGAGAACACATGACGACAGTGTGTGCGTTCGTACGTGTACTCAAAGAGCAAGGAACAAGTCTCTCCTCACTACTTCACTAAGAGAGCACCTCTGTCGAGAGCGAATCGGAGTGAGACTCTATATTGGGTCCTTGCGATTAAGCGTTGTTCACTCTGTTGGCCGCCACACTTATTGTGCGATGTGAACGGACAGAGTTATAGTTATAGGCCTGTGAGCGAATTTTTGAGTGGCATCACGGTGGACTGGTTATGTGACCGGTGTACCACGCCAATAGTTAGACTAGGGGCGAATAGGAGTCTTTGACTTCATCAAGGTGCAGGGAGAGTTTGATTGGCAAAGGTCAATCCAGAGAGAATGAGAGTTATCTTATTTGTCAGCAACGAGCGGAGCACACAGCAGTCATCGCATCTTACGGTATTGTGTGCTGCAGATCTTGTGAGCCCCATATTTCTTCCACAACAGTACACTTCACTGTATTTCACACACAACAGCCTCGACAGTACCTAGCAACATTCTAACGGATAATTACTCAAGTTGAGTAGGCATGGCTCTCAGCCATTCTGCCACAATAACAATCTTAAACTTTGTATAGAAATTTTATTAGCGAATCCTATCCTTAAGAGGTAACTACAGATTCCGAAAAAAAACCAGAAATAACTTTTTCAGTTCATAACTAAAAGTGTCATTGTGATTTCTCAGAATCTTTGCAAAATAAGGAATAATTTTCGTTAGTTTTATGTTTTTCTTACACTAACTAGCACTACAATGTTACTTATAATCTGTCTTGATTGCAATTTTTTTTAATCATATGACCAGTTTTGGTTCATCAGAACCATCTTCAGATCTGATTTTTCAGTTACAGAAGTAACCCATCCAAATCCAGTAACTTTCACATGAAATATCAGATCTGAATATGGTTTTGATGAACCTAAACTGGTCATATGAACCAAATAAAAAAAATGCAATTAAGACGGATTATAAGTAACATCATACCATCACTGATTGCTGCTATCCCATCAGACATTATTATGTCTGTTTTTGCAAAACTAGCACTAGTTACATAAGAAATGTTGTGAAATTTGTGTCAGTTCCTTACAGCGGATGACTCCAGAATATATTTATTGATGAAAGTTTTTCAGGCATTTCTCTTTAGAACGTTAGGAGCGTCTGTCTGACTTCTGTAGTAGTGTGGGTGTGGAAATTGCATCTTGTGGGAGCCACAGGGTAAAGGGTACATCTCAGATTAATCCGTTGCACAGAATGACAGAGTAGCACCCACACGCTCACAGAAAATGGCGACCCTACCAGGACAGGTAAAATAGGTAAGCTACCAGGATAGGAAAGTGTCAGGATAGTTAGGTACGGCAGGTTGCAGCAGTAACACTTTGAAGAACTTTCATTCATGTATTAAATAGCTATTTGCAAAGATTGGGATCAGAATAGATACAGGTAGTGAAGAAAGCAGAATTGCAGGGAAAAGGTGTTGTGTTATTGTGTTGGAAGAATTTTCATTTTTGTACGATTTTTGTTTGGGCTGACCTACTCTAGTGGAACCCAGCTTACTCCTGGTTTCTACAATTTCCCTGATGAACATATCCAGTCGTGCTACTTCCTATCTCGCCTATTGCTCACTAGACATGATGCTGCATAACACACTAAGTGAAGAAGCTGTTCGTCTCAGTTTTGCCGCCACGAATTTGTCCCCTTTGCCAATATCTTCCTTTCAAACTAGCACTTGCGCCCTACTTCTTCAATTATTTGTTGGATGTGTTCCAATCTCTTTCTTTCCCTGCAGATTTCACCACCGCTAGTTCCATGGAAGTTATTCCGTGATGTCTTATCACGTCTCCTATCACCCTGCCACTTCTTCTTGCCAGTGTTTTACGCATGTTCCTTTATTCGCCGATGCTGCGGAGAAGCTCTCCATCCCATACTTTATAAATACACATAATTATCAAGGTTCTTGTGTAGCACTACATCTCAAACCTTCCGATTGTATTCGACTCTTCCCGATAGCCCATTATTCACTACCACAGATTGCTGTGCTACAAACATACATTCTCAAAATTTCTTCCTCAAGTTATGACCTATGTTTGATACTAGTAGTCCTCTCTTGACGAACAGTACATTTTTCTCAGTGCTAGTCTGCTTTCTATGTCCTCCTTGCTTCGTCCGTCATGGATTGCTTTGCTTCCAAGGTAGCAGAGCTCTTTAACTTCAAATACTTCGTGACCACCAATTTTGGAGTCAAATTTCTTGCTTTTCTCATTTCTGCTACTTCTTGTTAATTTCGCCTTTCTTCGATTTACTCTCATTAGACTGTTCATTCCATTCAGGAAATCCTGTAATTCAACTTCACTGTCACTGAGGATTGCAATCTCATGATAGCCTGTCGTCACCTTGAATTTTGATTTCACTCTTCAACCTTTCTTTTATTTCCGCCATCGCTTATTCGATATTGAATAGTACGGCGTACAGACTGACTTCCTTCCTGTCTTACACCTTTTCAGTTCGAACACTACTTTCTTGGTCTTAGAATCTTATTGACCCGGTTTCGTGTGTATATCGTGTACTATCCGTCTTCCCTTATATCTTTCTCCTTTTTTCCTCACAATTACAAACGTATTGCGCCATTTTACATTGTAGAACGCTTAACCCAGGTCGACAAATGCTGTGAACGTGTCTTGATTTTTCTTCAGTCTTGCTTCCATACTGTTTGAAGTTCTTATTTTTATTCCCTCTGTTATTTAATGAGTGTTTTATTAATGTGATTGCGTATTATTATTAATTGATTTTTATTTATGGTTTGATTTAGTGATTCCTTTTTACTGTTTACTCCTTTTATTTAAGTTGAGTCCTTTTAGTTATGTTTGCAGTGGTTATGAAGACTATATTGCTTACTGCTCTCCGTAAGTTAAATAATACGGTAATATCATAAGCGTTTGCCACCAGCAGATCTCGTTGAGTCTCTTTGCTGTAACGTCTCCACCTGAAATCAGTAAAGAAAACGTATCGCTCTACGGAAATCGATCGGTACAGCCAAGGGCTATGCTGTGTCATGTATATGGAATGTGGCGTACAACTGTAGTTCGTGAAATTTTTTAGGACTTCGGAGAAATATTCTGGACGAATCCCAAAATCGTGTAAAACTGCAGGTTCGCATCATCAAACCACATAACACTTCCGAATGACTTGCGTCTTTATAATCACTGAATAATTCTTTTGAAATGCTTAAGGGTTATGAACTCTACACACCTGATACTCCTTTTGTGCTTTTATATGTATTTCTTTTCTTAAATATCATAAAACATAGATTACTGCCTTAACGGCGGCTTCAAACAATCTCCTCTCAATCCGACATAAACATCTGTCTTCCAATTTCAAACATGGAGTAATTATCACTTTGCCGTAGCTTAATACGGTCTGTCTATCTTTGTTATCGAGTTCGCACGGAGATGCTTAAATTCCACAGAGTATTTATATCTCGCGCACCTATTTTAGATTTATTGTCGTATTAATAGTCCATCGCAGTTTAATTATGGGATTTTTGCAGCACGAAACGCTATAACTGCAACGTCAGGACTGCCTCTCTGGTGATTTTGCCTTTCCTAAACTAAATCAGATCTTTATCCCAAAGGCCATTTTTTTCCATTCTGCTCTATAAGACTCTTGTCAGCAGCTTGCATGCTTCAGCTGCTCAATTGATTGTGCGAAAATTTTTGCACATATCTGTTCTTCCTATCTTCAGAATTACATGGCTCATGTTTTCCCGAAATTCAAATGGTACGTCGCTAATCTTATATATTCCACACACCAACTTGAAGAGTCGTTTGGTCGTCGCTTCCCCGAATGACTTTAAAAATTCCGATGTAATGTTATCCACCCGTTCTACCTTATTTGTTCTTAAGTTCCCAAAACACATTTAACTTCTAATACTGGATCCTCTATCTCATCCATATGGATTCCAATGTCTTCTTGACTCACGTCATCAGGCAATTACTCCCACTCATAGAAGGCTTCAATGTACTCTTCCCACATTTTCGCTCTCTCCTATGCCTTTAATAGCGGAATTGTAAATGAAACCTTAATGTTACCGCACTTGCTTTTAATTTCATCTTACTTTCACTTCTCTATATGCCGAATCGGTCAGTCCGACAATCAATTTTTTTACTTCCCTGAACGGCTTACGTATTTAATTGCTGCCTTTCCCTGAACACTTTTGCACTCCCTTCTCTGGTCAATCAATTGAAGTATTACTTTCGTTATTCAAGGTTTCTTCGCAGCTACTTTCTGAATACCTACATATCTCTTTCTAACAACAGTGATTGCTCTTTTTAAAGGTTGCACTCCTCTTCAAGTAAACTGCCTACCGTGGTATTCCCTATCGCAGCATCCACACCTTATGCCAACTTCAGAAGGGTCTCACCTTTTCTCACTATTTCAGTATCCCACTTCCACACTGACTGTTACGTAAGATTCTCTCACATCTCAGTATCCTTCATGCTATTCATCATCTACAAATTGTGGTCTGAGCCTGTATTTGCTCTTGGGTACACCTTACTGTCCAATTTCTGATTTTGGAGTCTCTGTCTAACCATTTTATAAACCAGTGTTTCCGAGTCTTTTACACATATACCTCCTCTTCTCGTGATTGTTGAGCAGAATATTTGTCATTACTAGCAGAAATTTATTGAAGAAATCAATTAATCCCCCTCTTCTCATTCCTACTACCAACCCCATATTCTACCACCAACCTTTCTTCTGCTCCTTGTCCTACAGCCGTTACCCAGTACCACAAGATTATTAGATTTTCATTTCCTTTTACGTAATGAATTACACATTCAGTATACTCGCATATTTCCTCTTTCTCTTCATTTTCTGCTCGTGACGTCGGCAGATATACCTGAAGCATTGTTGGTGAAGTTGGTTTGATTCTGATGAAAACTATGCTGCCACCATAAGTCACTCTCTGCGCTACCTCCCTGTTCATATGGAATCCTACCCCCATTATACAGTTTTCTGCTTCTGTTGATATTACCCTACACTCTTCTGACTATAAATAATTGTCTTATTTCTATTTCACTTCTCTGACCTCCGCTACATCTAGAGAGAGCTTTTGTATTTTCCTTTTGAGATTGCCCAACTTTCCTACCCTATTCAAACTTCTGACATTCTACTCTCCGAATCGTAGAACGTTACCCTTCCGTTGGTTACTCCATCTCTCTCTCATGGTCACTTCCCCATGGGCCGCCCCTCCCGCCGGTCCCAATGTGGGCTATTCGTAAATAGTTGTCAATGAAAATATCATCGCGACACATTTTTTTCTTAGTTACAGGCCAAATGTCTTGTGGACACACCTTATGTGTCTTCAATGAAATGGTTTTCATTGCTTTCTGCTTTCTCACGCAGTTGGTCAGTGCTAATTTTTTGAGTGTTTAGGCGAAGTTCCGCAGCGAAACGGGAAGAGAGAGCCCTGAACCTCTGTCCACTCCTGTCATCTTTGAGGAAACCATTGCCAGACCGAGGGTGACTTCTTGTACCGGACGTGTTGAGCCACCGTTGCCGATGATTTTTAACGTAAATTTAAGAAGGGGCTAGGTTCTACATCGGACCCAGGACGTTTTGATTATTAGTAACAAACACTACCCAGTCTCTGTAATACGCCAGTTCTGAAGTAACCATTAGTACAAACGAACTCATTGCGGTCAGAGACATTCTCCGTTCTGGGATATGGGTCGTCAACACAAAGGTACGTGTCGCATGATGCATGCAGTGCAGCAAATGTCGACGAAATGTGGCGAAACCACTGTCACATTGCTGTAAATGTTGAAACGCTGAAACACTGTAGAGGATGTTTATGATGTGGATGATATACAGAGGGGTCCCAAAATGTATCCACTTTTTTAAAAGTCCATAACTGGCAAACTAATTGACGGAGTTGTGTCATCTTTGGTAGTGTAATAGTTTGTAGTTCCGTCAATCGCCAAACAAGCGTTGTTTTGTCAGATGACAGTCAACAGATAGTGTTTTGTTCTTAGTTGCACTTAGTTAGTCGAGTAAACGTGGCTGCTGCAAGGCTTACATTCAATGAAAGGAAGTCAGTTTTGAAGTGGTATTATACGTACGAAAACATTAATGAGGTTCATGGGCGATGGCGAAATGAGTATCAAACAGAGCCACCTACATGTTTAACGACTCGTCGCATTCGAGACAAATTTCCGGGCTTGATTGGGCCATTCTTCTTTGACGGCACAGTTACCGGTGACTTTTACCTTCAGAAGCTTCAGGCGTCCATTTTACCTTCAATCCGAGACTTGTATGAAGGCGGAAGAGTTTACTTTCAACAAGATGGTGCCCCAGCCCACTACTAAAATCGTGTTGGGGCGTATCTCGACGAAAATCTACCAGGAATATGGATAGACTGTAGAGGTGCTGTGGAGTAGCCACTACGTTCTCCAGACCTAACTCCTCTGGACTTCTACCTGTGTGGAACACTAAAGGTCGTCGATTATCCACGAAAGCCACGCACATTTGATGTACTTCGAGAATCCATCGTACATTCACGTGCAAAAATCTAACTGAACACGTTGCAGTCAGTAGTTCGTGCTGCAGTTCGGCGGCATCGTTTGTGTGTGGATGTTAAATGGTGACCATTTCGAGCACCTACAGTGATATCATTAAGTTGGACTTTAAACTACACTTTCACCAGAAATGAGACAACTCCGTCAATTTGTTTGAAAGTTATGGAGTTTTAAACAGTGGATATAGTTTTTTGGACCCCTCTGTAGATGTAATCTTGTGCCAAAGCGATGGTTTGGGGTATAGTTTACCATAGACCTGGTTCTCTGGATATGGCATCTTCCAAGGATTTATGACAGTTGTACAAGGGGTGTTGTCGAGAAAAATAAAAATTAAATATTTGTAAATCACCAGCGCATTGTGCAAACAACACCGATTTTAGAACACGTCATCTCCTACTATTCTGATGATTCACCATCCATTTCCATGATTTCCGGGAGAATGGGAACCAATTCTTCAGTCTGCTCTCGTAGTAATGTTATACCTTTTCCTCGATTATCGTTTCTTGAGACCCAAAGGTGTGTGTAAACTACTTACCTCGTAGCTATTCCTTGAACTTTGGAAACATCTGAAAGCAACTTGGTGTCAGATGTACACTCCATAAAACTCATAGAGCAGATCGAGTTAATAAAACAGCAAATATATCTGTGCAAGCTAATCACTCTCAATTCACTGTGAAATCACTAGACAGATTATTATGTACCGTTCCGCACAAGATTTGAGCGTTAGCAGAATGATGAACGGCGACGACTGCTTATTGCTCTTCAGCATGAAATCAAAGTTCCGAGTACTTCCTTTGCATGTCAGTGTTTGTGGCACCACTTCCCTGAAAGTCGTCTGTTCTCTAATTCTTAGATGTGTTCTCAGCGAAATCGCATCACACATCGCTGTTTTGTTCAGAACACCTTCTCATTGGTGTCCACACCGTGTGCGGCCATTTCCCACCAGATTTGTCTCATCGGCCAGCAGTTCGAGAGCCCTAACCATAGCACACTTCAATAATAAAATTCTTGTGATGCAGAAAAGCCCTCTTCTCTGTCCATAATGCAGTCCTCGCTACAGCTATTTCACCTAATCCTGATATTGCATACACCAACTACTGGAAACAGCTGTAAAGACCTATTGCCAAAGCTACGTTGCGATACTCCGACAACAAGGCCCTTTAGCAACCTAAACATATATTGACAGGAATTTTAAGACAGTAGGAGAGTTCCAGAGTTAGAAATAAATCCCATTTCAGCTGCAAAAAAGACGTCATGTGGTACGCCGCACGACATCTGAAACAAAATGCAACGGTGAGACTGGGTGTGGAGAAACGTGAAGTACCTGAGTCGTAGTTCTCCGCTTAAAATTATTGCATTCGCCTGCGCATGAATTCAGCGGACCTCCCTTTAGCTTAATTACACCGTTAATTACAGACGTGTTGGTGGTGAGGTTGCAGGTTCCCATTATAGTCGTACGTCACCTGCAGGCGCTCTCACGCCTAAGGTGCGAGGCTATTACACCATCGTGCGTGCTCCTACCTCACCACGCCACACCGCACTACGTTAGACTTCGCTCGTGTACAGAGTGTACAACAAAACTGTCCCGCGTTCTTACAGGAGGTAATAAATACTGTTCTGAACTAGAACCAAAGTTCTGAAAACATATTCCTCTTGGGTTGGTGCATAAATTAGTAGCGTTTTTTCCTAAGTTTGATAAGCACGACAGATAACAGAGGGTTTAGTCTTCAATAATGCATTCTCCTCCACTATTTACAATAGTCTGCCAACGCTGGGGAAACTTTTACGTTCCACGACTGTAGAAATCAAGTCGTTCTGAGACTAAAAACTCGTTGACCTATGTCTGAAGCGCATTTTCATCCGGAAAGGAAGTTGCTTTAAGGTTGTTCGATAGAGATCCGAAAGGTGAAAATCCAAGAGCGCAAGATCAGGTGAATCAGGTGAGTGTGAAATAACGTGCTAGTCCAGTTCTTCCTTAGAGTTTTTTGCTAGTCTGGCAGAATGAGGGCGGGATTTTTTTTAATGGCCAAATTAAGGAGGAAATCTCCATAGTCATGCAACATGTCAGGAAATGAAATTACAACTTAAAAGTAATAATAGATAAAATCTTTATGAATTCTAAAAAGACATCAATCTATAAGTTCATGTAAACACAATCCACAAAATAACAAAGGCGTCAGCTTAATTTTTCAAGGAACTACTCAACAGAATAGGAGGAGTGAACCAGGAGGAATCCATTCAGTTCAGATTTGAAAGCGCAAGCATTACTGTTAAGATTTTTGAATTCTTGTGATAGTTTACTGAAAATTACCCATTCCGCAAAAAAATCCTTGAAAACATCCAGCTAATTTGTATCCTGGTAAAGCTTGCCTCTGAATTGTCACACTATGTTTGTGGAACTCTGATACATCAATAAAGTCATATTCAACGTCTCTTAGCAGTTAACTAACCATGTCTCTAATACCTCTTATATTTTGATCAGATATGCTAACCCCTTCAGTCCATGGACACCTGTTCTTCTTTGAAGATGGTTGCCTTGTTGGAAAGATTTCCTTTAAGCAGGGCTACCTATCAGTTGATTTCGCACTAAAAAAGGTGCAGCTCTTAACACTCACCGCCGAGCCGCGCGGTCTCGAGCGCCTTGCCACGATTCGCATGTATTCCCCGTCGGAGGTTCGACTCCTGCCTCGGAAATGAGTGTGTATGTTGTCCTTAGGCTCGGTTAGTTTAAGTTAGATTATGTAGTGTGTTAGCCTAGGGACCGATGATCTCAGCAGTTTGGTCCCATAAGGACTTACCACAAATTTCTAATTTCACCGCTGCCCACTACACTGTCACCTACGAGCTTTGCCAACCTGTCCTTCCCACACGTATTCAAGTGCATGCCGTGCCTATTGAAACCCTATCTATTGATAGATTCAACTGGAACTACAGCAATGTGAGCCACCTGTTTGCTATCTTTTCCAGGTCACCACCTCCCCGTCCCTATCACCTCTATTCCCAGCTCCACCCACGGTCACTACCTGGTCCTGTTTTATAAAATTCCTACATAACTCTCCTACGTTAACAGTCACCTGACCCAGCCCTGCACTAGGATTCACAATGCTGGTGACCTGGTGCTCATTCCCTAACGCTACCTACAGATGCTGGCCTACACCTCTGTCATGTGAACTACCTAGCAGCAGAAACTTCTTCTTTCTGGCTGAAACTGAAACTGTACTAGCATCCTTAACTACTGAAGTCTGCTCCATGTTTCCTACACCTACAGCTAAAAGAAGCTTCTTTCCATTAAACTCTCACAGTTGGTCAAAGCTGTTGGTGATACACAAAGTACTGTCTGAATATCTCCTCCTCCTAGTTGTCTTCTTACCAACTGCTAGTTCCAATTCCACAGCGCCCGTCTCCATCCTCATCCTTTCCGGTTACTCCTTTGCGATTTGCAGCTGTACCTGAAGGGCACACCCACTACGATGTTGCTCCTATGTTAACTTACACTACTGTCCATTAAAATTGCTACACGAAGAGGAAATGCAGATGATAAACGGGTATTCATTGCACAAATATATTTTACTATAACTGACATGTGATTAGATTTTCACGCAATGTGCGTGCATAGATCCTGAGAAATCAGTACCCAGAACAACCACCTCTGGCCGTAATAACGGCCTTGACACGCATGGGCATTGGGGCAAACAGAGCTTGGATGGCGTGTACAGGTACAGCTGCCCATGCAGCTTCAACACGATACCACAGTTCATCAAGAGTAGTGACTGGCATATTGTGACAAGCCAGTTGTTTGGCCACCATTGACCAGACGTTTTGAATTGGTGAGACATCTGGAAAATGTCCTGGCCAGGGCAGCATCGAACATTTATTGTATCCAGAAGGGCCCGTACAAGGCCTGCAACATGCGGTCGTGCATTATCGTGCTGAAATGTAGGGTTTCGCAGGGATCGGATGAAGGGTAGAGCCACGGATCGTAACACATCGGAAATGTAACGTCCATTGTTCAAAGTGCCGTCAATGCGAACAAGAAGTGATCGAGAGGTGTAACCAATGGCACCCCATACCATCACGTCGGATGGTATGCCAGTATGGCGATGACGAATACACGCTTCCAATGTGCGTTCACCGGGATGTCGCCAAACACGGATACGACCATCATGATGCTGGAAATAGAACCTGGATTCATCCGAAAAAATGACGTTTTGCCATTCGCGCACCCAGGTTCGTCGTTGAGTACACCTTCGCAGGCGCTCCTGTCTGTTATGCAGCGTCAAGGGTAACTGCACACACGGTCTCCGAGCTGATAGTCCATGCTGCTGCAAACGTCGTCGAACTGTTCGTGCGGATGGTTGTTTTCTTGCGAACGTCCCCACCTGTTGACTCAGGGATCGAGACGTGGCTGCACGATCCGTTACAGCCATGCGGATAAGATGCCTGTAATCTCGACTGCTAGTGATACGAGGCAGTTGGGATCTAGAACGGCGATGGGCTAGAATCCGACCTTTATCAAAGTCGGAAACGTGATGGTACGCATTTCTCCTCCTTACGCGAGGCATCACAGCAACGTTTCACCAGGCAACGCCAGTCATCTGCTGTTTGTGTATGAGAAATCGGTTGGAAACTTTGCCCATGTCAGCACATTGTAGGTGTCGCCACCGGCGACTACCTTGTGTGAATGCTCTCATTTGTATATCACAGCATCTTCTACCTTTTGGCTAAATTTCGCGTCTTTAGCACCTCATTTTCGTGATTTAGCAGTTTTAATGGCCACTAGTGTATATACAACCACTCGCTCGAAGAAAGATCCGTACACAAAGACTGGAAAGTTTCAGTGGTCACGCCCATATTGAAGAAAGCCAACATTATCAGCAATACGTGGCAGGATTTTTGAACAAATGTTTTGTTCGAACATTATGAATTACCTCGAAGAGAAATGTCTATTGTCTCATAGTCAACACTGATTCAGAAAACATCGTTCAGGATGTGAAACACAAATAGTTCTGTACTCATACGAAGTGTTGAGCGCTATCGACGACAAATTTCAATTTGATTACTTACTTCTAAATTTTCAGAAAGCTTTTTACACCGTATCTGACAAACGGCTTGTAATCAAACTGCGTGTTTATTTTTGGAATATCGTCTCCGTTATGTCACTGGATTCGTGATTTCCAATCAGAAACGCCACAGTTCGCAGTAACTGACGGAAAGTCATCGAGTAAAACAGAAGTGACTTCTGGCTTTCCCCAAAGTAGTGTTACAAGCTCTGTGTTGATTCTTACCTATATAAACAATTTGGAAGACGATCTGAGGAGCAATCTTATGCTACCTGCAGATAATGCTGTCGTTTATTGTATAGTAAAGTCATCAGGAGATCAAAATAAATTGCAAAACAATTTAGGTAAGATGCCTGTATGGTGCGAAAATTGGTAATTGACCATAATTAATGAAAAGTGTGAGATCATTCACACGAGTGCTAAAAGAAATCCCGTAACCTTCCGTTGCACTATAAATCAATCACATCTAAACGCCGAAAATTCAACTAAATACGTAGGAATTATAATTACGATCACTTTAAATCGGAAAGAACACATAGAAAACGTTTTGGGGAAGGCGAGCCACAGACTGCATTTTATTGGCAGAATACTTAAAAGACATAACAGATCTACAACAGAGACAGCCTGTCCGTCCCCTTTTAGACTACTGCTGCTCGGTGTGGGATCCTTTCCATATGGGATTAACGGAGAACATACACAAAGTTCAAAGGAGAGCAGCATGTTTTCTATTATCGTGAAATAGAGGGAAGAGTGTCACAGTCATGATACGGGATATGGGGTGAACATCATTAAAACATTTGTCATTGCGGCGGGATCTTCTCACGAAATTTCAATCACCAGCTTTCTTCCCCGAATGAAAATATTTTCTTGTCTCCGACCTACATAGGAAGAATCGATGAGGATATTAAAATATCTGCTAGGCACTTATTTAGAGAGTAGCTATGTAGATGTAGGCAGATGTAGATGTACTGTCGAGGGTGGGAGGTTTGGATCTGCCTTTATGAAAGTTGAACAAGAGAAGACGTGCATTTTTGGGCTACAAAGGAGAATCAGTAACACAGCTTCGAGGTCCAGAATGTTGTCGCAACAGCGTAGACGTAAAGCTGGGCGATAGAAGAAAGGTTTCAAGACAGGAATTTGGTAATAGTAACACAACGCCTTAACAATTACGCTGTTCGCCTGTGCTGTACATTGGTGGACGATACTTTTGGCGCATATACGTTGCTGGCAGAGACAGGAGACACTTGTATAGAAACCACTTCCTTCTCTAGCTCAGAGCGGTACAGACTCGTTGGTGTCCGACTAAGAAGAGTATAGCGCGATTCCAATGTTAGTGCAGACTTCTCTTAGAGTAGACATCTCTCTGGAAGACACGTAAGGATACGTTGCAGCTGCAAGCTCAACTTCAACTTTCAAAGACGGCGTTGAGCGTCGTGTGACGTGTTGCTTTGAAGACTACCAGCACCAATCGCAGTCTACATTTTGACACAGCAGTTATGGTGATAATACCAAGTGACATCATCTGGTTAGGAAAGAGCGAAGCTAGAAGTGTTCTCTTACTTAGCTGAATTCATGAAAGCTCCCAGGACCGAGCGAGCAGGAGTGGTTACATGTTGTTTTCATTTTAGTTGGTACGATTTTACAACCACAACGTGTCTACCGTGTCCGTCCCTTTCTCAAAACTTCGCCAAATTAATTTATGCTATTGTACCAGCAATAACCTATGTAAGTAGGCTCTTTAGGTTTTTTTATTGGTAACGCCGCCGCCACGTAGCGCTCTGTATGAAAAATCACTGGCTGTGCTGTGCGCAGTCTGTGTTTAGTTTGCATTGTTGTCTGCCATTGTAGTGTCGGGCAGCGGCAGCTGGATGCTAACAGCGCGTAGCGTTGCGCAGTTGGAGGTGAGCCGCCAGCAGTGGTGGACGTGGGGAGAGAGATGGCGGAGTTTAGAAATTTGTAAGAATTGGTGTCATGAACTGATATATATATTATGACTATAAAGGTAAATACATTGTTTGATCTCTATTAAAATCTTTCATTTGCTAACTGTGCCTAGCAGTAGTTAGTGACTTCCGTAGTTTGAATCTTTTAGTTAGCTGGCAGTAGTGGCGCTCGCTGTATTGCAGTAGTTCGAGTAACGAAGATTTTTGTGAGGTAAGTGATTTGTGAAACATATAGGTTAATGTTAGTCAGGGCCATTCTTTCGTAGGGATTTTTGAAGGTCAGATTGCGTTGCGCTAAAAAAAATATTGTGTTTCAGTTTAAGCAGTTTTATATAATTCTTCTAAGGGGACGTTTCACCTATTCTTATTATATGTTTCTTTTATCGTGTTCTGAACTATATCTTATGTTAATTGCACTAGTTGACCTATGCACATTGAAAATCGTTGGAATAAATTTTGAATTCGCTTGGGCCAAGATTTTTGTTTAGTTGTTATTGAATCCCTATTCCACGCAGTATATTATCCATTTTGTGAATATCAATACCCATGACTCCATTACCAGGGACACCCCACTGATTTCGTTAAATCCATTGCGCGACAGTTATTCATTAGTAGCTGTGCTTATTGGGGAGCAAACCATCTCTTAGCCCATCTGGTGCAGATCCAACAGCTTTCCGGAAGGAGTACTAGCAGCCTCGGTTACTACATTCACATGCTAACATTAAATTATCATATCCAGCACCTGAAAATAAGGTTACAAACGCCCTCCTTTCAGTTACGACTGCGATTACCAAACATCCAAATGACCACTGTCTGGGTGTCCTGGCTGATTTTGATGCTATAGTGACTAGCTAATCCATCTGTTGTATTGAAAAATTTATTGAGATGTTTTAAGATTTACACAAAAACACATTTTGTAGAATCTATATATATTTTCATACAAACAACCCTAAAACGTGTAAGTGCTCTGCAATCCTTGTGAGCAGAGAGAATGACGACAGATGTTTAGAGGCTGATGGTAAATTTTTTGAAAGGGTAAAAGGGTATCTTGAGGCAGTTCTCAGTGAAAGGAATAGACCAGGAAATAATGACACGAATTCAAGCAGAAAACAGGTTAAAGTTTTCACTCAGAAAGCTGCTCAAGTCACGGCTTCTGTCGAGATCGACGGAATACAACCAAACGTCCTATGTGGAGCAGAGGTCTCGACGCTGAACTGAAAAATAGTACGAAACACCCGTCATTTGAGAATACTATTGTGAGACGGATTTTTGTATTAGTGAAGGGTAGAGACAACTGTAGCAAAAGGAAAAATCGAATGGTACAGAAGTTGTAGAAACCACTGGAAATGGTGACAGTGATTGAAAAGAAGATACTGAAGTGATGTGGGTATGTAATGCGTCGAGGATGTCAGACCACGAGGCAGAAAAAATCAGGGGAAAGCCATGGCTGAGATGCGTTCAAGGGATCAGGTGGCAGGTTAGAACTAACTGTAAAACAAACTAAGAAGATGAAGAAGGGTGACTGACGAAGCCAAAGACCGACTGCACTTTGTGTGGTAAAACTATTAAAGTAAGTAAGTATAATTGAACAGAGAAAAGAGGCACTTGTGTAGAGAAGAAAGACACCGTCTATGTTACTTGGTATGTTTTATTAGGATAACCTTCACAGAAATAAAAGTGTAAGAGGCTGTTGAAACAGATATTTTCAGGAGTAATGTGCTAAATTTAGGTAGATTCCTAGGTAGAAGCGGTAAGAGGTGTGGAATCGACCGAAGGAAAAAAAGACACATAGTGAAAACACGAAAGACTTGGAACAAAAGAAGAGAACAAATGAGAATCGATAGAAACTGGAATATGGTTCCCATGAGATTAAAAAAAGGTATAAAAGACGCTTTCATAACAAGTCAGTTATTTGTTAAATTTATGAAGACGGCTTTCGTTAATGAGGTCCCTGGAGAATATTGTTAGCGACGGGAAAATATTTGCATAGCTTTCCTTGTAGCTCCATATACACAATTTCTGTAGCTGTAACTGAATATTGGGCCTGCTCAAAAGTTAAGCTTCAAGTATTTTTTTTTTTAAACTCCCTCACGACATTTTATTTTTCATTTGTATGCTGCTACTCTTTGTATTTGTACGTATGTCACATGACATTCTAAACTTTCACATGACATTTAAATGAGTGAAGATCGGTTCTTCTCATACCAATTGCTCATCTTTTTTTGCAGCAGATTGTAACGTAATGAGGTGAAACCTTCGTCAGAGGTCGCTTCGATATGTACAAGCAGTATGACAGCTGAGTGGCTGCTAGCGGCCACGTGGTAGATTTCTAATTTACGAGGGGTCAGTCGGCGGGACACGGACGGCGAGCGGGCTGCCGCCATGTACATGTTGCATGGGACGGGCTGCTTAACGTCATCCAGGAAGATGGGCTGTCATTGACTCGGGCTGGAGGAAAGCCGGCCGTTGTGAACCATGCAGGCTGCCTAAGGATAAAGGGGTGGTAGCTTTCAGACTGTGGGACAGTGACTTATGACATTGATCACATTAGTCGTAATATTTCATAAAGCACTAAAAGTATCAATAGACAGAAACGACAAGACGGAATTACTGGTTGTTAGATCTCTCACATACGACCTGCAGTTGTCAGCATACTTTTTTACAATATTGATATGACACTCAGTGAGATGCCTACACATAAATCTCTGTAAGAGCTATCAACAGACAGACTCACTTGTATTATTCGTATGCTTGTTTAGCAGTGAAAGACTGTTATTAATAACTATTCATCGAAACCGATCGGCGGAATTTGTAAGATCGATGGGGGAAGTGGCAACAAAACGACTATTCAAATTTGTGTAGAATCTGTAAGATATACCATAAGACTTCCGTAAAAACATCATGCATACAATTCCGAAGACAGGAGGAGTTGATAAGAGCAAGATCTATTGTATAATCAGCTTAACAGCTCATGCTTCCAAGTCGCTGGATCACGAACAGTTTGAATTTAGGAAATATAAAGGCACCAGACTGCCACTTCTGACGTTTCCGGTTAATAATGGAAGCAAGACTTAAGGAAAATCAAGACAAGTTCATATGATTCGTCGGCAAGTGTTCGACAATGTAATCCTGTGGAAAGACGAATAACATACGATGTGAAAAATAACCAAGACCAAGGAAGAAGTGTAGAACAGGGATGTGTTCTTTCGCCTCTACTCTCAATCTACACATCGAAGCATCAATGAAGGAAATAAAAGCTGAATTTTAATCCCACACTCGAACCTTTCACAGGTTAGTAATGCCATCAGCGAATCTCATCAGTGATATGATTCGCTGATGGCATTACTAACCTGTGAGAGCTATCAACAGATAGACTGGAAGAAGGGGTGTGGGAAGGCCAATGAAGAGATTTTGAGACCGGAAGAGACCTGAATTGGCAGAAGAAGACGTTTTACCGAGACGAGTCAGCAGACCAAGAAAGATTTTTAGGCATATGCCGATCGAATACAGTCAGTTGAATGTCATGGTTATATCCTGGGATCGTACAAAGTGAAAAAAAATTAATAATGAACTCCTTGAAGAGTCAGATGCGGGACCCCCTATTGCTCTTTTAATAAGGAGATCAATCTGTAAATTGCTTGGGAAATAAAATGTGCATCATCCCTGTCTTTACGAGAGGCTGTATTTATTGCGTTGTTGAGAGATGAAGAAGTCGACAAAAGACAAAAGCCTCATCCTCCATTGATGGGAATGTCGTATATTCACTATAGAGACTAACTGTAGCCCTTCAAAATACTCAGGGAATTCAGCTAATAGGTGTCAGATAGCCCTTCTTTTCTTTTTACTTAGACGTAGGTTACTTAAGTAACGACTGTGACTGAACTAGGAACCGGCGAAACAGAGGCTGTGTAGGATTTCGAAGATATAGAAGTAATGGAAAACATGAATCAGCAAATGGGAGGGTAGATAGTGTAGATGGCATGCGAGCTTCCGTTAAGATTAATCAATCTCGCTGCCTTTTAGTGACTAAAGGAAGTGGTAAATGTGGTTGTGAGAGGCAACATAAGCGAAAATAATAAAAATTTTGATAAACATGGACGCTAAGCTGAGCCTGATGTTCAGCTGGCACTGAGGCTGTGCCACTTTCAGATCAGTGGATTGTGTACAGAAACTAATACAGCACGGGGGGGGGAGACTGGATTCAAATGTACTGTAATGCTTGGGAATGATTCCCCTGCTCTCCTTTGGGGGAGTGGTGGACTTTCGATCGCAAACTGTTCAGACCAGTTGTAAGTAGGCTGTTCAGGTTTTTTTATTGGTAACGCCACATAGCGCTCTGTATGAAAAATCACTGGCTGTGCTGTGTGCAGTCAGTGGCTGGTTGGCATTGTTGTAATACTCGCCATTGTAGCGTTGGGCAGCTGGATGTTAACAGCGCGTAGCGTTGCGCAGTTGGATGTGAGCCGCCAGCAGTGGTGGATGTGGGGAGAGAGATGGCGGAGTTTTGAAATTTGTAAGACTGGATGTCATGAACTGCTATATATGTTATGACTTTTGATGATATTAAGGTTTGTTCTCTATTAACATCTTTCATTTGCTAACTGTCCCTATCAGTAGTTAGTGCCTTCCATAGTTTGAATCTTTTGTTTATCTGGCAGTAGTGGCGCTCGCTGTATTGCAGTAATTCGAGTAAACAAGATTTTTGTGAGGTACGCGATTTGTGAAAGGTACAGGTTAATGTTAGTCAGGGCCTTTCTTTTGTAGGGATTATTAAAAGTCAGATTGCGTTGCGCTAAAAAATATTGTGTGTCAGTTTAAGCACAGTCCTGTATAATTTTTCTAAAGGGACGTTTCACAGTGACGTAGTGTACCATGTTGGCAGCGAGTGACCAGGCAAAAGAAAGGCCTGTTACCCGAGTTTACGTTACACTGTGTATCTTACCTCTGAAATCGTTTTTGCTGGAAAGACAAGAATTCTCCGGATAACGACGACAGTCAAAGATCCCACAGCTACCACATTCTTGGTTGAATCGGTAATCAGAAAGTTCTACATAGCCTACAAGCACATGCCAAAAAAATTAGCAGAGAAGTATGTATTACTCTGCCCTTAGAAAATTTTGGGACACAAGTGGGCTGGCCGTTGTGGCCAAGTGGTTCTAGGCGCTTCAGTCTGGAACCGCGCTACCGCTACGGTCGCAGGTTCGAATCCTGCCTCAGGCATGGATGTGTGTGGTCCTAGGTTAGTTAGGTTTAATTAGTTCTAAGTTCTAGGGGACTGATGACATCAGATGTCAAGTCCCATAGTGCTCAGAGCCGTTTCAACAATTTGACACAAGTGGTGACAGCTCTGTGTGTAACAGTACTGACAAACGTACAAGGAAATGAAACAGTAGATGGTGAACGGTTTCTGATGGATAGAACAGCAAAACTGAAGAGCCTCTCACTTTGTGAGAGGACATAGAAAAGAATCAGAAAACACTGCTGCACACATCAGTCTATGTACTCATGCCATCCATCAAGAAACAATTTAAGAAATAAACATATTTGTCACAGCTGGGCAGATAATTGATGTATCCAGTGTTAGAGGAATTTGTGTGGATGGTCGACGAAGACATTATTTATCAACCAGTGACTTGATGCAACACGAAATTCCAAGCGAAAGTCCGCAGACAATAGTTCAGAAGCTTATCACTTGCAGTCTCTCACAGAAGGAAATATACAACAACAATTTAATGGAGGAATAATCCAGCCTTCTTCTATTCCATGTTCATCACCCATTCTCACAGTACCTAAAAAGAACACCATTTGGAAAAACTTACCACCTCTGTGTTAATTTGTGAGCAGTAAACCGAGTTACGGTATCTGACACTTTACCATGCTCCTGCACTGACGAATCACTCAGTTACTTGGGGAAACGCAAGTATTTTACGACACCGATTAAGATGTCCGGTTACCATGAGATATCCGTAACTCCTCAGGATAGGCCCGAGAAAGCATCTTTCGTACATTAAATGTGTGCACAGTTGCGAATATGGACAACCGTCAGCCATATAATGGGATGGTGGGAAGGGTAATTTGTGCCAGACTGACACCCGAATCCAGATTTCCGACTTTATGGGAGCGGTCGCCTTAACTGCTTTGGAAACCCATGCACCCGAAGTACCATGTTGTCATCATTCATGCATCACAACCTGCACTCGTACGCAATATGTATTTCTCGTGCATGAAGTGGAAATTTTAGTTGAAAGTCGCTGCCTGATATCGGAGGATAAATGCAATATTGGAGTACAGTCATTTTAAGGAACATTGCATTGTACTTCTTGACAACAGAGGCACTGCAATATCGTGTTTTTGCACCTTCGAGGCTGCATTTGTTCTTCAGACTGCGTTTCAAATTAAGAAAAGCTCCTGGTTCTATTCAGCAGTTAGCAGGCTTCCAATTACATGGACCCAAACCCACTATCTATCTGGTATACTTTGAAGATGTGACTATCATCTCCCACTTAATCAAGAAACGTGTAGAATGAATAAGGAGTGTACTCGTGTGTCATTTACTGAGTTCCAATCTCAGTTTAAAACTAGAGAAATGTTCATTTGTGGAAGCTCAAATGCAATACCTACGCCACATTATAAGTTCTGCAGGTATTAAAGTTGATCCACATGTCGCGGGAGCTGTTGAAAGACTTACCCGTCCCAAAAAGCTTAAGAGAGCTACAGTCGTTTCTTGGTCTTGGAAATTACTATCGCAGATTTGCCCAAGATTATGCTATGGTCATCAAACCTTTCACTAAATTATTGATAAGTGGAATGCCTATTTATTAAATCCTCGAACGTGTTGCAGAAATGCCCAACTGAAAACTGTTTTGGCAAAATCACCTCTATTACGATAAACAGACTTTGAAAAACCGTTCCTTCTGCCAAAATTACACTACTGGCTGTGTTCTGAACCAGGAATGGAACTGCGTCAAGAAACCAGTTAGTCAGCAATCGCAACAGATTAACAAAGCTGGAATTAACTATAGTACTACCAAGAACGAACACCTATCTCTGGGTGGAAACTATTCCAACTGTTATCGTTATTTGGAGTTTTTTTCACAGTAGTCACTGGCCATGGTGGACTACTGTCTCTTCTAAATTTAATAGACCCAAGTCGTCGATTGACATGGTGAGTCCTGAAACTTGCTTACGTTTAACGGCTACAGAAAGAGATACATTCATCTCACCAGACATGTGGAGTTCTGTAATTTCGTTCTTGGCATAATGGAGGATAACAGTTTTTTTAAACGCTTAGTATTTAGTCACGAGGCAACATTCCATTTAAACAGAAAGGTGAACCGTCATAATGTGAGAATATTGGGTGCCGAACAACCACATGAAGTTATACAACATGAGAGGGTCTCTCAAAGATTTAATGTGTCTTGCGTAGTTTCAAGGGAAAAGGTGTGTGGACCATTTTTCTTCGCCGAGAACACTGTTACAGGAAGCACATATCTCGATATGCTTGAGAACTTCCTTTCCCCACAGTTGGAGACTGATTCCAACGACCTAATTTAGCACAGGATGGGGCACCCACACACTGGGATCTGGAAGCGCGGAAATTTTTAAATCAAAGGATTACTCAACGACGCTCCGCCGCTGGTAGCTGAGTGCTCAGCGCGACAGAATGTCAATCCTAAAGGCCCGGGTTTGATTTACGGCTGGGTCGGATATTTGCTCCGATAAGGGGCTGGGTGTTGCGTTGTCCTAATCATCATCATTTCATCCCCACCGACGCGTAAGTCGCCGAAGTGGCGTCAAATCGAAAGAGTAGCACCCGTGTAACGGTCTATCCGACGGTCACACGACTCAGCCACGGATCGGTCGTACTGGACCAAATGATTCAGCCTTACATTTCTGACATACAAGGTCACCGGACCTGAAGGTATGTCATTATGTTTTTGGGGAGTTTATAAAAAGACTCTGTTTATGTGCCTCCGTTACCAACAACAATGAATTAACTGAGACATCGCATAACAGCAGCTGTGAAAGCTGTAACTCAAGACATACTAATTTCAGTGTGGGAAAAATTTGAATAGCGCGTTGACATATGCCGTGCATCTCAAGGGGGGCATGTTGAACACCTATGGAAAGGAACGAAAGAAACTTTTTCAATTTCCCGTTCATCAAAAAGCAAAATTCTTTATATACGTTTATTAGTTTCAGAAATTTATACGTGTCACATCGGATGATTCTTTTGATACATCCTGTATTGCATTCATGAATATTTTCCTGGAAATAATGGAAAGGAAAGGAATAGGAAAATCTGGGGTGGTAAATAAATTTTCTAGAAAGGATTGCACTTACAGCATCCGTGAGGACCCTGGAAATTACTTTCCAAGGAGGGATTGTAACTGACGTGTCCGATCAAATTCGTAAGTCGGGAAGTTTCATTGGTCTACGTCAATCGAAATATTCCCTTTGTCAATATGTATAGTAAAATATTCACATTCTTACGTACTTTTTCCACGTTGCCAGTTCTATTCGAATTATAAACGGACCCTGGATCATCAATGGGCAAAAGTACTTCTCATGAAATGATAGGATATGAACAAAGTAATCCATTCGTTCACAGAGCAATATGCTATAAGCTTTTCTGGAAAGTTACTGCCAACAGTCTTGTATGCCTACGAGTGAGTACTGGCTCATTTGGACTAAGGGTTCAAAAACCAGTGGACGGATATGCGGCGAAATATGCGAGGTATGTCGTCATGAACTTATCAAACGCTGGAAAAATTTTAACAGCCTTATACACAGTGTTTTCACTGATATAGGGAGAACAAATTACTTCTGTTAATCGACTTTGGGGAGGAGGAAAAATATACAATAATCCGATGAGATTTCTGGAGATGAAGAAGGATTACCACCGTGCTGTTTTAAAGATATTCTTCTCAAACGTACTCCGCTAGTGCAATCGTGCGATGTCAATTTTTGTAGCCAGGTAAGGAATTTGATGAAACTGCTTCAAAATTGGTCTTATCTCTTCGAGAGAGAGGAAGAAATTATATCTTGAGAATACTGCATCAGAATACATCCCAGTGTACCTCATCAGCTATCATCGGCAATATTTCGCGAAATGGTGCGTTGCGTGTGGTTTGCTGGCAAACTGTGAGACGAGAGAGACGTTTATGAACGCAAATCACATTTGTTTTCATACAGAAACTGAAAGCAGTAATGTAACTGTGAAGCTGCAGCGTTTATAACGTGTGCGAGATGCCGAGAAAACTACTACTCCCCTGTTTTTACTGTGAATATCACCCCAGCAAATGTATATCAACAAGTGAAATAATGGAAATACCAAATTGTATATACGGCCTTACAGTCTCTCCCTGGAAATTTATTTCTATCCCAGATTATTGTTTACCTTTCCTTCTCACGCCTTTTATGAAAATATCAAGAAATACTGAGAATGGTTTGGTTTTGTATAGTATAAGTAAAGCAAAAACTGAAACTAAAAAAGGTGTTTCCGCATACGGTCGTGACCCAAGGAACATCCGTTCACCACTCCGTACTCTTTATGACGCACCAACCGCTGAGTGGAAACTACGGCACAATAAATGGCTCCAGACGTGCCTGACGCCCGCCAAAAACCCCTCCTTCTGCTTCTAAACGCTTGGCCACCTGGATTGCACGCTACTGTCACTTCCATTTCGGTCCAAGCCCTGCCTCAGCCCTGAATCTGGACGCAGCCGGTGATGATCGGTAAGAGCGGTCCATTGTAAGCGTTGAACTTTACTGGCGAACCTGTCTTCAGATTTGGACTTGACTAGGGCTTAGACGGGACAGTGTTTGGTGGAGGCGCCGGAGCCTTCAAAACGTTTACATCACCGTGTTCCAGTTATGCAACGTAAAAGACGTCGCCTACACGGCCAGGAACCAAGAAACAAGCAGCACATCGTTCCTATGATTACTCAGACGAAATGCAGAAAAGCAGTAAGTCAGCTGAACATCAGGTGGCCATCAGTGATTTCCGGAGACGCTGGTCGGCACCAGCCCAGATGACTGAAATGTTTCTACCGAGACGCCAGAAATAACACACGTGTTTGGTAAATGTGTACATTTTCTTGGACGGAGCAGCCCGTAAATGGTTCGAGAATAAAAAAGAGAAGGTCGGTAGTTGGAACAAATTGCAGGCCGTGCTGAAGAAAACAGTAGCCGATTATCAGCCTAAAGTCCGCACAGCGGCGGAACAATTGAAGAATGGTGCCCAAAGTAATGGTGGAAGGACAGTGTGGTACATACATATAGAATGTTTTGTCCCTTTACGATATCGTGAATGTCTTAATTCGTGGCTTGAATGAATGCTTCGACGCGAAATTAACTGTCTCTTAAAAAATTTTTGAATATAACTTTTCAGGCAAAATGCTTAAATTTATCTTTAGGACAAGAAGATGACAGAAGCCGACAGAATCTCACAATTGATGAAAGGCGTCGCAGTCAGCACGTCCAACCTCTTCCTGTCAAGAATGTCACAACGACAGAGGGATTAACCAGGCGGTGCTAGGAAACCGACGAAATGTAACTGGAAAGAGTAGGACGAAAGACTTATGACAGCTTGCCGAATATTGTCCTCATGGCAGTCTACCGTGACCTCACCTCTCTCATACACCATGCAGTTCGAGAAGGGACACAGCAGTGTATGTCAGCAAAAAATGTCGGACCGAGTACACAAGAGATAGCAGCCTTGAATATCGACCCCTTACGTCAGGAGGTAACGGATGATCTGCTTTAGCACCAATCTCCACTACTTGCCGATTGCACCATGAAGAATGGACTCAGCCAGCTCGAGTCTAACGCCACAGCCATCAAACGAGAATGAAGTACCTGACCAACGCAGACACATCCAAATGTTAAACCAGATAGGACGTCCCACAGAAGAACAAACATTTGGAGGACAGAGGAACACGCCAGTGTGTTTCCATTGTGGACGCCGTGAACAAGTTGTATGCTACTATAGAGACGGAAGATGGGTTGTTGGTGACTAATAGGCCACCAGGTATCAAAATCACAACAGTTCCGGTTGACGCCAGTCAGCTGAAGGAGATTATAGTCTACCTGTGGTATGAAGCTCATCGCCAAACCTTGGGCGAGGTCGTTCCCCCAACACACCCCAGACGTTCCCAATTGCCTTATGGAGGTGCCAGCTTCGGGAAGGTCACAAGGAACACTTTGAGTGAGATGTCGTAGGAGGGCAATGATATTTGCGGCATTCGACACCCCAAATATTGTCTACGAGGGAACCACAATATTGGTTGCTGCTGGCAACAGGGGGCGTGACTCTAGGTGTCCAATGGGGAGCACAGCACGAGGCTACACAGCGTTGCTGAACTCCTTTCTCGAAGAGGAACTCACAGTACTGCTACAGTATTGGTGGTATTGATATAAATCACAGCAATCGCAAGGGTAAACAAAGCAAAAATTGCACTATATGTCCAACAACAGTTGCCGAAGTTGGTATTTCGTAATAATGGATCCCGAGGAATTTCGCAGAGTGAGAAAGAGGTGACAGAGGGAATATTAACGTTTCTGCAGGATGAGCCAGTGGAATGCGTAGTCTCGTATACGCCCGACTGTGCGCACAGTGTACAATGATGACGATGTATGCTTAACAAGCGAAAGTGATAGCGAAACACGTGTAGGGTCATGCAGTTCTTCATCCTTGTCTGGCAGGGAGCCACAAATCCCGTCTCCAGTGAAACGTAGTAAAGAACAGTCGTTGGCCAAGGAGCAGGTAGTAAACATAATTATGTAAATGGTAGATAATCCGCAACATATTGAAAAAAATAATTACGCACATATTTCGAGTAAGCCTGCAGCAACGTAACCATCTAATGCATAAGAAAAACTACGGATATTCAAGGCAGGACAAGGCGCTCTTGTTACAAAAACTGGCGTTTGCTTGTTTCGGGATGCTCCATATGGTTTCAGGATGTGTATGACAGTGATCTACTACGTTATGCACATAAAATTAGAGTACGATATAGATTACAGTGATTTAAAGGGAAGCAGTGGAGTATCACATAACTTCCGATGGTGCTACAAAATTGGAAGACTAAGATACAAATTCAGACTGTGGATCCTATTTTTCGTGCCTCTAACAAATATTCTAGCACAATCTGCAGTTACGGCTTAAAGGCTCGCCAGTCTCACGATAAACTACGCTACAGACGGTTTCGCATTCGGTTGCATGACATCACGTTCCATCAGTCTTCGTCACACCGATATGCATTGTTTCAGAGTCGATACTCAGCTGAACGTCCTTCACGGTTTGTAACTCTGAAGGGGCTGGTCTTCGATCTTGATGGTGCGAACCTTTGTGATCAACACGGCGAGCCTTTTTTCATTTAGTGTTCAACGTGCAAATTCACTATTTGTTATGAACATTTCTTGAACGTCGCCGACGTTCATTTTCTGAAGTGTAGTACATACATCACACGGAAAGTTGATCTCTGCAGCTCCTGGACATTCATTTTCTGCCGCTTTCCTGATAAACATTGTGAGTCATTAGCAGTTAACACTTTTTTCTGTCATAATTGTTATCATAAGACTCTCAAATGAGCCTTATTAAATATTTAAGTTGCAACTTCGCATTCATGGGATTCCTTGTTAGCTGCTGTTTCAACGTGACAGCGTAATACGTCAGGAAAAGAGAACAAGGGAATAACGTTTTGTGTAGTCAGATTATTAAGAGGGACACAAACCTACAGAGACATTGTTATATTTAACCCCTTACTATGCCGTAAAGTGGTATTGAATTTTGTTACTATGTGAATGTTCGCAGAATACAATATTTTCTGTAGAAACTTTTGTTCTCCTATTACATTTTCCTGGTACGTTATATTATGAGATTATAGATGGTTGAAAATCATATATATATAACGAAATTGCGATAGCACTATACAAAGAGTTACAGTCAAAAGCGGAATGTATAAAAATCTGCATACAATGAAAAGAATGGAGAAACCCAACTGTGTTTGCGGAACTACAGGTACAGCTAATCACATCCTACTGGAATGTGTAGTTTCCGAAACCTTATGGTAGAAAAGATATCAGCAGCCACTTTTTCAATGTATTAAGCACATTATTGCTCTTTCAAGAGCGTGTTGGTCAGTTAATGCGTGCGTTCATCAAATAGGTAGGGCTTGCTGTCGTGGAGAGTAACGGCCTGACGCCTTAATATCCAGACATTACTTAACTAGGTGATTTAAGGGAAACAGATACACTAAAACTATAACTTGGTTTACGCCAAGCCCAGTCTGAAAGGGAGACCCAATCGATCACACAGATGTCGGAACGGTAAATACTCCAGGACACTATCGATTTGCTTCCATATCTGTGAAGTTCCTGAGGCCAAATGCGGGGAACCTAGGCGTACAGCGCGCTCGTCAACGAGGCTAGTTTTGATTAGTGAAAAACTGACACAGCACAATTAAAGAGAAACGTTGGTTCCTGCTGCACATATTGCCCCATCAGTGACTAATCTCTCTACTCTACACTAAGACATTATAAATACTAGAATTCGCTGTTATTTTATTTAGTTAGTGTTTTCTACTTCGAAACATTCGTTTTAAAGGCCACTTTAGTATTCATCGCCAACAGCCTTGCCGCAGTGGTAACACCGGTCCCCGACAGATCACTGACGTTAAGCGCTGTCGGGATGGGCTAGCACTTGGATGGGTGACCATCCGGTCTGTCCAGCACTGTTGGCAAACGGGGTGCACTCAGCCCTTGTGAGACACACTGAGGAGCTGCTTGACTGAGAAGTAGCGGCTCCGGTCACGACAACTGACAATGGCCGGCAGAGCGGTGTGCTGACCACGTGGCCATCCATATCCGCATCCAGTGTTGCCTGTAGGCTGAGGATGACACGGCGGCCGGTCGGTACCGTTGGGCCCTCATGGCCTGTTCGGAAGGAGTTTAGTTTAGTTTTAGTATTCATCAGTTAGGCGACACAGCAAAACATTTAAAAATGAGTTTTCAAATGTGTGTGAAATCTTATGGGACTTAACTGCTAAGGTCATCAGTCCCTAAGCTTACACACTACTTAACCTAAATTATCCTAAGGACAAACACACATACCCATGCACGAGGGAGGACTAGAACCTCCGTCGGGACCAGCCACACAGTCCATGACTGCAGCGCCATAAACTGCTCGGTTAATCACGCGTGGCTCAAAAGGTTTAAATCCTTTTTAGCCTCGGGTCTTGTAAACGGTGCCAAGATCGGTTTAGACGGCTTAGGAAGTCATCAGCGGACTTTTTCCGAGGTCAGACGTGCTTTGACTAGTTAATATGTAGAGTTTTGAAATCGCGATGATACCATTTGTGTGACTCAACTCTGAAAATCATTATAAAACGCTTTTGTTTGAAAAATAGACACAGACAGAATGGTCAGTATAAATGTCACAGTTTTGAAAAGCAAGGCATGTGTTTGTAGTAAATAGATTATAATAATCTAACGGGTTGCTTACGAAATAATAAAAATGTTAATAAATCCTTTCTTTTACGTATTTAATAAAAGTTGTATAAAATATGTAGTATATCCATGTTCAGATGCAAGTGATGACGTCATTTGCTATCGCGTTTCTATCCGAGTATGAAAGCCACCTTTAGCTGTATTTAAGGGTCTTGTTTAATTTTCTGTCTATTTAGGTCTTACAGTGTTCCATCTACAGGTCCCTTACGTGGTTTATCACAGAAGGGCCATAAGATGGTCCATTATAGAACCAAAATAGCAAATAAAACATGTGCTTGAAATGCTGCTAAATGATTTATTCACTCTCAAAAATACGTACATCTATATTGGTAACCTAAGTGATGGACAGTAAATTAAAATGAATTAATAATTTAAAATATTTCTACCAGAACTGGAATTTTTATTACTTTCCATGTATATAGAAGTGGCGAAACATTTAAATAGTGTTCAGCGGCTCGTCAGTAATTCGTTCTATTCAAGGATGTACAGCATGCTTTTGGGCCTAAAATTGTAAAGTAAATCAAATATTCCATCGCTACTTTCTTTGTCGACCGACAATGATTCTGTTCTCATGCATCAGACGACTGGGTGATGGAAAGAATGGGCAATATCAGACAGTGTTCAGAACAGACGCTTGACAAAATTGTGGACAAAACAATGATATGTTGGTCCTTCAGCAGTTCGGCTGTATTTCGATGTAAATTAGAAACAATCTTGAACGTATACAAAGTAACGCACATGTTTCATCTGCATGCATAAAATACTGATCCAACCTTGCATAATTCGAGCATTACCAAGAAAGGCAAAAATTAGCGTTTCAATCCGGTAACTTCCAAAATATCACTGCACCGAGGCAGTAACGCTTCTCGTGATATCCGTTAGAAATCCTATTTGCGAAACAAGCTCCATTACCATCAAACTATGCAGAGAAGCTTGTGTACGTCTGAGCTCCCTCGGCAAATATAATCTGTAACAGACAGAGCATGTAGAGAAGATGTGGTGGGTCTTAGTAGAACGTAAGTTTTCTTTTAAACAAAAAGGTGCCTAAAGTTCCTAAAGAGGATCATATATTCTTACTTAGAAGTACATCAGAACTTGGGGTATTTAAGGGGAGAAGGACTAACGCGGAAGTTCCTCCTAAACTGGAGTTTGCGAGCAGTTGGTTGAGCCCGGAGCCGTTCGTGCCCTGAAAATGTTTTAAACTGCAGCATCACACTGCGTTAAGACTTCGCAAGCCGTATGCAGATTTCAGTTACTGTTGCAGTTTCTAGCCTCATTCAGTGCCTGAAGAATCGGCAGTGACTGACCGATTTACTTTAGTTTTTTTACGTAGTTTAGTCTCTACGTAGCTCTCGATCAGCTCTGAAGGAGATACAGTAAACATTACTGGAGTAACATACTGTAAGTAAGGTCAAAGTGTGGAATGACCACTGTTTGAATGATAGGCGTGAATGAAACCTGCTACTATGCAAAACAGCACACTTTTTGATTAAAAATAACGCCATGCTGCACAGTTTAGGACTCTTCTCGAATAGTTAGGAGGAAGGATACTATCTTCCCAGATTCATCTACCACTTGTAAGGTACTGTAAGTGAATCAATCATACTGTGCCTCACACGACAGGTGTTTAATTGAAGAGTTGCTAGTAAACAGAACACAGCATGTCATTCTGAACAAAGGTAAGTCTTCATATGTAAAAGTAACTTTGGGAGTGTTCGATGGGAGTGATACAGGACAATTACTTTCCGTAATATGTCGGGCGATTCAATAGCCTCTACCCCTAGGTTTTATACAATCCAGTACACTTTCAAATAGCGTGAACAATGTTCATATTCTCTTATTCACTATGCGCAAATTATTAGTCATAGAGAAAAAAAGAGCAGGACGCTTCAGTAGAAAATTTGATGGAGTTGAATTTTGTACAGGGATAAGTATTCGCTAGATGCCAAAGTTTTCGAATTATTCGAGAGAAAAGTAGAAAAGTTACCTTCAAACGCGTTTTTTTCTCAATAAATCTAAATCCGTGGTCTGCAGCAAAAACATAGCCCTTTATAAAATTTAACTATATTACATTTCATACAAAATATCCTGTTCATTTTTTTCTGTAGGATTAACAGTTTACATGTAGCGTGCGAGAGAATATAGAAATCTTTCTTGTAGTTTTTGAAGGCGTTGCGGGTTGCATAAAACCTATACGTAGTGGAAGCTGATTTACCTAGTAGATAACATTGGAATTTCATGAGCATTTTCGCGGATAATGTTGTTGTATACATAGACGTCGCGACGCTAGAAAGTTGTAGAAAAATGCTGGAAGGCTTGCATAGGATCGCCACATGGTGCAGGCACTGGCAATTGACCCTCAACACAAACTATGTAATGTATTGCGAATACATAGACAGAAAGACTCTTTACTGTATTACTACGAAAAGCAGAACAGTCGCTGGAAGCACAAAAGTACACTACAGGCCATAAAAAATTGTTGCACCATGCAGATGATAAACGGGTATTCAATGGACAAATATATTATACTAGAACTGACATGGGATTACATTTTCACGCAGTTCGGGGGCATACATCCTGAGAAATCAGTACTCAGAACAACCACCTCTGGCCGTAATAACGGCCTTGATCCGCCTGGGCATTGAGTCAAACAGAGCTTGGATGGCGTGTACAGGTACAGCTGCCCATGCAGCTTCAACACGATACCACACTTCATCAAGAGTAGTGACTGGCATATTGTGGCGAGCCAGTTGCTCGGACACCAATGACCAGACGTTTTCAGTTGGTGAGAGATCTGGAGAATGTGCTGGCCAGGACAACAGTCGAACACTTTCTGTATCCAGAAACGCCCGTACAGGACCTGCAACATGCGGTCGTGCATTATCCTTTGAAATGTAGGTTTTTGCAGGGATCGAATGAAGCGTAGAGCCACGGGTCGTAACACATCTGAAATGTAACGTCCACTGTTCAAACTGCCGTCAATGCGAACACGAGGTGACCGAGACGTGTAACCAGTGGCACCACATACCATCACGCCGGGTTATAAGTCAGTATGGCTATGACGAATACACGCTTCCAATGTGTGTTCACCGCTATGTCGCCAAACACGGAAGCGAACATCATGATGCTGTAAACAGAACCTGGATTCATCCGAAAAAATAACGTTTTGCCATTCGTGCACTCAGGTTCACCGTTGAGTACACCATCGCAGGCATTCCGGTTTTTGATGCAGCGTCAAGGGTAACCGCAACCATGGTGTCCGAGATGATATGCCATGCTGCTGCAAACGTCGTCGAAGTGTTCGTGCAGATGGTTGTTGTCTTGCAAACGTCCCCATCTGTTGACTCAGGGATCGAGGCGTGGTCAAATGGCTCTGAACAATATGGGACTCAACTTCTGAGGTCATCAGTCCCCTAGAACTTAGAACTACTTAAACCTAACTAACCTAAGGGCATCACATACAACCACGCCCGAGGCAGGATTGGAACCTGCGACCGTAGTGTTCGCGCGGTTCCAGACTGTGGCGCCTAGAACCGCTCGGCCACACCGGCCGGTGATCGAGACGTGGTTGCACGATCCGTTACAGCCATGCGGGTAAGATGCCAGTCACCTCGACTGCCAGTGATACGAGACCGTTGGGATCCAGCACAGCGTTCCGTATTGCACCCCTGAATTCACCGATTCAATATTCCAACAGTAATTGGATCTCGACCAACGCGAGCATCAATGTCGCGATACGACAAACCGCAATCGCGATAGGTGACAATCCCACCTTTATCAAAGTCGGAATCGTGATGGTACGCATTTCTCCTCGTTACATGAGGCATTACAACAACGTTTCACCAGGCCACGCCGGGTAACTGTTGTTTGTGTATGAGAAATCGGTTGGAAACTTTCCTCAGGTCATCAAGTTGTAGCTGTCGCCACCGGTTCCAACCTAGAGTGAATGCTCTGAAAAGCTAATCATTTGCATATCACAGTATCTCTTACCTGTCGGTTAAATTTCGCGTCTGTGGAACGTCATCTTCGTGGTGTAGCAATTTTAATGGCCACTAGTATATTTACCAGTATGCTTAGAGAGGCTTTTGAAGTGCGACAACTAAATAATATTAATCGTGGATGAGGCACAATCCAGTCTGGAATTCACTGCAAGAATCTTCAGGCAATGTAGTCCACTTACAAAGGTAGTACGCTACAAAACATTCATTCGACCAATATTTGAATATTGCCCGTCAGTATGGGATCCATACCAGACAGGACTGTTAGGTGAAATAGAGTAGATGCAAAGAAGAGCTGCACGTTTGGTCACCGGTTCACTTAGTAAGCGCCAAAGCGTCACAGAGATGCTCAACCAAATCCAGTGGCAGACGCTGTAAAAGAGGCGTTCCGTATCACGTTACATGATCTACTGTTGAATTTCCTAGAGCGTTCTTTCTTAGAAGCGTCAAACCATATATTTATTGCTTCTTCGTGCGTATATATCGCAAAAAGACCATGAAGGTAATGTCAGAGAGCTTCCGGCCCGCACGGAGACGTACCAACAATCGTTCGTCCCGAGATCCGTACGCGACTTTGTAACACGGAAAATGAGGGTAAGATACCTTTTGCACCATTCAAAATTTTCGCCGTTTAATATTCGTTGATAACTGGCACTGAACTTTTTATTCTGAAGCTGTGAGCTATATTGAAGAGACTATATTTAATACGTAATGGATGTACTGATGTTTTTAATTTTGACTGTATATGACGGGTCGAAAATATAATGAAAATATTGTAACTTTCTGGGCAATAGTCAAGGGAACTTTATTGAAATGTATCGATAGCAACGACGAAATGGTAGTAGTTGTTCCGTTGTTTATCTTTGGTTGTAGCTGTGCCGTTGTTTATCTTTCAATATGGAGAGTCTCTGTCGCGTAGCGAGCAGAGAGAAAACAGAGCAGCTTGAGTCATGAAATCAGCCGCCACGGTGCGCAGTTATGTTCGCGCCCATGAAGACTCACCTGATTTGTTAACCCGCGAGTATCGAGAGCACTGTAGGAGCAGGAAGATGGAGGAAGCTGCAGTTCCAACTATTGCCTGTTCCATAATTATCGGCGGCTCTGGAGACGTTTGGGGTTCTCAAAGAGCAGCAGCAGCAGCAGAAACAGCAACAGTGGCAGCTCAGCGTTGTCGTCGGCTGCATTCTTCGTCGTCCGCACACCTACAACTTCGTAAGACAGTTATTGTTGCCGTTGTTGTTGTTGTTGTGGTCTTCAGTCCTGAGACTGGTTTGATGCAGCTCTCCATGCTACTCTATCCTGTGCAAGCTTCTTCATCTCCCAGTACCTACTGCAGCTTACATCCTTCTGAATCTGTTTAGTGTATTCATCTCTTGGTTTCCCTCTACGATTTTTACCCTCCACGCTGCCCTCCAGTACCAACCGATACCTTCTCTTAGTCAATTTGTGCCACAAACTTCTCTTCTCCCCAATCCTATTCAATACCTCCTCATTAGTTACATGTTCTGCCTATCTAATCTTCAGAATTCTTCTGTAGCACTACATTCCGAAAGCTTCTATATTCTCTTCTTGCCCAAACTAGTTATCGTCCATGTTTCACTTCCATACATGGCTACACTCCATACAAATACTTTCAGAAACGACTTCGTGACACTTAAGTTAATACTCGATGTTATCAAATTTCTCTTCTTCAGAAACGCTTTCCTTGCCATTGCCAGTCTACATTTTATATCCTCTCTACTTCGACCATCATCAGTTATTTTGCTCCCCAAATAGCAAAACTCCTTTACTACTTTAAGAGTCTCATTTCCTAATCTAATTCCCACAGCATCACCAGACTTAATTCGACTACATTACATTATTCTCCTTTTGCTTTTGTTGATGTTCATCTTATACCCTCCTTTCAAGACACTGTCCATTCCGTTCAACTGGTCTTCTAAGTCCTTTGCTGTCTCTGACAGAATTACAATGTCATGGGCGAACCTCTAAGTTTTTATGTCTCCTCCAAGGATTTTAATACCTACTCCGAATTTTTCTATTGTTTCCTTTACTGTTTATTCAATATACAGATTGAATAATATCGGGGAGAGGCTACAACCCTGTCTCACTCCATTCCCAACCACTGCTTCCCTTTCATGTCCCTCGACTCTTATAACTGCCATTTGGTTTCTGTACAAAATGTAAATAGCCTTTCGCTCCCTGTATTTTACCCCTGCCATCTATAGAATTTGAAAGAGAGTATTCCAGACAACATTGTTAAAAGCTTTCTCTAAGTCTACAAATGCTAGAAACGTAGGTTTGCCTTTCCTTGATCTTTCTTCTAAGATAAGTCGTAGGATCAGTAGTGTCTCACGTGTTCCAACAGTTCTACGGAATCCAAACTGATCTTACCCAAGGTCGGCTTCTACCAGTTTTTCCATTCGTCTGTAAAGAATTCGCTTTAGTATTTTGCAGCCTTGACTTATTAAACTGGTAGTTCGGTAATTTTCACATCTGTCAACAGCTGCTTATTTTGGAATTGGAATTATTATATTCTTCTTGAAGTCTGAGGGAATTTAGCCTTTCTCATACATCTTGCTCACCAGATGGTATAGTTTTGTCAGGACTAGCTCTCCCAAGGCTGTCAGGCTCTTAAGTAAGATTATAACCTCACGTACGCATTGCCCAGCAACATTTCTTTCACAACGTATGAATAGGTTGAATAATAACTTGCAATACTTTCAACTTGTTGGGCACCTGTATTGTCACTGTAATCAGACATTTTTCCAAGTAGGGTCCCTTTTCCTTCTCATGCAATCATCAAGCGTCGTAAGAATATGAAAGTTGATTAAATATTTACTACCAGTTTTGTGCGTTTACTGATGACCAGTTTTAGTCTAGATCTTCTGCTTCAATAACTGGTCGTTCTTGCATTGCATAACAGAGGCTACTTAAAATAAAGTAAAATTTCACTGGCATAACTAATAACTAAAGATACAGCATAAATTAAGAGTGCGCAGTTTTATATATTCTGTGTTTAGCGAGTTACTTCTGATGGCTTGGTATGTATTTTATTGTTGTTATTTTAAAAGTAAAATCAGTTGCTCGATTGCTTAAAGTAAATTCAGTTCATTCATTCAATAATCAAAAGTAAATTGCTTGCCTTTTTCTAAATTTTGTTTTATGTTACACTGAGATTACTCACATTTATTTCTTTACATAACGAAGTTTAAGTTAAACCAGTCATTTATTTAACCAGTAATTTCATTTCAAAATTTAGTATTTCAGAATAAATAATTGCTTTGTGATTCATTTATTTTCTCGTGAACTTTTGTTCTGTAGGAAACCTGACAACCGTCTGTTTTGCAACGCCGGTGATTATTTGCTTAAATTTCTTTGCCATTAACTTTATCAAGATTCTGGAGATTCATTGCCCTATCGGGATGGCGACTGTTTAATTATCCCTTTTTAGCTAATTGGTGTTTTCTTTGTGCTGTCAGTGGTTTTTGCAGTTAATATTACGTGATACCCTTTTCCTACCTGTGCTGTTCTCGAGCGATTTCACTATACTCCACCCACTTTAAAATTATCATCAGTATTTAGCTTAATTTTAGAATAGATTCCTCCTTCGGAATAGTCTGTTGCACACTT
This sequence comes from Schistocerca gregaria, assembly GCF_023897955.1. Classification (NCBI taxonomy): domain Eukaryota; kingdom Metazoa; phylum Arthropoda; class Insecta; order Orthoptera; family Acrididae; genus Schistocerca; species Schistocerca gregaria. Next base: position 73,416,515 of record NC_064923.1, on the reverse strand, counting down.
TCCTACAACTAACCAGTGTTATTTTCTTTCGGTAACGACAGCTTTACTCACTGTAAAATTTCATTAGCCACGTGCGATCACGGCCAGCTGTATCGCAATTCAGGAGGCCGATGAGTAAGGGGTAGGCTACAACTGGAACGGGAAAAGCAGGCAGTGACACTGGTATAAACTACCCTCCACCACACTTTGCAACGATGCTTGTGCAGTATAGATGTACATCAGGCTGTAGTGGAATGTTGCTGGTTTTCCACAACGCTGTTTTCTCTCATGAGTTTAGGAAGCATGTGAAATGGTAGACACTACGCGATGCGTATTCGAGCGTGTTGTAAACTCACCGAGGCGAAGCATGAAGCCTCAATCCAGACACTGGATGATCACCTGACAAACTTGGTATGAGTTCTTGGGAACCAGGCACAAAATGCGTATAATGAGAAGAGTAGCGTACAGTTGTCATGCCTGACAATAAGATGATTAGAAAACGTAAACATTTTCAAAATTATTTGTGAATGAGGTATTCAGTTTTTAAGTAATTATTAATATTTTAATGTTCTGGCACTTTACATATTGTCAGTCGTCTTCTTACTTCCACTGCAATGATGTTAAGCGTGGATTAAAATCACTTCATTTTGTAATTTTCTATATTACTTTAAATGTTCTTTGTCCATGGTGAAGCTGATCTTGTGACAAAGAACAGATTTGGAGACGATGAAAGTTATCTGAATTAATCAATTTATGTCTGAAGTACGCTGTTTCTGATTGTAAGACAGCGCTATGATAGTAAATGAACTGTCGTAATGTGAAAGACAAGCTGCACTGTAATTATAATTAATTTTCGTAATGAAAAGGAAGTGTTTTATACTGTAAAAGTTAGCAATCTGACTGCAAGAATTTTGAACAGTATAAACTGCCTGAGTAATTAACTTGGACAAGAAATCTAGAGTCATTGCTTTGCAAATTTTGATCACAAAAACTTCTCTGAATAACGTAAGTTGGTCCTGATTGAATAAATAAAACAATCAAAATATTTTCTCCTTACCTCTAATCCGGATAAATCGTTGCAGTACTGCTCTGTCTTGCGCGCTGCTGTGCTAAAGCTGCAAATTACTGAATCTACACAGAGACACTCGAGAGGAGCAATGAGTTTTCTGTTAATTGCAAATCGAACACACTTGGTTGGATCGTCCATTATAAAGAATTGTAAGATAAAGCTCGGTAAGGAAATGAAACATGCGCATTTTCTGTAAATATATAAAGTAACATCATTCTTGCACTTACCTGACATTCCTTTACAGTTCTTCCTTCACAAATCAGTTACATAATGATTTTTATTGACCAAAAGATAAACTATTCAGACATAACCTGCATAGCCTTAAGATTTTTAATGTGTTTTGACTGCAATAACCTGTTTTTAAATACCAAAATGTTCTGGAAGTATCACAAAATGATTGAACGATGTAAAAGAAGGCGAAACTATCATTATGTTGCCAGCAAGATGTTCATTTTTACCAACGTTCTTATGTTTCTACTTTCGTCAACCATAATAAAGTCATTCAGCAGGCGGCATGCTACATAGACCATTACAGTCGATTCCTCACCAAGCAATAGAAACTCCGTCAGAACCGACAAAAGAATCCCAACCATAGATGACACCAACCCCATATCCTTACACTCTACAGTGCACAAAAGTAAAACAAATTTACAAATAGAAAACGTTACTGTCTTGTGAGAATATTGCAAAGGCTTTAGGGCTAAAGGCTTTAAATTAAATACATTAGAAAGTTTCGCATTTAATATTTCAGTGGAACTCACAAATTATTTCCCTGTATGTGGTAGATCTTATATACTTCTACAATCAAAACAGGAAGTATACCCCCAGATAATTACGAATCAAAGTAACTTAATACAGTCAGTTTACAGTTCTACCAAAACCTACATACCGACATGTTACTGCATCACTAATTAGTCCATTATGTTCTGGAATTTAGATACTGGATGACGTTTTACCTAAGCTTTGGTTTATGGCTGTTACTGAAATAAGTTTGTCTATTCTGAAGCTGCTACGTTTGAAATATATTTCTATGAAACAAATTTGATGGCCTCTGCCCATCAATCAATATGGAAGAGTTGTATCAGTCCAGACAACAGAACATGTGGTCGGCTTTGAATATCCTGTAAATAAGATAAATTTATCTGAAATTTGAATATTGTAATGTATTTGCCAGTTTGTTACTAAATTAAGCGGAGGATTAGTGCCGCATCGAATAAAGGCTTTTGAAGTAGTAATTGAGATCAACTGAAAAATTAATAAAACAAAAGAACGATATATGATTTTCAACTACGCTGAAGAGCCAAAGAAACTGGTACATCTGACTAATATCGTGTAGGACCACCACGAACAAGCAGAAGTGCTGCAACACTACGTGGCATGGACTCGATTAATGTCTGAAGTAGTACTGAAGGGAATTGGGGATTCAACATGAATCCTGCAGAGCTGTCCATAAATCCGTAAGAGTACGAGGGGGTTGGAGGTTTCTTCTGAACAACATGTTGCAAAGCATCCCAAATATGCTCAATAATGTTCATGTCTGGGGAGTGGGGTGCCTAGCGGAAGTGCTTAAACTCAGAATAGTGCTCCTGGAGCCACTCTGTAGGAATTCTGGCCGTGCAGAGTGTCGCATTGTCCTGTTGGAATTGCTCAACTCTGACGGAATGCACGATGGGCGTGACGGATACAGGTGATAAGACAGGATACTTACATACGTGTCACCTCTCAGAGTCGTGTCTAGAGCTATCAGGGCTGCCATATCACTCCAATTGTACACGCCCCACAGTATTAGAGAACATCCATCAGCTTTAACAGTCCGTTGCTGACATGCAGGGTCCATGGATTCATAAGGTTGTCTCCATACCAGTACACGTCCAAGCGCCCAATACAATTTGAAACAAGACTCGTCCTACCAGGCAACATTTTTCCAATCATCAACCGTCCAACACCGGTGTTGACGAACCCAGGTGGGGCGTAAAGCCTTATGTCGTGCATTCATCAAGGGTACACGAGTGGGCATTAGGTTCCGAAAGCCCATATCGATGAAGATTCGATGAATGGTTTGCACACTGACATTTGTTGATGGCCCACCATTGAAATCTGCAACGATTTGCGGAAGAGTTGCACTTCTGTCACGTTGAACCATTCTATTTATTCATCGTTGGTCCCGTTCTTGCTGGATCTTTTTGCGGTTGCAGCGATGTCGGATATTTGATGTTTTACCGGATTCCTGATATTCACGGTTCACTGGTGAAATGGTCGTACGCAAAAATAAATAATTTCATCACCACCTCCGAGATGCTGTGCCCCATCGCTCGTGCTCTGACTGTAACACCACGTTCAAACCCAATTACATCTCGATAACCGGCAACTGTAGCAGCAGTAACCGATCTAACAACTGCACCAGAGACTTGTTGTTTTATGTAGGCGTTGCCGACCGCAGCGCCGTATTCTCCATGTTTACATATCTCTGTATTGGAATACACATGCTTATGGCAGTTTGTTTGGTGCTTCAGAGTAGTGCACTCGTTACATTTCTTGATGTTTTGCTAAAGATTTTTTCTTAGTTTTATGAACAGATCAAACAGTTGTAACATTATCCTTCTTTTCTATTTTTAATTTTAATTGTAGTTTGATGCACCATGCCACGACTTTCTCTCTTCTGCCCATCAGTTATATCCAACGTTCTCAGTTATTCCACATTTGCTCTTACATCTACACTCCGCAAGCCACTTTCTGGTGTGTTGCAGAGGGTACTTTGTACACCACTGCAATTCCCTACGCTTTGCTGTTCCAGTCACGAATGATTCCCGGTAGAACGGTTCCCGGTAAGCCACCGTGAGGGCTCAAATCACTGTAATTTTATCTTCATTGTCTTTTCGTGAGAGGAGGAAGCAACATATTTGTTGACTCTTCTGGATATGTGAGCTCTCGGAAATTCGACTGAAAAACACACCGCGTTACAGAACCCTTCCCTTGCGGCGCCTGCCACTGAAGTTAGGTAATCAAAAATGGTTCAAATGGCTGTAAGCACTATGGGACTTAACATCTGAGGTCATCATCCCCTAGACTTAAAACTACTTAAACCTAACCAACCTAAGGACATCACACACATCCAGTCCGAGGCAGGATTCGAACCTGCAACCGTAGGGCTGGCGCGGTTCCAGACTGAAGCGCCTAGAAGCACTCGGTCACAGCGGCCGGCTGGGTAATCATAACTGTACACTTTCGTGTTTACTAAATTAACATGTAACGTTACGCACTGCTCTTCTTTCGATCTCTTCTGTTATCTCTATGAGTCCTATCTGCCGGCCGAGGTGGCCGAGCAGTTCTAGGCGCTACGGTCGCAGGTTCGAATCCTGCCTCGGACTGGATGTGTGTGGTGTCCTTAGGTGGGTTAGGTTTAATTAGTTCTAAGTTCTAGGTGACTGATAACCACAGCAGTTAAGTCCCTTAGTGCTCAGAGCCATTTGAACAATTTGAGTCCTATCTCATACGGGTCCCAGTGCCTAGCAATATTCAAGTAAATGTCGAAGAATGGTTTTGTAATCTGCCTCATTCGTTCTTCCAACGAATCTCAGTCTGGCATTGACTATACCTGCGATTAGTATCTATACGTTATATTCCAACCTCTATCTCCTCGTATAGTTTTTGCCCTCTACGACGATATCTAATACCAGGCGACTTATTCGCTTCTGTCGTAACACATGTCATGCAAATATCTCCCTTTTTCCAGTCATTCGCTTCCTTACGTTCCCTCCATCTCCCTTTCTGTGAAGAACCACCGCGTTGTTTATCTTACGATCCCGCTTAATATTCAACATCCTTCTGTAGCAGCTCATCTGAGACGATTTGATTCTCTTCTTTTCTCCCAGTCCACGATCCACTGTAGTACATTTCTGTCACATGTCCGTGGCGCTCACCTGGTGTTACATTTACCTCTGCTGAAGTATACTTCATTATAGCAATGTTAGTTGAGTCAGGACCTTGCAGTTAGTACAGGTACTGTTTAGACTGAGTCGTAATCTTTTTCTCAATGTGAGATTTCAGTTCAGTAGGAAATTCTAACCAGCCTCTTATTGTGCTAAATAGAAAACTTAAGATTTAGTAAAGTTATTTTAGATAGCAAACGTCACTAGTATTTTCTGTGATTTTGTTTGCAGCGTATGTTGTCAACAAACAAGGAGAGGAGGTAAGAAATTTGAATTGATTCAAATTCATGGTAGTAATAAGAATTTTCTCTTATGAAAATTCTGCTCATCGCCCATTCCATTTCCATGTCATTGTCGGCAGTTTTGTCTGAAACAGTATGATATTGCTGCCTGCAAAATCAACTCCATGTTTTATAAATATTTATGTACGTCAGTAAATGAAATACTACAGTCTTTGTTTTAGCTCTCCACATTTTATTATTGTTTTCGATGTAATCATTGCCAATGAACTACACTCCTGGAAACTGAAATAACAACACCGTGAATTCATTGTCCCAGGAAGGGGAAACTTTATTGACACATTCCTGGGGTCACATACATCACATGATCACACTGACAGAACCACAGGCACATAGACACAGGCAACAGAGCATGCACAATGTCGGCACTAGTACAGTGTATATCCACCTTTCGCAGCAATGCAGGCTGCTATTCTCCCATGGAGACGATCGTAGAGATGCTGGATGTAGTCCTATGGAACGGCTTGCCATGCCATTTCCACCTGGCGCCTCAGTTGGACCAGCGTTCGTGCTGGACGTGCAGACCGCTTGAGACGACGCTTCATCCAGTCCCAAACATGCTCAATGGGGGACAGATCCGGAGATCTTGCTGGCCAGGGTGGTTGACTTACACCTTCTAGAGCACGTTGGGTGGCACGGGATACATACGGACGTGCATTGTCCTGTTGGAACAGCAAGTTCCCTTTCCGGTCTAGGAATGGTAGAACGATGGGTTCGATGACGGTTTGGATGTACCGTGCACTATTCAGTGTCCCCTCGACGATCGTCAGAGGTGTACGGCCAGTGTAGGATATCGCTCCCCACACCATGATGCCGGGTGTTGGCCCTGTGTGCCTCGGTCGTATGCAGTCCTGATTGTGGCGCTCATATGCACGGCGCCAAACACGCATACGACCATCATTGACACCAAGGCAGAAGCGACTCTCATCGCTGAAGACGACACGTCTCCATTCGTCCCTCCATTCACGCCAGTCGCGACACCACTGGAGGCGGGCTGCACGATGTTGGGGCGTGAGCGGAAGACGGCCTAACGGTGTGCGGGACCGTAGCCCAGCTTCATGGAGACGGTTGCGAATGGTCCTCGCCGATACCCCAATAGCAACAGTGTCCCTAATTTGCTGGGAAGTGGCGGTGCGGTCCCCTACGGCACTGTGTAGGATCCTACGGTCTTGGCGTGCATCTGTGCGTCGCTGCGGTCCGGTCCCAGGTCGACGGGTACGTGCACCTTCCGCCGACCACTGGCGACAACATCGATGTAGTGTGGAGACCTCACGCCCCATGTGTTGAGCATTCGGCGGTACGTCCACCCGGCCTCCCGCATGCCCACTATACGCCCTCGCTCAAAGTCCGTCAACTGCACATACGGTTCACGTCCACGCTGTCGCGGCATGCTACCAGTGTTAAAGACTGCGATGGAGCTCCGTATGCCACGGCAAACTGGCTGACACTGACGGCGGCGGTGCACAAATGCTGCGCAGCTAGCGCCATTCGACGGTCAACACCGCGGTTCCTGGTGTGTCCGCTGTGCCGTGCGTGTGATCATTGCTTGTCCAGCCCTCTCGCAGTGTCCGGAGCAAGTATGGTGGGTCTGACAAACCGGTGTCAATGTGTTCTTTTTTCCATTTCCAGGAGTGTACTAATCCTCATGAAGTCGAACTTGTTTTTAACACAACACGTCCGACATAATAACCCTTCTTTCAACAACGCACATCTACATCTATATCTACATGATTACTCTGCAATTCGCACTTAAGTGCCTGGCAGAGGGTTCATCGAACCATTTTCATACTACTTCTCTACCATTCCATTCTAGAACGGCGCGTGGGAAAAATCTTTCCGTTCGAGCTCTGATTTCTCTTATTTTATTATGGTGATTGTTTCTCGATACGTAGGTGGATGTCAACAAAATATTTACGCATTCGGAAGAGAAAGTTGATGATTGAGATTTCGTAAATATATCTCGCCGGAAAGAAATCCGCCTTTGTTTCACTGACTGCTACCCCAGCTCGCGTGTCGTATCAGTGATACTCTCACCCCTATTGTGCGATAACACGAAACGAGCTGCCTTTCTTTGCACTTTTTCGATGTCCTCCGTCAATCCTACCTGGTAAGGATCCCATACCGCGCAGCAATATTCCAGCAGAGTACGGACAAGTGCTATGTAGGCTGTCTCTTGAGTGGGTTTGTCGCATCTTCTAAGTGTTCTGCCAACACAGCGCAGTCTTTGTTTCGCCTTCCCCACAAGATTATCTATGTGGTCTTTCCAATTTAAGTTGCTCGTAATTGTAATTCCTAGGTATTTAATCGAATTGACATCCCTTAGATTTGTGCGATTTATCGTATACCCAAAATTTATCGTATTTCTTCAAGTTCCGATGTGGATGACCTCGCACGTTTCTTTGTTTAGTGCCGATTGCCACTTTTCGCACCATAAATAAATCCTCTGTAGATCATTTTGTAATTGGAATTGATCGTCTGGTGATTTTACTAGACGGTAAATTACAGCGTCATGTGCAAACAATCTAAGGGGGCTGCTGACATTATCACTTAGATCATTTATGTAAATCAGGAACAGCAAAGGGACTATGACACTAGCTTGCGGAACGCCAGATATCACTTCTGTTCTACTCGATGATTTACCGCCTATCACTAAGAACTGTGACCTCTCTGAGAAGAAATCACGAATCCATTCACACAACTGAGATGCAAGCAATTTGATTAAAAGTCGCTTGTGAGAAATGGTATCAAGAGCCTTCTGGAAATCTAGGAATATGGAATCGATCTGAGATCCATTGTCGTTAGCACTCATTACTTTATGGGAATAAAGAGCTAGCTGTGTTACACAAGAACGATATTTTCTGAGTCCGTGTTGGTTATGTATCAATAAGTCATTTTCTTCAAGGTGATTCATAATGTTCGAGTACAGTATATGCTCCAAAATCCAACTCTGAATTGAGGTCAGTGATATGGGCCTGTAATTCAGTGAGTTACTCCTATCTCCTATCTTGAATATTGGTGTGACATGTGCTGCTTTCCAGTCTTTAGGAACAGACCTTTCGTCAAGTGAGCGGTTGTATAAGATTGCTAAGAAAGGCGCTATTGTGTCTGCATAGTCTGAGAGGAACCTGACTGGTATACCATCTGGACCGGAATACTTGCCTTTCTTAAGTGATTTGAGTTCTTTCGCAACACCTAAGATATCTACTTTTATGTCACTCACGCTGACAGCTGTTCTGGTTTCGAATTCTGGAATATTTACTTCGTTTTCTTTCGTGAAGGAATTACGGAAAACAGTATTTAGTTACTCCGTTTTAGTGGGGCTATCATAGGTAACATTTCCATCGCTGTCGCGCAGTGACGGTATTGACTGTTTTTGTCACTGGTGTACTTTACGTACGATCAGAATCTCTTTGGGTTTTCTACCATATTTTGAGACGATATATCATTGTGGAAACTATTAAAAGCATCTCGCATTGACGTCCGCACTAAATTTCGAGCTTCCGTGAAACATAGCGAGACTTGGGAAAGTCCACGATATTATAAAATTATCCCAAAAGCTTCGACGTTAACATTGTAACAGAATAGATTTTGGCTCACAATTTATTTTCATTTGGCTATTTCTAGTCACTCCAATAATAATACCAACAAAATAATAATAATAATAATAATTACTGTTACCACCAGTTAACCATATACGCACAAAATACGCATCAAAATTTTGTAAATTTTATAAATATGTATGTAGAAAAATGTTATTCTATGAGAAGTATTGTGGTTGGTGTAGTTTACAGATGCAGTGTATCGTGTTCTTTAGTACACAACAAGAGTGTATGATTGACTAGCTTCACTAAAATGCTCACGGATCCCCGCCAGGATTTCGCTAGCATCTTGTAACTGGCAGAATGTGATGTAGACACGTTGTTCGTTTATTTCATTAAAATCTACTATTTTTGTGACGCTGGAGTGTCCATTATGTGCATTACGAAGACAATGTTTAGATATAGGGGGTTTCGTTACAGGGAGATATTCTTACTCAACTTCAGTCACCATCTTTCTCCCCCGAACGCCTAAATGTTTTGTTTATCCCATCTACGTAGAATGAAATGAACAGCCCTACAAACTAAGGGGAGAGGTATTTCACACGGGAAGATGTAGGTGTTCATTTTCCCCATATCTGTTCGAGAGTGGAAAGGACTAGAAATTGAAAGTCTTTCTATAAACTGTCTGCCAAACACTTAAGGTGAATTCCAGAGCAGCTACACAGCTGTAGATACAGATCATTGTCTCAAGGCATCTTAACTCGCTTCACACGTGGTTTTACAAACGACATCAGGATTACTGTCAGAGTGTCTCTGGTTTCTTCATTAACCGCAAGCTATTCCCATGTAGATTTTTTGAAAGTACATACGTTTAAATCTCTCTTTCCATGCATTGGCCGTTTTCTGTCTGTTGTTGCTTTTTGTGTTAAAAAGGATGTAAATTCTAGTAATATCAACCCATAATTATAAACTTCACAGAAGAGGGAAATAGCAAATGGAAAGCATGTAAACGTCTTCCTTGTCAAATCCACACAATAACCCATGTTCATAGTGTAGTAAATTATTTAACACAGAATCGATGTAAACGACATGAAACATTAAAAAATGAAACGTGCGTTACACATTTGCAGTTTCTTATCAACTACATACACAATCACGTTCAGTGTTATTTTTAGAGATTATTACATTGAAATAATTTAGTAAATTCCAATATTTATGTCCGTACATAATTGTTTACGTCGGTTGAGACGGTATAATTGAATAAAAGTGTTTGTTCAACATTTTGAAGTAGTGTGGAGGCGTTTTGACTCGTCATCACACTTAACAACACCTGGTGGTTTTACGGCTGTGCTTCACATACAGATGATAGTTGTGTTGGGAATATGTGACGTCTCATTACGCAAGGGATTTGTACTTCACGTTCTTGGAATCAGTATCATTGTGGCAGCTTCGGCATTTCTCTGATTAGCTATTGGAACTTGAGCTCCAAAAAGAGAACTTAGTTTTCTTGCTATAACAGACTCCACTGTAACAGCGATTGCTTTCTCCAGTCTACATTAATTGTAGGCTGGCCTATCGATGTAAGGCCTAATTAGCTGCAAACCTACATGGGACAGAATCATTCTGCGACGATTTGATAATTTTCCTTCCCAGTTTCGAAAATACTGTAAACGCCTTTACAGTTCCTACGTTGATATGTAGAACACAAACAAGGGCAAGGAGCATCTTCGTTTTCCCGTTATTGTGATGTAATGCTTAGGCATTTTGTCCACTGTAATTACTCAACGCTTGTGAAGACAAATTTTTCTTTTGTGACTTATTTTACGTGGTCACTTAATATTTTTTGTGATGAAAAAAGTGTTTGAACTTAATATATTCACAGCACTGAAAATATCTTCTTATTTTGTCTTGCTACGTTCTCTTGTGTCTTCGTTCGTTTCCCCTTCTCATTCTACCCTCTATCAGCACAGACGTATGTGATTATGCAAGTTATTTTGAATAATAATAAGTACAATCAAAGAGACACATTGTATTGTACTTATTAATTTTCTACACTAATCCTATAGTATTTTACAGTCCATCGTTTGGAAGTGACGGTGAGTTTGTTTTGTGAGTACGGTCATCCGGCCTTCACCAGTCTGTTTAGCCGCCTTTACGGCTGTCTCACTGAGATAATTACTAATTGCAATAATTATATAGAAACTGCTTCTTTTTCCAATCACGAATTTCGATGCGCCATTGCCATTGCTAACAAGACTGGCGCACTTGAGATATTTAAAATTCACAGTCACAGAATAATTAACCAAGCCATCTACTTCTACCATTTACGTTCAGGTGGTTATGCAACATAGAAACAAGCAGTTCATCAGTTTTCATTTTAGAGTCATAAGATGAGATTTACTCTGTGCTGTGTTCCATTTTACTGAGTCCGATGGCCGCGCGGTTAGAGGCGCCATGTCACGGATTCCACGGCCCCTCCAGCCGGAGGATCAAGTCCTCCCTCGGCCATGTGTGTGTTGTTCTTATCATAAGTTAGTTTAAGTAGTGTGTAAGTCTAGGGACCTATGATCTCAGCAGTTTCGTCCCTTAGTAATTCACACACATTTTAACTTTTTTGTTTGTTTCGATGTTTAAGTGTCCATATTTATCTAAAACTTCATTTATTACTGTTACAAGAGTACTTTCGCGGCTATATCTCCTTGCTGCAATGATTCACTTCTTTCGTGGTAACATGCATGCCAGCCTGACAAAAGTCACATAATTAGAAACAATGTGAACCCTAGCGTGACTGTTTACAGGCTCTCTGTATACCCCACAAATGGAAGAAGGAGAATGGCGAGGATTAAATTTTTAGTATTTATTAGACTTCAGGACGGAATATAAAATGATACTGATATTTATAAAGCAAAATATATTTGAATCGCTGATAGCAGAAACAACACTTGTCCACATTTGGTTACATTGAGTTAAGAACTGATATCCATGTTATGGCGCTCCCTCTATCTAATGACTGCAGAAACAAGATTTGACCATAATTCGTAATGGGACAAAGAATATCCCGATGTTGTGAGTGAGAAGAGAAAGAAAACTAGTCCAGGACTATTCCTACTTCTGCAGCCAACGTTGGCTAGCCTGTTGTGTAATATCATCTCTGTGTTCGCACGGTTTTTCTTTGTGAAGCACAGTAATGTTGAACAGGGAAGTTATGGATGTACATTATGGTGGTGAAAGTAGAAAGAGGGAAAAAGGTGTAAAGAATGTTGAGTATCAGCGTGAAATCACAAAAAGGTCGCGAATTAAGGGTTTAGAGAGCAAAAACTACAGGGGAAAGTTAGTTTCAAAGAAAAGCATTGGTGTGGACTGTAAGTAAGTAATGTTCTAATACGGGAGGTTACACTTCAGTAAAACAGTAAACTAATGATTTATTGCGTGACTGAAATATCTGTGTAATTTTGTAGATGCCTTAGAAACTGCTTTGGAAGGATTCCTGAAGCGGAAAGAAATGAAGTATTTTCACTTTTCTACAACATGACATCAAAGGACGCACAAGATTCTTATCTCCAAGGGCTGATTACTGTAGGTAATATTTCCAGAAGACGAAGAAGAGTACCAGAAGGAGGCAACTGCAAACCAAGATCCAAAAATTTTCAGCATTTTATTAATTCCAGCACTGGACGATCAGAGGTATGCAAGAAAGCTTTCGTAAGTATCTATGGTGTCACAAACCAAAGGGTAAGGAGATTAAGCAATCTGCTTGCTTGTGGAAAGTCGCCTAGTGACGAGAGGTGTAAAAATGCATCGGAAAATCACATCGGAGGTGCAGAAATAAGTTTGATAATTGATCACAATTCGTATCCCCAAAAAATTTCTCACTATGGCACAAGAGAACAGCGTAATTTAAATAGCCAACTTAATGGCAGAATCATGCATGGGAGTTCAGATTACGACATCCCCAAGCAAGTAATATTAAGTACGAATTTTATTTTAAAATATTCAAAGAACGTTTTTCACTTAAATTTGGTCGTCCACAAGTTGACACGGTAAGTACGACATGATCTACAGAGCTGAGGAAAGACATGTCTGTGAGCGTCTGTCTTGTGGAGCTTCAGTGGTGAAGTTGCTAGAGCGTTACTTCATCGCACCAAGAGTACTGGCTTCGAATAGTGGTCATGATAGTTTTTTAACTGTAGTACGTGTGAAACTGTGATACGGGACAACACGTTCCTGACATGTAAAAGGACTGTTCGGGGTTCATAGATGTGCGGTGCTGCCACCCAGCAGTCAATTATTATTATTATTATCGTCATTTTATTATTATTACTATTAATATTTCCGCAAGTGTGATGCAACTGATTCTTTATTCTTCTGTTTCGGTTCTTTGCGTTTATACTGTCAAGCTAAAAATTTACCCTGTAGGTTTGCTGCTTTCAGCTAAACGAGGCGAAAGCGGACTGCCGTTAGAACATGATTATAATCTCAGAACTGTCCTCTTACATATCAGAAATAAGTTATGTAGTATAATAATTTCGCACGTACTACAGTACAAAAACTAGCAGTGCCTGGGATCGAACCCGGGACCCTCCGTACGACGAACTAACGCTCTTCCGACCTCCCCTCATTAGGCCCACACAGCAAATGCTCACAGTTGTGCTTTACCTGTGTAGTACTTGTGAAGCGCTTCAAAATAAATTACGAAACAAAACACTGAATGAAAAGGCTAAGAGGGTTGCCGTTGCAGAAATGATGGTTCATAAACGCAGGGCTGCAAAGTTTTCTGCTCGTATTCGTGAAGTTCAAGTATTGTGTCAAAAAGACGAGGATGTTGCGGGTATTGCCATAGATTTTATGCAAAATCTGTCCCTTCCTACCATTCCAGTTCAGGAAGTTTTCTACCTTCGGCAACTCAATGTTAATGTATTAAATATCCACAACCTGAAGACAGGATATGCAACATTCTACATTTATCACGAAGGTGTACCAGAGAAGGGTCCCGATGAAGTCTGCACCTTTCTGCTGGATTACATACGAAACAAATTGCCACCAAACATAAAATAGCTGCATATATTTTCAGATGGCTGCCCAGGGCGGAATAAGATTGATACTATGGCCAGGTTCCTCATGGCACTTGCAGCATCTCGGCGTTTACTCAGAATTTATCATTATTTCCAGGTCAGAGTCCATTCATTCTTATCCTGTGACAGGGACTTTGCAGTGATTAAGAGGAAAATTCGAGCTGTCGATAAGATTTATAGCATCATGCAGTTTGTAGAACTTATTGTTGCTGCAAGTACCTTTAACAAATACTAGATTACAGTTGTTTCAACAGAGTTTGTACTGGCTTTCAAACGATGGTGGCCTAAATTTTACAAACGCAAAGCCTTGTCTTTGGAAACAATGACCAGCAAAGTGCTCACAAGGATTGAGAAACAATCCTTCACCGTTTCAGAATTCATGGAATTTGAATGTAACAGTGAGTGTAGTGGGAACGTCATTGCAAAACCATGCAATGGAAGCCTGGTGACGCACACTTTTTGTTTACTTCATGATTTAAAAACAACAGTAAATCTACCGACAGCTGCAGCATACGAAAAATGTGTACCACTAAGTGAGAAGAAAATAGCTGACCTCAAGAAATTGGAGCTGTATATCCCTGGGGAGCACCTATCCTTCTACAGAGCTCTCTACAACTTGTCTTCAGTAGGCAGCAGAGGGCCTGACAGTGGATAATAGACATGGGTACAAACAATATTTCTCCTTGCTATTTACCTGATTGTAATTTGTAGTTAAAAGTAGTTGTTCAGAATCTGTTACGTACACATAAAATAAGAATTTCGGTAATGAGAAATAATATAGCTGATCTTCAGACACTGTTATGTAGCCTGTAACATTATGTGATTGCCTTATCATTTTAAATCATTCACTAATCGAGCAGTCGCTCGGCAACAGCTACAGTTAGTAAATAATGTTGAGAGAATGTAAAAGGTGAACGACCTGTGACGTAACTTGTTTATTGTCGAAGCGCCGTCAGAGATGCAGTGAGTTATTGAAAATCGCGGCGCGAAAAACGGACAGAAGAAGAACACTTTTATACATTTCTTTATTTATGTACGAGATATTCTCGATGATCAGTTACTCATTCTTCTCTTCTCTCTTGTAACTTGTGTCGGATGCGCATGTCTTGGCGCCGTATTATTATTATCGTTAAAAATAATATTATTTTAGTGTAGAGTAAAAGTGCAATACTGCATAGCAGTAAATTTATTGTGCGACGTGTATGTGAAAACGTCAAAGGAATTATTGTCATTACGAGACGAGAAGTGCCAGTCAAACCGACATCCATGTTAAAATTCTTCATTGTAGTGTAAGTTCATCTATTAATTGCCATAAATTCAGATTTAAATGGAATTGGTGTATGGACTATTTATTTAATATAGAATGTATGTCTCACTCCTATATGAAGTTATTTAATTTTCTTCATGTTTCTGCCAAATAGAGTTCACAGTCACGAATTCTTTCGTCGAAATCGGACGGAAGTTGTATGCGGCGAAATATTTTCTCCGCGCCACATTCTACTGGTAAATGCATGATAAACTACGGTCCCTTAGGAAATCCATGTTGAGCTATCCAAAAGTAATTATATTTTGAATAGGCATTTACTCTCCTCTGCAATGCAACTTCCGACTGATCAGACGATCCAACAAGAGGCAGCCGCACACGGTCGGCGTTCGCAAATATATTTCCACCGCTGATTATAGCCATATGTTGCAGCACAAAAGAAACATATTGTTATAATTAGCGACTACGAACGGGGACGTTTATAACGTATGTTTATGTATACACATTACGTAAACATATCGTTATAATTGGCGCCCGAACAGAGACCCGAATAAAAAACTCATAGGAATAAAAATTTATATAAGATACGCTTTGTGGGAATAGTCATAAAGAATCGTAGGTAATCTTATGCTTTTTATTTGTTACATGGCATCAAACACCATCCAATAAAATTTTCCATTGAGCGGAAGAAACGAGATATTCAGAGTAAATTACGGGAGAGAGACTTTTTTGGAACCAAATTTGTGCGAAAATCTAGTTGCAACGCCCAAGGCAGTCATCAGTAACGTAAGTTAAAATTTCGTTAGCCGTAGCCAAGCTTCCTTAATTTCATCCGACATTAATCAATTTGTGACGATCTTTAATAGTTGCAGTAAAAATTTGCTTTGAATTTAGTAGATTGCATTTAGTAGATTGGTAATTTCTTTAAGTATTGTTTAAATTCCATTGTTGTGTATTGCATATCATTTGTTTTTAAAATGTCCGCTGCCTGTTCACGGAGCTGACTAGCCTTAGTTTTCATTTATTTTGGCCATTGTGCAGCCATACTTTCTTTTCGGTCCAGAATACTCTCTTGTTCTCGTGACGTCCAACTCCCGACATTCCGATCTTGTGACGTAGCAGTGACAACCGACTCGCAACCTATAAATTACATCTTTGTCAACAGCTGACGGACGTAGTTCAAACGAACTTCATTGACTTACTGTATGTTAATAAGTGAGCTATGGTAGACGATAAAATGTCATCACTAGATTCAAATGAACAGAACGAAACGAGTGAATTGTCGCGTCGCTTACGGCCCCGCAGGGTAATTAGTAGGGCTGAGACACCAATCGAAACAACTGTAGAAAGTGAAGTGGGAAATCTTACGGACTTTAGTGCCTCACACCATAATGTTACCGGTACTGAACTAGACAATGCCAGCATAGTTTCTGCCACTTGTAGTCGTAGCCATATACCGGTTACAAGGGAGGCAGGTGAAAGCAATTCAAGGGTAGTAACAGACGATGTATTCAAACAGCTAATGAGTCAAATAAGTCAAATGATGCAGGACGGAAATCGCCAATTGAAAGAGGAAACTCGCCAATTGAAAGAGGAAACTCGCCAATTGAAAGAGGAAACTCGCCAAATGATGAATTCCATTAAAAATGATTTGAAAGACGAAAATAGACTAATGTTAGCCTCACTTGAAGATAAATTTTCTACAGTAATTGAAGATAAACTTTCTACAGTAAGCGAAGAAATAAAAACTGTTAGAGAAAATGTAGCCAAAGAAGTAGCAAAGCAAGTTAAGGATGCTGTTTCTCAAATACGAAGTGGAATAATTTTCGAAGTGAATGACACTTCAGCTACCATGCACAGCGAGACAGCTGACATCCGAAACGCAACCAAGAATCTCGACTCCACCGTAACCAGGGATAATCACAGATTAGACAGAGTAACTACGCAGGTAGAAAAACTAACCGAGGGAATGTCAAACTTGACTCTGGAAACTGAAACGAAAGTAAAGGACAGGCTAGATAGTTATGAGAGAGAATTTAGAGAAAAGTATGAGAACTGGATTGCTGGAAAGGGCAAATTTGTCGAAGATAAAATTAACAAAGACCTAGTAGAGACTGTGAAAGCAACGACTCTTGGTATCTTGTCAGCTCCTGGAAGCTCCGTGAGATACCATAATATCTTAACTCGGTAGCATTAGGCGTACCCTTCAGCTAGAATTACCAAATTGGAAGCAAGAGGTAACGGAACAGCTGAATAACCTGAAGGCACAAGTGAGTAGTAGTTCCCGAATACAGAAACCGAATTATCGTAATTCGTTAGCCTCAGAGGAAGAAGATGAATTATTTCGGCAATTCCGAGTACTTGTTGTATCTAATGAACACACTTCACCACCACATATTCCAGTTAGTCACCGAAACCAAGAATCTGATTCAGTAGTAAAAATGATGAAGGAAGAAAGCATGATAAAGCATCGAGTTTTTCAAACTTTTTACCCGGAAAAACGAAATATCCACCCAATTGTTTTTCTTCGTGGATTCTCTGGCATTTTTACAAATTCGTGGACTGATAGACAGCGTATCCAATTTGTTACCGGATATATAGGTGGCGAATCGGCAATATGGGGAACCGAAATGGTTGATAAGTGTCAAACGTATGAGGAATTTGAGAACTGTTTCCTCAGTAAACTTTGGAGCGAAGGTGTTCAGAAGCGCCTTCGTAAAGAAGTCTATAATGCAGAACAATTTGACCCCATGAATAGTAGCCTGAGAAAGTACTTCGAAAAATATCTTGGCAAAATCAGGTATTGGGATAACACTATCAATAGTAAAGATGTAATTATGATTCTCAAGTCTAAATTACCCATTTCGATTCGTGAAAAGCTGATAGCCATACCAGATGATGATCCAGATACCTTTCTGTCGCTATTAGATTCTCTAG
The DNA here is from genome assembly GCF_023897955.1 of Schistocerca gregaria. NCBI lineage: Eukaryota > Metazoa > Arthropoda > Insecta > Orthoptera > Acrididae > Schistocerca > Schistocerca gregaria. Next base: position 73,398,427 of record NC_064923.1, on the reverse strand, counting down.
ACCTGATATATGAGGTCATGAGAGCTAACAAACCGCGGATTATTCCGCACAATTCTTGGCCACAACATTACGAGAGTAACGGCTATGAAAAGCCAGGGAACGCTTACAAAAACAGTAACAATTGGCAAAACGGAAATAAAGGCAATGGGTATCCGCACAAAAGGAATAGACATAATCAACACAACCGATTCTATCCCGTGTATAACACGACTGGTAACCAGTACGGCAATCAACCGTACAAGCACAAGTTTGGAAATGGTTTCAGTCAAAAAGGTTGGCAACAGCAGAGCGGATCGCAGTGGAATGCACCGTACTCGCGCAGCCAACACTCAAATTACGGGCAGCAACAAACAGCTAATAACGCCCACTCATACCAACACAACTCCGCGCCTGGTAAAAATCAAGTGCAGGGAATGTACAGAAACACACAGTTTAACGGCAAACCGCACTGTGAAGGTGGATTGCACAGTAACAATTCCGGAAATAATAATCGTAATAAAAATCATCAGACCCCGCGAAGGCATTACAATCCCCCTGTATTTTTCGCAAACGCGGAAGACAGTAACATGTATTGGACACCAGAACAAACGCAGCAACATTTTGACACGAGGTTTGTGCATAACAGTAATTTTGTTCCTCAGTGTTCTCACAATGGCAAATTGGTCGAACTTTCTAATGCTGAAGGCCAATCAAAACCACACAAGCAGGAAAACTAAGTTCAGCATCTGAAAGCTCCCTAAGGGGTGTTGTGAGACAGAATGGGGGCGACCACTTCGACGTAGAGACTAACCATGACGTACTTGTACTGAGATACAATGACGGGATTGACATGAGACAGGAATTATTACAAGAGGAAGAGACGACTGACGGTGATGAACCGATAGATGACCAAGTGAAAGCTATGACAAAACTTCCTATAGCCGGAATTTTGACGACCGTAATCCTAGATACAGGAGCAAATATTAATTTTATGTCCTTATGTTTCTATAAGCAAATTAGTACATTAATTAAAATTCCAACATTACCTGTCCAAGGACGTGCAAGGTCAATTCAATTCCTAAATGTAACAACACAAGCGCTAGTTTAGACGACAGAATAAGACAAACTCTAACAACGTTGACCACCCAAGCCAGTTTACGCAAGAAGGCGTATGACAAACATATTAATGAGGTGTTAACTTATAAAGTAGGGGAAAAGGTCTTGCTAAAAACACACTTTAAACCATCGTTGCTCTTACGCAAAAATCGAAAATGGCAAAGTCTTTTTGAGGGACCTTACGAGATCCTTCGTATACCGCATACAGGTAGTTATCTAATTTCTGATCCCGCAGATGGAAAAATTAAAGGGTTATATCATCACTCTGATCTTAAAAAAATATCATGCTACAGAATAAGTCAAAAGGAAAGCTTTATAATGGCAAGAGAAGGTTAGCCGCTAGTGACTAAGTGACAACTGATCTGACTTCGTAAAAAAAATGCTTAGAATAAATTACACGACAGTGAGTCTGTCTTGCTATACAGCAGAGAATTTAAAATTTGTTATCTTGAGCTATAATTTAAGTACAGACATGCTGATAAATAATAATAAAAAAAATCTTATTTAACAAAAAAAGTGATCAACTCCAAGGACTCTAGTTTTTAAGATTTAGTTTTAAGGAGGTAATATTTAAGAGAAAAATGAAATATAATGCGAAGGATGTGCCTAACAAGCCGGCTTCTGCGATATGAAATGCTAAAGAAGGAAAATAAAACATAGTATTTAAGAATTTTTTTTAAGTTCAAGGTGTAATGATCGAGAAATGAACTTTATTTTCGTCAAGGACAAGGGTCGCTTGACAATTATTGGTTCCTGATCCCACTAAAAAGGAAAACAAGTAACTAGTTTCTAAGTCAGCTATGTCTAGATTAAGTTCTAATGTACATAGAAATCTGGAACAGGTTCATCTCTGCATTAAAATAACGTAATGTTTACGAAGCATGTGAGTCACTCGTAAGTACCAACATGACCACGAAAGCGCTATCCTTCAGCTAGATAAACAAAGTAGCATTAATTATAATTGCAACACGCAGGTCAGATACATTCAAAGGCATAAGTGAAATAAATACCAAGTATAAGAGCGTAAGTGACAAGGCCAAAGCAATGATGACTTAAGGTCATATATAGAGGTCAATGCAGTGTAGCGCAAGCAGGCGTCAACGCGAGAATAAGACCGCCGGCAAAAGAACGCAACTAGTTCTTACGTGCAGCGCGTACGCAGACGTACGGCGCAAAGGAAAATTAACTTCTAAGTCATAAGGAACAAGGAGTTGTTTGCTAGATTTCTTCTTCTATGTACTATTATACCTATGCCTTTCTTCTGAATTTGTGTAAATATCCTAACCCGCCTAAACCCGTCCCGTAGAATTGACGTCACAGATTGAGAAATACGGCTGACATGGAAGGCTGGTTTGGCATATGATTTTCAAAAGGAAACACGTGAACGAAATAGGGAAAACCTAGTTTTGAAATGTCTTTATTTTTTCTTTTAAAAGTCAATCCGAGACGCAAACCGAGATCGCGATAAGGAATTTGAATATTTTCTTGAATGGTGTTCTGTTCTCATGTGAGAGGGCGATCAAATGTGACTGCTTGATCCTCACATCTAGTAAAAAGGAAATTTTTGTTGAAATGACAGTGATAATTTAAATTAATCTAATGAACAGAAAGAACGATTCAAATGAATTAAAATAACAATAATAATAATTGCTAACAGATCGGAGAAACTAATGTAGAGTGACTGTGAACTAAAAGCATAATTAGTCTTAGAGAAAGATGAACAATGTAAAGCGAAATGTTATAGATAGTTACGAACAAAGTAACAGAAATTGAAATGGACATGATAATCAAAGCTTTCAACTAGCAAGCTTCAAAGTGAGACAAACTATTTGATTATAAACTGTAAAAAAATTGTGTACATAGTATAAGTGAAGGCTTAAATGCTGTGGAAGTCTGCCACAGAGACGAAGCAATGCATCGTTGTTATAAGTAAGTGATAATTTCATTCACGATGAAGATAAAAAGTGTTAAACGTGCAGATAGGCCGACGGACAATGACAGGCTGGTTGTGTAACCGAAGGCAGTGATGTGATTACGTGCAGTGCATTGAAAACCAAGTGAAAGTGTTAGCTGCTTTTCAAAGTGCGAGCGCTAGCCTACCTGAAAATCTTCAGAATTGGCTGGAAAATGTGGAGGCAGGGATGGTTTCTCTGACCCTGGTAATCGTCGTCCCTCCGCAGCAACTCAGCAAACCACAAAATACCACAACACCATCGACGCAACGTGTTCACTGAACCGTGCGCGGAAGAGCTCAAATACCGCGTGGAGGCTAGTGAGCGCCTCGAGTTGCGATTGAGCTCTAACAATCTGCCAGTGCCAAGGTTATCGACGCAACAAACGCGTTAAATTTAAAGTGATGTACTAGCACAACACTCCCGCTGCAGTTCGACGAAACGGACTTTCAATGAAAGCCGCTCCCAAAATAAAAGACTCTCATATGAGTTCACAACATATCACATACTATGCTAATATAACTTGTTTATTGTCGAAGCGCCGTCAGAGATGCAGTGAGTTATTGACTTTGAAAACCGCGGCGCGAAAAACGGAGAGAAGAACACTTTTACACATTTCTTTTTTTATGTACGAGATATTCTCGATGATCAGTTACTCATTCTTCTCTTCTCTCTTGTAACTTGTGTCGGATGCGCATATCTTGGCGCCGTATTATTATTATCGTTAAAAATAATATTATTTCAATGTAAAGTAAAAGTGCAATACTGCATAGCAGTAAATTTATTGTGCGACGTATATGTGAAAACGTCAAAGGAATTATCGTCATTGCGAGACGAGAAGTGCCAGTCAAATCGGCATCCATGTTAAAATTCTTCATTGTAGTGTAAGATCATCTATTAATTGCCATAAATTCAGATTTAAATGGAATTGGTGTATGGACTATTTATTTAATATAGAATGTATGTCTCACTCCTATATGAAGTTATTTAATTTTCTTCATGTTTCTGCCAAATAGAGTTCACAGTCACGAATTCTTTCGTCGAAATCGGACGGAAGTTGTATGCGGCGAAATATTTTCTCCGCGCCACATTCTACTGGTAAATGCATGATAAACTACGGTCCCTTAGGAAATCCATGTTGAGCTATCCAAAAGTAATTATATTTTGAATAGGCATTTACTCTCCTCTGCAATGCAACTTCCGACTGATCAGACGATCCAACAATAGGAGGCGCACACGGTCGGCGTTCGCAAATATATTTCCACCGCTGATTATAGCTATATGTTGCAGCAGAAAAGAAACATATTGTTATAATTAGCGACTACGAACGGGGACGTTTATAACTGTATGTTTATGTATACACCTTACGTAAACATATCGAACAATAACATTTTTTGTATTGAACATAATAAATTTAGAAATATACTGCTGAATAACACCGACTTACATTTCTGGCAACCACTTGATTTCAGAAACAGTACATGTCCACTAACTTTGCGTATTTAAATCATTATATGATCTAATCATTACATAACTGAAAATAGTGTCTCGATATCACCAGAAACTGTGCCGTTCAAAGTAAAATATAGCTGTCATGGAAAATCGAATACTGTGGCCCACAAACTTATTTTTCCGTTTTTCTCAAAATCGACATGCATGGACTAATGCTGTTTCTGTAATCACTGTTTCATTTATGATAATAACAAAGTTGCTTCATGACGGTGTCACCAAATTGTCTCAGCATGACAATAATATATACGTTATCTTTTTTTTCCAGCCCCACTCGTTGGTATTGGCAAGATTCATCGATGGAACTAAAGTTTCTATGTTGGTTTCTTCGTGACCTTTTCATTTTTTTATTAATGTGCCTCTCACGTTCTCTACAAGAAATTTGCGAACAGTGCTCTTTAATTTAATGTATTTTATAATGTTTCTGTTGCCATCTTCTTCAAATTCTTCCCTTCCTTTCAATAACTGGCTTCTTCTCGTGGTCACTTCCTTTGTTGTCGTTGCACCTCCAACATCCGTTGATTGTTTAAGTGCGTCTGTAAAAAGTTTCCGCATTTTTCCTGTGTTGGAAGAACATTCATTGTCTAAGACACTGAACTTTTTGCTGCTTTAATCTGATATACCACCTTATTCTTAAATAATTTTTCCTAATCTACATTTCTCATTCTTTATGGCACCGGTCTATTTCTTTCTACTTTTGTATCTACTTCTACTCTACATGTTATTAGTTTACAAGATAGTCTGGAGTTTCAAATATTTTAGGACAATCTCATCCAGTATTCCTTAGTCATTGTTCGATTTTGAGTTTGTTAAGTCAATTATCTATTTGTTTTCAATGGTAAAAATGTATTAGGGACAAATTTTCTTCCTCACACTAATATCTGCTAATGTGCTATTTTGTATCTCGTACAATAAACGAAATTTCGTACTAAACAAAAGCCATTTGGTGATTTTCATACTTTCGATCGCAATCTTACAATCTTTTACTGATGTTTTCTGTCTTTCGTGAAGTACTGTACTTTTCGTAGATGTGTTCTACTTTCTCTTTATAGAACCAAAATATACTTCTTCATATCCATGCACTATCTTTTGTATGTATTTTAATCATCTTTGCGATGTTCTATGAAATTATTTCAGTGTCAGTCTTTAATTTCTCAATAAAGCCTGCAGCCAAAATCCTTCCATGCTTTGTTCCTTTGCAACACTACGTAAGTACTGACTTTAATCCTACTTCATTTTAGTTTACTCGTCGTACAGCCAACAAACACAGTGTATACCAAGAGATGTAATTGACTTCGTCTTCAGTTTCAATCAAATTGACTCTGAACTGGTAAAGTTCGGCAGTTTATGTCTTCCCAACTAAAACCAAGGAAATTGCGAGTACGAAGTCCGTGTTATTTCTTATTCAACCAAACTCAAAATAAACTTCCCCTAGGTCCAAACTCTTTACGTGAGTACACTCAGTCATTTCACAATATTCTTTCAACGAGTTTAGAATACGAACTTTCCAGGAACTCGCCGTTGACAACAGGTCTCCTGACAAGTCTGCCTATGTTACACTGGACGACAATGATATGAATCATTTACCGAGAAAAGTGAACAGTGCTGCAATCTGATGGAGGCTTGATAACAGCTGTGTGACTGCAGGCCTGTTCCTAAATCTCGAAGTTTGATACCGACACGACCAGTTTTCTTGCTAAATATGTTCCAGTAAAGCATTCAAGTTAATATTCACATTTAACAGCGACTAACGTTGTGTGTGAGTTGTGATGTAATTAGCTCCAGATATTTTGTTTCAGCATTCTGTATATCGTCTGGTTTGGCCTCATATTTGTTCCCCCCAAACTTACGCAACAGGGTACTTACATCATGGATGCTAACAAATTCAGGAAGTGACCATTTGGACATCACATAAGTTTCTGTTCTGGTTGTGCTTTAATCTTTATTAAGACTGAATTCGTGTCTTGGTCTCCTAGTTCTACGATACATTCTCTGTAATTTTAACTGAAGAAAAATTTAATCCTAATTGCCTGTCTAGACATGCAGTGTTACAGGCTTTCCGATTATTTCTACATTTTTACGTGTCATTCAGTTATGTGAGTTCGCATGTGGTCAGAATACAATCAGCTTTTTATCAGCAGTTTTAGTCTTCGTCTGCTAATATTATAGTCATAGGTCTACATAGTATCTTTTTGACAAAGATGTATTTATCATTCGTAATAAGATAATGAACTATGTCCCGTTCACTTTTTCACTATACGGTAAAAGCTGATTTTTCCGTTATACTATGTTCCGATCAGTCATTTGTTAAGCGGTACCTCTTCTTCGATTCTGGGTATTCTAGATTGAATGTTCATTATGTGTCACTCGGAAAGAACTATACACGAACGTGTTTGTGGTAGTTAATATTCTTCTTAATTTTTCTTCCGTATTAACAAATAATTCTTCTACATGACAAAAATAGTTTTGCTATTACTGTGTATTTTTCAAGTTATAAATTAACGACTCTCCATTATACATTCTCAGTAGCTCCAGCAGCTCACAATTTGGCTCCATCATTCTGGAACTAGGCTGCGCTGCCTGTTGCTGATTGGGTTAGTTATGTTAGTGATACATTAACCAAAACACGAAATTATTTATCCCCTGATTTGACAAAAAAGAAAAAAAACAGTAGCACTCATGATAACGTTTCCAGTGTAGAAAACAATTACAACGGAGTAGCTACTTGAACTTTTTTTGCTTCAGAAGTTCATCAGCGTGACCTTCTCGTACATAGTGTCCTTCCCGTCTCCACAACATGCTGTTTACATCCTCATACGGTAAGCCTTACGTTCTTTTAGTTAAGAACATTATGCTCAGTAATGTGTAAGTTTTCAATCTAAAGGCATACCTCGTCTGTCTCCATATGCAACCTTGTGTCCCTCATAAACGAATCGGCCTTTACGGAATGAATGCTGATTTTCCTAGATAAATTCTTCATTGTCGGGAAAAAGTTTTCGTACGTTAGCGAGACACATGTGCCAAAATTAAACATTTTCTGATTTTAATATCGACTTGTAGCAAGAGCGTAATTCAAGTGTTTCAAAACAACTAAGTAATTATTTGCTCAGTTTGCTGTTTTTGAGTCCTTGTACCTTGGAGAATGAACTGATTACAGTTCTATTTCTCTGAGTGTACGTATAAAACAATGCCAGAAATGCGTGCGTGCGTGGGTGGGTGTGCGTGCGTGCGTGTGTATGTATATGTGTGTGTGTGTGTGTGTGTGTGTGTGTGTGTGTGTGTGTGTGTGTGTGTGTGTTACGCGAATTTCCTGTGCAGATGGAATCCACAGCTGGAGTATATGAACGCACTTAACAAGCTGGACAATCGGCGATAGCATCCGAATATTGTGAAAAATAAAAATCCAGTGGCAGAGTCGAATGAAATGACCAATCGACTGCGGGCTCCGGAATGTTATAAACAGAGAGCTGAGATAGCCACTGCAGATGTATGAGTACATTAGCTCGATCATTCGTCAGCAATATTCTGTACTAAAATCTAGAAAGGAAAGCAGATTGAACTCAGGGGTAACAGTAAACAAACTAAAGGGGAATCTTTTGCGAACTGTATTAGACGATAGGAGTTTTTATTAATGGAGAAAAAGAATCTTTAATATGTAACCTAAGTGCATTACCTTTAGATTTAGCATGCCGGAATGTCGTGTGACTAAAATTACATTACGTGATCTCCTGCAATAAATAAGTAAATAAAAGGTGTATGTGTGTGTGAATCGACACATATTTCACTCCATATGTAACTACACGGCCTAATAGTGTTCAGATGCTGTGGTAATCCGTGTGTGTACACCGTAGTTTTTATTTTACTGCCATACTACTAAAGTGGTCTGTGACCATTAAAGTAATGCAGAAGGAAGGATTCATTTTCCTCTCTACCGGTCTGTCAGTGATTTTATCCGTTGCCGAACTGAAAAAAGAAACTAAGTTATTGAATTTTTGCAAAAAAAGTGACTCGTAATTCGTGATATAAATTTATTGAAATTAGTATTTCACTTAGCAGCATTGTAAGAATTTCTGGTAGTTGTTTTCCTCGTATCATATATATATTACAACTGTGTTCCAATATAATGAATAATAAATATGCTTTTAGTTAAAGTAAAATCACAGTATACCCAAATTAAGCTCTACAGTTTAATATTCTAAGCAGATATACCTTCCAAATTTGCTTTCATCTGATTGGAAAACTTTTATTATCTTTAATATAGGCCATTGGCATTAGAGTTTGGTTCTTAAGAAGTAAGACATCAGGATCTAATCTTTACTTGATTCTTGCTAGTATTGTGATGCGATTTGTTTACGATCTTTGAAACCGTCACTTTTAAATTTTGAATAATTTTCAAGAGCTCTTGCGGCAATAATAATTTCGTGTCGCTCAGCCGACTGGTACAAGTATTTCAACCGTACACCACTTCGTCAACTTGTGTGTCCGTAAAATATCCCGCTGCTCCTATTGGGAAAAGGAGAAATACATTTCAACGTGGAAGACGAACCACATGTCGCTGCTGGTGAATGCACCATTGACAGCTGAAAACTAGGCAAAACACAGACTGAAAAATTTCAGGCGTCCGACTAAGATTCAATTCTGCGACCTTTCAATTTACGTGCATGAAATTTACCACTTTTTCTCTACTGTTTTTAGGGCCTCCTGCCTCCCCTTACAGGGCACTTTCACTCACCAGTTTTGCCTTCGAAAATGAAGCCAATAGAAGTTTTCTTCAGAACATTCTGTTTCCTAAATTAATATAATTTCTGGCCTGTGACTTACTTTTTAAGTAATTAAAGTTTTCTTCTAAAAGAGATGGAACTCAAAGTCAGGTAATCTTGCCAAATTTTGTATTAACGTCCGAAAATCGGTACTTAACGAGTTGTTTCAAAACACAACTTCAGCAACTAAACATTTTGAAATAAGTTAATAATTTAACTAAAAACCATAACAATAAAAATAACCTCCTGCATCGTAAAAATTTATTTGTAATGAAACGTCTAGCTCTTCTTTCCTGTCTTGCTTCAACCCTTCTATGGGCCCTTCTAATACAATTTTATCAATTGCTGTTTCTAACATGTTGATAAATAACTTCCAATGTTACTGACCCTTTCCATTTTCCAGTAACCATTACCAGTGACGTAATGACGTTAGTAAAGTTATCATCCCCTCTGCTATTAATTATGTGTTAACATAATTCCCCAATAACAACATTACAGTGTTATTCTTGTGATGAGATACAGTTTGGTGTCAGGCCGACGTGGAATGTCTGTTACGTAGTCGATTTCGCAGCCTCTTCTCAGTAGTCCAAGTCTATTGCTGATCCATCTATAAGGAATCAACCAGTCTAAATGAGGGGCTGTTATGCATGTCATTAAATCCTATTCTGTGGAGCTTTTTTCTTTTTTTATTGCAATGGGATTGTTAACATCCCTGTACCACGCTGATATAACGCTAGATGCCTGTACTTTAAGTTACGTTATGCTGTCCGCTGGTTCCTCTTCACGAGACAAGTGTACTGAATAAAATAGTGTGACTTTTTTATTTATCCATATTGTACACACATCAAAGTGTAAGCTAAAAAGACAATAGACACTTCAACAAGGATAAAACGAAAAGAACTTCTTATATATGTGAATAAAATTTAAACGTTGTTGTTGTGGTCTTCATTCCTGAGATTCGTTTGATGCAGCACTCCATGCTACTCTAGCACGTGCAAGCTCCTTCATCTCCCAGTACCTACTGCAACATACATCCTTCTGAATCTGCTTAATGTATTCATCTCTTGGCCTCCCTATACGATTTTTACCCTCCACGCTGCCCTCCAATGCTAAATTTGTGATCCCTTGATGCCTCAGACCATGCCTTACCAACCGGGCCCTTCTTCTTGTCAAGTTGTACCACAAACTCCTCTCCTATTCTATTCAGTACCTCCTCATTAGTTACGTGATCTACTCATCTAATCTTCAGCATTTTTCTGTAGCACCACATTTCGAAAGCTTCTATTCTGTTCCTGTCCAAACTATTTATCGCCCATGTTTCACTTCCATACATGGCTACACTCCACACAAATACTTTTAGAAACGACTTCCTGACACTTAAATCTATACTCGATGTTAACAAATTCCTCTTCTTCAGAAACGCTTTCCTTGCCACTGCCAGTCTATATTTTATATCCTCTCTACTTCGAGCATCATCAGTTATTTTGCTCCCAAATAGCAAAACTCCTTTGCTACTTTAAGTGTCTCATTTCCTAATCTAATTCCCTCACCATCACCCAGTTCAATTCGACTACATTCCATGATCCTCGTTTTGCCTTTGTTGATGTTCATCTTATATCCTCCTTTCAAGACACTGTCCATTCCGTTCAACTGCTCTTCCAAGTCCTTTGCTGTCTATAACCGAATTACAATGTCATCGGCGAACCTCAAAGTTTTTATTTCTTCTGAATGGATTTTAATACCTACTCCGAATTTTTCTTATGTTTCCTTTACTGCTTGCTCAATATAGAGATTGAATAACATCGGGGAGAGGCTACAACCATGTCTCACTCCCTTCCCAACCACTTGGACTCTTATACTGCCATCTGATTTGTGTACGAATTGTAAATAGCCTTTCGCTCCCTGTATTTTACCCCTGCCACCTTTAGAATTTGAAAGAGAGTATTCCAGTCAACATTGTCAAAAGCTATCTCTAAGTCTACAAATGCTAGAAACGTAGGTTTGCCTTTCCTTAATCTTTCTTCTAAGCTAAGTCGTACTGTCAGTTTCTACGGAATCCAACCTGATCTTCCCAAAGGTCGACTTCTACCACTTTTTCCACTTGTCTATAAAGAATTCCCGTTAGTATTTTGCATCTGTGACTTATTAAACTTATAGTTCGGTATTTTTCACATCTGTCAACACCTGCTTTCTTTGGGATTGGAATTATTATATTCTTCTTGAAGTCTGAGGGTATTTCGCCTGTCTCATACATCTTGCTCACCAGATGCTAAAGTTTTGTCATGACCGGCTCTCCCAAGGCCGTCAGTAGTTCTAATGGAATGTTGTCTACTCCCGGGGCCTTGTTTCGACTCAGGTCTTTCAGCGCTCTCTCAAACACTGCACGCAGTATCGTATCTTCCATTTCATCTTCATCTATATCCTCTTCCATTTCCATAATATTTTCATCAAGTACATCGCACTTGTATAGACCCTCTATACACTCCTTCCACCTTTCTGCTTTCAGAAGTGGTTCTCTTTTCTCCAAAGGTCTCTTTAATTTTCCTGTAGTCAGTATCTATCTTACCCCTACCGAGATAAGCCTCTACATCCTTACATTTGTCCTCTACCCATCGCTGCTCAGCAGTTTTGCACTTGCTGTGGATCTCATTTTTTAGACGTTTGTTTTTGTTCTTGCTTGCTTTATTTCCTGTATTTTTATATTTTCTCCTCTCATCAGTTAAATTCAATATATCCTCTGTTACCCAAGGATTTCTACCAGCCCTGGTCTTTTTACCTACTTCTTTCCCCCATTCCTGTCAATTTCTCTCCCTGAAACTTTCTACAACCTCTGGTTTAGTCAGTTTATCGAGGTCCCATCTCCTTAAATTCCCAGCTGTTTGCTGTTTCTTCAGTTTTAATCTACAGTTCATAACCAATAGATTGTGGTCAGAGTCCACATCTGTCCCTGGAAATGTCTTACAATTTAGAACCTGTTTCCTAAATATCTGTCTTACCATTATATAATCTACCTGATACCTTTTAGTATCTCCAGGGTTCTTCCATGTATACAACCTTCTGTTATGAGTCTTGAACCAAGTGTTAGCTATGATTAATTTATGCTATGTGCAACATTCTACGAGACGGCTTCCTCTTTCATTTCTTACCCCCAATCCATATTCACCTACTACGTTTCCTTCTCTTCCTTTTCCTACTCCCGAATTCCAGTCACGCATGACTACTAAATTTTCATCTTCCTTCACTACCTGAATAATTTCTTTTATCTCATCATACATTTCATCAATGTCTTCAACATCTGCAGTGCTAGTTGGCATATAAACTTGTACTACTGTAGTAAGCGTGGGCTTCGTGTCTATCTTGCCCACAATAATACGTTCATTGTGCTGTTTGCAGTCGCTTACCCGCACTCCTATTTTTTTTATTCATTATTTAACCTACTCCTGCATTACCCTTATTTGATTTTGTATTTATAACCCTGTAATCACCTGACCAAAAGTCTTGTTCCTCCTGCCACGGAACTTCACTAATTCCCACCTTATCTGACTTTAACGTATCCATTTCCCTTTTTAAATTTTCTAACCTACCTGCCTGATTAAGGGATCTGACATTCCACTCTCCGATTCGCAGAACGCCAGTTTTCTTTCTCCTGATAACGACGTCCTCCTGAGAAGTCCCCGCCCGGAGAATCGAATGGGGGACCATTTTACCTCCGGAATGTTTTACCCAAGAGGACGCCATCATCATTTAACCATACAGTAAAGCTGCATGCCCTCGGGAAAAATTACGACTGTAGTTTCCCCTTGCTTTCAGCCGTTCGCAGTACCAGGACAGTAAGGCCGTTTTGGTTAGTGTTACAAAGCCAGATCAGTCAATCATCCAGACTGTTGCCCCAGCAACTACTGAAAAGGCTGCTGCCCCGCTTCAGGAACCACACGTTTGTCTGGCCTCTCAACAGATACCCCTCCGTTGTGGTTGCGCCTACGGTACGGCAATTTGTATCGCTGAGGCACGCAAGGCTCCCCACCAACGGCAAGGTCCGTGGTTCATGGGGGGAAAATTTAGATACATGTATCGATGTACGAAAAAGCTACCTTTCCGTTGTGAAACAGTAGAAATTTGTGAAGGGAAGAAGGTCCTTCACGTTATATCACTCGCGAGTCTCCGGTCTTTCAGTGGACACATTAAGTATGAGTCAATTGTAAATTTTGTGCTTTATATTGTTCTGAATAATAACTTGGTACATTTATCAAAAGTGTCTACCGTTAACTTTGTCACCTACAGATTTTTCGTATACGTTTTTATGCTGTATATTTTCTGTTTTAGAGAAGTTATGTCTGGAAGGGTAATGCACATACTTCGGAAGAAATCAGACCAATCGCGGATCGCGCCTTGCGGCTTTAACAATTGTATTCCAAATAGAATCAACATATTTAAATATGAAGTCCGATTTAGTTCTGCTGTCTCTATTTAGGGTGGAAATTAAAGCAAGATTTTTCGTGGTCAATATGCTTATCGTACAATGGTACATTACGCAGCACCTACGGGCTCATACTTTCACTATCCTGTCCGACGTAATTAATACGCGGAACGTTAACTGGGAAAATAATTACTGCCACAATTATGTTGAATGCAAACAGTTCTGATCCTATTGTGGCAAGGAGAGCTATTCTTGTACACTATAGTAAGTCACATAGTCTTGCAAAACGTGAATAATTGGAAAACAACCAATCAAGTCATTTGCTGGACGATAGAACTGTTACAACAAAAGTTGAAGTTCCGACAAGCTACTGTGGAGCACTCTCGGTGAATCCTAAGTAATGAAAAAGACAGTGCTCCTGGGTATAACTGTAGAAAGGATGGATAGTCCAGACGTACCGAGCTGGTAGAGGCCCGTCCCTGGGGGCGCGACATCTTGGCTGAGGAGGTGCAGGACGGCCACAGAGGCAGAACTTCTGGCGAAGTTCTCCGGTTCCAGGCTGGCTGTGTCACTGACTTTGCCACCCCAGCGCGAGCTTAAATCCTCGGTATGCAGAGTGCAACGTATTTCTGACTACCTGCATGGCGTGGTCGCAGAAGCAGAACACAGCCTCAATGGGCGCCTGCCGAAGTTAGCTGTACGCAGCGATTGAGATCTTGACGCAGCCACCAGCGTCGCCCTGTGATCGTCTAAACGCTGACTTCGTGGAATTACTGCATATCAAGTGAAGCCGCGGGAGTTTGAATTGTGCGGCTGGGAGACATGTGGTAGTTGCTGCTCTGCTGTAGAATGAACAAAGTCTTTACAGAAATAGGAGAAAAAGAGGGCGCATTTTACTCCGGCCAAAGCAAGCTATTGAAATGACGTCTCTGATTCCAGAAACAGCCGACATAATTGTCCTTTCGGGAATGCAAACCTGACGTTCTTCTCACTAATTTCTTAAGCAAGGGGGGGGGGGGGGGCACCCTGCTGTTCAAAATGGTTCAAATGGCTCTGAGCACTATGGGACTTAACATCTGTGGTCATCAGTCCCCTAGAACTTAGAACTACTTAAACCTAACTAACCTAAGGACATCACACACATCCATGCCCGAGGCAGGATTCGAACCTGCGACCGTAGCAGTCGCGACCCTGCTGTTAATAACTTTTGCAACGGTTTGGTAGCCGAAGTTCAGCAGTGTAATAGGCCACAGATTTCCTAAGTTTTTCAGTCCGCTCTTCTTTGGTAGAAGTCTGCTTTTCATGTTCTCCTGGCCTCGTTCACAATTTGTTAATTTGCTTCCAAGGTATAGAATTCCTTAAGTTTGTCTACGTCGTATTCACCAACTCTAATGTTCAATTTAATGCTAAGCTCACTTCTGTCGGATTCGATTATTGGGTGCAGCACATCCCGCAAAGCCCCTTCACTTAACGCTGACGATAGCAATCACAGCAACGAGTCATATCATTGATATGCTCTCACCCTCAATTTGAATCCCACTCTTGAATCGTTCTTTAGTTTCCATCACTGCTTCTTCGATGTGTAGACGGAACAGTAGCTGCGAAATACTACATCTGTGCCTTAGACCCTTTTTAATCTGTGCGATTCATTCTTGGTCTTCCAATATTATTGTTCCCTCCTAGTTCTTGAACATTTTATATGTTACCCGTCATTCTCTGTAGCTAACTCTTATTTTCCTGAGAATTTCGAACATCCCGCAACATTTTACACCGTCGAACATTTTTTCCAAGTCGACAAATCCTACAACTTCTATCAATGTTGTTAAGTCTTGTTTCCATTACCAGAACTGGTGCTGTGGTGGCCTAAACTTCCCGAAAGCCTAACTGGTCGTCATCTAACAAATCCTTAATTTTCTCTTCCATTCTTCTGTATATCAATCGTGACAGAAACTTGAATGTATGGCTTTCAAGCTGAGTGTGCAACGGTTCTTATCTACTAACCACTCTCTATGACCTCAAGAAAATGTGTGATAGGAACAATCAATCATCAATTGTAAAATAATGTTACAGCAGTACACTGGACAAACAGTTACTCAGCTACATCTACATTTATACTCCGCAAGCCATCCAACGGTGTGTGGCGGAGGGCACTTTTCGTGCCACTGTCATAACCTCCCGTTTCTGTTCCAGTCGCGTATGGTTCGCGGGAAGAACGACTTTCGGAAAGCCTCCGTGCGCGCTCGAATCTACTGGAGATATCACACTTTTACATTGATTATGGCGTTAATTTGGCGAGCCGAAGCATATCAATGAGGATGAGATCCCGCATGGCTAGAAAACTGCTCAAATATTGAGAAAGAGAGTGATATTTTGAGCGGCACTCACTTTGTTTTCCAGACAGCGTGCACTGTCATCTGCGACTTCGCGTGTCTATATTAATATCTCTGTATTGGCCGCTCACCATGAATACTGGTCGTAGAGGCAGTCAACCCGCACACTGAAACTACAAAGAGAGCTCTGATCAAACCAACTGCATGAGTAATGAATTGCTAGTGAAATTTTTATAACATGGTTTTTGATATTATTACTGCGAGAGAGAAAACTTTATTGATTGATTGGATGAAGACTTAATAATAACGTAATAATTAATTTTCCTTGCTTTAATTACGTGGCAGCTGCGGCCTGCACATCATTATGACAATTTAGTATGCAACACAAAACTTTTTACCTCCACTTAATTAGGCAACATTTGCAACAATTCAGGAAAGATGAACTCAGATAATGCAAACTTTTGTAATCTACGATGAAGTTATTCTCAATAATTCTTTGAACAGAAGCTGTGAAACAAACAACTTTAAAGTATTTTCAGAGTTTGCCATTTGTTGGCAATTCTTGATTATAATGAAGAATACTTGTATAAAGCGACTTTTCTAAATCTGTCAATACACCTTTGAAAGGAATCAGCATTAACGTAACTTACCAAGTCAACACTCGTTTCCAAATCTTTGTCATTCCTACAATAAAGTTTCACGATTGCAATTTAAAATGCAGGCACGTGGACTCACTGCACACGGAGTTTACCTGTAGTTAGTTTGTCGTCCAGTAAATGAGACGCGCCTTTTTAGTAGCTGTCAATAACAGCAGCAGTATCCTGTGAGGAGTTGCCTGAACGTTGTTCACTGCCACGGGTAAGCCAAAAGAGAAGATTTCTGATTTCTGATTTCAAGGAACTTCCCGTCATACGACCATAAATGAGTTAACGTTTTGTCAAATTCTATTTCAGAGAAGTAAAGAAGTATGAAGCAGAATGTTACGATTTATGAAGGGAAAATCTGGTTCTCTTTATTAAGCGACTCAGTATACTTTCTTGGAAAATACGCAGTCAGATTAATTTCCTTTTCGATTCGTTGCTTAGAATAGACGTCCGTTCTCAAACAGCCTTTCAGACAAGCAAGCAAAGCAACTGTCATTGCAAAACCAGTGCATAGAAACTATCAGCAAAACCTTTTTCAATAAACTTTCACTTGGCGACATCTCTTCAGGGGACAGGTTTCGTGTATATTTTGTGAAATTTTTATTCAGACCTACGTGCATTGCCCTCGCCTACGATTTTTTTTGGTAAATTTCCGCTACATTTGTACTGTATTTGTAGTGTCGATGCGCTTTTTGCTACTCATTTGTGTATTCTTTTTTCGGTCTGGTAGGAACACTCGTGATTTTCCAGATTTCTATATTTCGTAAAATTCTGGCGCAGTTTAGACAGTGGCAGGAGAAATCACAGAACAGATAATTAACCGCGTTAAACCAGAAATGACGAATTTAGCAACTTGAATCGAGGATATTTTCACCATCCAGACACATTTAGGTGAACACGTCATGCAGAGAGACAAATAAGTGAACGACCGATTCAAGGACCTCACTAAGAAATGCACCCAAGGATAAAGAACAAATGGCTCTGAGCACTATGGGACTTAACATCTGAGGTCATCGGTCCCCTAGAACTTAGAGCTACTTAAACCTAACTAACCTAAGGACATCACACACATCCATGCCCGCGGCAGGTTTCGAACCTGCGACCGTAGCGGTAGCGCGGTTCCAGACCGCAGCCCCTAGAACCGCTCGGCCACAGCGGCCAGCCGCAAGAATCAAACAGTATTACCCAGTGCACTAATTAAAAAATTACAAGACCAGTCACAATTACAGACACAACAGATACAATAATCAGAAGAAGAGACAGAATCACTACACAAACTAATGAAATACATGGACTTGCAAACTAAAGAACCCTTTAAAAGACGATAGATGACCTTCCGCAGATAATTTCACAAGTTAATTTAAATCCGACACACACACTGATGATACACATCCGATACATTTTACCGAGACGGAAGAATACCAATCACTTAAAGAATTCAAAGGAGTACAGATGGCTATAAATGATAAGCAAAAGTGTGAAGTTAACAGACAACCTGTTAAGCTCGCGGACATACAAAAAAGATTAACGACAGGAAACACCATACACGACCCTGACAAAGAATATCACTGTTGTGCACAGGAAAAACCTTACACAGATCATGCAGACAGACCTGTTAGAGAAAGAGATTACGCAAGCAGAACTGAATTCTCAAACACTTTTCCACAGGAATGACGATTCAGGGACACAAAAAAAGGAAAAGTTTGATTACAAACATTTCCTCTATTCGAAAGTTCCAAATATTGAGGAATGGTACGAACGACTTCCATCCATTGGACTGGGTTCAGCAATTTAGCTTTTTCTTGACTTAGCGGACTGTTCATACACAAACTTGAATTCGTTTGTCGTTCTTTAGAAAGTGAACCTGCCGCGCGAATGAGACAGGTCGTTGGACAGTGTTACTCCCTAGAAGAGTTTCAAAATGCATTTCTCGCTGCATATTGGTCAAAAACAAGAAAACGCGGAGTAAAAGACAAACTAATCAGTTTATCAGATTTCGAAAATTCTCGCTTTGCAGTGTTGACTCAATTTTTCGAACCCGTGGTACAACAAAATCAAAAAGTGACAGCCCTTCTGCATTAACATACCTTTGCATTTCGAAATTACCCAGATCGCTAAGAATATTATTGCTAAGAAGACATTAGAAAGACAACATCAATGTTTTCCGCGATGTATTACGTTACCGTATTCAGACAATGTAAACTATTCATACAGCGGGAGGCACTCATCAGGCAACGGATGCAATTACGATCACAGACAATACAGGGGACGGCAGAGACGGTACTTCAATCAAGGAGCTCATAGCTACGACAGTCACAGACAGCCGCACACTCATTTTCTACCCGAATCAAATTATCGACGACGTAATCAGTCACGATCTAAGTCAGATAGAAACATGAATAATGGCGCAAATCGGCAATCACATCAGCAAACATACAGACACTCACATCACACAGGATACAGAGGAATAACTAACCGCACAGACACTGACAGCGCCCACAGCATCCAAATCATTCCAATTACAGACCATACAATAACGAACATAGAGATCATTTCAGAAATACAAACCGAGCACAGGGAAACTGCAACGGATCAAACTGCGGAATGAACAACATTTATCTTTCAAACAGTTCTGACAGGAGATCTCATCTAAGGCAGACAATTCGCCATCGATAGCCTCAGTTCAAACTATTGAGTTTCGTCCACCGGACCCAGGACGTGTCAACACAACGTGGGACAACAATGACTAGAAACAGAGCCTCCGAAAGACGCGCACGTACTGCCAACACAGAATATTACTCATTACAAGACCGTTATTTCAAACATGATCACTCTGGAAGACATCAGGGACACGTTACTAGAACAGAAAGAAGAAAATAAAGGAAACAGTGCTCGCCACGTTATTACCATACACGCAGGAAAACCTACTTTGTCTGTAGTTTTGGATTCAGGCTGTCCCCTCTCAGTAATCAGTGACACTGCTTTCAACAGATATAACGAGGATGAAACTTACGCAACACTACCTTTACAGAGCACGAAAGTAAGAGGTGCTATTTCAGGACGAGAAGTAGATGATAAAACGCAAACATATTTACTTGTCGGCCGCTGTGGCAGAGTGGTTCTAGGCGTTTAAGTCCAGAACCGCGTGCTGCTACGGTCGCAGGTTCGAATCCTGCCTCGGGAATGAATGTGTGTTATGTCCTTAGGTTAGTTAGGTTTAAGTAGTGCTAAGGTTACGGGACTAGTGACCTCAGACGTTAAGTCCCATAGTGTTCAGAGCCATTTGAACCATATTTAATTCACTGTACAAGGCGATACAATTTTGCAAATTTCGTAATGGTGCGCTGCTTACAACCGAAGCTCTACTTGACATGGATTTCTTGAGTAGACACAAAGCTATACTTGATATCAGTAATTCTTACATTTCTCTCCGAAATAACGTCACTTGGATTGCATTCTACTTCGATCATTGCGTGACGAAAGAAGAACAAGACATTACCACCTTCATTCTTTGACTTCACACAGAAACATGAATTGGTTTTCATCTCTTCATACTAATATAGAAGTGTCCCACATAAACGAAAACAGCGAAACTGACATATTCTTTTTCAAGTAATTCAGAACAATGTAGATAAAGTTGAAGCTGCGACAAATAGTAACAGAACTTGTGCTACAACAAGCTATCATTGAACCAGCAGTCAGCTCTAATAAAAGCCGTCTACACATTGTTGAAAAGAAAGATGGTTCGATCCGATTACTTTTGGATTGACTACAAATGCAATTATTGTTACAGAATTTGACAGACCTCAAACACTAGACGTTTTACTACAAATATTTCATGGTATCACTGTATTATCCACCCCTGAGCTCAAATCGAGTTTTTGGAAGATAGAGTTGCACCCAAACTGTTCCTAATTCCTATGTTATGGAAATTGCTACCAATCTTTCAAATTAGGTCTGAATATGATTCTTCTAAACTACTTGGAAGACAGAATCACATCTTACGTCGATGACATTCTCGGAGCAGAGAAAACGTTGTATGACAGTAATTCCACTCTGACATTTCTTCAAAATGGCAAAACGTATTCGTCATGTTCTTGGAAAATGCGAACTTCATCAGAAAGATAAACCACCCGCAGTCGCACACATTGCTCGCACTTTTCCTATGATTATAGTAAAATTTCGTCCTCTACGCACAGTTCATCTCCACGGGAAAAAAGTCCCAACGAGAAAACAAAGATATTCTTACATTTTTGCTGCAGTATGTCAACTTCTAAATTTGTTTCTTTTACACTTTTACGAAAAGCAACAGCCTCTGTTAAGAACATCTTACTAGCGACTCGCTCTTTTTTCGCTTGACATACTGAAAGCCACGTATCGAGGATGCAGGATAGATGGAGTATTTTTAGGTTTTCGAAAAGCATTTCATTCGGTAACACACTTACCCTTACTGTTAAAAGTACAATCGTGTATGGTACCATGCGAAATTGTTAGTTGGATTGGTGATATTTTGGCAGAGCGGACGCAGCAAGTTATCCTGGATGGGGAGTCATAGACGGATGTAGAGGTGACTTCGGGTGTACCCCAGGGCAATATCTAGAGTTACTTGCTATTCATGTTATACAGGGTATTTCAAAACTTGACGATAGAACTTCAGGAATGGATTCTTCATGTAACAAAAGGGAAATAAGTCAAGAAAACATGGCCTCAGATATACATATCAAGAGCTTTGAGCACCTTCACATCTTCAATAGTGCTAAATAAATCTGTTCCATTGTAAGCTCTTTGTTTTCCACATTTTGAAAGGAGGTAGTATGGACAAAAACAAGAAAAAATCAAGTAAACATGACCTCTAAAATGCATACGTTAAGATGTATGAGTACTTGTTAATTAGAAGAGATGTATTTGGCAGTACCGAGATCAACATGTGCAGGCAGCTCTTAAAGTAGGTATTTTAGAACCGACGTGTACTGGATATTTTTTTCTTGCTTTTGTCCATACTACCTCCTCCCAAAATATGGAAAGCAAGGAACTTTCAGTAATAGAAATTTGTTTCACAGTATCGAAGATGAAGTGTTCATAACCCTTGCGGTACGCATTTTATAGCCCATGTTTACTGAGCTTTCGTCTTGTTGTTATAAGAAGAATCCACTCGTGAAGTTTTGCTGTTGTGCTTTGAAACAATCCTGTACATTAATAACACGACGGACAATGTTAATAGTAACGTCAGTCATTTCGAAAATGATGCAGTTATGTATAAGGAAGTACAGTCAGAGAGAAGCCGCACATATATTCAGTCAGATATTGATATGATCTCAGGGGCGCCGACTTAAAAAAAAACATATTTGGGGGGGAGCATACTGACGAAATTTACTGCAGTTTAGATGAAAATTAGTGAGATTTAAAGTTTTTTTAAGCATATTAGAGTCATATGATCAACATTAGAACCCCGAAAACGGCACTCTTGATAGCTTGACACTCTGGGAAACTCGACAAGCGTCACACAATTTTTGGCTTTGGAAAAAGAAACAAAACATAAGCACGCACGGTATTTCCGTAAAAAAAGCTAATTTCATTTTCAGTAATTATAATGCTTATAGACTATTACAGAGCTGTAAACATATAGCTCTGAAAAGACTGACATTATATTTAAATAAATCCTAAACTATCATTAAAAGAATAAAACATAAAGTATTTCTGTGACACAGTAGTAGCACTTTGATTACTAAGTGAAATAGCTAATTTAAGCTTACTTTGAATAAGGCTCAGGGCTCGTTAAATAAAAGCAATATCTCAAAGTTAATGCTTTAATACAGTTAATAAAGTTAATATAGTATGCCTAATACTTTCAGTCAAAAGTATGTAAATAGTTGCTTTTAATTGGGTCTTACAACCAACAAATATTTAATTATTTGTAAGTAACTAATACAATACCATCGTACTTTAGTAATACACTACTAAACTAGTAGTAATATTTCGAAACTGAGAATTTAACATTACGTATGTATTTGATTCTCTGTTTTATAAAGATTTTTAATATTGCTCTACATGCCATTATTAGGGATAGAGTGTCTTTAGAAAGGTGTAAATGTCGACCGTCTGAATGGATTACTGAATATGAAGTCGTTGATGACTGGTCGGCTAGCCAATTCATCCAAAATATCTCTGTGGAAAAAAAGAACAGCCAAATTGTTGAATCGCTCCTGCCCCATGTTGATCGGAGATACGACTTAAGACGTCTAAGGGCGCTAAATGACCGTTCTGCTGTTGCTGTCGTGATTGGAACTACGTGGAGAAGCTTAATGCACTTCACTATTTCACATAACATTTCTCTGACTGCAGCCTCTTGTGTAATGTACTTTCTTATATCACGCATGTTTCTTAAGTCCATTTGTTTTTTATTTGCGATATCGGCTAACATATACAAATGTAAGCGCAGTCTCTCAATGTCTAGGTCAATGTTTTAAAAACTCAGTTGATTTTTCCAAATTTTATTCACCTCTGTTTGCTAAAAGCAAGCACTCTTTTGAACTGCAACGACCTGCGTGAGTCCATTTGAAGCAAAGCGCTCAGTAATGCAAGATTGCACCGTTTCACAAACTTCAATGTAAATAGTTTTATAGTATTCAATTGGGATTTTGAAAGTGTGCAGTGAGCTGGCTTCGTTGTTTTCATACTTTTTTGGTATACTTCGATTCCGAGGAAGCGAAGGATCATCAACTTGTGAAGGTTTTTCTTTTAAACACTCAATTCCCATAAGTGTTCAAAACTATCACGCTTTCCATTAAATATACAAATCAAGCCCTCATATTTTTTCCAGATCAGCAACACGTAGATGAGGGTATTGAATGTTTTCATTTACATCCTCTACTGGGTTTACTGCATCGCAATAAGGACGTAAAGAGAAGTAAGTCTTGAATTGTAACATTGACTCAAGGTAACCTGCGCATTTGTAATCTGCCTCTGTTTTGTCCTCTGCGGAAAATGTTTCAAAAAAACTCTAGAAGTTCTTCAAAGTTTTTCAATATTCTCAAAATGCTAGAAGCTCGCATAGTCCATCAAGTCGGGCAAAGGGGTCGTAGACCAGCTCGGTCGTTGGCGCTCTCACAGCGTATGATTCTGAAAAGTCCCATCCTTTTCTTGGATTCCCTTACGGGGAGAGCCATAATATGCCTCATAGAGGTAAGATGGCGGGGACTGTCTACAACTGCCAAGTCTAAACAGTGAACAGTGCAGTGCACATAATGTGCTTTTGGTTGTATATCAAAAGCTAACTTCTTTAGTCCTTTTGAAACGTCCCCTTTAGAAAAAATTGTGCACGACTGTGCTTAAGCTGACACACAGTATTTTTAGCGCAAATGCAATCTGACTTCCAAAAATCCCTACGAAAGAATGGCCCTGACTAACATTAATCTATACGTTTCACAAATCACTTACCTCACAAAAATCTTCGTTACTCAAGCTACTGCAATACAGCGAGCGCCACTACTGCCAGCTAAATAAAAGATTCAAACTACTGAAGGCACTAACTACTGATAGGCATAGTTAGCAAATGAAAGATTTTAATACAGAACAAACAATGTATTTACCTTAATAGTCATAATATATATATCAGTTCGTGACACCAATTCTTACAAATTTCAAAACTCCGCCATCTCTCTCCCCACGTCCACCACTGCTGGCGGCTCACCTCCAACTGCGCAACGCTACGCGCTGTTAGCATCCAGCTGCCGCTGCCCAACACTACAATGGCAGACAACAATGCAAACCAGCCACAGACTGCGCACAGCACAGCCAGTGATTTTTCATACAGAGCGCTACGTGGCGTTACCAATAAGAAAATGTAAACAGCCAACTTACACTTTGAACTTACCTCTCATATTCGAGGCACTGTCCTCCTAAGGCATCCGTTGAAAAATCCAGACGAGCAAACAGAGTTTTTCATTCAGTGTTGGGGACTCGTATGAACCAATAAAGTCTTCATTGATGATTAAGGAATCATCGACAGTACAAATACAAAATGACACTTGTTCGTGAATCGAAGAATCAGTTGTTTCGTCAACCATAATAGAAAAGTGTTCAGTCTTCTTGATTGAAGCCAATACCTTTTTGTCAACACAGACTCTCCTAGTAGATCAATGATCTCGCTTTGAGTATCGTGGAACGCCCATTTATACTCCACACGCCCTAACCAATCTTTAAACTCAGGTATGTCTTTCTTTTGGAGTTCCAACAATTGAAAAAAAATGGAGTTTACATCTTCGTGCCCTCTAATTACTCCTTGTCGGCATAGAAACTGCATGGTAGTAAAAATTGTCACAAGAGCTAAACAGCCTTTCTTCATATCACTATCTAATTATTTCATGCAACTGCGAAGCCACACTTCCGTTAGTGATAGAATTTAGTTTCAGAACACTTTCTTTATGCGTAAACGTATTTTCATAACGACAGAATTTTTCCAAAGCCTTTTTTCGGTTAGAAAACCCTACCGAAGTAAATACATCTTCTTTTTTTTTAAAGAAAATTGTAATAGATTTTTAGCGTCTGACTCTTCGTAGGTTTTGCAAAATTATTTTTCAGTAGATGCTTCATATTCTAGCCATGTATGTTTGATCAACCAAGACTTCTGAAATTATCTTCCCTTAACGGATTGTCCAGATTTTGGTTGTGAACGGTTCTCTCCTGAAGACGACGAAGCAATTGACGACACAATAATTGTTAGAGGTTGGCTTTCAGTATCATCTACTTCCGAGCGCGCCTTTTTAGTAACAAATTTATCCATTGCAAACTTAATTCACAATACACTAAGGGACTAAAGTAAACGTTAAAATATAGTCATATAAAATAGTCCACTAGAAACTAAAGTCGGAACACTAAACACGTCTGCAGCATGCACTGAACTAAACTATCCACACTGAATGACTGCGACAGCAGGGTGGGCTGTATGTAGCTGTGGCGTCGTAAAGTCTCCAAGCGTCAAGGCGACTCGAGGCGGAGGGTTCCAGGCGCCTCTTCTCCAGTCCTTTTGATGTCGTCGCATCCGCTGCGCTGGCCCGCCGTCACCAGACATTATTCGAAGGTTCGCGCACCGGGACAAATCCTAAGTGTGCCCTGAGCACAGTAGCACTATCATGCTTCACACCACTCGTTTCCAGTTAACCTGCTTATTACCGTAATAATTATTTGTTTTAAGTCATTACTGAATGTATTTTAATAGGTAACTACCATCAAACAAGGGAAATAAAAAATTCAAGCGTAATTTTGTCATTTTATAAAACAAAATATAACTAATAAGATTCATTAATTATTGGGGGTTTCAGTCCCCCTCAGGCCCCTTGAAATCGGTGCCTGTGTATGGTTTCAAAGTTGTGCGAAGAATGGAAACCCGACTTAACTGATCGTAAATGTAGAACTGTGCTCGTCACAAAACGAAAAAAAAAAAATAATAAAATGTAGAATCCTATGACTACGACATCACTGGGTGGTCCGAATTAGAATCGGAAACTCACAGTAAGACCAGCAGAGACATGTAATGGAGATCCCACGTAGGCTCAGTTGTGGATAAAGCAATTATCATACTTCTCTTTATTGGTAGAATACTAGGGAAATGCAATCAGTCTACAAAGAAGACTGATTACGAATCATGTGTGCGACTCATGGTAGAACATTGCTCCAGTGTTTGGGACCCGTACGAAACAGGACAGACAGAGGATATTAAATGTATACACAGAAGGGCAGCACAGATCGTCACAGGCTTGTTTGACTTGTTGGAGAGTGTCATAGAGATGTTGTAATGACTGCACTAGCAGACTCTTGAAGATAGACATAAACTTTCCTGAGACTGCTTGCTTAGAAAGTTTCCGGTACTGACTTTAAAGGATGACGCTATGAATGTTTTACAACCCCCTACAAACTGCTACCATAGGTGTCGTGAGGACGGCCGGCCGGAGTAGCGTGCGGTTCTAGGCGCTACAGTCTGGAACCAAGCGACCGCCACGGTCGTAGGTTCGAATCCTGCCTCGGGCATGGATGTGTCTGATGTCCTTAAGTTAGTTAGGTTTAATTAGTTCTAAGTTCTAGGCGACTGATGACCTCAGAAGTAAAGTCGCATAGTGCTGAGAGCCATTTGAACCATTTCTCGTGAGGACGAGATCAAACTAATTACATTCCGATAAGAGGCACTTAAACAATCATTCTTCATGATAATCATGCATGAATGAAATGGGAAAAAGCCCTCGTAACTGGTGCCATGGGAGGTACCCTCTGCCATTCACTTCACAGTGCATTATAGAGCATGCACGTAGATGTTGAGTCCCTTTCTGTGTTGTGAAGCCCACTGAAGATGTGCAGCTTTATACGCTGCTGTTAGCAATGGCTTTTGCGGGATATCCGACTCTGAATGTCCCTTGCACACAGTTCGCTCCACACTGTTCTCTCGGAAACTAGTTGGCAAGGACCTGCATTCGTTGCAGCAGCATTCCTGTCGGGATTGAAACCGACTGGTATTGAGAAGGCCATTATGTCTTCACATCTATCTATCTCATTTTCCTGGTGGCATGGAACTATATGCCACGAAACACGTTACTTAGGTGCTCTATCTTAGACCAGCAGTCGAATGTCGCATGACCACTTGGTGGCAGTTTTCCACCATCTGCAGCACTCCAAAGCGACCAAGTGCTCTTTCAAGGGGATGACTAACATTTCGTGTGGAGCCTTTGTCTAGAGTTTCACTGATTGCTTGACATTGCAGCAGGGGGTCTGAGGAATTTCTGTAGGGTGTCACTGATTGTTTCAAAATGGTTCAAATGGCTCTGAGCTCTGTAGGACTTAACATCTGAGGTCATCAGTCCCCTAGAACTTAGCACTACTTAAACCTACCTAACCTAAGGACATCACGCACATCCATGCCCGAGTCAGGATTCCAACCTGCGACCGTAGCGGACGAGCGGTTCCAGGCTGAAGCGCCGAGAACTGCTCGGTCACAACGGCCGGCTCACTGTTTAACACTGCTATATGTGATTTGGGGCGGGGGAGGCGAAGTGACTAACATTTCATCTTGGAAGCTTATGTAAGTTGTGACTGATCGCTTGACACTGCATCAGGAGTTGACTAACATTTCGTCGAATTTATTTAGGGTGTGACTGATTGTTTGACACTGCACTGGAGGGGGGTGGGGGGCTAAAATTTCGTCTGGGGAGTTTATGTGGCCTATGACTGATTCATTGGCACTCATGGCGGTGGCTAACTAACATTTCGTGTGACTGACTGGTTGATAGTGCATCAGGGAGTGACTAACATTTCATGTGAGGAGCTTATATAGGGTGTAGCTCTTTGTTTGAACTCAGTGGAGGGGGGCAGGGGGGGTTATGTAGGGGTGACTGATTGCTTGATGCTGCAATGGGGGATGACTAACATTTTGTCTGAAGAGCTTATGTAGGGTGTGGCTGGTTGTTTGATACTGTGGTGGAAGAGGGAGGGGGGCTAACATTTCGTCCGGGGAGTTTATGTGGCCTATGACTAATTGACTGGCACTCATGGGGTTGGCTGACTACCATTTCGTCTGGGGAGTTTATGTAGGGTGTGAGTGATTGGTTGACACTGTATCTGAGGATGACTAATATTTCATCTTGGGTGTCTATTTAGGGAGCTACTAATTGATTGACACTGCGATGAGGGTGACTTAACATTTTGTCTGGGGAATTTCTGAAGGATGTGACTGACTGTTTGACAGTCAGTGGAGGTTGAGGGGGGCAGTGAGTGACGTTTGGTCTGGTGAGTTTTTTTAGGAGGTGACTGATTGCTGGACACTGCAACTGGGTGACTTGACATTTCATCTGGGGAGATTATATATGGTGAGAATAATTACTTGATCTTGAAACGGGGTGTGACTAGCATTTCATCTGGGGAGCGTTTGTACGGTCTGACATTACTTGACACTGCAACTATAGTATTTATGCGTGTGCAAGACGGATCCTTACAAGGGTAGCTCGTGTTGCACTATCATGAAATAATGAGAGAGTGTCAAGGATATGATGTGGAAGTTGGAGTGGCAGTCATTGAAACGAAGGAAAAATAGAATCACCAAGTCTCTTCTCAGGATTGTAGTATATTTTCTTTCCCTACCTATGTAGGGAGAAACTGAGAAAAAAATAAGCGAAATCACAGCTCGCAGAAAAAGCCCACATGCTATTCGGGAATGGGACGATCGAAAAATAGTTTCCGCCAAATACTTAAATTGCGAATGCAGATTACTCACCTAGATGCAGATATAGCTACAGATCTAAACAACCAGCTGTAACAAAAGAAGAGAAGCCAGCCTCTAAAAAGGCGAGGAATATTGTGTAGTCAAAAATATTGTGAAATTTCGTACATGAAACCTGGTACATAACCTAATAAATCACGTAACTACATCATCCTTTGTGTTGGCTTTTTCTTTTCAGCTTGAATTTAGCATTTTCTTTTGTTCTTCTTCTTCTTAACCATGAGACAGAGAGTGAAGTAGGTTAAGACGTAGAACATTTAACACAATAGTTTTTCAATAAGTGCCTACACAAAAATACATAATCTTTTTCTCGCCCTCCATTCGTGATGAATCAACCAATATTATGCCAGCAGTCAGAGCCCCGTAAAGAAACGGGGACTTATTCTGTGCCTCCTTAGTTTCCGTTGCGGACCTCGGGCATGCGGCGACTCTTAATATATCGTGGACGAAAATTAGTAACCAACAAGCGGATGCAGCACAAGACAAGCTGCGCTCCTGTGTCGGGCAGTATTGGATCCGGAGGAGAAAACAACGCCAGCGCCGCATACCGATGAGTCTCTTGGGGTCAAGAGACTCGGCGCCGTCCCTTGTCTCAGACGTGAACGTAGAAGATGATGGCCCTAAACGAAACTGCTGGCGTATAAACTACCAATCGTGCACTTTATTCGGGACGAGTGAAATAAAACTGGTCCACATGACTTACATCATCTGCATCCAAGGGCAATGTTCAAAGTTGGTTTTCCTAGCTTAGTGGCATGAATATCTTTCTGGGCTAGTTTTAGTTTGCCCACCCTGTAAAAGGAAGCCTCAACACGGTTCAAATTGCTCCATATAGAGAACTGGCAATAGGGCATGGAATGATAATATCTCGTAGATTCGGTGGTCTTTAGTGATGGAGCTCATGCTCGGACTGTAAAATATCTGGGAAGAATATCGGTGGTGGTCTGCTCAAGTGAACCATATAGACATTAGTTCCCAGAGACCCTAACCTGGATGACACTTAGGCCCGTCGCTGCATGAATACTGTAGTGTCTGCCAGATATACAAACAACTAAACCAAGATGAGAGTGGTTTATATAGGATCATTCAAACATATCTTTAAGAATTTGATATATACATCTGGGACGGCTGCGGTGAAAAGACACTCATTTCCCGACTCCTCTTTAAATTCTGAATTACTCGATTTTGAGATGAAGTGCATTCAAAACAGATTCTAGTCGCTTCGAAATGAACAAGTACAGCTCCTGTATTGTTTTCAAGGGAAATTTTTATCATTCTTCCTGCAAAATAGTGATAAATTCCACTAACGATAATGGAGGTAGATAGGGATCAGGCACTCTTCTTTCCAAAGTACACGACAAAGGCTCAATAATATTGATATTTGTTGACTGTGGTGACCACGGAAGGATGTGAACATTCATCCTGGTGCTTAAGACAAATCCTGGACGACGCGAGCTGTGTGAACAGGGAAACTGTCGCCTTGCAGCACAGAAGCACCATTGGCGAATCAATATTGTACCATGAGATGGACCTGATTAGCCAGAATAGTCTCATAATTCTTAGCAGTAATGCGACCTTGCAAACCATCAGGCTCAAGGAATAGTACGATATGTCTGCCTAACTCATCACCGAAGCCCCACTATTGTCCACACTTGGGACATAAATTCGGCCTGAAGATGGAAAGAGTGTGAAGCAACGATCATCCAACTAAATGAATCTCTTCCAACATGCCGGCCGATGTGGCCAAGCGTTTATAGGCGCTTCAGTCTGGAGGCGCGCGACCGCTACGGTCGCAGGTTCGAATCCTACCTCTGGAATGGATGTGCGTGGTGTCCTTAGGTTAGATAGGTTCTAGGGGATTGATTACCTCAGAAGTTTAGTCCCATACTGCTCAGAGCCATTTGAACCATTTTCTTCCAACACACCACGGTCCAGGTTATATGGCTTCGGCTCAACATTTTCCTGGTGTGGGCATTTGCAGCTCTAAGGAGTAATTATAGAGTTCCACCTCGTTCTGCACCTTTATGATTATGGAGCATCCTTCGTGTTATTTTGATGCTGACAGGGCTCACAAGTGCGACATCCAGTTCTGCAGAGACTTTTGCAGCAGTTGTCCTCTTACTTTTCGTCATTATCTTCTTGAACGACCGCCTGTTACACACATTTACGTCCGCGTAGTGACTTAGCGGATGGCGTTTTCCCATTTTCCCTGTATGCAGTATAAACCTTCGTTATGGTGCCTCTTGAAATACTTCGTTTGCCGTGGTTATGGAAGCACCCAGTATACGGCAAAAGAAAGTAGGCATTCACTTACAACCGCACAGAACACCGTTCAGAGCATTACTGACTCTTGCAATGTGTTGAGGACATTGCGCTGGCACCGCTGGTGGTACGATATAACAGTGCAACATGAAGGTTTGGCTAACATCTGCCATTTATCTTCAAGCATGAATTTCTGGAGGTTTTTCCAAATTTTTGTCCAACCCCTGCATACAATGTCGACCACCTGCTTAATATCACGGTGGTCCAGTTCTGGAATGCAATATAGCTCCGACTGTGTATGGCATCGTTTCAAGTACTCGATGCGTTTCCGAAGGTATGTGCCACAAAATGTCTAAGCACCGGTGATGCAATTACTCTAAATTACGGAACCGTGGTTCATTGGAGTGGGGCTAGCATCCTATATTGTCACGGATGATACCCATCTGGTTCACATCACATGAATTGTGCCCAAGATAACAAAGTACGTTTTCTATCATACTCCTGAAACCACTGCCGGTCGCAGGTTCGAATCCTGCCTCGGGAACGGATGTGTGTGATGTCCTTAGGTTAGTTTGGTGTAAGTAGTTCTAAGTTCTAGAGGACTGATGACCTCAGATGTTAAGTTCCACAGTGCTCAGAGCCATTTGAACCACTTTCTTTGAACAACTGCACCACGATTCTAGACTTGTGTCACAGGTCCTTCTGGAAGACGCGATAGTCGTCGGCGAAGACATCAAACATAGTTATCCATAATAGTGTCCACACTGTCCATAGCTCTCCAATGGAAGTCCAGTTGAATGTCCCCACAGCATAACATTTCCTGACCGGCACGCATCCGTGGTGCGGTGCCTGTTTCAGTAATCTGTTCGTCTCGATGACGGAGTATGTAGACAGAACCATCAACTTGGCTTAAAAATAAACGTGATTCGTCAGAGCAGACTATATGTTTCGAGTCTCGGTTATCCTCTGCGACTGCAGTGGTAATTGGTGATGTCATACGGTCAGCATGGGAACATGTAGGGGTCTTCTGTTGAGGTGCCACGAGTTCAGCATTGTGCGGTAAATAGCGTCCTCCGAAACTGTTGTTCCTGTACCGGCAGTGCACCCTGCGGTCGGATATGCCACAGTTCGCCGCCTTGCCCGCTTTACCGACTTCCCTCTGGCCAGTACGTTCCGTAATGATGTGATGACGTCACCCACTTCGCCGACTATTCAGGGCTTCAATGCCCTCCAGTCTGTTTCTACGGACTGTAGCAAGCTTACAATCGACCACTTCGCCTTTTTTGACATACACACTCCGAAAACGCAGAGCCACAATTATCCGCCCTCTGTGAGAGTTGCTTATGTCAGCTGCAGTATTCATTTGCGGACCATATGATCGCTAGAATGTTTCCCCTTGCGTTTCTGCTCTACTTATGTACTGAAATAGCTTAGCCCCCGCTGCTTTGTTCGCGAAGGTTGTGTGATCTCCGCAGATTTTGTTGTTGTTTCTTTTTCTCCTTTAATCCAATTTTTATGATGTTTATATATTGCAACACCTTCTGAACGTTTCACGCTAATTAGGGCTATAGAAGCATGATCGTTTCCGAATATACTTCTGATCAAGAAACTATTCTGGTAGCTGTAGTTGAAGGTTTTCGTTAATTACGCCCCTTGTATTTTCTTGTGATATTTCTATAGAAATGTTCTTCGCCTAACACATTTTTGTTTTTATGTAAGCCGAGAAGTGAAATATCAATTACTATAGATTTAGCTTTAATTTTTTAAAATATAACCAAGTGTGTATTTACAAATTTTCATCCTCTACTTGACCTCCTTAGTTGCTGAATTTACAAAAATGGAGAAACATGTATTTTTTTATTTATAGCAGAGAAGTCAAATACCAGTTTACGAGGATGAAACTTTAACAATGCTTTAGCAGTTCTGTAATAATGATTTGTTTTCAAAAATACTTTTATCCACTATTTTAACCCTTTAGTGGTTGGATTTCCAAATGTGCTAAAACTTTTTTATTTCTGACTGTGAAATCAAATACCAATTTTCATAGTTCGAGCTTAAAAACTGCCTTAATAGCGATATATTTTGAAAAAAATCCTTTCATACCCTATTTCGCCCCATTAGTAGTAGAATTTCGAACAATCCCTTCTTAAACGATGCCTACAGTATAATATCCACACCCTGTTCAAATTTCAAGTTTCTATCCTATGTGGTTTGGGCTCGGCGGCGATGAGTCAATGAATCAGTCTTGTCCTATTTTACCCCATAGGAGTTGAATTTCCGGAATCACTGAAACACGTATTTTTATATGGGACCGAGAAGTCAAAAACTAATTTTCGTAGACGTAGCTTTAGACATACCTTAATAGTTCTTCAACAAAAGATTATATAGAAAAACGCTTTCACCCACTATTTCAACTCCATAGCAGTTAAATATACAAAAATTCTGAAACATGTGATTCTTTATTTCTGACCGAGAAACTAAATACCAATTTTCGTAGGTGTAGTTTCAAAATAACTACACAGAAGCGCCAGAGAAACTGGTATAGACCGCCGTGTTCAAATACAGAAATATGTAAACAGGCAGAATGCGACGCTGCGATTGGCAATGCCTACATTACATAACGACTGTCTGGCGCAGCTGTTAGATCGGCTAATTCTGTCACAATGGCAGGTTATCAACGTTTGAGTGAGTTTGAACGTGGTGTAGTCGGCGCACGAGTGATGGGACACAGCATCTTCAAGGTAGCGATGAAGTGGGGGACTTTCCCGTACGAGCATTTCACCAGTGAACCGTGAATACCACCAACTTGGTAAAACGTCAAATCTCCGACATCGCTGCGGCCGGAAAAAAAACCTGCAAGAACAGGACCAGCGATGAATAAAGAGAATCGTTCAACGTGACAGAAGTACTACCCTTCCGCAACTTGCTGCAGATTTCAGTTGTGGGCCGTCAACAAGTGTCAGAGTGCGAACAATTCAACGAAACATCATCGATTTGGGCTTTTGGAGCCGGAGGCCCACTCGTATACCCTTGATGACTGCACGACACAAAGCTTTACGACTCGCCTGGACCCGGCAACGCCGACATTGGAGTGTTGATGATTGAAAACATGTCGTCTAGTCCGATGAGTCTCGTTTCAAATTGCATCGAGTGGATGAACGTGTACGGGTATGGAGACAGTCTCATTGACCCTGCTTGTTCGTAGGGGACTGTTCAAGCTGGTGGAGCCTGCATAATGGTGTGGGGCGTGAGCAGTTGGAGTGATACGGGACACGTGACACTTCTCGATACGGCTCTGACAGGTGACACGTACGCAAGCATACTGTCTGATCACCTGCATTCCGACGGACTTGGGCAACTGCAGCAGGACAATGCGACACCTCACATGTTCAAAATTGCTACAGAGAGTCTCCAGGAACACTCTTCTGAGCTTAAACACTTCCGCTGACCACCAAACTCCCAAGAAATGAACATTATTTCGCAAATCTGGGCTACCATGCAATGTGCTGTTGAGAAAAGATCTCCAGCCCCCAGTACTATCACGGAGAGCCTTGCACGATTAATGCCTCCACTACTTCAGACATTAGTCGAGTACATGTCACGTGGTGTTGCGGCACTTCTGCGTGCTTGTGGGGTCCATCCACGATATTAGGCAGGTGTACCAGTTTCTCTGGCTCTTCAGTGTATTTCCTAAATCTTTCATGCACTATTTCGAAAAATTCCTTCTTAAACGACGCCTACAGTATAAAAACAAAGCCTTCTCCATATTTTAAGTTTTTGTGGTTATCTGTTTAGGCTAAGCGATGATGAGTTCCGTCAATCAGAACATTTTCTTTATATGTACATATAAAAATTATATGAATTATTCCGAACTACATCTCAGGCTTCAGAAGAGATAAACTGGAAACTGGAAGATATACGGAAGATAAACACATATCAGTGGATAGATCAGATCTCCAACTTATTGATTAACAATGAGCTTGCTCAATATGCTCTCTGTCTATGGGGCAGCAAACATCCACGCGTTTGGGTGCTATTTACTGTATTCGATGGTATGCTGCCAAATAAGGTGCAACGCCAGCAAGCCGCTTTTTTAATTTGTACATTCGGTTGCCACTTTTGCGCGGCTGAACTGATTCAGTGCAGCAACACAGAACTGTCTACATGAGGGCCGGTCACGGCGTGGCCATCTTCACGTGGGCTGACTGTGCGGGCTGCGTGTGGACCAAGGCTCCAACTGTCCCGGCTTTACTCGTTTCTTTCCACAAATAATCAGTACAGCCAGACATTTCATTTAGTATTGCGATTTGGCATTTTTCTGTCGACACAGCTCTCTCCAGTTCGGCAGAATTGTGGTGTCAGCGCTGGTTACCGTTTGCTGTTCATTCGCTGTATGAAAAGCTTTCACAGGTCCAGTGGTTGTTTGTACAAAAAGAGGAAGTCTAGCGATCTATCGCCCTGACTGGGAATGGAAGAAGAGAGGTTTGAGTATTCTCAGTATATGTTATGCAGTCTCGTAAGCGATGGGTACTGCAAATTTGCTATAAAACAATATTGCAAAACCATGCAGAAGGAATTTAAAGTCATAGAAAAATTACAATTATATTTATCCTTTAGACATTTAAGTCTCTTCATTATCTACGATAATGATCGAAGCAGAAGAAATGAATTAAAATTTGTGCTGCAACTGGGACTCGAAACTGGTTCTTCTTGTTTGCTAGGCAGAAATGCAAACCATTACACCACTATTGTTAACATTGCTACATGAATTACAACGGTCGAAAGACGATATTTAATGCCTTGTACATCAAGAAGCATTTTGAGCTAAAGTTGCATTCATGCAGCACGTGATGAAATTAGTGGTATGACCAGTAAAGTTTTATGAAGTCACACGCATTATTCCACTGTCAGCTGCAAATTTTCGGTGGAACTGAACGAGTATTATGTAGGCTTAATGTGTTGTTGTTGTGGTCTTCAGTCCTGAGACTGGCTTGATGCAGCTCTCCATGCTACTCTATCCTGTGCAAGCTTCTTCATCTCCCAGTACCTACTGCAACCGACATCCTTCTGTATCTGCTTAGTGTATTCGTCTCTACAATTTTTCCCCTCCACGCTGCCCTCCAATACTAAATTCGTGATCCCTTGATGCCTTAACCGATCCCTTGTTCAAGTCAAGTTGTGCCACAAACTTCTCTTCTCCCCAATCCTATTCAATACATCCTCATTAGTTATGTGATCTGAAGATTACTTCAGTATTTTTCTGTAGCACCACATTTCAAAAGCTTCTATTCTCTTCTTGTCCAAACTATTTATCGTCCATGTTTCACTTACATACATGGCTACACTCCATACAAATACTTTCAGAAATGATTTCATAACACTTAAATCAATACTCGATGTTAACAAATTCCTCTTCTACAGAAACGCTTTCCTTGCCATTGCCAGTCAGCATTTTATATCCTCTCTACTTCGACCATCATCAGTTATATTGCTCCCCAAATAGCAAAATTCCTTCACTTCTTTAAGTGTCTCATTTCCTAATCTAATTCCCTCAGGATCCTCCGACTTAATTCGACTACATTCCATTATCCTCGTTTTGCTTTCGTTGATCATCTTATACCCTCCTTTCAAGACACTATCCATTCCATTCAACTGCTCTTCCAAGCCCTTTGCTGTCTCTGACAGAATTACAATGTCATCGGCGAACCTCAAAGTTTTTATTTCTTCTCCATGGATTTTAATACCTACTCCGAATTTTTCTTTTGTTTTCTTCACTGCTTGCTCAATATACAGATTGAATAACATCGGGGAGAGACTACAACCCTGTCTCACTCCCTTCCTAACCACTGCTTCCCTTTCATGTCCCTCGACTCTTATACTGCCATCTGGTTTCTGTACAAATCGTAAATAGCCTTTCGCTCCCTGTATTTTACCCCTGCCACCTTCATAATTTGAAAGATAGTATTCCAGTTAACATTGTCAGAAGCTTTCTCTAAGTCTACAAATTCTAGAAGTGTAGGTTTGCCTTTCCTTAATCTAGCTTCCAAGGTAAGTCGAAGGGTCAGTATTGCGTTACGTGTCCGAACATTTGTACGGAATCCAAACTTCCCCGAGGTTAGCTTCTACTAGTTTTTCCATTCCTATGTAAAGAATCCGCGTTAGTATTTTGCAGCCGTGACTTACTAAACTGATAGTTCGGTAATTTTCACATTTGTCAACACCTACTTTCTTTGGGATTGGAATTATTATATTCTTCTTGAAGTCTGAGGGTATTTCGCCTGTTTCATACATCTTGCTCACCAGATGGTAGAGTTTCGTCAGGACTAGCTCTCCCGAGGCCGTCAGTAGTTCTAATGGAATGTTGTCTATTCCCGGGGCCTTGTTTCGACTCAGGTCTTTCAGTGCTGTGTCAAACTGTTCACGCAGTATTATATCTCCGATTTCATCTTTACCTACATCCTCTTCCATTTCCATAATATTGTCCTTAAGTACGTCGCCCTTGTATAGACCCTCTATATACTGCTTCCAGCTTTCTGCTTTCCCTTCTTTGGTTAGAACTGGGTTTCCATCTGAGCTCTTGATATTCATACAAGTGGTTCTCTTTTCTCCAAAGGCCTCCTTAATGTTCCTGTAGGCAGTATCTATCTTACCCTAGTGAGATAAGCCTCTACATCCTTACATTTATCCTCTAGCCATCCCTGCTTAGCCATTTTGCACTTCCTGTGGATCTCACATTTGAGGCGTTTGTATTCCTTTTTGCCTTCTTCATTTACTGCATTTTTATATTTTCTCCCTTCATCAATTAAATTCAGTATTTCTTCTGTCAGCGAAGGATTTCTACTAGCCCTGGTCTTTTTACCTACTTGATCCTCTGCTGCCTTCACTACTTCATCCCTCGAAGCTACTCATTCTCCTTCTGCTGTATTTTTCCCCCCATTCCTGTTAATTGTTCCCCTATGCTCTGCCTGAAACTCTGTACAACCTCTGGTTTAGTCAGTTTATCCAGGTACCATCTCCATAAGTTCCCACCTTCTTGCAGTTTCTTCAGTTTTAATCTACAGGTCATAACCAAAAGATTGTGGTCAGAATCCACATCTATGCCTGGAAATGTCTTACAATTTAAAACCTGGTTCCTAAATCTCTGTCTTACCATTATATAATCTATCTGAAACCTGTCAGTATCTCCATTCTTCTTCCATGTATACAACCTTCTTTCATGATTCTTGAACCAAGTATTACCTATGATTAAGTTGTGCTCTGTGCAAAATTCTACCAAGCGGCTTCCTCTTTCATTTCTTACCCCCAATCCATATTCACCTACTACGTTTCCTTCTCTCCCTATCCTACTGCCGAATTCCAGTCACCCATGACTATTAAATTTTCGTCTCCCTTCATAATCTGAAAAATTTCTTTTATTTCATCATACATTTCTTCAATTTCTTCGTCATCTGCAGAGCTAGTTGGCATATAAACTTGTACGACTGTAGTAGGCGTAGGCTTCGTATCTGTCTTGGCCACAATAATGGACTTCATATATTTCTGCAAAGTACGTTCGTTAAGTTAATAAACATGCAAGAGCGATTTTTTATTTACAACTCCTTATTGTTAAATTTATGAAGGAAAAAGGAATGCAGAAACGAAAATTCGAAGATATGGAATGGACTGCTGTCCTCGCATTTTAAATTGACTTGGTTGCACACCACCCGCGGTAGAAGCTGAAAGATGAGAGACAGCTTATTTCTGATTTGTTGTGCGATAATTTATAAAGAAAATCGCATTGTGAAAGGGAGAAATTCTGACAAAAAACACCGTCCACTTCCCAAAGCTTACTAGCATCAAAGAAGACACTTGGCGTGGAGAACTCACCGTGTCTTTGAAAAAAATTACAAGGATAGCGTACTAAAGGTTTTGAGGATATTTAACAATCTTACTTACATCCATTTTCGAGCTGTTTGCGAGACTGTTTGCCATTTGTCATGAAAGAGCCCCAGTACTTGTGCAGATGTAACTGTGTGACCTATAATATAATTCCCATTTTAATGACAAAAGCTTTTACATCAAAAGAGTCTGTTGAATCCTGCGTAGTGCCTAGGAAACCTGATTTCTCATATCGATAGACAACAATTCAAACGAGTCGTATTAATGAGTTTTATTACGAAAAGTACATGGCAATACTTAACTGTGAATACATTATAGATGTGTCGCAAGGAAAGGGCAGCAAGCAAATAAGAAATCTCTTCAGTACATACAATTACTAACACAAATGAAGTAATACATCAGACTCTTCTGTTCACGTCGCTAGTCGTGAAGCTTCTGTAGAACGGCCGTGGCTAGTCGATCGCGGCGCTTATGTCTCCCTCGACATAGAGGCCGCTGCTCTCGCGTTGTCCTGGAGAGGGGTCGGTCATTGTGCAGTTGGCTGACGTCATCTTCACAGCCCTCTCTGCTCTCTTGTTCCCGACTGGCGAGCCGGCGCTTGACTTTACGAAGTAACAGTCCTCTCTCTCTCTCTCTCTCTCTCTCTCTCTCTCCCCACCCCTCCAGAATGCGACGCACCATATCGTCATATAGAGATCACGACAACGGCGGGTGTGGCAGGAGTGTAGACGCTTTGAGGGACTGGAAGTTGTGGCTGCAGGGGACATCAGACTTTCGGTCGTACCCCGCTATCCAGCCTTCAATATGGCGGAAACATTCCTCGGAAATCGACCAGAAGGGTACGCATCCACCTGCTTAGGCCCATAGCAAGATGTAGAAGGGGTCGACTGCTGCGGTGTGGGCGGGTCCAGCTCCATCGGTAGGACGAGAGGAGGTAGAGGAGGCGAAGGCTCCATCTTCATGGTGTCGTCCCACGTTGCCATGATGACATCCTCTGGTAGCTGCTGTGGCTGCGCTGTCCTCAGGATCTGTGAATCTGGGGTAAGAGATACAAAATCACTGTGCACATGACAGTGGCGTATTTGATTGTGATGTCGGCGCTGCAATCCGTCTGGGCTTGAAATGAGATACAGGCTTGCGCCAAGTCGACGAAGGATCTCACTTCGCGTCCACCGTCTGCTGCCGCTAAAAACACTGCAAAACACCATATCATGTGGCACGAAGCCATACTTGCTTCCCTCCTTCGACGTCAGAAGCTGAGGAGTGTGGAGCAGGTGGAGCAGAGTCCGATGGCTGCGGCCGTGAAGCAGTTCCGCCAACGATGCTGCATCTCATGGCTACGAAAGGTAGTAGGCGATAAACAGTTGGAATGGGTGATCCCTTCTGTGTGTGATGCGGAGGTTGGCCGTCTGTTGCTTGAAGGTTCTGACAAAGTGTTTCGCTTCACCGTTTGACTGTGGATGGAATGGTGCACTAGTTAGACGCTGTATGCCATTGCATCCACAGAATGTTTCAGATTTATCTGATGTGAAATAAGGGCCGTTTTCCGACACTGTGACGTCAGGCAAACCTTCGAAACCAAAAATAAATGCCAATGCCTGAATTGTGCTATGGGTCATTGTCGAGTTTCATTGACACAGCAAAAGGGAACTTGGTATCAGAATCTACCCTTTAGTGCTGCATCAGGTAACACACGAAACAAAGCACGCAAATTTGCGATGTGTTCTTTAAGTGTACGAGCTGCTATGACAACATAGTACAAATAGTTTGAATGGTTTGGTACTTGAGCAGTCAGCTGTTCCAAATACCATAGGAAAATGGCGGGTGAGTAAGCACTGCCAAAAGGCAAATGCAAAATTTAAACAAGCCCAAATGAGTGTTCACTACATACACTTTCTGAGATTCTTCATCTAGTGGTATTTGAAGATATGCATCGCGCAAACCGATTTGTTAAAAGAACGGATCAGCGCCTAATCTCTCCATTAGATCCTCTGAGCATGGCAACGGAGAAGTATCAATCTCAGTTTGTGGGTTGACTGTAGACTTAAAGACAAAACACGGAGGCGAATGCGACCTGAAGGTTTGGGGAGCAAAACCAGTGGACTTGCCCATTGACTAGCTTTGAAACTTCTTAATAAATTTTTACTTGGACTGGAATAACTGAGAAGGTGAAAGGTCTTTATTTAATTCTGAAACTGTTGAGTGAAATTGAAGTACCTGCGCCGATACAGCAAGCACCAATACAGCCATCTAAATAAAAGATTCTACTTACTGTAGGCTCTAACTATTAATAGGCATGTGGCTAGCAAAGGAAAGATTTTGTTGCAGAGCAAACAATGTATTTCGCAGATTTTACCTTAATCATGTGGCATCCAGTTCAAAAAATATATAAGTTTCCGTGACATACAGTTCCAATAATTATGTAATCTTCATCACTATTAAATCTGCATGACGGACACGTTCAGACCGTCTGTTCACGCTAACACTTCAGACCCCTAACCTCCATCACTGCAAACTATTAACTTCCAACCTCCACCACTGCTGCCTACTCAAACATATAAACAGGCTACTTACAGCTTGTGTGGACACAATAGCTCCGCTATCTTGCAATTTTTTATGTTCAGCAGCCACATTGTACCGTAATGCAATTGGAACAATTTTGGCCCTGCAAAATTTCGTCTGAGCATTGTCTTTCATAGTAATACGTGCAACAAATATGTTAGCCTTGCATAAACATTCATGAAAGAGTTCAGGTGATTCTTTCAGCAAGCTAAACTAAACTGTCTTTGGCACTGAATGCCGTCACTGACAATACAATGTCCTGAATTTGAAAGCCAAACAAATCAAACGAATCAAGGCGAAATATGTTCTCACAGTCACGTGATTGTAGTGCAGCGAAAGTCACAGTTTGGGTATGAGAGCGATGCTTGACAGACGAAGTACATTTTCTGAGAATGGGCATGTCTTTTCCATTATAAGCTGCAGGTGCGTGCTAATTTTAGGCAGGCGTGGGGAGTCTTACAATTCCTATGAGTTATGATTCAGCAATGGAACAGAGGCACCCATATCCAACTGAAGTTTCACACGTTTTTCTACTAGTATGCAAATGAACAAAATTTTGGCTGAACTGGCGTAGAACTGAAGAAACATTTTGCTTTGCTGGTTTTGCTAATGCCTACAGCAGGCTTTGTATACACTGCATTGATTACACGGGGCTTCTGACCTGAATTTTGTGAGTGGGCAAAATATTTATAATTGATCTGTTACAAACATACGGATAGTACGTCCGTTCAGCAAACGAGGGCCGAAACGGATGCTTCGGCAACTGTTCCGGAGCAAACCAAGTCACTGGCGCCAGTGGCTTCAATGGATGCAGCGCATACGCCGGAGGCAGAAAGGCAGCTTGCCTTCCTGATGGGACTCATCCCAGGCACAAAACCGGCAGCTGAAACCATGGAGGTGGAAAAGCACTCGCGCAAGCGGCCTGCCGACGCGAGTGCTGCCACCACCTGCAAGAGGTCTGCCACTAGCTCGAACAGCAGCGCACCCACGCTCCGCACACAGCGGAAAGCATCGAGGAAGGGTAACAAGACCCTTCCCCCGGCCGCTGACGATGAGGGCTTCACACAGCCCTCCCGCAAGCACACAGCCAGAGCTGTCGTGCTCGCCCAACAGTCGGCCATCAACACCGGCAACCGGTACTCCGGCCTCTCAAATGACGCTGGAGAGCCCATGGAGAGCCAACAGCAGAGGAAGTCGCCCCCACCGCCCCCTGTGGTCATCAAGTGGACCGGCGGCTTCAAAGAGTTCCGAGAGAAAATCAAAGCGGTTGTTAAGGGGAACGTGACGTTTCGAGTCGCAGGGCGCGACTTACATCGCGTTATCACCAAAACAGCTGAAGACTACCGTGGGGTCATGGACCTCACCGAAAAGGAGGGGCTTCACAGCTTCACCTACTCCTCGGAGCCGGTGAAGACGCTGAAGGTCGTCTTTCGCAAGCTCCCGTTCAGCATGGACCCAGGGTACCAGCGGGAGCTGCTTGAAGATCTGGGCTTTCCCATCCGCGCCACAGCGCGCATGAAGTCGCCCAGGGACCACTCCGACATGCCGCTGTTTATGGCGGTTCTCGATGACACCATCGAGAACCGCAAAATCTTCCAGCTGACGCACGTGGCCGATGTCGGCGTCACCGTGGAGAAGCTACGCAGGAGACGAGGCCCGCCGCAGTGCTTCAACTGCCAGGCCCTCGACCACGTAGCGAAGTACTGTAAGATGCCTCCTCGCTGCGTCAAATGCGCGGGGGACCACGCCACTAAAGATTGTAAGATTCCGAGAAAGGACGCGCCCACTTGCTGCCATTGCGGCGAGAAACACGTGGCGTGCTACCGCGGCTGCACTGCCTTCCGGCGTGCCACCGCAAAACAACGAGGACAACCGGCGCACTCCGCGCGGGTGCAATCCGGGAGAAGTTACGCAAACGCTGCCACTGACAAGGCACCCGCCAAGTCAACTGAGCAGCGTCCTGCCGACGCCGCCGTCGAACGGGGGCGTGGCAACCAGTCCGAGCCTGCTCCAGAGGCGGTAGTCGCTCACGGGCGCGGACCCCCGAGAGAGCAGCCTGCAACAGCGAGGGGCGGCCGCCGGCGCGGTCGGCGGAGGGAGCGTCCTGCCCGCGAGACGCCAGCTCCACAGCCTGCTGTTCGAGACCAGGCAGCGGCACCACCCCCAGGCACTGACAGGACTTCTGCAGCGAGTGTCGCGGAAGAAGTCAGGGCCATGAGGGAGGACTTCAAGCTGTTCCTGACACAACTTCCGCAGATGATTGCGTCTGCAGTGCAGTCGGCCGTTCAGGCCATCACCACACCAGCTGTCCCCACACCCAAACATGGATAGGCACATCCAGGGCCTAACCGTTTGTGTGTGGAATGCGAACAGCATCAGAACCCAAGCGGGAGAATTCCGCCAGTTCCTGCGTGATGAGCACGTGGACGTTTGCCTCGTCACCGAGACCTGGCTGAAGCCAGGCGTGGACGTGAGGGCTGCAAATTTCCGCTGCTACCGCACGGACCGGGCAACCCATGGAGGCGGAACGGCGGTGTACGTCAAAACGTCGTTGCGCCATCACCAGGTTCTACTCCCAGAGACGCCGACTCTGGAAACCACGGGCGTCGTCGTCTGCACTTCCGCAGGCC
The DNA here is from genome assembly GCF_023897955.1 of Schistocerca gregaria. Taxonomy (NCBI): domain Eukaryota; kingdom Metazoa; phylum Arthropoda; class Insecta; order Orthoptera; family Acrididae; genus Schistocerca; species Schistocerca gregaria. The sequence goes on along the minus strand of NC_064923.1, from coordinate 73,354,126 downwards.
ACGTCACGTTCGTGGCAGCGTACCGACAACCGTCGGGACACCTGCAATCCAGGGACATCGAGACGCTGCTGTCGATGCGCGGGCACCTCTTCATCGGCGGCGATCTCAATGCTAAACACCCGGAGTGGAACTCCAGGGTCACCACCATCAGCGGCAGACGACTACTCCGGGTCGCAAACCTCCACGACGCCATAGTGCTGGGTCCCTTCGACCCCACGCACTACCCGAAGCGTGGCCGTCCCGATGTTCTAGACATCGCGATCGTGAAAGGGGCAGCTCACAACGCGATCGCGACCACGCGCTGTGCCCTGTCCTCAGATCACCTGCCAGTGATCTTTGACATGGACACAGACGGGATGGCCCCACCTGAGCACCGCAGCGCCCGCCTCAACACCAATTGGGCGCACTTCCAACAGCACCTAGCAGAGACGGTCACCGCCACACCCGATCCGGACGTGGAGGGGGTGGACGCCGCGCTAGCTGCGTTCACCCACTACACACTCGCGGCGGCAGATGCGGCGGCGCCACAGCGACCAAGGAAGCCGATGGATAAATCCAAGCAGCTTCCGCCGGATATCTTGATGTCCATCCGTGAGAAGAACCGGGTCTTCCGTGAGTGGCAGATCACGAGAAGCCCCGCCACCAAACGCCTGCTAAATCGCCTGCGCCGCGAGATATCGGCGGCCGTCAGCCACCACCGAAATCGGGACTGGGCTGGCAAAATAGCCACGCTCAGAATCGATGACGGAAGCGCCTGGGCCGTAACTAAGAGCTTCCTGAGGAAGGGCCAACGCATCCCGCCGCTGCAAGTTGGCAGAGACGTCGTCGCGGAACCAGATGCCAAGGCGAGCGTCCTTGCGGACGCCTTCGCGGAAAACTTTACACCGGTGGACGACGTCGTCGATGACGACATGATCCGCGAGGTGGACGAGCGCCTCCCACTGTACCTGACCCAGCAGGAAGAGGACGACATCCTCACAGAGACAACAGAAGAAGAGGTCCAACATCACCTCAACTTCCTGCAGCCCAGGAAGGCAGGGGGATGTGACAAGATGGGTAACGCACTGCTGAAGAAGCTGCCGCCGGAAGCAGTGCGTGTCGTCACAGCGATATTCAACGCCATCCTTCGCACTGGCGTCTACCCTGCTGCGTGGAAACACGCAGAGGTGGTCGCCATCCCGAAGGCTGGCAAAGATCCTAGGCTGGCGCAAAGCTATCGCCCAATAAGCCTCCTGCCTTCCCTCTCGAAAACCTTCGAGAGGATTTACTCGATCCGACTGCAGCGCCACGTCAGTGAAGAAGGCCTGCTTCCTGACGAGCAGTTCGGATTCCGCCGCGGTCATGCTACGCAGCATCAGCTACTACGACTGGCGGAGCAGGCAATGGGGGCCCTGGAACATCGCGAGTACCTCGGGGCGGTTTTCCTTGATGTTTCTAGGGCCTTCGATAGCGTGTGGCACGACGGCCTCCTGTACAAGCTGCTGGTACAGGGGGTTCCTGTGTCGCACGTCCGCCTTCTCCAGTCGTACCTGCGCGGGCGCACCTTCCATGTGCGCGCTGACGGTGGCGTGTCAACGGCGCGCCACATCCGAGCAGGAGTACCGCAGGGGTCCGTGCTTGGCCCACTGCTGTACTCTCTGTACACCGCCGACGTGCCAAAGACGACGCCGAGGGTGCACCTGGCGCTCTACGCGGACGACACCGCCATCTACACTCGCAGCAAGGACGCGCAGCTAATGCGCCGCCGGCTGCAGCTCTCCTGAAACGAGATTGGAGCCTGGGCCACCAAATGGCGGCTCAAGTTCAACGCCGGGAAAAGCCAGGCGGTGATATTCACGCGCCGCCGCATTCCCGACGCGCTGCTGCAAGTGCGGATCATGGGAGGCCCCATCCCGTGGTCGCGCACAGGAAAATACCTCGGCGTCACCCTCGATCGACGCCTGACGTGGGGTCCACACATCCGGGAGCTGAGGGGCCGAGCGCTCGGCAGGTTGCGCCTGCTGTACCCGCTCCTCAACCCAACGACGACACTGCCCCCCCACTGCGGCCTCTCGCTGTACCTAGCACTCATCAGGCCAGTGCTAGAGTACGCGGCCGTGGTGTGGGGAAACGCGGCAGAAATGCACATCCAGACGCTGCAGCGTGTGCAGAATAAAGCCCTTCGGCTGGCTCTACACCTGCCGAGGGACTACGGCACACGCAGGCTGCACGACGCCGCTGGAGTCCAGATGTTGGAGCGCCGCTTCCGCGCGCTCGCTACACCATTTTATGAGTTGACGACGACCTCCGAAAACCCGCTGGTCAGGGGGCTGGGAAACCAACCCCACTGGCGCCCAGCGACCAGATGGCCAGACCTGCTGCTGGAGTAATCCAAGCAGCAAGAGAAGAAAAATTACGAAGCGTGAAGACGTGAAGACGAACAAAACGTGAGGACCACAACGACAAATTGCGATCTCTGACGCAGGAACAGCAGGCCCTGCTTAACCTGCCCAAAACGTGCAGTGAATGCACGAGATGTCACGCACGACGACGACGGATGACTCAGCCTAACAAATTGGTGCCTGCTCAAATTTATCGGTCGAAATGGCACTTGAATCTTACTTTATTTATTTATTTATTTATTGTTCCGTGGGACCAAATTAAGGAGAAGTCTCCATGGTCATGGAACAAGCCAATACATGAAATTATAACACGATATTAGAAACAGATAAAATGAAATACAAAAAAATCATATTCAGCTGACAAGTCGTAAATTTAAATAAAGAAAATCAACAATGTAACACTGGAGTTTGCTTAATTTTTTAGCTCTTCCAGGAGCTCCTCGACAGAATAGGAGGAGTGAGCCATGAGGAAAGTCTTCAGTTTGGACTTAAAAGCGTTTGGGCAACTGCTAAGATTTTTGAGTTCTTGTGGTAGCTTATTGAAAATGGATGCAGCAGAATACTGCACTCCTTTCTGCACAAGAGTCAACGAAGTGCATTCCACATGCAGATTAGATTTTTGCCTAGTATTAACTGAGTGAAATCTTCTAACTCTTGGGAATAGGCTAATATTGCTAACAACAAACGACTTTTAGAAAATATATACTGTGAGGGCAATGTCAGAATTCCCAGACTATTGACTAGGGGTCGACAAGAGATTCTCGAACTTACACCACATATAGCTCGAACAGCCCGTTTTTGAGCCAAAAACACCCTTTTTGAATCAGAACAATCACAAAAAAAAAAATACCATACGACATAAGCGTATGAAAATATGCGAAGTAGACTACTTTTCGTGTTGAACTGTCACTTATTTCAGATACTGTTCTAATGGTAAATAAAGCAGCATTTAGTTTCTGAACAAGATCCTGGACATGGGCTTTTCACAACAGCTTACTATGTATCCGAACGCCTAGGAGCTTGAACTGTTCCGTCTCGCTTATAATATGCCCATTCTGTCTGATCAATATATCGGTTCTTGTTGAATTGTGAGTTAGAAACTGCAAAACCTGAGTCTTACTATTATTTAGCACCAAATTATTTTCCACAAGCCACGAACTTATTTCATGAACTACATTATTTGGTAGTGTTTCAATATTCCACACAAGAGCCTTCACTATCAAGCTGGTGTCATCAGCAAACAGAAATATTTTTGAATCACCTGTAATACTACCTTCTCGATAACTTTAGCATACACCGATGGCATAGAAGTAGGTCTATAATCGTCAACATTATCCCTGTCTCCCTTTTTATAAAGTGGCACACTCGTCTAGTATTTGCACTACGTGCTCAAATCATGGATATGACTGCTTCAAAATTTGTTTTCAAAGTCCGACATCAGTTACGTTGTACACAATCACATCACGCAACATAACGTCTGAATATAAAGCACAAGTACATTTGAATTTGCATTTACTCGTCATATCCTGCAAATCTGTTTCTCGCTCACGATGAGTTAGTTCCGGCCATTTCTTGCAATTACAGAATTGATACGTAGCTGGTACCAGGTTCACTCGTTGGACATAAAAGTTAGTTAGCGAATTTACGACCTGATCATTGAATGTTCACTCGGAGTTGTGTTAGGGAACAGTTTTTGGATGAGGCAAAACACTGCACTTCCTACCGTTGACAAAAAGTAATGTAGTTTAACGGTATCTGGAACGTTGTAAGCAATTACTTGAGCTTCAAACTGTTGCAACCACACGAACCATTCTTCGTCTTTTGCATTAAACTGACGAAAAGGCGATCAGGCACTCAGAGCTACAGTTGTATTGTGTACTGTATAGTCTCTGGAGTCGCCAGGAGTTGCTGTGCAGTGTCTAGCAATGAAGCAATCTGCTCGATCTGAAACTGAAACATCTGTCTAAGCTGCGCTACATCAGTCGCTTGCAGCGGAGGCACCTGAGGAGGGAGTGGGTGAGGTGGGTTGCTCATTGCTATAAACAAACAAAGCAAGCAATAAAAATAAGCACACAAGCAAAAAGGAATTTATATTCTTCTTGGTTTTGGTAGAACAAAGTTTTTGTACCTAGTTTGCTTCATATCCATTTTCGACCGCTGTATACTCTAACTTAATAAGCTCTGTAGCAATAGCGGAAAGGGTTAGGAGTCCTCAAGAACACAGTCGGTCATAGTGTGAAAGTACACCAATTTGTATTCAAAGGAGTGACAAGAAGGGGCATGAATAATGTTGTATGTTGTGGTGAGCTTTCTGTAAACATCAAAGTTAATTTTTCCATTTACTAAAAGTAGTTTCTGGTCCAGAAAACTAAATTAATCATGTTGATTTTCTATTTGATACGTAAATGTAATTTTAGGATGACAGCAGTTTAGTGATTCACTAAATAATTTCATGTCCTTCACATTTCCTTTCAATGCAAGGATGGTATCATCAACATATCTACTGTAGAAAAAAATACTGTTGGCTGAAGTGGTTCCTGATCTGAATGGTTGACTTCTATTTGTGCACCGAATATTTGTGTTCAAACGCGTATGAATATGAAGTACTTAATCCTGAAGCTAGAAATAATATTTCGTATTTCAGAACGACAGCAAAGACAGACAGGGGAGATTTTCGGAATTTTTGGAAAGTTAGGATGGTTTGTTTCAGACCAATGGTTTATCTTTATTGGACGTGATTAGAAAATAATGTAACTGCGAGTGTTAGATGTAAGTTGAAGTAATATCGTGCGTTACTCTCTGAGGTGACATTATTTTAGGAAGCCGTGCGAAGATTTTTAGTTGTATCAAGCTCTTTCCCATTGGTGAATAAATTTACGTGCAGCCTTTGTCACAGTGAGCATGAGATCTTGAACCGTTTTTAATTTCAGGATTGCGTGCGTGCTGTATACACTTGTGTGTGAAATTCATTTTTCATCTCATTTTCAGTAAATTAAATTTTTTGATAGAATGAGAGTGCTTTGTTCATTCCTAATTCCATATTGCGAGTGTGTTATATATACTTGGGTGTGAAATTAATTTTCTCTATAATTTTTATTATATTAAATTTTGAATACAATGAAAGTAAAACTCGGCTTCATATGTGTGGTGTCACCGCCAGACACCACACTTGCTAGGTGGTAGCATTTAAATCGCCCGCGGTCCGTTAGTATACGTCGGACCCGCGTGTAGCCACTGTCAGTGATTGCGGACCGAGTGCCGCCACACGGCAGGTCTAGTCTAGAGAGACTTCCTAGCACTCGCCCAAGTTGTACAGCCGACTTTGCTAGCGATGGTTCACTGTCTACATACGCTCTCATTTGCAGAGACGAAGTTTAGCATAGCCTTCAGCTACGTCATTTGCTACGACCTAGCAAGGCGCCATATTCATTACTATAATTACTTCCATAATGTATTCTGAACAGATAAAATTGTGAATCATGTACCATCAAGAGCGACGTTCATCATTAATGGATTAAATTAAGTATGAAACTAATTACGTCCGCTTCCTGAATTCTAATTCCTTGTCATGTTCCATACCTTACGTCAGTATAGTCCTTCCCTCCTCACGCCAGCCTGCGTAAGCTAAAACGCGTGCATTTCGGCCTCCACTAGTAGCACGGTGTTGGCTCTTCTGCCAACACAACAACATGCACCAGACACTTGGTGGGTTCAGCAGGAACAATCACCATTACTAATTGCATCAGTAGGAAAATTCGTGTGATTAAGTTAATTTACGTAAGTTATATCGTGTGAAGCTTTTGGTTTTGTACTACCTGAGCAAAATAAGGGTGATTACATTAGCCTTTGCCCATCGGTTCCAGAAGGCCGTATTGCTCTGGGAAATGCGCATGGTCGCTTCGGAGAGTAAAATTAACTTTGTCGGGGAAAATGTAGTGTAACGAATACTGAGACTGTGGAGGAAGTCTGGTCATGGTACATAATAGTGAGTACAAAGAAATACATAGAAAATAGTACCACGTGATGTTGTCACGTAGAAGAAGATGTAATTAGATGAATGACGAACACTAATTTCACTTAACGAAGCTTTATTCAGCACTTGCACATACAATGAACTGTCTCCGGCCACAACACGGACAGTATATATACGGCTACAGAACATTCCAGTACAATGATTTTTGACATTTGTGGATACTTCTAGAATGTAGTCGAACCGAATATAGAAATTAAAACTGTGCAGTTCACATGAGTTTTGATCTCACTAGCCTCCATGCAACAATTTACTGTCATAGCCACTTCACTGCGGTGCTACTCGGCTTGATCTGCGACATTTCTCCCTCCTTAAGAGAACAACGTCTCCTTGTTATCTAGTCCTAGTCTGGGAACGAGTCATCGGTCGTGCATACTCCGACTCGTAATGACAGATTCTCGCCCTTAGGACTTCTGTTGCCTCTACACTCATTGTCACCTTTCCGTTTGTTGCCTGTCGCTGAAGCTTCGAATTTACCCTGGGTTGCAGGATCCTTATAGGGCTTCATTCGAAGGAAGCAGACCGTATCTCTGATCTTTCGTCGTCTTCTGTCGGGATCGAAATCTTCAACTTCATAAGTAACATCAGGCAACGTCTTAACATTTTAGAGCCTTATAAGGTCCAAAGTAGCACCTGAGGAGCTTCGCAGAGAGACCAACCTTCCGAACAGGAGTGAAGATCCAGACGAGGTCATCAGGCTGGTAGACAACAGGGCGGGGGCTCGCGTCATACCTTCGGCGGTAGTTTTCTTGAGCCTGCAACGTACGGAGTCGGGCTACCTGCCGAGCTTCCTCATCTCTGGTAAACACCTGGAAGGTGTAGTCGTCGTCCACGTCATGAGGATGTAACGGAAACACAGTGTCCATCGTCGTAGTCGCCTCACGCCCATGCACCAGGAAAAATGGCGTGTCTTGTTTGGCGGTGTTGTAGGCAAACGTTACGAAAGGTAGCATCTCACCCAGTTGCTCTGCTCAACATTGACTAACATTGATAGCATGTCGGGAAAGGTCTTATCAAGGTGTTCAGTAAGCCCGTTAGTATGCTGATGGTAGGCAGTCGTCATGTGATGAGTAATGTTGCACTGACGGTTCATCTCTGTTACAAGATTAGATTGCAAAACTTTCCCTCGGTCCGTAATTAACGACCTTGGGGCACCGTGTTTTAATACAATGTCTTCCACAGTGAATTTGGCTACCTCGGATGCTTTGGCTGTTTTCACGGGTTTTGTAATGGCATAGCGTATCGGCTTTTGTAATGTCATTGCATGGCAGATAATCAGTGCAAACAATAATCCATCTATTACCACTAGCAGACGTTGGAAATCGTCCAAGGAGGTCAATCCCAACATGCTGGAAAGGCGTTTCGACAGGTGGAATTGATGTGAGTCAGCGAGGTGGTTTCTGATGAATTGCCTTTCTCCTCTGGCACTCTCGACAATGCGACACATTGTGACGGACACTCCTAAATAAACCTGGCCATAAAAATCTCTTGCGGATTCTGTCGTATGACGTAATAAAACCTAAATGTCCGACCTCAGGTGTGTCATGAATTTCTGTAGAACATCTAAGTGCTTGTGTTTAGGAATTACTGGTAGCCACCTCTTTCCAAACGGATCAAAGTTTTTCTTGCAAAGTAATCCATGAATTACCTTAAATTGCCCTTTCACATCCTCTGACCGATTTAAGGTAAGCATAATTTGAGATATCTTGGTGTCCTTCTACTGTTGAGCACGGAGATCCTGGAGTGCAGCAAGACAGTCACTATCTTAATGAAAGTCTTGATAGTCTTGCACAGGGTTTCTTGAGAGACAATTGGCATCTTGGTGTTTTCTTCCACTTTTGTGCACTGTGGTAATGTCATACTCTTGAAGACATAGTGCCCACTTGGCGAGTCGTCCTGTTGGATCCTTAAGACCTGTCAACCACCAAAGTGAATGATGGTATTTAAAAACTGTGAATGGCCTTCAATATACTGTCGAAATCAGCACATGGCCCATATCACAGCAAAACATTCTCTTTCTGCAGTTGCATAGTTTCTCTCGGCTTTTGTAAGTGTTCTAGAAACATAGGCTAGAACCTTCTCTTTTCCATCCGAAATTTGCACCAGAACAGCATAGATCCCATACCCGCTGGCATCCGTGTGTAGTTCTGTAGGTGCTCTCTCGTCATACAGACCAAGTACAGGGTCAGTCGTCAGAGCTTTTCGCAGCACATCGAAAGAACGTTGTTGAGCACCATCCCAGCTAAATTTAGCATCAACTTGTAACAACTCTTGGAGTGGCCTGATGAAACGACGATAATAAGAACACAATCCGAGGAAGCTTCTTACATGTCTAATACTTTTAGGAATAGGAAATTCCCCTATAGATCTCACCTTTTCTGGGTCTGGCCGCACACCTTCGTTTGACACAAAGTGTCCAAGTACTTTGATTTCTTTTGTTCCAAAGAGACACTTTCTTCGATTAAGTCTCAGTCCAAGTACTTTGATTTCTTTTGCTGCAAAGAGACACTTTCTCCGATTAAGTCTCAGTCCACATTGTTGGAGCCACTTAAGAACAACCTTCAGTCTTTTTATATGTTCATTAAATGTTTCTGAGAACCCTATAATGTCATCTAAATAACAAAGACACATCGTCCATTTCAAGTGCGTTAGAAGATTATCCATCATCCGTTCAAAAGTTGCTGGTGCATTACTCTAACAAAACGGCATACCTTAAACTCGTACAAGCCCTCAGGGGGGATGAATGCAGTTTCCTCACGATCAGCCTCATCCACTTCGATTTGCCAGTATCTCGAGTACATGTCCATAGCTGAGAAAAACGTAGCCCCCTTCAGACAATCTGGTGTATCGTCAAGCTTCCTGTAATCAACACAAAAGCGCCAACTGCCATCCTCCTTCATGACGAGGACCACTGGTGACGACCAAGGGCTCTGTGGAGGCTGAATGATGTCATTCTTCATCATTTTCTCTACCTCCTCTCGAATTATTCGACATTCCCATGGTGACACACGGTATGCTCTCTGGCTTATTGGTTATTGGTCTCCAGTGCTAACCCGGTGCTTCACCGTCGATTTGTCTAATTTGCTCTTCATATGTGGGTTGAAGCATTCAGAGAACTCTTGAAGAGACGCAAGTAGCTTCTTCTGTTGTTCCTTAGTGAGATCTGCTGATAGTCGAGTTAGAAGATCTTGTAGAGGCAGCGCTAATTTCGCCCACAGACTCGGCATGAGAGGTTTCTGTGACGCTCAGCTGTTTGCTACGCACATGCGTCTTGGAAGGATCTGACGTTCTCGGCCACATTAAGTATCCACAATTCACCGAATCCGTTCTTAAACGAGACGACAGAGGCTGGGATGACCAAGTTATTCTTCAGTGGTATTATTCTCTTACATTCCGCTGCGAGATCCATGGGTTGATGCATGGCGTGCCACGTGACAGTTACCTTTCTAGTGCTGACTGCAGGAATGATCACTTCATCCACCATACATAGTCTCCACACACTCAGATGCGCATCTTCCTGTCCACAGTATCTCATCTCGTCTAGCATAATCTTCGAGCGAGCACAGTTTATAATTGCCTGAGAGTCTTTCAAAAAGTCGCATCCGAGAATGACGTCATGACTACACTCTTGTAAGACGATGAATCCTAAGGGCTGTCTATGGCAACTGTTACCAACACCAATGGTACTTCTTCCTGTAGGTTTTACATATTTCCCATTAACCACCTTCAGCACACATGTTTTGCTGTCGACGAATACGGTTTTCTGCAACTGGCGACGGTACTTCTCCGAAATAACCGAATACGATGCTCCAGAGTCCACAAGACCTTGGGTTGGTCGACAATCAATGAGGATATAGACGTAGTTTCCTATCATTTTCGTAGTGATCCACAGCGGAGGATATTTCTCTTCGGCGACCTCACCTCCAAGGAAGGTCGCACCCGTTAGTTTTCCAGGTTGCGGCGGCTAGGAGATTGGCTGGAGCTTCTAAAAGGCGATGGAGATGTTGATCGGCGTGTTGGGGAGCGTCCTCTCCAGCGGTTACCTTATGGCGATGGTGACCTACGTTAGCCTGCGCCCACATCTTCTTATTCATCTTCGTCATCTCGGAGTTGGCGTCGGCTAAGATCGGTCTGCTGTCTTCTGACGCGGCCGTCATGAAATATCGACCGCCTCTCTCGACAACAGCGCACCAGACGTCACGGTCCTCCACAGTGGAAACATACTGGTTGGTTATCCTGGGTCCTCCAGACGTCTGTCTTCCTTGGAGCCCAAACAGGTTCCTCATGCGGCATTGTAGGAACGTAACCCCTCCTGGGTCTCGACTTTTTCACCGTTTTAAAGGGAAATGAAGTACGAGAGATTGGGTTCAATGTCTGTTCCACTTCCTCCCTTATAACCTCTTGAAGCGTCTCAGTTTTTTGCTCCCCGTGCAATCGAAGTGCCTTTTGAAATTCCTCTCCTACTATCTGACGGAGAAAACTTGTCAAATCAGTTGCCTTCTCCATCACAGACATTGGTACGACATTTGGAAGCCGTTCAAACTTCTTGCCTATAATTTTTTCAAATGTATTGTCTCGATATACTGGCACCATTTTATGAAGTCGTGTGCTGTCGGAACCTCCTTCAGGATTAGGGCTTGATACATGTCCTCAGCAACACCCTTCATGTGATGTGCAACCTTATCTTCCTCCTTCATTCTAGGATCCACTTTACTAATAAGTTATATCTTGAAACTCTTCCTAGATACACTTTCCAGTACATCTACTATGTTACGACTTATCTCATCTAAATTGAAGCTACTTTAAAATAAAATAGAATAATCAATAATGAGAGCGACGGACGATGTGTACACATCTCAGGGCCAATATCTGTTAAATTAAATAAATTAAATTACTATCAAATCCACCTTCATTAACAGCATTTCACTATCAAATCCGTTATAAACAAAAATCTATTGTAACCCACCTCCTCTTAACTATAAGCTGCACCTTGACCTGAAATATTTTATAATTATAAATCTTGAGAATTATAACTCTAAAAAGATTCTCTGATAATGGGAATATACAAACAAATAAATTAAATAGAGTAAATTGTGTATTATCAATCACGGGGTAAGTTCCTCTGAATGGCATGAGATACCGCAAAATTCTTTGGGTTTAAAGACCTTAACTAATAGTACCCTGGTAAATATAATTAACATTTAAAATAATAGGGTATCTAATCCTAGTTTATTATTTAAATTTCACAGATTCATAATAAGAGCCAAAAATAAATTTTAACATTTCACCTTACAAATTTATATTTTAACCCTAATAATATAAACAACTGTTTTAACCAATAATATTCACTTGTACCAATCATATAACCGCGGCTGCTGGCACGAATTATGCCGATACTAAATCAATTGCTAAATACAAAATCACTTGATAATTAAATCAAATTACTGCAAAAAGAACATTTAGTCTAACAATACTTACATATAATACAAAGAAAAAGTGAATAAACGAGCAAGAATAAAACTTTTAAAAATAAAAAATAAGAAATTTTTAAATTTATTTAAACAGGAAAAAATAAAAGATTCAATTATTTAAAGAAAAAAAAGAAAGAAACCACAAACATTAACAAAAAAGAGAAACGCAATCCCCCTTATGACCACAACTACTTCTCTATTATATATAATTAAAGATTAATATGGAATATGTATAGCAATAAATGTATGATAATCTTTCTTATTTAATCTTACTTTTCACTAATAAATAAAGAAAGATTAAATAATATAATAAATATATTTTATACAATTATGTAATTTAATGTAATATGTTATTAATATGAATTCTTTTTTATATTAAGTTAACTTATATATTTATTAGTTAAATAATCTAATTATATATAATTTATTCAATTATATTATTATAATTAATATAATTATTTATATTAAAATAATATTTTATATGTCAAATTAAAAATTTTATTATTATATCCAATTATAATAATATTAAATATTAAATTACATATTATTATATATATTCTAGTATAATAACCTATTTTAAGCTACACAAATAGGTAGCTATAATCCTAGGTAAATGAATGTATTCAAATAATCACTTAATAATAATAAAATAAACTTATATGTATTTAAATGTAATATATTAATATATTTATATATATATATATATATATATATATATATATATATATATATATATATACACAAAATTAAAGGGAACATGATAAATTAATCCTAAATAAACAAAATAATACATAAAAGAATTTCAAAAAAAACTTTCAATTTATATATTAAATAAATGAACTGCCTGATTAAAGGGTTACCTTGATAGGGTAAATAAAGTAAATAAAATTACCTTCATTAAAATTACATGTGATAGAATTAAACTACCTCCTTTAGTATCAAACACTAACTTGCATCATACATCTTAATGTAAAAAGGTAAGCTTACCAAGCTAATGGGTTCATACCCCATTTATAGAGGTATCAATCCTCTCCTTTTTGATGACCAACAACTCTGCAAAACTTCTCTTCCTATCAACATTAATGATAGGAACGATCCTGTCCATTTCATCAAATTCCTGATTTGGGGTTTGAATAGGACTTGAGATCAACTTACTTTCATTTATTCCGCTCCTAACAAGAAATAAAAATATAATTATAAACGAATCATCAATTAAATATTTTATTGTCCACCAATAGCATCGGCAATACTATTATTTTCAATTTTGCTAATTCAAATAAAATATCCAATGGGTTGGGAAATAGAATTTATCCCATCAATAATAATTAGATCTAGATTGTTATTAAAGATTGGAGCTGCACCTTTCCATTTCTGATTTCCAGAAGTAATGGGAGCCTCAAGATGAAATAATTGTTTAACATTAATAACATGACAAAAAATTGCCCCAATAATGGTCTTATCCTATTGTATTCAATTAAGAACTTTCTTTTGAACAATTATTATCTTAAGAATTATTATTGGGGCAATAGGAGGTTTAAATCAAACATCCCTACGATAACTTTTAGCATACTCATCAATTAGACACTTAGGTTGAATAATTAGATCATTAACAGTCAGAGAAAACATCTGAAAAATATACTACATTATTTACTCACTATTAAGATTAATTATAGTTTTATTATTTAAGCAAATAAATTTATTATTCATAAACCAAATTTATTCAGCCAGAAATATAAAAACCGAAATTAAATTCAGAGTATTTTTATCCTTACTATCTTTAGGTGGCCTACCACCATTCCTTGGATTTTTACCAAAATGAATTGTAATACAATCGTTAATAGAAAACAATATAACAACTATTATAGCTATCATAGTCATATTAACTACAATTACACTCTACTATTACATACGTATTAGATTCTCAGCCCTAATTATATCATACACAGAAAATTCATGATCTATAAAGATAAAGTCCCAAAAATCAAGAATCATTCTTCTTATAACAGTAATAATTTCAACAATACGATTGATTTCAACATCAACCTTAATTTCATTATACTAAGGACTTAAGTTAATCAAACTAATAACCTTCAAAGTTATAATTAAAAGAATGATTTTTTTGGCCTTAGTAAAATTTTACACCTCTAGAATTGCAGACTAGAATCATAATTGAATATAAGACCTAAATATGGTAAGAGAGAAAACATCTCATAAGTAGATTTACCGTCTACCACCTAAGATTCAGCCATCTCACCACAAAAATGATTATTCTCAACAAACCATAAGGACATTGGTACTTTATACTTCCTATTTGGAGCATGAGCAGTAATAGTAGGAACATCAATAAGAATACTTATTCGTGCTGAACTTGGTCAGCCAGGATCTCTAATTGGGGATGACCAGATTTATAATGTTATTATTACAGCTCACACATTCGTAATAATTTTCTTTATAGCAATACCTATTATAATAGGTGGATTTGGTAATTCACTTGTTCCACTAATAATCGGTGCACCAGATATAGCATTTCCACGAATAAATACTATAAGTTTTTGATTACTACCACCTTCACCAACCCTTCTTCTTACATCTTCTATAGTAGATAATGGTGCTGGTACAGGATGAACAGTTTACCCTCCTCTAGCAGGAACTATTGCACACGGGGGGTGCATCTGTAGATCTAGCTATTTTTTCACTACACTTAGCAGGTGTATCATCTATTCTTGGTGCAGTAAATTTCATTACAACAGCAATTAATATACGATCAGAAAGTATAACTTTAGATCAAACACCTTTATTTTTATGATCTGTAGCTATTACAGCCCTACTTCTCCTTCTTTCACTTCCAGTTTTAGCAGGAGCTATTACTATATTATTAACAGACCGAAATTTAAGTACATCATTCTTTGACCCTGCAGGAGGGGGTGACCTAATTCTATATCAACATCTATTTTGATTCTTTGGACACCCAGAAGTTTATATTTTAATTCTACCAGGGTTCGGAATTATTTCACACATTGTATGTCAAGAAAGAAGAAAAATTGAATCATTTGGAACATTAGGTATAATTTATGCTATATTATCAATTGAACTAATAGGATTTATTGTATGAGCACATCATATATTTACAGTAGGAATGGATGTTGACACATGAGCATATTTTACATCAGCAACAATAATTATTGCTGTACCTACAGGAATTAAGGTATTTAGATGATTAGCTACATTATATGGAACTAAATTCAAGTTCAATCCACCATTATTATGAGCTCTAGGATTTATTTTCCTATTTAAAATTGGTGGATTAACAGGATTAGTATTAGCAAATTCATCACTTGATATTGTATTACATGATACAAATTATGTAGTTGCCCACTTCCATTATGTATTATCTATAGGAGCAGTATTTGCAATTATAGGGGGTGTTATTCAATGAGATCCACTATTCACAGGATTAACTATAAATAATACATGATTAAAAATCCAATTTACAACTATATTCATTGGAGTAAACTTAACATTCTTTCCTCAACACTTCTTAGGATTAGCAGGAATACCTCGACGATACTCAGATTACCCAGACGCATATACATCATGAAATGTAGTATCAAGAATTGGGTCTACAATTTCTATTGTAGGAATTATTATATTCATTGTAATTATATGAGAAAGAATGGTTACAAACCGAGCAATTATATTTAGAGCTAACATAAGAAGATCAACAGAATGACTACAAAATAACCCTCCTGCAGAACATAGTTACTCAGAATTACCATTAATCTCTAGATTCTAATATGGCAGATTAGTGCAGTAGATTTAAGCTCGACAAATAAAGGTTTGACCTTTTATTAGAAAATATTTAAATGGCAACATGATCAAATTTATCTCTTCAAGATGGAGCTTCACCATTAATGGAGCAACTATCATTCTTTCATGATCATACTATGGTCATATTATTATTAATTACAGTAATTGTAGGTTATGCCTTAAGTTATATATTATTTATTGCCTATACTAACCGTAATATACTCCATGGACATTTAATTGAAACAATCTGAACAGCTTTACCAGCAATTACACTAATTTTTATTGCCCTTCCATCATTATGACTATTATATTTACTTGATGATTCAGTAGATGCAATAATTACAATTAAAACCATTGAACGACAATGATATTGAAGATATGAATATTCAGACTTTATAGACGTAGAATTTGACACTTATATAACACCAGAACAAGACTTAGAAAATGACGGATTTCGACTTCTAGATGTAGATAACCGAACAATCCTACCAATAAATACAGAAGTACGAGTATTAACAAAAGCATCAGATGTTCTACACTCATGAGCAGTTCCTGCATTAGGGGTTAAAATTGATGCAACGCCAGGTCGATTAAATCAAGGAACATTTACAATAAATCGACCTGGATTATTCTTTGGACAATGCTCAGAAATCTGTGGAGCAAACCACAGATTTATACCAATTGTAATTGAAAGAACTTCAGTAAATTTATTTATTAAGTGATTATCTAAGATAATTTAAGGAGTTAGTTAAAATAAATAAGATTAGAGTGTCAATCTAAAATAACTAAACAAATTAGTACACCTTGAAATTCATCAGATGACTGAAAGTAAGTAATGATCTCTTAAACCAAATAATAGTAAATTAACGACTACTTCTGATGGGGAAATTATATCCAAATCCCTCAAATATCCCCTCTTATATGATTCTCACTATTCATCATATTTTCAACTACATTAATCTTGTTTAATCAAATAAACTTCTTCTCATTTAAGCCTAATCTTATTAAAAGAGCAGAAAAAGGAACAATTGAAATAAAAAACTTAAATTGAAAATTATAACAAATTTATTCTCAGCATTTGACCCATCAACTAACATCTTTAATTTAACATTAAATTGAACTAGAACATTTCTAGGACTATTATTAATCCCATCATTATTTTGACTTACACCATCACGAATTAACATTATCTGAAATAAACTAAATTTAACCTTACATAATGAATTTAAAACACTACTCGGACCAAAATCATTTAATGGAACAACATTCATTTTCATCTCAATTTTTATTATAATATTATTTAACAATTTTATAGGATTATTCCCTTATATTTTTGCTAGAACAAGACATTTAGCATTAAGATTTGCAATTGCCCTACCTATATGACTAAGATTTATATTATTTGGATGAATTAATCATACTAATCATATATTTACACACCTTGTACCACAAGGTACACCGCCTGCATTAATATCATTTATAGTACTAATTGAAACAATTAGTAATGTCATTCGACCAGGTACATTAGCAGTACGATTAGCACCAAATATAATTGCAGGACACTTATTATTAACCTTATTAGGAAACACAGGACCATCTATAACAATAAACTTAATCTCATTACTAATTATTGGGCAAATACTTCTATTAATTCTAGAATCAGCAGTAGCAATAATTCAAGCCTATATTTTCTCAATTTTAAGAACTTTATATTCTAGAGAAGTATATTAAACCTATGTTAACAACTCACTCAAACCACCCATTCCACTTAGTAGACTATAGACCTTGACCATTAACAAGAGCAATTGTAACAATGGTCCTAGTATCAGGACTAGCAAAATGATTCCACCTATTTAACATTAACTTATTCATAATTGGATTTGGAATTACCCTACTAACTATAATTCAATGATGACGAGATGTAGTACGAGAAGGAACATATCAAGGACTACATACAGGATTTGTATCAATTGGATTACAATGAGGAACAATTTTATTTATTGCATCAGAGGTACTATTCTTCGTTTCATTTTTTTGAGCATTCTTTAGAAGAAGATTAGCACCAACAATTGAACTAGGAATACTATGACCTCCAATAGGAATTCAACCCTTCAACCCTATACAAATTCCATTACTTAATACAGCTATCCTTTTAGCATCAGGAGTAACAGTAACATGAGCACATCAAAGTTTAATAGAATCTAATCATACTCAAGCACTACAAGGATTATTCTTCACAGTATTATTAGGACTATACTTTACAATACTTCAAGCATATGAATATTGAGAAGCACCTTTTACCATTGCAGATGCAGTTTATGGATCAACATTCTTTGTTGCAACAGGATTCCATGGTTTACACGTAATTATTGGGACAATCTTTTTATCAACATGTCTACTTCGACACTCAATAAATCAATTCTCATCAAGACACCACTTTGGATTTGAAGCAGCAGCATGATACTGACACTTCGTAGACGTAGTATGATTATTCTTATATATTTCTATTTATTGATGAGGTAGATAACTGTTTTTCTAGTATAAATAGTACATTTGACTTCCAATCAGAAAGCTTGATATAAATCAAGAAAAACAATTCTAATTCAATCTACAAGAGTTTTCATTAGATTTATTATTCCAATAATTGTTATAATCCTTGCAACAACACTATCAAAAAAATTAATTAATGATCGAGAAAAAAGATCACCATTTGAATGTGGGTTTGTTCCAAAAAGATCAGCACGAATACCATTCTCACTATGATTCTTCCTAATCGCAGTAATCTTTTTAATTTTTGATGTAGAAATTGCACTAATTCTACCAATTTTAATTATTTTTAAAACATCAGACATTATAATCTGAACAGTATCAACAATATTTTTTATTCTAGTCCTACTAGGTGGACTACACTATGAATGAAATCAAGGAGCATTACAGTGAGCAGAATAAAGGGTTGTACTTAAATATAACATTTGAGTTGCATTCAAAAAGTATTGATATAATCAATCAACCATAAATAGAACAAGAAGCGAAATATTGCAATCAGTTTCGACATGGAAGATTGGTGTGTACTACCCTTATTCTTATTAATTAAAGCTAAAAAGAGGTGTATTACTGTTAATAATATAATTGAACTATAATAGTTCCAATTAAGGAAATGTAAAGCCAATATGAAAGCTGCTAACTTTTTATATTAGCGGTTAAACTCCGTTAACATTTCTAAAATTTATATAGTTTAAATAAAGCATTACATTTTCACTGTAAAAATAATATATCTATATTTATAAATACCTAAAAGTAAAAATACTTCCTTAACATCTTCAGTGTCATGCTCTAATTATAAGCTATTTAAGTAAACGAAAAATAATATTACCAAAATAAATATTCAAAAAATAAAAGTTAAAAGATAAATCTTGAAATTAGAATCATATCAACCCTGAATATAACCAAATAATAAATAAATAATCTATATAAACCTTGACCACCAAGTAATTCACCTCAACCTTAATCAAATGACTTAGATGAATAATAACTTATTTTTAAAGGAATATATCTAATAAACTTGGTTGAAAGAAAAGGTATAAATCATATAGAACCGGCAAATCTGACAAAAGAAAGTATACTTAAAGAAAATAAATTATGAGAAAAATCAAAATTAGAAATAAGAAAACCTAAATAAGCACCTAAAATAACAACTGTAATAGTTAAAAACTTTAAATAATAAGGCAAAGCAATCACATGAGGAATAGGAAAAATTAATCAAGATAAAAGACTACCACCAAAAACAGCAACAAACAATAGACCAATTATTCCAAACGAAATACAATAACCCGTATCAGCAAAAGAAAATCTAGAATAAAAATTATTATCACCAGATATTGAATAATAAAACAAGCGAAAAGAATAAGAAGCAGTTAAAACAGTAAAAAAAAAATAAAGAAAAAAATTAAACAATTAATTCATCTCAGACAAACCATCTCAAGAATTAAATCCTTTGAATAAAATCCTGCTAAAAAGGTATACCACACAAAGATAAACTAGAAACATTAAAACAAACTGAAGTTTAATGTATAAAATTAACAATTGATCCTATAAAACGAATATCCTGAGAATCCTTTAAATTATGAATCATTGAACCTGCACAAATAAGTAACAATGCCTTAAATAAAGCATGAGCCAATAGATGAAAAAATGCAAGCTTTGGATAACCCATAGCTAAAATTCATATTATTAAACCAAGTTGTCTTAAAGTAGAAAGAGCAATAATCTTCTTCAAATCAAATTCAAAATTAGCGGCCAATCCAGCCATAAATATAGTTATACAACCAATTAAAAGTAAAAATCAACCACAATATAAGTATCTAATATTGGTCTAAAACGAATTAATAAATAAACACCAGCAGTAACAAGAGTAGAAGAATGAACTAAAGCAGAAACAGGAGTAGGAGCTGCTATAGCAGCAGGAAGTCAAGAAGAAAAAGGAATCTGAGCTCTCTTAGTTATAGCTGCCAAAACAATTAATATAGTAATGAGCTTTATTTCAAAAGAATTAGAAATAAAATCATAATAATAAATATAATTTCAACCACTGAAATTTAATATTCAAGCAATAGAAATCACAATAGCAACATCACCAATACGATTGGAAAGTGCAGTTAATATACCCACACTATAAGATTTTTCATTTTGATAATAAATAACTAAACAATAAGAAACTAAACCTAAACCATCCCAACCTAATGAAATTCTAATTAATTAGGGCTAATAATTAAAAAACTTGTAGAAAGAATAAATATTAAAACAATAATAATAAATCGATTTATGTTCTTTTCGCCAGACATATAATCCTCTCTACAATAAATAACCAAAGAAGAAATATATATAACAAAAGACATAAGAGATATTCAATCCAAAATTAAGGTTATAACAACTATAGAACCATTTAAATTGAAAAGCTCTCACTCAACAAAAACACTATAATCAATTATTAAATAATAAATACCTAAAATAAAAATTATAGTTCTCGAAAAAAAACAAAGAAAAAAACTCAAAGAACAAATAGAAAATAAATTCATGGCCTAAGATGAAAAACTTCATATCATTGATTCCACAAAACAACATTTTTAATTAAAATACTTAAGCAAACTAAACAAAGAAATATTCAACCTTTAAACAGAGAATATTTAAAGGCAATCAATGTAAAAGTAAAAGATTATACGAAAATAACCAAGAGAACAAGTATAAACACCAGAATAATAATTACCATGCTGAGAATAAGAATATATATATAAAGTATAAACAGCTCTAAAAAAGATAAAAAAATTAAAGCAAAAAATCTAAAAGAAGTTCAAGATATAATTCTATTTAATAATCTAATTTCACCTACCAAATTTAAAGAAGGAGGAGCAGCCATATTTGACAATCTTAAAAGAAATCATCATAAAGCCATTATTGGTATCAAATTGATTATACCCTTGTTAATTAATAATCTTTGCTACCTAAACTTTCATAAATAATATTAGATAAACAAAATATACCAGAAGAACATAAACCATGACCGACCATTAAAGAAAGAGAACCTACACAACCTCATCAATTCATATTCATTTTAACATTTCTTGGTGGTATATTAGTACTATTTATCTATATTATAAGAATTGCATCAAACGAAATATTTCAACCTAAATCAATTACTATAATTATTACATTAACAATGTGAGTATTTATCATATCAACATTAATTATTCTAGATATAACAATATTTATAGACTTTTTAAAAACACTGAAACTATAAATATTGATAATTCAATCAATTATCAAGAAATAACAATATCTTTAGAAAAATTATATAACAGACCAACATTAATTATTACAATAATAATAATAATTTATTTATTTTTAGCAGTACTAGCAGTTTTTAAAATCACTAATATTAATCAGGGACCTATTCGTAACATAAGATAAATCAGTAATGAATAAACCCTTACGATTAAGACATCCTTTAATAAAATTATTAATAACTCTTTAATTGACTTACCTGCTCCAACAAATATTTCATTTTGACGAAATTTTGGGTCCCTATTAGGGTTATGTTTGGTAATTCAAATCGTAACTGGACTATTTTTAACTATACATTATACATCAAATATTGAAATAGCATTTAGTAGTGTAGTACACATCTGCCGAGACGTAAATAATGGTTGAACCTTACATGCAAATGGAGCATTTTTTTTTTATTTGTATTTACTTACATGTAGGACGAGGAATTTACTATGGATCTTATATATATATATATATATATATATATATATATATATATATATATATATATATATATATATATATATATACATACCTGAATAATTGGTACAGTGATTTTATTTTTAGTTATAGCAACTGCATTTATAGGATATGTCTTACCCTGAGGTCAAATATCTTTTTGATGTGCAACAGTAATTACTAATTTATTATCAGCAATCCCATACTTAGGAACAGATTTAGTCCAATGAGTATGAGGAGGATTTGCTGTTGATAATGCAACATTAAATCGATTCTTCATATTCCATTTTGTATTACCATTTACCATTGCTGCTATAGCAGCAATTCATTTATTTTTTCTTCACCAAACAGGATCTAATAACCCTCTAGGGTTAAATGGAGATATTGAAAAAATCCCATTCCACCCATACTTTACTTTTAAGGATTCTGTTACATTTGTATTAATAACATCACTATTAATTATACTATGTTTAATCAATCCTTAAATATTAGGAGATCCAGACAACTCTGTACCTGCCAACCCATTAGTAACACCAATTCACATTCACCCAGAATGATATTTCTTATTTGCATATGCAATTTTACAATCAATTCCTAATAAGCTAGGAGGTGTTATTGCATTATTTTTATCAATTAGAATCTTAATAATCTTACCATTTTATAATAAAACACCATTCCAAGGTATTCAATTTTACCCTATTTACCAAATTTTATTCTGAATTATAGTAGTTGTAGTATGCTTACTAACGTGAATTGGTAAACGACCTGTTGAAGAACCTTATATTATAATAGGACAAATCTTAACAATTATCTACTTTACATACTTCTTAATTAATGTCTATGTTGCAAATGCATGAGATAAATTAATTAAGGAATAAAAAAAGTTAATTAGCTTAGGAAAAGCATATCTTTTGAAAACATAAAATTAGAAGTTTATCTCTTCTATTAACTTTTCTCAAAAAATTTCACTAAATAAATGAGATAAATAAAATCTTTAAACCAACAAAGAAAATAAAAAAATTTAAAGATAAAGGTAAAAAACTTTTTCAAGCTAAGTACATTAATTTATCATAACGAAACCGTGGTAATGTACCACGAACTCAAATAAAACCAAAAGATATAATAGCAAGCTTAATAAAAAATATAAAAGAATAAAAATCACCACCTAAAAAAATTAAAGCCAATAATATTCTTATGAAAACAATTCTAGTATATTCAGCTAAAAAAATTAAAGTAAAACCACCTGCACCATATTCAATATTAAATCCTGAAACTAACTCAGTAAGGCATACTACACTGGCTGAACACAAGTGCCCGTACAGCCCCTGTGTAACACGGAACTGAGCATCAGATATGACGAGAGTCTGCCCCGCCATTGCAAAAGCAGGCTGTTGTCAGTGCAATGACCGTTAGCAGAATATAGAATCGGTGGGTTCAGGAGGGTAATACGGAACGCCGTGCTGCATCCCAACGGCCTCGTATCACTAGCAGTCGAGATGACAGGCATCTTATCCGGATGGGTGTAATGGATGGGGCAGCCACATCTCGATCACTGGGTCAACAGATGGGGACGTTTGCAAGACAACAACCATCTGCACGAACAGTTCGACGACGTTTGCAGCAGCATCCACTATCAGGTCGGAGACCATGGCTGCGGTTACCCTTGACGCTGCATCACAGACAGGAGCGCCTGCGATGGTGTACTCAACGACGAACCTGGGTGCACGAATGGCAAAACGTCATTTTTTCGGATGTATCCAGGTACTGTTTACAGCATCATGATGGTCCCATCCGTGTTTGGCGTCATCGCGGTGAATGCACATTGGAAGCGAGTATTCGTATCACCCGGGGTGATGGTATGGGGTGCCATTGATACACGTCTCGGTCACCTCTTGTTCGCATTGACGGCACTTTGAACAGTGGACGTTATATTTAAGCTATGTTACGACCTGTTGCTCTACCCTTCATTCGATCCCTGCGAAGCCCTGCATTTCAGCAGGATAATGCACGACCGCATGTTGCAGGTCCTGTACTGGTCTTTCTGGATGCAGAAAATGTTCAAATGCTGCCCTGCCCATCACATTCTACATCTACATCTATATCTACATCCATACTCCGGAGGGTACCTTGAGTACCTCTAACGGTGCTCCCTTCTATTCCAGTCTCTTATTGTTCGTGGAAAGGAGGATTGTCGGTATGCCTCTGTGTGGGCTCTAATCTCTGCGATGTTATCCTCATGGTCTCTTCGCGAGATATACGTAGGAGAGAGCAATATACTGCTTGACTCCTTGGTGAAGGTATGTTCTGGAAACTTTAACAAAAGCCCGTACCGAACTACTGAGCGTATCTCCTGCAGAGTCTCCCACTCCAGTTTATCTATTATCTCCGTAACGCTTTCGCGATTACTAAATGATCCTGTAACGCAGCGCACTGCTCTCCGTTGGATCTTCTCTATCTCTTCTATCAACCCTATCTGGTACGGACCCCACAGTGGTGAGCAGTATTCAAGCACTGGGCGAACAAGCGTACTGTAACCTACTTCCTTTGTTTTCGGATTGCATTTCCTTAGGATTCTTCCAATGAATCTCAATCTGACATCTGCTTTACCGACGATCAACTTTATTTGATTATTCCATTTTAAATCACTCCTAATGCGTACTCCCAGATAATTTATGGACTTAACTGCAGTTGCTGACCTACTTTATTGTAGCTAAATGATAAGAGTTCTTTCTTTCTATGTATTCGCAGCCCTTTACACTTTTATACATTGAGATTCAATTGCCATTCCCTGCACCATGCGTCAATTCGCTGCAGATCCTCCTGCATTTCAGTACAATTTTCCATTGTTACAACCTCTCGATATACCACAGCATCATCCGCAAAAAGCGTCAGTGAACTTCCGATGTCATCCACAAGGTCATTTATGTATACTGTGAATAGCAACGGTCCTACGACACCCCCCTGCGGTACACCTGAAATCACTCTTACTTCGGAAGACTTCTCTCCATTGAGAATGACATGCTGCGTTCTGTTATCTAGGAACTCTTCAATCCAATCACATAATTGGTCTGATAGTCCATATGCTCTTACTTTGTTCATTAAACTACTGTGGGGAACTGTATCGAACGCCTTGCGGAAGTCAAGAAACACGGCATCTACCTGGGAACCCGGGTCTATTGCCCTCTGAGTCTCGTGGACGAATAGCGCTAGCTGGGTTTCACACGATCGTCTTTTTCGAAACCCATACTGATTCCTACAGAGTAGATTTCTAGTCTCCAGAAAAGTCAATATATTCCAACATAATACGTGTTTCAAAATTCTACAATGATAGACGTGAGAGATATAGGACTATAGTTCTGCAAATCTGTTCGACGTCCCTTCTTGAAACGTGGATGACCTGTGCCCTTTTCCTATCCTTTGGAACGCTGCGCTCTTCTAGAGACCTACGGTACACCGCTGCAAGAGGGGGGGCAAACTCCTTCGCGTACTCTGTGTAAAATCGAACTGGTATCCCATCAGGTCCAGCGGCCTTTCCTGTTTTGAATGAATTTAATTGTTTCTCTATCCCTGTGTCGTCTATTTCGATATCTACGATTTTTGTCATCTGTGCGACAATTTCGAGAAGGAACAACTGTGCAGCCTTCCTCTGTGAAACAGCTTTGGAAAAAGATATTTTGTACTTCGGCCTTTAGTATGTCATCCTCTGTTTCAGTACCGTTTTGGTCACAGACTGTCTGGACATTTTGTTTTGATCCACCTACCGCTTTGACATAAGACCAAAATTTCTTAGGATTTTCTGCCAAGTCAGTACATAGAACTTTACTTTCGAATTCACTGAACGCCTCTCGCATAGCCCTCCTCACACAACATTTCGCTTCGCGTAATTTTTGTTTGTGTGCAAGACTTTGGCTATGTTTATGTTTGCTGTGAAGTTCCCTTTGCTTCCGCAGCAGTTTTCTAACTCGGTTGTTGTACCACGCTGGCTTTTTTCCATCTCATACGATCTTGCTTGGCACATACTCATCTAACGCATATTGTACGATGGTTTTGAACTTTGTCCATTGATCCTCAACACTATCTGTACTCGAGACAAAACTTTTGTGTTGAGATCTCTCACCAATTGGAAAGGTCTGGTCAATGGTAGCCGAGCAACTGGCTCATCACATACGCCAGTCACTACTCTTGATGAACTGTAGAATCGTGTTGAAGCTGCATGGGCAGCTGTACCTGTACACGCCATCCAAGCTCTGTTTAACTCAATGCCCAGGCGTATCAAGGCCGTTATTAATGGCAAAAGTGGTTGTTCTGGGTACCGATTTCTCAGGATCCATGCACACAAATTGCGTGAAAATGTAACCACATGTCAGTTCTAGTATGATACATTTGTCGAATGCATACCATTTTATCATCTGCATTTCGTCTTTGTGTTGCAATTTTAATGGCCAGAAGTCTACAATAATCCACTGACAGGTTATACACCATGTGATGCGGTCTTTTCATAAGAAGAATATGAGTCACAGCGCGTAATGTGTCTCTTAAATGAGCGGCTGTGAAAATGGTGGCTATCTACATCGTGTGTTAATTTTTAATTTCACCGGCCCGGTATCGGGCTACATGCCGATATTCCGTGACCGTGTAATTTATTATAGAATTTCCGTAATTTTTTCAGGATTTTGATTTTTAGCTCGTTATCAGCACGTTCTCGTTGTATTAAAGTGAGGCAGCGTGAATTACGTACAGAAATATTGAGGAAAATCACTGGTTGAAAGTATTATGTATTGTTTTAGCAGCCAAGAAGTATCTCGAGCAACTAAGCAACATTACGTGCAGGTAAATCGACATTACAATTTACAAATGATATTACATGTTGTCACATGGCAGCGGCATTCATCTGGGTGTGCTGAGGCAACAACGAAATTCAGGGTAGGTAATGCAACGGCTTAAGGCAGTTTTTACCTGTTTGGATTTGAACCCTAGTGTTGGTCGAAGTCAAAATCAATTTAGGTGTTTACGAAAATTTTTCAGGCAAGTGTGGAATCGGATATTTAGTATATCAGCTCCTGCTTGTTCAACTAGACTTGACTGGACTTTCCAAACCCGTGTCAGGAGCCAGATAGAGCACTTTTGATATGCAATGGAGAGCTGTGGTTTGGCAGGTGTATTCGATCCAAAAACCCAGCAACAACTGCTCACAGCTCTTTAGAAAGACTGGAAACGGAATCCACCCTGAGTGTATCAGTATTTTTTGGAATGTTAAAAGAGTACCGACTCGCCCTGAGTTACACGGCGGCGTCGTTTGGAACGAACACCTATGAGTATGAACATTCTGGGTCACATATCGTGTTTAATCTCAGTTTCAATGCCATTATGCTGTTTAGCGAGTGTTTACATCGGCTTAAGTGAATGTGCGTCTAACGATGAGCCACTAAGGTGGCGTATTATGTAACAACCAAGGATCTAATCCACGACTGGCCACCCTGATTCATCTGTTGGCGTAATTCAAGTACAACAATTCTTTTTGAGAAGATAAGGCTGTATTTCTTGATTACCGAAAAGCATTTGACTACCACGTATACTCCTGTTGTCAAAAGTACGACCGTATGGCGTATCAGACGAAATAGGTGCTTGGACTTAAGATTTCTAGGCACAGAAGACGGAGCATGTCACTCTGGATAGAGAGTCATCTACAGATGCGTACGTAACTACTTATGTATCCCAGGGAGATTCCAGGGGTTCCTTGCCGTTGAGGTCTGTATTAATAACCTTGCAGGACTTAGTAACAGCAGTGTTATTCTGAAGATGGCGGACAATTGGATAGCAAAAATATTGAATCAAGTTGATTTTAGGGTCTGGCAGCAAACCAGATGACACTTTTAAAAGTTATTACGTCGGGGAAGCCTACGACATGAGGCAAGCACAGTGTGAATGAAGCTGCACAAATTTTCAGTGAGAGATTGATAATATTTCAAAGTGTTGCAAAGGTTGGCGATTTCCTTTAAATGTTTATAATTGTAAAAGTTTGCACCTCACAAAACGACTAAACAATGTATGCTTCAAATGTAACGCCAGTGAATCGCAGCTTAAGCCGGTAAACTTATACAAATACCTGGGTGTAACACTTAGCAGGGACATGAAATGGAGCTTTCATATACGCCCAGTTGTGGGTAAAGCAGATGGTTTCGCTTATTGGTAGAATACTAGAGAAATGTTGTCAATCTACAATGGAGAGGACCTTACAAATCTCTTGTGCGATCTATCCTAGAATGTTGGTTAAATATATGGGACCCGTTCCAAATAGGAAAGACGTGAACTAGGAGACCCTTGAAGACAGATGGAAACTACCCCAAGAAAGTCTACTGACAAAGTTCCAAGAACTGGCTTTAAATAATGACTCTAGGAATATTCTAAAACTCTCTACGTATAGGTCCCATGAGGATCGTCAGAAGAAGACTAGATTAATTACGACACATAAAGAGGCATTTAAACCATCATTCTTCCCCCACTTCATGAGTGAATATAATGGGGAAAAAAGCTAACTGAAACTGTAGGACGTACCAACTATATGCACCTCACAGTGGCTCGCATAGTATACATGTAGATGTTAGTGTAGTTGTAGACTTACTTGTCAGCCTATGACCTGCAGAATGTTGGGTTAGTCTTTACTTACATTGTTGTCAAAGGGACATTAGACTCCCCCCCCCCCCACCCCTCTCCCACCCGCCCCTGTACTCATGCCTAATGTTTCCTCTTTGTTTTTGTGGTAGTCAAATGTTCTTAGTAATCACGTGGTAAATTACGTCATTTTCGGAAGGTTGCTACTATAAAACAATAATCACAGAGTCTATCTCGGTTATTCACGTAATGATAGACAGGTAATTTCAAGGACAAAAAGAAGGACAGTATAAAAGTTTGTATCAGAGCTTATTAATTCTTTTAGTTGTTTATTCAATCAATGTCTAGCGTACCAGCCTGTTCCTCGACTTGGAAGAACAGACGTCGACAGAAATTGGAGTCGTATCACGCTACATAATATCCGGCTTGTTTGCGACTCAAACTTTCTGCCAGTCACCGCCTCATGGGCACGCGAAACTCTCATTACGAAACGACATACAGAATCGTGCGCTTGTGTCATACATAAAATACGTTTATATAGTACATGCGGCTCAAAATTAGGTATGAGTATGAAACAAGAATCGCAGTATAAATAACGCTTCGAGAGACATTTTAGAACCCAACAGTGCCTTTCTCTCCAGAAAGCTGCTAGCATTAGGGCTTAAAAATAGGGGCAGTTTCGCGTTTCTAATTAGCGGGTCAAAGGGACTTGGTTATTAACTTAAAAGTCAGATGAGCCGTGAACTTCAGGGCTGGCTCCACTAATGTACCCGTTAATTCAACAGCAAAGTAGCTCTCGCAATTACGGAGGTACCAGTCCTCCTAATCAAAGTTAAAGACATTAAAAAGTTTCTACCTAGATTGTTCGCTTTATCGATACGACGACAAGGCCGTTACAGCATCAATACCACTGCAAATGGTGGTCGTCAGCGCTACCTCGCAACTTTATTCTAACGACAGCCAAATGGTTTTCAGGAAAATAAGGTATTTGTACCCCATATGGCCTACATAAGAAAAGTTATGGTTCTATACTTTTGTGTTAAATTACGACACTTGGTTACAATCTAAAGTACATCAAATTGGACATGTAATATTGTGATGTGGAGCAAGTACTATCATTAGGCAAGCCAAAGTAACAAGTATAAAGAAAACTTGGTTCTGGGCACACTGAGTATACTTTGTTCCCAACGTGGAATATTTAATATTTTTTAGTAACAAATAAAAAATAATAGAATGTACTGGTATCGGATTTTCGATATGCATTACGTTTATTACACACAATATGAACTGAAAATATTCGTCTGATAAAGGTAATTTTAAGAAATGTAACTTACACAGATATAAAAAGAGGTAAATGCTTAAACAGCCCATTCGGGTCAGCCTCACAAAACTGTTTCCCAAACCTGGTGGATGACATCGGAAGTTCACTGAGGCTTTTTGCAGATGATGCTGTGGTGTATCGAGAGGTTGCAACAATGGAAAATTGTACTGAAATGCAGGAGGATCTGCAGCGAATTGACGCATGGTGCACGGAATGGCAATTGAATCTCAATGTAGACAAGTGTAATGTGATGCGAATACATAGAAAGATAGGTCCCTTATCATTTAGCTACAAAATAGCAGGTCAGCAACTGGAAGTAGTTAATTCCATAAATTATCTGGGAGTACTCATTAGGAGTGATTTAAAATGGAATGATCATATAAAGTTGATCGTCGGTAAAGCAGATGCCAGACTGAGATTCATTGGAAGAATCTTAAGGAAATGCAATCCGACAACAAAGGAAGTAGGTTACAGTACGCTTGTTCGCCCAATGCTTGAATACTGCTCAGCAGTGTGGGATCCGCACCAGGTAGGGTTGATAGAAGAGATAGAGAAGATCCAACGGAGAGCAGCGCGCTTCGTTACAGGATCATTTAGTAATTGCGAAAGCGTTACGGAGATGATAGATAAACTCCAGTGGAAGACTCTGCAGGAGAGACGCTCAGTAGCTCGGTACGGGCTTTTGTTAAAGTTTCGAGAACATACCTTCACCGAAGAGTCAAGCAGTATATTGCTCCCTCCTACGTATATCTCGCGAAGAGACCATGAGGATAAAATCAGAGAGATTAGAGCCCACACAGAAGCATACCGACAATCCTTCTTTCCACGTACAATACGAGACTGGAATAGAAGGGAGAACCGATAGAGGTACTCAGGGTACCCTCCGCCACACACCGTCAGGTGGCTTGCGGAGTATGGATGTAGATGTAGATGTAGATGTAGATGTATTCAATAAATTAATGGTGTACGAAGGGTCAATTATCCACTTGCGTAACTTATTTTTTACACTGAACTGACAGAAAAATATTCACACATTTTGTTAATCACCGTGCTGACAGCTTGGACATATAAAACTGCCCTTGTCCTCTTTCGTTAATCGGACGCATTCCCCATGTGTCTATTGAGTACAAACGAAACACATACGCCTCTGGGGGACTGATGACCTTAGCTGTTTAGTCCCCCTTAAACATAACAACAACCAACCAACAACCAACATACGCCTATCTTTCACTGAATCGTCTTTGTACACTTTGCAAAAATCAAGATGCTTCTGGCTTTTTTGGCTGCTTCCCTGAATGGGCTTGGCTGTATTTTGGATATTCTAGGAATTCTGGTTTTATCTTTCGTCGAAAATTGTGATTTCTTCAAATCGGTACCTGTACTATTCAAAGCATGTTTTTGCTCTTGGTCACTTGAATATTTTTGTGATTTGGTGTTGGGAGTATCTGGGCAAATGTGTCGTATCAGCAGCTAGATCGCCATCTGAATTAGTACTGGCCATTTCGACAGACTCATCCTCCACAGACAATATGCGTACTCCATTGAGACTTCCGAAGGCCTGGGCTCTGAAGATGAAGTGTCTCCTGGTATTTAAGGTGTTGATGTAGACACAGGTTCTTTAGCTGCAGATTTCCGCAACTCGTAAGCATTACTAGCTGCATATGGAACTTCTGGATACGGTTTAGCATCGTACGGGTACAGCCGGCTCTACTGGCCGTGAGGTTCCAGGCGCTTTAGTCTGGAACCGCGTGACCGCTACGGTCGCAGGTTCGAATCCTGCCTCGGGCATGGATGTGTGTGATGTCCTTAGGTTAGTTAGGTTTAAGTAGTTCTAAGTTCTAGGGGACTGATGACCTCAGATGTTAAGTCCCATAGTCCTCAGAGCCATTTGAGCCATACGGGTATTGTCCAATAACCCTGTACCAAGATGTGACATTACATGTGACCATGAATTTCTTCCAAACTTTGGCAAAGGTCATCTCAAAGTAATGCATACGTAATATTCTCTCACAAAGATTTTGGCAGTACATCATTACTTCTTAATCCCAGCGCTGTTCGAGTGAACAATATACTGTTTTATCGAGCTGCTGCAGCTTATGAGTACTGTTCAAAGGTAGGCAGGATAAAACTGTGTCATACAGATCTGCGTTCTCCACTGTTACATAATCTAATTGGCTTCTGGCTCCATCAAAAATCAGTAATCACCGACCAGCTGGTTTATGATGACCAACTTGGTGTAATCCCTCAGTACAACTCGTTGATGTAATTGATCTCTTTCCTGTCATGCAGCAAACAGTGCCTCTAGGTAGCTCATCAGCAAATAGCCGGCCAGTGTGGCCGAGCGGTTCTAGGAGCTTCAGTCTGGAACCGCGCGACCGCTACGGTCGCAGGTTCGAATCCTGCTTCGGGCATGGAAGTATGTCATGTCCTTAGGTTAGTTAGGTTTAAGTAGTTCTAAGTTCTAGCGGACTGATGACTTCAGACGTCAAGTCCCATAGTGCTCAGAGCCATTTGAACCATCAGCAAACACCGGTTCCACGCCTTTCCCTATAAATAAGATCACTGGAGGAATAGCTACTCCTGTTGCACTCGCAAAAGAGACAACCGTCACATTTTCCCCACGTTCATTGGCAATTGTGTGTACTCCGCCCGTGCCTTTCTTTGCGAGTACTTGTTCTTCTTTCTGTAATTTCAATCTGCAACCTTTCTCATCAGTACCGAGGAGTATTTAGGATTTCTTCAAAAAGAGTCTTAAATTTTTGAAAATTGGCTTGAATAACTCCTTTGTTTAACTTCTGTCCGGAAACCGGATTAAAAATCTAAAATTTTCAGATAGAAATTGTAGGGTTATCCTTAAAAGTTGCCTTTCCCATTCGTGGCTTGCAAACCTGCTAAACATTAGAAAATTGACGAACAACGTCGTTTTTCTGACAGTATCTGTGAAAATTTTAGTTGTTGCTTGATAGCCCAATTCTGTCAAACTTACTGTTAGAGAACAGAGCTCAGCATTTCGTTCTTCCAAGAAAGTAAAGTTCCGCCTTAGCTATGGTTTCACATCCGGATCTAACATACCGACGGAGAGTTCTCCGTGGAATACCGAATTCTTTTTGGGCTTTATAGTCTGACATTTCTTTCCTGGAGATAGCTTCAGCAGCTCTTTCAGTCATCCTTACTTCATCAACCCCATATCTCATCGTGGTCTATAGAAGACAAATGAAATGTTATAAGTAAAGTGTATACTCAGTATGGTCTCCTATCAATAATGGGTATAATCAATAATGCCGCCGGCCATTGTGACCGAGCGGTTCTAGGCGCTTCAGTCTGGAACCGCGTGACCGCTACGGTCGCATGTTCGAATCCTGCCTCGGGCATGGATGTGTGTGATGTCCTTAGGTTAGTTAGGTTTAATTAGTTCTAAGTCTAGGGGACTGATGACCTCAGACGTTTAGTCCCATAATGCTCAGAGCCATTTGAACCATTTCAATTCTGCCCAACAGGCCAATACAAGACAAAAAATGTCTCAAAATTATACAAATGTTACTGTACTGATAAGAAAAGGACATTTGTATGAACCGGCTGATACAGTACTACTTTTGCAGTACACGTTTAATGACTCAGTAACATAAGAAACTTGCCCGCATAAAATATTAACGCTTGGACGATAAATAACGAAACCTCTCCTGTGGAATGGCTGATGATCACTCAGCACTGTGTCACAGCGCACTGCATGAAATGCAGAGATAGCTGACGTAGCTTGCCAAACATGCGTGAGCTGCCATCTATCCGATTCCCGTCTTAGTCACCAAGAAATAGCCATAGTGAGTCGCAGGTCTTACAGAGTATAGTTACCTTCTATCGAAATAAACAATAAACTAAGTACTGTCATTCATTACATTCAAACGTTTTTTTTTTTTTTTTCGTTGCTTGGGTTATGAAAACGGCAGATTTCTTATTAGCAGTCACAGATAAATAAACAAAAATAATTAGAACTTAAGTTATGACACGACGTCAGCCGCTGCGATTTCAGGTGCTGAGGCCGACGTGGGTGTTTGAGTGACCACCAGCATTAACTGCGATTGCTTGACGGATCACTTCCGTGTCGCTTCCACACATAGACGGATCTGCGTTTTTGTATGTTAAAAAAATTGGCCATGTGCGAGTAGCATTCACACATTGAGGGTTCCATACAAACGTAATTATGTATATAAACATTCATTCCGGAAATCCAGAATCTCGACGATTTTTGCCTGTGATCGACATTCACACTAGCGAGAAATCGGTCCCAGACTTTCGAGAACGTTTTAATTCCAAGACTGAAATCAGATAACA
Source organism: Schistocerca gregaria (assembly GCF_023897955.1). Lineage (NCBI taxonomy): Eukaryota > Metazoa > Arthropoda > Insecta > Orthoptera > Acrididae > Schistocerca > Schistocerca gregaria. The sequence goes on along the minus strand of NC_064923.1, from coordinate 73,319,896 downwards.
GATAACAAAAGAAATGTTTTTGCATGTGACAACTACAAATTAACAATTAGCCGTTTTTTTCCATTACTTCTACTGTGAAACCTTCCTTCTTACCAAATTTCAGGATTCTACGTCAAGCTTTCAATGAGAGACTTCGCACATGTCAAAATATGTGACATAAATTGCCGTATCTTTTGACTGCATTGACTTTTAAGACTGACATTTTTACAGTACCAAAGAACTGTAGGCCTTACTGTGTGACACAAATCTCTGAGAAATTACCTAAGGGTGTGTTGTCAGGGAGAACTCTAAAGTGTAAATATGCACACAGGCATACATATTCGTATTCCGCTAGTCCTACCATCAGGCGAGTACTAACTTTGTCCGAGTCATGGAGCACAGGAATAATCATAGGAAATTCGTTACTATAGTGATTTTATCTTGTTTTGTAGTTATTCGTGGGTGTTACGAGACAGGCACCGTCCGTGCTTCCTTATGTTTGTAGTAGCGGCTGTTTTTATAATTGGTTGGAAACATGTGTGATGTTTGGAGTAGTATGATTGGGTATGTACATGTATTTGAGACTTCCGCCCGAAAATGAGTAGTAATACTTGAACTGCAATTGCAGAAAAAAATTGACAACCGCAAATAGGAGAAACGACGTGCAGACATGGAAATAACGAAAAAGTTGAGACATGCTGCAATTATAAGTAATAAAGTCGTGAGTTTTCAAGATAAGAATGATTTATTTAATTTGGCGGAGAAGAATCATTTAACGAAAAAATAATTTGAATTACTGGCAGCAAATACTATACTGTCTGTAAAGATTGCGAATAATTCATGTGGAAACCGGCCACGTAACAATTTAATTCTAATTTTAATTTAAGAGAAAAAGTGGTCATTAATTCTGTAGCCCGTCTCTGGCAGGGTCATAAAGATTATTAACTTAATCGCCCGACATGGGACGCGGTATGTGCCTGAGAAATTTTTAAAGTAAGTGTGTAAATTAACTACTTTTCAAGTTTCTCATTTCAAGAAGCGTTGTTATCATTATTCTCTGCACGTCAGAATTGCAAACTGCAGATCGAATAAACTTGTGGACTGGACTTAATTGCGGGGAGCGAGCTTCTGTTTGGGAAGTTGGTACTGGAGTTAAGATTATTAATTGGGAGTGTTATGCTATTAATTCGCAAAGAGATCAGAGTTCCGAACTACATTAAATGCTTCACAGTCACTCTGTACAAGCATGGCGAAGGAACTGTTCTCATACTGTGGAGGAGTACTATACCTACTTTCAGACAATCATCGCACTGAATGATACAGCTATGATTTTTAAACTGCACTGACTGAGAGAACGTGCCATTTGCGTCCTTTAGCAGTTTGCAGAGAGATCTTTAGATTTTCAGTGTCACATAAGCTGTTGCCTCCAAGTAGGTGCTGCTGGAAGTGCAATAGACTGAAAATTGGCTCATACACTAAACTATGAGCGTAAACATTCTATAGAGAACGAATACTGCGACGTTGCTTAAGCGATTTGTCTCTTGGCTTTAACACTTCATGAGCTGGTATCATGTTCAAAACTTACAGCGTCTTTGGATGTTGTTGTTGTTGTGGTCTTCAGTCCAAACAGCGATCTGACGCTATCCCGTGCAAGCCTCGTCGTCACTGAATAACTAATGCGTCACACATCCACCTGAGTCTGCTTCCTGTACTCATGCCTAGGTCGCCCTCCGTTGTTTTTAGCCTGCACACTTCCCTCCATTGCGAAAGTGACTATTCCTTGATGCCTCTGGCTGTATTCTATCAGTTGATCCCTTCTTATAGTCATTCTGCTTAACTTGTGAAGCTCTTTTCCACATCCACATACATCCGACCCATTTTTAATGTATTATATGTTGACAGATATCTGTATTCGCTAAACATCTTTCTTACTGTTGCTAACCTGTTTTTTTTTTAAATAATCTCTACTTTCGATATCGTCAGCTATTTAGCTGGTCAAGTAGTAAAACTCATTTACAGCTTTTAGTGTCTCATTCCCTAGGCTGATTTCCTCAGACTCGGCTTATTACACTAACGTGACAAAAGTCATTCGATACCGTTCAGATGGTTCAAATGGCTCTGAGCACTATGGGACCTAACATCTGAGGTCATCAGTCCCCTACAGCTTAGAACTACTTAACATAAATGACCTAAGGACACCACACACATCCATGCCCGAGGCAGGATTCGAACCTGCGACCGCAGCGGTCACGCATTTCCAGACTGAAGCGCCTGGAACCGCTCGGCCACAGCTGCCGGCTCCGATATCGTGTCCGGTCTCCTTCTGCACGGTAACTCGATATGACAGACTTAACAAGTCATTGCAACTCCCCTGCGGAAATACTGAGTCACGCTGCCTCTACAGCCGCCCATTATTGCGATAGTGTTGCCGGTGCGGGAGTTTTTGCACGAAATGAACTCTCGCTCTACGGGTGCAAAAATCTTTTGCTCTAATTGTCCAGAATGTTCCTCGAGCCAACTGCATTCCGGTATCACGGCGCACTGTCCTCCATAAAAATTCCATCCTTGTTTCCGAACGTATAATCAGTCAGTGGCAGCAAGTGGCCTGCAACTAACCGAACATGACCGTTTTCAACGAATGGTTGGTTCTGTTGGACCAGAGAACTGAATTCTTTGCATTTAAACACAGCCCACACCATTATGGAACCACCACCAGCTTGCACAGTGCACTGTTGAAAACGTATGTCCAAGTCTTTGTGGGGCCTACGCCACGCTGTAACCGTTCCATCAGCTCTTACCAAATGAAATCGGCCATGCCGCGGTTTTCCGGTCTCCTAGGTCCATCGATATCGTGAGGAACCCAGGAGAGGCGCTGCAGGCGATGTCGTACTGTTAGCAAAGGCACTCGCATCGATCGTCCACTGGTACAGCCCATTAATTTCGCCGCACTGTATTAACGGATGCGTTCGTCGTACGCCTGACATTGATTTCTGCGTTTACTTCACGCAATATTGTTTGTCTGTTAGTTCCACTACGGAAGCGCCGCCCCTCTCGGACGTTAAGTGAAGGCCGTCGGCCACTGCGTTGTCCGTGGTGAGAGGTAGCGCCTGTAACGTGGTATTCTTGGCACACTTTTGACACTGTCGATCTCGGAAAATTGAATTCCTTAAAGATTTCCGAAATGGGATGTTGCATGTGTCTAGCTTCAGCTACCATTCGGCTTCAAGCAGGAACACAACGGCAACGATGCACAGTTGGTGTTGACCAGGGTTGTGGGTTTCCATCACTCGGCTGCAGTCTGCTGAAAAACTCTGCGGTCTGCTGTTACTCAACACGTCGTTATATGTAGATTCCTAACTTTGTTGCTCGCAGTTTCTGATTATTGTGTTGCTCACAGCCAAGGTAGCAGCCTGCGTAATTTGTAGTCGAGAGTGGTGGTTATTCAATGGTCTGCCGCTCTCTGCTGTATGTAGCTGCGCCTGTGTCACTAAGATAATTAACCGTTCCTTAATGGGAACTATAGGGTGACGGATGAAAACATTGCTCAAATTCATAATTTTTTTCTCCATACTGGAATATAGTAGGCAAATGGGGTTTGCTGCAATGAATGAAGCACATACTGAGGTTTTTATTGATATTTTTTATTTAAAAATTTTAATGCAGGGTGACAATAATTGAACCGTATGGGAAAAACATAATTAGTTACAAACTACGGCGTCTACGCACTTTATTCAAATGTAAACGTCAATACAGATTTTTAGATTTACGTTATGACATGTTAGATATGCCTGCCATCATTGGTGATGACGTGGCGGAGACGAATAGCGAAATTCCGCATGACCCGCTGAAGTGTCACAACATCGACACTGCCGATGGCTTCCTGAATGGCGGTTTTCAGCTTAACAATGGTTTTGGAGTTATTGTTGTACACCTTGTCTTTAATACAGCCCCAAAAAAAGAGAGTCGCATGTGTTCAGAACTTTGTATGCCACTGCAAGGCGGCTCGTGGCTCTTCTCCTGAGATCTGCGAAATAGGCCGAATGAAGGAAACGAGTAGGAGCAGGTGAGGTAAATCACTTCGGTACTGCAAGTAAAGTTAATGCACCTTTACTGGTGTATAAACATATACAAACAAGTTAGTTAACTTTTGGTACAATTGAGCACGTAGGTGCGAAGCCGTTCATGTATCAAAGAAGTTACAAAGGCCAAGTCTATAGTGGCTAGCACAAGTTAAGTTGCTAGGTCGTCTGCTCATGATCAACTGGACAGAAAGTAGAGCGGTGCTCGTTGAGTTCCACAGCGTCGGCTAGAGGGCGCTGTGGTCGGCGTAATTGGTCCTCTCTCGTAGTGCCGACATGCGAGCGTGCACCTACGGTATGGGATCGGAGCTATCGATACCACACAGATCCGCAGCATATGGTGGTCAATCGAGGCCCATGCCACTAGCATCTGAGCACCCCAGAGCCAGAATGCGGTCCCCAAAGTGCTGCTCCAAGACGTCAAACATTTTCCTGCTTCGAAGGGGTCGAGATCGGTCTTGCATAAACCACGTCATCAGGGACACTTTGGATATTGGGTATGAATTCATCTTCCAAAACCTTCACGTACCGTTCGGCAGTCATCGTGCCATCGATGAATATCGCACCGATTATTCCGTGGCTGGACACTGCACCCCATACAGTCAGCCCTTGAGGGCGAACAGACTTCTGAGTCGCGAAACGCGGATTCTCAGTCCCCCAGATGCGCCAATTTTGCTTATGTTCACGTGCAAATGGCCAACAGCAACAAGGCGCGTGCGCTGGCACATATTCATTCCCATCATGCCCTGTGGTCAACCGTGCAGCTTGAACGTCCCAACGCTAATCGTTAAGAATTTATCACAATTTTACTTCATATAGTTCATTAATTATGTTTCTGTATCCGCACTGTGAAATCGGGATTTTCCTGGGGCAGCTCTGAAAGGAGGTGGATTGCCGGTTGTCCCTGTAACTCCAGTTGTGGTTAACTTAAACATGAAACTAATACATCACACTGAGGCTTACGGATTTGATTTTAATTCATCGTAGGGATTCCAAAAAAACATTCTGGCGAAAATATAGATATTTGAAAAAATGGCCATTTTTGGCCGCATATTTTTGACCCAAAAAAATACTAAATATCAACATTAAAAAATCGGCTACGATGGACTATAGGGAATTCACTTTGCTTCAAAAGGAAAACGTGTTAAAGTGTTACAATCACTTATAATATGCAAAAAGAGACCAAGCTTGAAACTTACGGGATGTAATCGATGCCTGGTCTGTAATAACTATCGCCGCTGCTAGTGGATGGCCCTTTCTGCTACTTTGATAAGCCGTCATTTTCATCCCCAAAGCCCTTTTCGTTACTGAGCACATCGCCGCTGGCATCTCTGTCTTCACAGAATCGGTGCATTTCATCGCCGATTTCAATTCGAAGAGAAGCTACCACGCGCATTAATGCAGTATGACCTACTTTCAATAGTCAAACGGCCAAAATTGAAGAAATGTTGACAATTTCACTTCGGCTGCTGGTTATTTTTGGAGCGTATCTCCAAACGAGACTATTGAAACTTGGGTTCACTTTTTGAGTAAAACCACCCAAACAACGTTCCAGCAAACAGGTTTACCCAAATCGGCACAAATAGCGAGCGTGAGCGCGGAACCGGTTCTCTAACGCCGGGAGCTGCCGTGCACGTTCGGCTTCAAACAAACGCTCACAGAATCGTTGCTTTTTGGAGCTCGCGTATAACGTTTTGCGGAATAACTCTTCAGTGTACATATATTCGAATTCCGAAAAACAAATTCGAATTTTTTCGACCGTCACCATGTTGTCCCGCCTAAAAAGTGTGAAAGACGGCACGAAAAGATTCACTTCAAATTATAAAAAGGAAACGCCGATACAGCACGCCACCGTCAAGAAGTAATCTGGTGCTTCCGTGGTGGATTACTATAAGGACTGGCTACAACAGCAACGTTGGTTGTTTAGATCTGTTGTTTACAAAGGAGTGTTATAAAGCAAACATGCCGCCCTCGAGTGTCGAAAAGTCCCGTTACTGAGTTTGTGGTCACCTCTCAAGTGTGGTACTCGACGAGATTTTCTCTGTCTTCTTGTGGTCATCGGATTTATCAAAACCGGAAGAGCTGATGGGCTGCCGCCATGGTATGGTTTCCAAAACGGTGAAACCTGAAGCGTGGAACGTTGACGCGTCCCTGTGGTGTCGTCGCGTGGTCAGACTTTTCCTGACTTTGCCTGACAGCGCAGTGCATTGTGAAATCAGTTGTCTCGTTTGTAATTGGTACTGGTCTTGTTCAGCTGATTTTAAAGGTTTGTTATAGTGTTGTTTTTCCGCCTTCTGTGTCAGTTGTTAGTGCGGAGCACGTTTGTGTGCAACAGGAAGTCGCTTGTGTAGAATAGTGAAGTGGAGCACCACAGTAGTCAGTTATGTCAGTTAAGGGTGCTTAACCGTTACTACTGATCTGGGTGCGGTCGGACTGTCTTATTAGCTCTGCACAGCACCACAGGGTCAGTTATGGTAAGGCCTGTCCGTGTTTGCCCTTGCCTGCGCGACCACGCCCAGTTAGGTCTTTCGTAGTCTGTAGATGATTTTGTGACAGCCCCAGCTTTCTGGACAGCCCATGTACAGTAACTTATTTGCATCTGAGCACACTAGATATGGGTTTGGCCAGCCTTAAGCCTTTTTAAAGTATACTATGTTTTAAAAGTTTGGCCAGCCTTTGTGAGCGAGCGGTTCTAGGCGCTTCAGTTCGGAACCGCGCTGTTGCTACGGTCGCAGGTTCGAACCCTGCCTCGGGCATGGAAGTGTGTCGTGTCCTTAGGTTGGTTAGGTTTAAGTAGTTTTAAGTCTAGGGGATTGATGATCTCAGATATTATGTCCCATAGTGCTTAGAGCCATTAGAACCATTTTTTAAAAGTTTTCTTGCTAAACCTTAGCTCTGCTTCTCTGGCCCTTTAAGTTGTTTGACTTTAAAAATTAAAATCTGGTATTGAAGTTGCCTGCCGCCCTTGAGTTCAGTCACACATATACTACTGTTAAGTTGTTGGGTTCCTGGCGCTGTCACAGCACTACAGAGGTCGTAAGCGGCGTACTCGTTATGTTTAAAGGAGGGCAGGTTGAATAATATTTAAATGTTTATTGATTTTTCGGCCTTTATATTTATGTTAAAGGAACTTTAAGTTATGTTGTCGTCATCGTCGGAGTAATTCCAGCCAGATATTTACTCTGTGCTAAGTCGCGTGCAGGACATTAGTAGTAACCGAGGTGGTAATTTCAGAGGTCCTGTTGCAGGTTCGGCCACGGTCAAGTCTCATCACCCAGCCCTGCTGGATGCTTTCCTGAAATTCAATCGAGATTCAGAATTCCGCCAACATGACAATGAGAGCGCCTTCCATCTCCCCATCATCCTGCGGGTGTCGGACACGGGCCATCATGGAGAGCTTCATCTTTTTATAATTTGGGACGGCTTAAAGAAATAAAGAGATTTCATTCAATACAGCCTTGACTGTTAATACCTAGTCCTCCTCTTCGATAAAATTGGGTTCAAAATGATAACCAGTGGATGATCCAACATTCTTTGTCCAATTGTGATAAAAATGTTCAAACGTCAATTGGTCGGTAGTCTAGTTTAAAATAGTACAGAATACAGGAAATCAAAGGTGTAACGCCGTCGTGACAACACGAGGTCCGCAGTGACCGCCTAGACTAACTCACAAATCAAAATTTACTATAAGAGTTACGGTCGAAAGAAGAAAAGGTGGGGCATCGGTTGCCGACGCGTTCGTAGTTACCGCCTCTAAGTTACTCCATTTAGAGACATGAACAAGTTAGCTCTGATCCTTCCAGAATCGTTTTCAAGAACATTATTCGTATAAACTCCATCACTCATTCATCATCAACATCAATGATTTTATATCCACTAGTAGGTAAAGGTTACCCCCACAGTATTCCATATACTATGTTATTCAGATATATGGCTCTGAGCACTATGGGACTTAATATCTGTGTGAACCAGTCCCCCAGAACTTAGAACTACTTAAACCTAACCAACCTAAGGACACCACATACAACCATGTCCGAGGCAGGATTCGAAACTGCGACCGTAGCGGTCACGCGGTTCCAGACTGAAGTGCCTAGAACCGCACGGCCACACCGGCCGGCTATTCAGATATACACATCCATCTTATGCCTGCACGTTTTCTAAAGTAATATATTCGCATTTTATTCACTCAGTCATCCTCTGTCTTTTTAGTAACTACAAAGTGGTACACATAGGTATTTGTGTGAGTTACTGATATTATAATCATAGTCTACTACATTTTTCCGTTTCATAAAGTGTAGAATTTACATATCTTAAAATTTGAAGCAATGTGCCAATAATAGCACCACTTTGAAATCTTATTAACATCTGAGTGAATATTTTTGCAGCTTCTATCAGACAGTAATTGATTACAGATAACTGCAGCATCTGCCAAAAATCTGTCTGCAAGGTATTTAGTAAACAGCATGAAGGGAAAGGATATAGACACACCTCCATGAAGCCCTCGGGAAGTTACTTCCGGATCTGTCGATGTTTCTCCCTTGGAATACAGTACAGCACATCCTTTAACTAAAACAGTCCAGTCAGCTGCCTGCATGTCTCACCTATGGAAATTACAATTTTATGCCAGCTATAATTATGTATTCGATCCTACTGTGTCGCCTGATTAATTAGTTTGTTTCCTTGCCCAACACTCACTTTTCACCTCCTGTCTCCGCCCCATAATCAAAAATTCCTATCAGGCGTGTTTGCAGTGACTGTTGACCTACCATCTGGTTTTGATTAGATTTTGCATTAAAAGAGCATGTTACATTCTGATACGTTAATACTCAGAATACATACCGTCTGGAAACTTATGTGTCAGACAAAGTTTTCGAAATGCATTCCAGGAATTTTTCTCTCTTCTGTTTATTTCCTTTGCCGACCACCCATATATTGGCTTGTGCTGTTGTAAATACAGTCAAGCCACCGTATAATGATTACCAATACAACGATAAACCCGGGTACAGCGATAATTTTATGTGGCCCCGGCTGATTTCCTGTTACCCCTCAACACAACGATGAAGTAAATTTAGCAGCTCCCTGTTACAACAAAGACAAAATTTTGAGGAATTTATTTCCTACTTCTGTGGTAAGAAGCTCACTATAGTGGCAGGTATTGTTTATTTAGCTACTAGACTTTTGGCGCTTTATTTCCAGAAGCTTCGCTACATACTTCAGTACTGTATTTACTATAGCGGTAAAGAGAATAGCTTTCAGCCACGGGCGATCTGTGCCGAGCGACAAACGTCAAAAAACTCCTTTGTTTGAACAATATTTAGTTTGTTCATTGTTTAGATTCAGTAACAGACAGAAGTTTTTTGTTGGGCCCAGACGCAGCTTATCTCCGCGATGTTTGTAATCTGTGAATGTGTTTAGTTGATGTAAACGCTCTGGACTGCGCCAAGATTTGGGCAATGGCAGGAACTCGGAAACAAATTAGGTTGGGGACAAAAATGGAGGTTTTCAAAGACATTGATAACGGAATGTAACAAGTAGACGTGGCGAGGAAATATGGACTTGCACAATCAACGTTAGCTACATTCCTTAAAATCGAAAAGAAACTGGAGAAATTTTTGCAGGTGACAAATTTAACCCTTCAACAAAAAGAATGAAGACGGCTGCTGCTGATAATGTAGTCAGTGCTACACTGCGGTGGTTTAATGAGATGCGTGCGCAAATGTACCAATTAATGGTCTGTTGATATGTCAAAAAGCTTTAAATTTCGTTAAGTTGCTTGGCGAATCTAATTTTAAGGAAAGTAACGGACGGTCGCAAAGATATAAGGACAAGAATGGGATCATTTTTAATGTGATTTCAGGAGAAGGAAAATCAGCACCTTTATGTGATGCAGAATTTTGAAAGAAAAAGACATGTGTAAACTGTTAGAGAAATACAGTCCTGAAAACTTGTACAATGCAGATAAAACGGGACTGTTTTATCAACTGATGTCAGAGAAGACGATGGCCTTTACAGGACAGAAGTGTAAAGGAGGGAAGCACTCTGAAGTACGCCTAACTTTTCGTCTCTGAGGCAACGCGTCAGGGACACATAAACTGACACCACTGGTGACCCACGGTGCTTCAGAAATGTAAGAAGCTTACCCGGTAATAGGGTACATACATTTTATTTTCCTACCTTTAATTTATAAGTTAATATTGTACATTATAGCTTCAGCTGTAATGTTTTGCTACAGTCGCATTGTAAATGTGATTTCTTTTATTGCAGACAATTACAAAGAAAATCGAAAATCATGGATGATTTCTGCTCGTTTTAGTGAGTGGCTGCTTTCGCTTGATAAAGAGATGTCAATGAAGAATAAGAAAATTGCATTCCTGGTAGATAATTGAATTGTAGAGCGCATAACAACATGTCAGCGTTGAAGAAAAGTTGAACGTTGAATTATGTTACTCCCCCCCCCCCCCCCCCTCCCGCCCCTCCCACATTCTTCAGCCACTAAATACGAAGATAATTAAGAACCTTAAGAAAAAATAGCGTTCACGTTCAGTTCAACATGTGATCGCAAACATTGAAAGAAAAGTGAGAAATCCCTACTGTTTCATTGTGAAGCAGGCTTGTGACATGATTGCGAACAGGGTACAGCCGAATGTGATCGCAAACTGCTGGAAAAATGCAAGAATTGCCGAAAGTGAAGATGTTGGTAAGAATGTTGTGCTGGACGAAATAACGCAGGATGACATTCAAAGTGATCTGAAGATTTATTCAGCAGTTACTGGTAAAACCATAGATACTTTAGTAGTTGAATAATTGTCAGTGGATAATGAGGCGTTGGTGTTTGAAGCATATACCGACGAATCTATCGTCGAGGAGTTAATAGGTAATTCGCTTGTTGAAGATTCTGACGAAGACAATGATGTGATTAGTGCGAAACTCCCTCCCCTGATGGAGCAGCATCTTCAATCATCAGTATTTGAGTGCAGTAATTGATTGCGTTAGAGGAGATAACGACAATATTAAAAAGAGAATCTTTAAGAAAAAAGAAACAAAGGACAAATAGTGAATTTTGCTGTACACAAAAGTAAGATATTCTACAAGTACAGTATTAATAAATGAAGTGAACAAAATATGTTTCATTACTTGTCTTTCAATGATATTTTTCATCAGGAAAGTACAACAGTAATGTATTTTTCAGCCACGAAAACATGGCTCCTTGCCCCGAATCACGATAACAGAAACTCAGTCCGCAGCTCGTGGTCGGGCGGTAGCGTTCTCGCTTCCAACGCCCTGGTTCCCGGGTTCGATTCCCGGCGGGGTCAGGGATTTTCTCTGCCTCGTGATGACTGGGTGTTGTGTGATGTCCTTAGGTTAGTTAGGTTTAAGTAGTTCTAAGTTCTAGGAGACTGATAATCATAGATGTTAAGTCCCATAGTGCTCAGGGCCATTTGAACCATTTGAACAAAACCTCGTTATAACAATAACCCCGTTACAGTACAATTTAATTTTAATGGTCCCATGAAATTCGTTATATCGAGGTTTGACTGTATAAAACTCGCTTGCTGTTTATATGAATTTTTCGTTAACTTGGAATATTGTTTTTTCAATATTTGGTTTATTTATTGTGTTAGTTACAATACAATTGATTTTTAGTCTTACTTTACAACTTCATACACAATTTCTTAGAGTTTGCAGCAGAAGAAACAGCAAAATATATTCAGCAGTAGGTAGCTGGTTTAGGCATGTTTCATTAATACGAACTTCTTTTTTGTTTTCGAGGAGTAGCGACCTGAAATTCAGTCGACAGTTTCAGAACACTTTTGGTAGTGTATTGCCCCTCTCTCCTCTTTCATTTCTGGATTACCTATTGTGCTGATAAAGTATAATGGAGGTCCTAGAATTGACGTCTTCATTATTCAGTGTAGTAATAGAGACGCAATCATACTAAAAATTCCTAAAGGCTGTTACTGCAGATCTTCGTGCAGTTGCCATAGGCTTTCTCAAAATCAATTAATTGCAGTAAAAGCCTAGTATATGCTTTTTTCTTTGTCTGTTATTTCTTTTCTAGAAACGGTGGGTATTGTAGAGCTACCTTCTCCCTTTTCTTCATTAAAAGAAAATTCTTCTTTTATTCGCGTGATGACAATTTTAGTAAATATCTTCTACACTCCCGAAAGCACAGTTGATTCTCTTTAGTCTTTTGAAACAGTCACATCCTCTACAACTTTTTTACTTTTGGAAAACATGGACTTTCTTTTCAGTTTTATTCCAGCCCAACCATAACTATTTTCTACATGTTTTCCTTTGGAAAATGCGCTGAGGATAAAGATGTTGCGCCTCTCCGGTATTTCTACTGATGTGAGACCTCTATTACGTCTGTTGGCATACCCGTGTCACATACGTATTTTGTGAAAAGTTTCGAACAAGACGCTAGTTAGCAGTCTTGTTTGAAAAGTGTACCGGTTGTACTAACGACACAGAATGTGTCATGTCATCAGATGACATATTTTCTCCGCAGTCACTCTTCTTCTGACAGTTCTGAAGATTCTTGAAGAGTTACGTCTTTCCAAAATCGCTTCGCTTTGCTGCCTATAGCAATGGAATTGAGGTATCTACTTCGTGTTATTATTCTCCTGTAGAGTTATTCCAATATTTTCATGATCTTATCGTATATTTGTCTTAGAATATAGTCCACTTTTCAGTTTTTGTGGTCTATTATGAGAGACAGCGAGCCAGAGAGAGTGTGGAAAAGGAGAAGGCCAGTTGGAGGAGAGGAAGTATGGTCCATCTGAAGCTTCAGATGAGATTATCTCAAAAACTATACAGCGGGTAAAAATAGTGGGTAAGACAAGTTCGTAAGCTCAATGGGGGACATCAAGTGATACTACACGTGACCACCAGGCCCCGCTTCCTTGGGTGGGACGGGGGGCAACTTTTAAATCTTAAATGGAAACCCCAATTTTTTATTGCAGCTTCGGATTCTCCATAAAAAGTAATCAAGTTTTGTCTGAAACGCCAAATTAAGTTTTTTTAATTTTTTTTTTACAAAATGTGTCCTACCCTCCACTGTTTTTGATGGAGGGAAGCGGAATGGTATTAACATCTCGTTAGGGAACTCTTCGCAATTGCATTACTCAGCCAACTATGGCGCTACCGTGGCCAAACTGCAAAATATGGCTCAGTATAAAGTTCGGTGCAATGGAACTGACGAAAGTAAATGATTCTTTGGCGAAACATAGCTCACTATCCTCCTACAGAGATTACTGATATGATATTAATTTTAGGTGAATGCCATAAAAATTACGGTGCAGCTGCGCAATTGTATGCGGATCATTTCCCAAACAGACGACATCCAAGCGAAAACATTATTCGAAATTGCACTCAACGAGCTACATGTGGATACATGCACTGTGCACCTCGTCATCGCGAATACAATTAAAATGACGCTCGTACCCTTAACGTTCTCACCTGTGATGAACTGGATCCCGAAATGAGTAGTCGTGCGATTCAAAGTCAAACTGGAACACCAGAATCCACGGTTTTGAGGATGTTGAAGGAACATAAATGTCATGCGTATCATATCACACTGACACAGGCATTAACGCCGAAATATATGCAAATACGCGTGCATTTCTGCAAATGGACCTTGGAAACGATAAGAGGTGACAATTATTTTTTTAGGTACTTTATGATCACCGATGAAGCCACATTAAAAAACAATGGCGAATTAAATCGTCATTATTGTCATTATTGGTCCCCTGTTCATCCACACTGGCACGTACCCATTGACAATCAACACAAATGGTCGTTAAAGGTCTGGTGTGGAATTTTAAACGGTTACTTCATAGGACGGTATTTTTTTGACCGAAATGTTACTGGGCAATCTTATTTACAATTTCTCCGCGATGATTTGTTGGAGCTAATGGAAGATGTTTATTTAGAAACTAGGCAACGATTGTGGTTCCAACAGGATGGAGCTCCCCATTATGCTAAAAATGTACAGAACGTTTTAAATTTATGGTACCCTGGTCGGTGGATAGGACGCTGTGGACCAATTAAGTGGCCTCCACGTTCACCAGACTGAACATCTCTTGAGTTTCCTTGTGGGGTTATTTAAAAAATATTGTGTATGAAAGACAGCCAACAACCCGAAACGATATGGAGCAACGCATTAGTAGAGGGTGTGCAGCCATACCACGGGACGTGCTGCTCAAAACTGTGGACAACTTTTGCAGATGATTGATTTTATACATTGAAGCAAAAGGGGATAATTTTGGACACTTTCTTCATGGCTAATTCCATTAATTATTCAGCCAAAATTGTGAGAGGCAAGGGAACACACACTAATGAAGGACCCCAACATGTGAGAGGCTAGGGGACTCACACTAATGAAGCACCCCATGGGAACATCTTTCTACTACATCCATGTCGTTGTTCCTGGATAACGCTAAAAGAAGGGTACAGTACATTTTTAGCAAAAATAGCTTAATTTGGCTTAGTGAAAGAATTGGTGCACATTTTTATTGATTTGATGCGTCTTTCTCGGATAACTCTAAATAAATCAGAGTTCTTCTCCAATTTTACTTTTTTCTCGATTTCAATGCGATCTGTCAATGGTTTTCAGACAAAACTTGATTACTTTTTTGTAGAGAATCTGAGTCTGCAATAAAAATGGGTGTTTCCAGTTAAGATTTAAAAGTTTCCCCCCGCCCCACCCAAGGGGGCAGCGGTCATGGGTAGTACCATTTGATATCTCCGTTTGAGCTTATGACTTTGTCTTACCCACTATTTTTACCCAATGTACAGTTTTCGAGATTATCTCATCCGAAACTTCAGATGGATCACACTGTATATATACAGGGTGTTACAAAACGGTACGGCCAAACTTTCAGGAAACATTCCTCACACACAAATAAAGAAAAGGTGTTATGTGGACATGTGTCCGGAAACGCTTAATTTCCATGTTAGAGCTCATTTTAGTTTAGTCAATATGTACTGTACTTCCTCGATTCACCGCCAGTTGGCCCAATTGAAGGAAGGTAATGTTCACTTTACATATACGACACAACATGTGGTTCATGCACGATGGGGCTCGTGCACATTTCAGTCGAAGTGTTTGTACGCTTCTCAACAACAGATCCGGTGACCGATGGATTGGTAGAGGCGGACCAATTGCATGCCCTCCAAGCTCTACTGGCCTCAACCCTCTTGACTTTCATTTATGGGGGCATTTGAAAGCTCTTGTCTACGCAACCCCGGTACCAAATGTAGGGACTCGTCGTGCTCGTATTGTGGACGGCTGTGATACAATACGCCATTTTCCAGGGCTGCATCAGCGCATCAGGGATTCCATGCGAAGGATGGTGGATGTATGTATCCTCGCTAACGGAGGACATTTTCAACATTTCCTGTAACAAAGTGTTTGAAGTCATGCTGGTACGTTCTGTTGCTGTGTGTTTCCATTCTATGATTAATGTGATTTGAAGAGAAGTAATAAAATGAGCTTTAACATGGAAAGTAAGCGTTTCCGGACGCATGTCCACATTACATATTTTCTTTCTTTGTTTGTGAGGAATATTTCCTGAAAGTTTGGCCATACCTTTTTGTAACACCCTGTATACCAGGTGATTGTAATTAAACTTTTCCTATGTAATACATTATAACACAGAAACTAATTACCACATGAATACTAGACTTTGTAGCATTAATGCCAAGGACATGAGGAAGAGAAATAGTGCACGATCAATTCAAATGAAAAACTTCTAACGCGCTGCTATGGTAAATCATACCATTACATACCGGTACGATTACTGCTACAAAAGGGGCTACAGAAGAGTCTGAAAGCGGAGGATTGCATTTTGCACAGCAGAACGAAGGATGACTGTAGATATGCTGGCTAACTCTCTTGATATGTTGCACTTCAGATGAGCACATGTGTGAATGGTCATCTGCTAGCCCCACAACCAGAAATCACAGGGAGTGACATCAGGTGATTGTGCCAGCCAGCTTTTGGAAACGATCGCCTGATAATTCGATTGTTTCCAAATGTGTTTCGGAGAAGCAGGTGAACGTCACAAGCGATGTTGGGTGGGGCCCCAACTTGCATGAAAACTGTTGAGTTTAATGCGTCTCTCTTCTGTGGGCGGGTATGACATGGTGGCGAAGCATATCACAGTAACGGAGGTCAGTCATACTGCACATCTTTGGTCCCTGAGCGCCAGGCTGTTCAAAAAGAATGGGCCAATGACGAAAGTTGCCGTGAAGCTGCATAATACGCTGACAGGTTCTCTATACAGAGGAACTTCATTAACAGTGATTGGAGGTGAAGCTCCCCACATTTTGCAATTCTGTGTGTTCACCTCACCTGGCAGAGAAAAATGGGCTTCTTCTGCCCAGGGCCAGCCCTCGTCAAGTTCAATCCTTGTGAGAAACAGTGGACTGTGACTGGTCAAGTGTGTGAATTATGAACCAGATGACTGAACACGACACCTGGTGGCCATAGTAAGAACTGGACGATGTATAATCCTCCCCATGTCCATCTCCTCCTCCACACTCTGCCCCCCCCCCCTTCTCTCTCTGCCCAGTCTCCTCTTCACCTTTCTCTTTGCCCCGATCCTCCGTCCCTTATCTCTGACCATTCTTTGCTCCCCATCCCACTCTCTGTATCATTTCCCCCATTTCCCCATACGCCTGTCCGTTCCTTCCTCTTTTTTCAATATACACACTAGCTCTCTACACCTTCCACTTTCCTCCTACATGTTCTACATGCAGGTTCCTCTAAACATTTTCTACTCCCCATCTCTCTACACATATCCTCCTCCACCCCCATTATATCTAACTCATGCTACCCCCTTCTGTCTGCTCATCTCCACCTCCCCCATTTCCCTGTTGAACTCATCCTCCCCCACTCTCACTATCCATCTTCTCCCTCATCTTCTCACAATGTTCATTTCCTCCGTCCCTCTTGTCTATGCTTACCCATACCCATCCACAATTGTGTCCCTTGCAAGGCATGCCAATGCCACATGCCCGTTTTCTCTCTTCCTGTTCTCCTTTTCCACACACTTTCTGCCCAATCCATCCTTTTCTCTCACCTCCACCCCCTCTCACTGTCCATTACCTTTTTTCGTTCTCTCTACCCATCTTTTCCTCCCCCTGTTTTTCTGTCAAAGGGCTCATAGCTTTGAAGGTGCATACTCTAGAACTCACTTTTACACAATAGTTTTTTCTTGTCTCAGTCCGTACTACCTCCTCCCAAATAATGTAAAGCAAAGAGCTTGGAGTAGGAAATATTGAATTCACAGTATGAAAGACGAAAATGTGCTGATAGCTAAACAGTTATGCACTTTAGAGCCCCTTTTCCAACGGATGATCCTTTGGCATGTGACGGAATATTGATCATTCCTCCTGGGACAACCTGTATATATTTATTTCTTGATATTTTTCTATAAAAATACAGCAACCAGCCACTTTTTTAATACGTTTTATTTATGCCATTATGCATTTCGGATTTGCACCCATCTTCAGATGGCAAATTACATTTATCTTCAGTCTCTACAGTGGTACAATCTCGACAGCAGTTTTGATGCTGCAGCTGGCCTGTGCAAAAGCAACGATTCCAATCATTTGCTTCAATTTCGCGAGTTTAAAGTTACGCACTATCAGTTGTTCATTTTACTTACATTCTCCTCTCCTTGTTTTTTCTTGGCTTTTCTTATTTTTTGTAGCAACACAAACACTTTTTGTCACGTATTTTGCACAGGCGCACTGCGTTATCCGCCATGTTGCCGACTGACCGTTTTTGTTCACATACAACTGATAGTGCGTAACTTAAAATTCGCGAAATTGAAGTAAATGATTGGAATCGTTGCTATTTCACAGGCCAGCTGCAGCATCGAAAGTGCTGTCGAGATTGTACCACTGTAGAAACTGAAGGTACATGTAATTTGCCAGCTGAAGATGGGCGCAAACCCGAAATGCATATTGGCATAGATAAAACGCATTAAAAAAGTGGCTGGTTGCTGTATTTTTATAGTAAAATGTCATTATTCACGGCCACGGAGCTGAACGGTCCAAATAAAATGGACAAATTGTTATTTATTTCTTTTTTAAAAACAAGCTCTCCTGTATCTCAAATGAACTATAGGAAGTGAGGCAGGAGACAACTGAGCCCACGCGTGTCGTTCTTATCCGGACGCTACGCGCGGCACAGTAGTGTTAACGCCCCCCCCCCCCCCCCCTTCCTCGCCGTGGCGCTCACAGATAGCGATACGGATCGAACGACGGCGGCTCGTCGCGCTGGACTCCCCGGTTCACAGTTCGGTCACGACCGCCGCGGCGGCCCGCCCACCTGTATGCGAAATAAAAGCCCGGCGGACGCCCACACCCCCCTGGGGACGGCTCTGCGCGCGCCGCGAGCTGGCTGGCTGGACAGCGGAGCCGCGCTCGGCCTGTTTGCATTCAGAAATAACTGTTTGCCGGCCCGGGGATCGCCAAGTCCCAAGTAAACAGCGCGCTCCGAGCCCGGCCGCTGCCCCTGCGCGCCGCGAATCTTAATGACGTTTCGGGGACAGCGGCCGTCCTCAGCGGCGTGGTCGGCGCGGCCCCGCGAGAGCCTAACAGGGCGCCGCCGTCTGCAAACAGCCGTGCTCCTCTACCGCCTTCACAACTCGTTACTGGGCTCACACACTTACGCTCACGTATTAGGAAATAAAAACTACGTAAATGACAATAACTAGATGAAACAGAAGGAGCGTCGACTATGCTGTTGTCATAGTAACTTGCTAAAGCTACCTCACACGAGTGAATGACGCTTCAATTTGCGCCCGTCGTCTGTACATACACTAGCTGATACAAAGGATGCAAATATCCCGATGTTTTGGGGAATAGGTCGCACAATGTCCCAATTACATTTTACAAAGAGTACTCTACAACAGGGGTGTCCAAACTACAGCCCGCAGGCCGAAACCGGCGCACAAGAGATGGAAAGCGGCCCGCGTTATCTGGCCGGACATCCCCGGTATCTGGCCCGCCAAATATTTGAGGTGGTACCTATACTGCCAACAATTGAGTTTCGAGGCCTATCGCGACCAATACACCGCGACATTGGCTCTGCTACTCGCTACAAGACTACATAACTAAACGTATTGTTGCGCCGCTTGAAATAACAATGCGTTGACATACTCTGCCTCTGTTACGTCTTGCAGTAATAGTGTTGCTAACAATGATTTTCAGATTTCGTTAACTTTGCAGGGCGCTTTCGTGAAGAATGTGCAGTGAAATACTTTTTTGTTGGTGAAATTCGCGACAGTAAAATACGCCAGAATTTCGGTCAGTACGTCCACCAATCAAAATTATGCAATTAAATAAAAATCGTGGTTCGTTTCAGTTCTAGCTATTCCCACAACCTTTGATTTTTGCTATTTCATTTTTCCTTTAGCCTTACATTACATCACATCATGGAGTGCTAGGGTGGTTTAATCCCACTAGGTAGATCGTGGCCCTTGTGACTTTGTGGAGGAGTCAATGTGGCCTGCGGACTAAAATGTTTGGAGACCCCTGCTCTAGAGCATTGGTCCTTTACGTAGCTTGCATTTATCGTGAAATTCTCGCCCAGTACAAAGTTCCAAGCACTGAAAAAGAAAAGTGTGTGAAATCTTATAACACTTAAATGCTAAGGTCATCAGTCCCTGAGCTTACACACTACTAAACCTAAATTATCCTAAGGACAAACACACACACTCACACCCGAGGGAGGACTCGAACCTCCACTGCGACTTAGACCACTTGGCTAATACGGCGCGGCCAAGCGACTGCAAAAAGGTGCAGGTTACTCGACTATATAGGGTGTCTCAAAGAGAACCAAGGGGTCTACAATCCTGAAACATAAACATTCACATTGATTTTGTTTTATAATTGGGAAACTAGAAAAGTTTTCTTCATACCTTCTCATACGTGTTCAATATGCCCCCGTTGAGATGCACAGCATATGTCAATGCGGTATTCTGATTGCTCCTGTGCTGGTGTAAGCTGTCGCCAACACACTGGTCGGCAAAGATGTAGCGTGAATAGTCATGGTAGGAACTGAATCAAGCGCGCCTTTCACAAGAGAGGCGAGAGACACACTGACAAACAACAGGCCGCCAAAACACTCTCAGCAGCAAGTGCTTAGGCCGCCACCACTGAATGCAGGGCTGGCCGCTGTGGCCGAGCGGTTCTAGGCGCTTCAGTCTGGAACGGCGCTGCTGCTGCCGTAGCAGGTTCGAATTCTGCCTCGGGCATGGATGTGTGTAATGTCTTTAGGTTAGCTAGGTTTAAGTAGTTCTAAGTCTAGGGGACAGATGACGTCAGATGCTAACTCCTATAGTGCTAAGAGCCATTTGAGGTCGGCCGCGGTGGTCTCGCGGTTCTAGGCGCGAAGTCCGGAACCGTGCGACTGCTACGGTCGCAGGTTCGAATCCTGCCTCGGGCATGGATGTGTGTGATGTCCTTAGGTTAGTTAGGTTTAAGTAGCTCTAAGTTCTAGGGGACTGATGACCACAGCAGTTTAGTCCCACAGTACTCAGAGCCAACCATTTGAGATGAACGGAGAGTCTCACTCATTAGCTCACTGACTCACTCAGCCTACGACAGTACATAGAGGTTAGGTTAGTGACATATCAGTCAGACTTAAGTTTTTAATAGTACGATTACCTACATTGACTGCAAGAGGACTACTACTGATGAGCTTGTACCACGAACATGGAATCCTTTCCAGTTAAGTCCATATCCCCAGTTCATCTACATAAAGAACGGTATTATCCAAGTGTCCATTTGTGTTGTAAAAAGAGGATACTGGCCAGCGATAGCAACATCCTCTCCCTTGCTTCCTAAGTTTCAAAGACACTACCGTGGCAACTAGGATACTACAGTTCCTACACTGCAGAGACCATGTCTTGACTTACAGATTTCACGGCTGCTGTTCTGCAGTGTCTCAGTTCATTCGTTGTTGTTGCTAACGGAGACACATAAACAGAGTCTTTCATAAACCCCCACAAGAAATAATCACATACAGTCAGGTCCGATGACCTCGGAGGCCAGTAATGTAAGGCTGAATCATTTGGTCCAGTGTGACCGATCCGTCGTTCAGTAATCCTTTGATTTAAAAAGTCCTGCATTTCCAGATGCCAGAGTGGCGGTACCCCATCCTGTTGGTAAATAAAGTCGTTAGAATCGGTCTCCAGCTGTGAGAAAATAATGAATATCGAATTATGTGCTTCCTGCGACAGTGTTCTCGGCAATGAAACATGGACCGTACGCCTTTTCCAATGAAACTGCACAAAACACATTAAATTTTCGAAAGCCCTTCTTATGTTGTACAACATCACGTGACTGTCCTATGCCCCATATTCTCACATTATGACGGTTCACCTTTCCATTAAGATGGAATGTTGCCTCATACTAAACCCTAGGCGTGGAAGAAAACTGTCATCCACCATCTTGCCAATAACGAAATTACAGAACTCCACATGTTGTTGCTTGTCACCTTCACGAAGAGCTTGCAGTAGCTAAATTCTGTATGGTTTCGTGATTAAACGTC
The DNA here is from genome assembly GCF_023897955.1 of Schistocerca gregaria. NCBI lineage: Eukaryota > Metazoa > Arthropoda > Insecta > Orthoptera > Acrididae > Schistocerca > Schistocerca gregaria. Next base: position 73,298,269 of record NC_064923.1, on the reverse strand, counting down.
TACGCAGAACACGACAGACGGACATTGTGGGCATGTAGAGCTGCCGAGCTGTACAGCGAACGGATTTATGACGATTCCTTGTGAAGCTATGTCTGATGCGTTCGACGTCTGTGTCAGACACTCGGGGATGGCCCGGATATTTGCCTTTACATGAACAGCCTGTTTCTTGGAATTGCCGGCCGCTGTGCCCGAGCGGGTCTAGGCGCTTCAGTCAGGACCACTACGGTCGCAGGTTCGAATCCTGCCTCAGGCATGGATGTGTGTGATGTCCTTAGGTTAGTTAGGTTTAAATAGTTCTAAGTCTAGGGGACTGATGAACTCACATGTTAAGTCCCATTGTGAACAGAGCCATTTGAACCATTTTGAATCTTGGAATTGTTTATCTCACCTCCTAATGCTCTGTGCTGTAGGAGGATCCACACCACATCTAGTACGAAAGTCCCGCTGAACAGTTATTTCTGATCCGCACTGGGCAAAACGTAGAGCAGAAAACGGTTTCTAGCGACCCAGCACCATTTTTAGTAGAAGTGAAGTCAGCGCACACTGCTGCTACCTAGCGGGAACAATGTAGAACTCAAGAGTTTGCTCTTTCCAACAGTGCGTTGTTGAAGGTCAAGTCTCAAATAATATAATAGTTATGATTTCTTTCAATCGGATTATTCTTTTGATTGATCCTGTATAAGAAGAGTAAAAGAACGGCCCAGCAAAATTACAGACCAATAACTCTGTTTGCTGCAGAATTATTGAACACATTCTCAGTTCGAATATGATACATTTTCTGGAGACTCAGATGCTTATGTCCACCAATCAGCATGATTCTGGAAACCATCGCTCATGCAAAACTTGGCTTGCCGTTTTCTCACTTGATATACTGTGAACTATGGATGAAGGGCAACAGGCAGATTCCATATTTCTAGATTTTTGGTTGGCGGTGCCCTATTACAGGCTTTTAAAGGAGGTATAAGCTGACGGATATGTGAGTGGCTCGAAGAATTCTTATATAATAGATGCCTCTAAGCACTATGGGACTTAACATCTCAGGTCATCCGTCCCCTCTTACATAATAGAACCCAGTATGCTGTCCACGGCGGCGTGCTCATCACTGTCAACGGTACCGTCATGAGTGCCCCAGGGAAGTGTAATAGCACCGCTGTTGTTCACTATACAGGGTGCTACAAAAAGGTATGGCCAAACTTTCAGGAAATATTCCTCACACACAAAGAAAGAAAATATGTTATGTGGACATGTGTCCGGAAACGCTTACTTTCTATGTTAGAGCTCATTTTATTACTTCTCTTCAAATCACATTAATCATGGAATGGAAACACAGAGCAACAGAACGTACCAGCTTGACTTCAAACACTTTGTTACAGGAAATGTTCAAAATGTACTCCGTTAGCGAGGATACATGCATCCACCCTCCGTCGCATGGAATCCCCGATGCGCTTATGCAGCCCTGGAGAATGGCGTATTGTATCACAGCCGTCCACAATACGAGCACGAAGAGTCTCTACATTTGGTACCGGGGTTGCGTAGACAACAGCTTTCAAATGCCCCCATAAATTAAGATCAAGAGGGTTGAGGTCAGGAGAGCGTGGAGGACATGGAATTGGTCCGCCTCTAGCAATCCATCGGTCACCGGATCTGTTGTTGAGAAGCGTACGAACACTTCGACTGAAATGTGCAGGAGCTCCATCGTACACGAACCACATGTTGTGTCGAACTTGTAAAGGCACATGTTCTAGCAGCACAGGTAGAGTATCCCGTATGAAATCATGATAACGTGCTCCGTCGAGCGTAGGTGGAGGAACATGGGGACCATTCAAGACATCACCAACAATACCTGCCCAAACGTTCACAGAAAATGTGTGTAGATGACGTGATTGCACAATTGCGTGCGGATTCTCGTCAGCCCACACATGTTGATTGTGAAAATTTACAATTTGATCACGTTGGAATGAAGCCTCATCCGTAAAGAGAACATTTGCACTGGAATGAGGATTGACACATTGTTGGATGAACCATTTGCAGAAGTGCACCCGTATAGGCGAATCAACTGCTGATAGTGCCTGCACACGCTTTACAGGGTACGGAAACAACTGGTTCTCCCGTAGCGCTCTCCATACAGTGACGTGGTCAACGTTACAGCAGCAAGTTCTCTGACGCTGACATTAGGGTTATTGTCAACTGCACGAAGACTTGCCTCGTCCATTGCAGGTGTCCTCGTCGTTCTAGGTCTTCCCCAGACGCGAGTCATAGGCTGGAATGTTCCGTGCTCCCTAAAACGCCGATCAATGCTTCGAACGTCTTCCTGTCGGGACACCTTCGCTCTGGAAATCTGTCTCGATACAAACGTACCGCCCCACGGCTACTTCCCCGTGCTAATCCATACATCTAACGGGCATCTGCCAACGCCGCATTTGTAAACATTGCACTGACAGCAAAACCACGTTCGTGATGAACACTAACCTGTTGACGCTACGTACTGATGTGCTTGATGCTAGTACTGTAGAGCAATGAGTCGCATGTCAACACAAGCACCGAAGTCAACATTACCTTCCTTCAATTGGGCCAACTGGCGGTGAATCGAGGAAGTACAATACATACTAACGAAACTAAAATGAGCTCTAACATGGAAATTAAGTGTTTCCGGACACATGTCCACATAAGATCTTTTCTTTATTTGTGTGTAAGGAGTGTTTCTTGAAAGTTTGGCCGTACCTTTTTGTATCACCCTGTATACATAAATGGTTTGCCGGACAGGGTGGGCAGGAATCTGCGGTTGTTAGCTGGTGATGCAGTGGTGTACTATAAGGTGTCGAAGTTGAGTGACTGCGGGAAGATTCAAGTCGACTTAGTCAAAATTTCCAGTTGATGTGATGAATGGTAGTTAGACTTAAATGCGGAAAAATTTAAGTTAATGCGGATGAGTAGGAAGAATAAGCCTGTAATGTTCGGATACAGTATTACGAGTGTCCAGATTGACACAGTCAAGTCAAGTAAATTCTGGGAGTACCATTGTAACATGATATGAGTTGGAGCGAGCATGTGAACACTGCCGTAGGGAAGGCAAATGACCGGCCGGAGTGGCCGAGCGGTTCTAGGCGCTACAGTCTGGAGCCGCGCGACCGCTACGATCGCAGGTTCGAATCCTGCCTCGGGCATGGATGTGTGTGATGTCCTTAGGTTAGTTAGGTTTAAGTATTTGTAAGGTCTAGGGGACTGATGACCTCAAAGCCATTTTTGAAGGCAAATGGTCGACTTCGGTTTACTGGGAGAATTTTAGGAGACAGTAGTTCACCTGTAAAGGAGACCGCATATAGGATGCTGGTGTGACCTATTCTTGAGTACTGCTCGAGTTTTTGGGATCCGTACCACGTCCGATTGAAGGAAGACATCAATTCAGAGGCGAGCTACTAGATTTGTTACCGGTAGGTTGGACCAACAAATAAGTGTTACGGAGATGCTTCAGGAACTCAGACAGGAATCCCTGGAGCGAAGGTGAGGTTCTTTCGGAGAAACACTTTTCATAAAATTTAGAGAACCAGCATTTGAAGCTGACTGCCGAACTATTCTGCTGCCGCCCACATTGCTCGTGAGGACCACGTAGATAAGATGCGAGAAATTAGGGCTCATACGGAGGCACATAGAAAGTGGTTTCCCCTCGCTCTATTTGGGGGTGAACAGGAAAGGAAATGACTAATAGTGGTGCAGGTACCCTCCGCCACGCAGCGTACCGTGGCTTGTGTAGTATCTATGTAGATGTAGATGCAGATGTAGAGATGCAGGCCAGTATAAAGAGATGTGTGGTGTATTCTGTTCTCCCAAGAGAAGCAGTAACGACAGAATGGATCGATCAGGAGAGAACGTGGACTACACTGGATGTCACTTGAGTAACAAATCCATCGGGGACACTTCAATATTCTAAATCTGCACAAGTCAAGTGATGATGATGTGACTGTGAAGTGGAAACGCGGAAGAACAACAACAGTGAAATACGACCAGGCAGACTCCATGTTCTACTGACGGGGACCATCGAGGTTTGCGGAGAGTAACGGTAAAAATCACACGAAATCGGCGGAAGGAATCAGTCGCGAATTCCAAAGCGCTAACAGTAATTCTGCCAGCACCAAGAGCGTGCGTCGGAAGTTAAGAAGAATGGGGTGCAACGGACGATCAGCTCCCCGTAAGTCAGAGATTTCTGCAGTCAGCGCTGTGCAGTGCGTGAGGTGGTGTAGAGACCGTCGGTAGTGGAAAGTGGATAAGGAGAAAGGAGTTATTTGGAGTGATGAATGACACATTGCCCTGTGGTAGTCCCATGGAAGGATCTGGGTTTTGTCGAACGCTCGAGAACCTTATCTCCCATCAAGTGTAGTGCAAATAATGTAATACGGAGGATATGATGTTACGGTACTAGGGTGTATTTCGTGGCTGGTGTGTGATCCAGTTACTGACATCAATAAAAGCTAAATGCGGGAGTATGTCGGTACATCATACAGCACTGTGTACAGGGAACTGTTGGGTGATGGTGAGTGTTGTAATTGATTGTATCAGTGTGACAGCGCACTCTGTAAGAAATGAGCATCTGTGGAGCAGTGGTTTGTGGATAACAATACTCCTGAAATAGAATGGCATCCTCAAAATACCGACCTGAACCTAACGGAGCACCGTCGTGACGAGTTAGAACGTTGACGTCTTGCCAGAACCCAGCATACATCACTGCTTTCTCTGGTTTAGGGCTCTTGAAGGAAATGGGCTGCATATTTGTCCACAGACATTAGAAACCTCAATGGAAGTGTTCCCAGCAGAGTTAAAGCAGTCACAAACGCGTAGGATGGACAGAGACCGTATTAATGTCCATTAATAGGAACCCGTATTCATTTGACCATACAGTAAGCAAGGAGAACGAAATGACAAAGAGATTAACTATTATGTGAAGAGTAAACTTATTTTGGAAGTAGATTTCAATGGCCTGTTTCCGATGTCTACGTCTACATCTACATCTTCATGGACACTCTGCGAATCACATTTAAGTGCCTGGCAGAGGGTTCATCGAAACACCTTCACAATTCTCTATTATTCCAATCTCGTATAGCGCGCGGAAAGAATGAACACTTATGTCTTTCCGTACGAGCTCTGATTTCCCTTATTTTACCTTGATGATGATTCCTCCCTATGAACGTCGGTCTCAACAAAATATTTTCGCATTCGGAGTAGAAAGTTGGTGATTGGAATTTCGTGAGAATATTCCGTCGCAACGAAAAACGCCCTTCTCTTAATGATGTCCAGCCCAAATCGTGTATCATTTCAGTGACACTCTCTCCCATATTTCACGATAATAGAAAACGTGCTGCCCTTCTTTGAACTTTTTCAATGTACTCCGTCAGTCCTATCTGGTAAGGATCCCACACCGCGGAGCAGTATTCTGAAAGAGGACAGGCAAGCTTAGTGTAGGCAATCTCCTTAGTAGATCTGTTACATTTTCCACGTGTCCTGCCAGTCTTGGATTAGCCTTCCCCACAACATTTTTCATGCGTTCCTTCGAATTTGAGTTGTTGGTAACTGTAAAACCGAGGTATTTAGTTGAATTTACGGCTTTTAGATTAGACTGATTTTCGTTTTAGCACTCATGTGGATGACCTCACACTTTTCGTTATTTAGGGTCAACTGCCACTTTTCGCGCCATTCAGATGTCTTTTCTAAATCGTTTTGCAATTTGTATTGATCTTCTGATGACTTTATTAGCCGATAAACGACAGTGTCATCTGCAAGTAACCTATGATGGCTGCTCAGGTTGTCTCCCAAATCTTTATATACATTAGGAACAGCAAAAGGCCTGTAACACTACCTTGGGGAACGCCAGAAATCACTTCCGTTTTACTCGATGACATTTCGTCAATTACTACGAACTGTGACCTCTCTGACAGGAAATCTCAAATCCAGTGATATAACTGAGACGATATTCCATAAGCACGCAATTTCACTACGAGCCGCTTGTGTGGTACATTGTCAAAAGCCTTCCCGAAATCCAGAAATGCGGAATCGACCTGAAATCCCTTGTCAATAACACTCAACACTTCATGTGAATGAAGAGCTAGTTGTGTTTGACAGGAACGCTGTTTTCTAAACCCATGTTGACTGTGTGTCAATAGACCGTTTTCTTCGAGGTAATTCATAATGTTTGAACACAATATATGTTCCAAAATCCTGCTGCATACCGACGTTAACGATATGGGCCTGTAATTTAGTGGATTACTCCTACTATCTTTCTTGTCACTGTGCAATTAGACGTGAAGTCGATATTCCGATGCAAAGTGTCGCCGTTGCCCCGACACTGTGACGAGGTGGCGAAATGACTGGTAACTGTAGCTCGATAACAGATTCTAGTGGTAGTCGCCACCTTTTGACGAGTCGGGAAGTGTTACCAGGGTTGTCTGTTTAGGGGAGCAATTGAAATTGACAAACACGACAATCGTTGTAACAACAATGGAGAAATATTAAATTTAACCGATCAGGAGCCCTGTGACGCAACGAACGGCCGTTGCAAGGCACCCTTCAGGAGCTACAGCGTTACTCACGAGGAAATGACTCCCCGTAGACTTAAGCTGAGAACCGCCAGTCACCGGCTCGACTGCAGTGTGCCACCCGCCAATGGATTGTTAAGAATGTTGCCCATACGTGTTGGTGAAAAACTAGAGAAATCATTAAACAAACGTTTGCCCAAGATCCGAGGTGATCTCTTCGTTAATCGACTAAATCTTCTGGCGATTCTTCCACTTAACCTCAGTGTAGTATCTGCCTTCCCTGTGACAGGTTTTATGTGGTCGTTCCACTTTAAATCACCCCGTACACATAATCCTAGATACTTTGTGAAAGCAACTGCTTCTTGCGATTGTGCTGCAATTAGTTAATCATATAGTAACAGGTATTCCTGTCTGTGTACACGCAATACGTTACATTTGTGTATGTCAAGGTTCTGTTATCACTCTCTGGACCAAGCGTCAATCGTCTACGACTTCTCGGTATACAACAGCACTACCCAAGAAAAGCCTTGAGAAACTTTCGATGTTGTCTATTGTGTCATTTACACACTGAGGTGACACTAGTCATGCACATATGCACACGGAGGTAGTATGGTGTACACCGGTTATAAAAGGGCTTGTAAGCAGGTGATTCATTTGAAAAGGTTTCCGACGTTATTACGGCTGCACGACGGAAATTAACAGATTTGAAATACCGAATGGTAGCTGGAACTGGACGCATGGGGTATTCCACTTAGGAAATCGTTACGGATTTCAATATTCCACAGTGTCAATAGAGTGCCGAGAATACCAAATTCAAGACGTTATATCTCACACTGTAAGTTCGCTGTTTACGTTTTTATGTTGGTAACGCCACATAGCGCTCTGTATGAAAATCACTGACTGTGCTGTGTAAATTCTGTGGCTGCGTGGCATTGTTGGAATAGTCGCTATTGTAGTGTTGGGCAGTTGGATGTGAACAGTGCGTAGCGTTGCGCAGTTGGAGGTGAGCCGCCAACAGTGGTGGATGTGGGGAGAGAGATGGCAGAGTTTTGAGAGCGGATGATGTGGACGTATGTCCATCATAGACAGTAAATTTGTAAGACTGGATGTCATATTATGACTTTTGAACACTATTAAGGTAAATACATTGTTTGTTCTCTATCAAAATCTTTCATTTGCTGACTATGCCTATCAGTAGTCAGTCCCTTCAGTAGTTAGAATCTTTTATTTAGCTGGCAGTATTGACGCTCACTATATAGCAGTAGTTCGAGTAACGAAGATTTTTGTGAGGTAAGTGAGTCATGTAAGGTATAGGTTATTGTTAGTCAGGACCGTTCTTTTGTAGGGATTATTGAAAGTCAGATTGCGTTGCTCTAAAAATATCGTGTGTCAGTTTAGTGTTGATCAGAATAAGTAAAGTGAGAAATGTCTGAGTACATTCAGTTTTGCTCAGCTGTTTGAAAATCAAATAATGTAAGGCGTTTATCAGCACAGTAATTCACTGATTTTTCTAAGAGGACGTTTCAACCCGAACAACGCAGTGACTGACAGCCTTCACTTAACGACCGAGAGCAGTTGCGTTTGCTTAATCAGTGCTAACAGACAAGCACCAGTGCGTGAAATAATCCAGAAATCAATGTTCGACGAAAGACGAGCGCATCCTTTAGAAAAGTAAGGCGAAATTTGCTGTTAATGGGCAATGGCAGAGGACAACCGACGCGAGTGCCATTTCTAATGCCACGACATGGCTTGCATCGCCTCTCCTGGGCTCGTGACCATATCGTTGGACGCTAGATGACTGGAAAACTGTGACCTTGTCAAACGAGGTCCGATTTTGTGGCGCAAACCCCACGAAGCCAAGGACTAGAGTTGGGAAAGAGGCACTGTGCAAGCTGGTGGTGGCTCCATAATGGTCATATTGGAGAGGTTACTGGTTAGTTCGTGGGCAAAATTCTGCACCATTAACACTTTCGCAGTTGTGGGTGTCTATAGAGATAGCATGGCTCAGTATTTCTGTAGGTGACTTCAAATGACTTGTTGAGCCTATGTCATGTCGAGTTCTTGCACTATGCCAGGCGAAAGGAGGTTCGACTCCTTAGTGTAAGTATTGTGAAAAGTAATGGACCCATTTCCGGGTGCACTCAGCCTCGTGATGCCAATTGAGGAGCTACTCGACCGAATAGTAGCGGCTCCAGTCACAGAAAACCATTATAACGACCGGAAGATGGGGTGCTGACCACACGCCTCTCCAATCAACATCCTCATTTGAGGATGACACGACGGTCGGATGGCCCCGATGGGCCACTTGTGTTCTGAAGGCGGAGTGCCAATGGACACACAATACTCCCTTGGGATAAACCCGAAGTCGCTTTTATGGTCAAAGGTTTCTCTCTATCGAGGAAGGCATGGTGTGTTCTGTTTTGCAAAAATGTCTTCAGTCCAGTTACACAGTTAGTCAGATAATCCATACGCTTGTATTTTGTTCATTAGGCGACGGTGCGAATGTCTTACTGAAGGAATACGGCATCTACCTGGACGTCGATATGTACCGCCTTTTGGGCCTCGTGGACGAGCAGAAGGAGATGGGTTTCACGAGATCGTTGTTTTCTGAGCCCATGTGGATTTCTGTACAGGAAATTTTCGGTCTCCAAAAATGTTCCAAAATTCTACAGCCAACCGACGTCGGAAACGTAGACCTAGCTTTGAGTGTTTTTTCGACGACGCTTATTGAGGTCGGGATTGACGTATTCTTTTCCAAATCATAAGGAACACTTGGCTCCTCCAGAGATCTGGGGTACACTACTGCCAGGGGAGCACTAAGCTCTTTTCGCCTGCTCTCTGTAGAATCGAAGTGGTGTCACGTCAGCTCCAGCGGTCTTCCCTCTGTTGATTAATTTCAGTTGCTTTTCTATTCCATGCTCGGGTATTTCATTATCAGTCATTTTACCACTGGTGCGTCGATTTAGAGGAGGTACTGCAGTGCCATCTTCCTCTGTGAGACATTCTTGGAAAAATACGTTTTGTATTTCCGTCGTTTGTGTGTTGTGCTCTGTTTCAGTGTCGTTATGGTCACTGAGTGTTAGTGCAGATGGCTTGCATACGTTTATTAGTTTAACATAAGACGAAAACTTCTTAGGATTTTCTGTCAAGTCGGTAGACAGACTTTTACTTTATAATACATTAAACGCTTGGTGAATAGTAGATATTTGTTTTTATATGTGGCGTTTGTTCTCTTGGAAATGCTGCAACTAATGAGTATAGCGAGCAGACGAGATATCTCTACGGTGCGAAATGTGGGAATTGGCTCTAAATAATGAGAAGAATGAGGTTATTCGCACTACTAAAAGGAATCCGTTAACTTTGCATTACGGGATAAATTAAAATCTCATCTAGTGAAATACATAGGAATTTCAGTATGAATGAATTACATCGGAACGATCATGTTCTGGCATAAGCTGTCGCCAGCACCCCAGTCGGCAAAGGTCTTGCTTGAAGATCGATAGTAGGAGCAGGAGCAAGCGCTGATATCACGAGAGAGGACAGAGAGAGTCTCACAGGCAACTTTAAGCCGCCAGCGCCCTCTCGACCACAAGTATTCAGATCGCCGCCGCTAATTTGAGGGTCTCAGTCAACAGACAGCCACGCACTACCTCGGTCATTCTCACTGACTCATTCTAGTTTAGCGTCTGCCATTCATTCGCAGAGCAGGCTTAGGTTACGACAGTAGATAATGCCAGATTATCGCAAGATTACGGATATTGTCAGCAAGAGGACTATTATGGAAGAGATTGTACCACAACACATGGACTCTATTGAAGATAGGTAACTATCTGTTCATGTAAATCCACGTGTCAATCCATGTGTGCATCTGTAGAAGGATGATACTGGCCACCAAACAACCTCCTCTTACTTAATTCCTACGGTGCAAGACTCTACACATCACACAGATAATTTTGTAGGCAAAGCAAGCCGAAGAGTGTGATGTACTGGCAGAACACATAGGAGGTGCAACAGAGTTACTAAAGAGACTGCCGACATGACGCTTATTTATCTTCCCCTGGAGTACAGCTGTACGATGCTGGATCCGCACCAGATAGGATTGACGGAGGACATCGACAAAGTTCAAAGAAGGGTTGTTTGTTTTGTATTGCGGTGAAATAGGAAGAATAGTGTCACAAATATGATGTTCGAGTTTTCGTGGCAATCATTAAACATGGCAGCAGTATCTTTTTACGATATTTTCGTCACCGACTTGTTCCTCCGATCATAAAATACTTTGTTGGCGCTCAACTACATAGAGGGAAATATTCATCATAATAAATTAAGAGAAATCAGAGATCGCTCGGAAAGATTTAAGTGTTCGCTTTTTCTGTGCTGTTCGACAGTAGAGCTGTAGAGAAAGGGCCTGAAGATTGTTCGATGGACCCTCTGCCAGGCACTTAATTCTGAACTGCAGAGTGGATTCAATGCAAATGTACATGTATCAATTGTATTCTCAGAAAGCATTCGAGCTGTGCTTAGAAACTCATTTTTGCTTGTGCTCTCGATTGGTTTTCATCAAATGTGTGACCCATATTGCCTTTGCTGCCTTGTAGTTTATTCTGCATGTAAAGAACGCCTTACCATTACTTGTCATAAAACTATGCCGTCTGCTGCATCAACATGTTTGATGCAGCGGTCTTCCAGTACCACGTTAAGCACTTTTTCGATGCTTTCAGTTGAGGATGCAGTTCCAGAATATTCTTCACGTGTAATACAGAATTTGAAAGCGAAGAAGTCTGTTTACAAACTTTCGCAGTCTGCTTACTAACTTTCACCAATTTTAGAGGAATCTCCGTTGGCGATACAGCGTACCAAAGAAAGAGATTTACGGAGGCTCGTTATTCCCATTTGTACATCTACTGAAGCGTAAACAACCCGACCAGCGTCGAATCCGTTTAAACAAAATTATTACTAAAGCAGAGCTTTTGTAGATTAAGGGAAAAATTTCCATGCCATAGTTTTGTAGTGAATTTGAAAGGTTCCATCTTTTTCGTTCAGATATTCTTTCATTCCTTTTTCGGGTCAAAGCTGTACAGTGCTTTAACAACAAAATGTAGTGGTCTAAAGGTGAAGCGTGTGTCGCGGGTCTGGAAATCGAGTGGTCGCAGAAATGTATCTCCGCCAGGCCACAGATGTTTTCTGTCTGCCTTCATCGCTCAAGTCGTCCAGATTCCCCGTTAAACAGTAGGTCCTGTTTTCCCGGTTGTTTAACTGGGTAGATTAGGAGCAAGTCGCTAAAGAGGCGTCCTGTACAAAGAGTTGCACTAGGCCACTGAGACACAGGAAATCATTATTATTATAGCAAAATCTCAACGTATATAAAGAAAAAATGAGGAATTATGCAACAAGATTACACGATCGCCCAGCGTGCGATGCACTACAGTGCGAACGTGTAGTAAAAAAACACGTTATAAAATGTTTACGTTTTGGCATGAAATACGAAGCTGATACGGATAACAGTAGAAGACGTATGTCTCCAAACGGCGTATGTGACAGGAAAGAGCAATGTAAAGGCATACAGATACTTTGTAGAGAGCTAATAGTCTAGTATTCTTATATCGGTATAGCTAGCTACTGAATTAACATAGATACAATTCTAGACACAGTAGCTCTGATTCCTACAGTACGTTACATTGTTTTAGGCATTGCCCATTTTAAATGGCTTTCTTGTTTCTGTGCCACAATGATAAACGAATTAACATTTTAGACCTCTTTTATCACATACTATAAAAACTATCATAGCCTGTTTCAGCCAGACGTTGTCCATCTTCATAATTTCATTCTATTTCTATCGTAAAGTAAGAAGACGCCCAATGTATTGTCAACACCGATTTTTGTTGTTATCACACTATCTGACTGTGTCTTAACAGATAATCACTGATAAGCAGCATGTAATTCGACAGTAAGTATACTCCAATGAGACAATATTCTTTTTTCCTAAGACTTATATTGTGAAGTATGTTTTCGCGATGAACTGACACGATGTCATTGTCAGGATGTGACCTATATACATGTTTTTTTTTGCTAAGCACATTGTCTTTGTTTTAATTTAAAATAACTTTTTTTGCTTTCTATGGCGTGATGGTACTGTAAAAATTACGCTGCTTACGCGGATAATAGTAAAAGAGATATGATGTCTCGAAATAGCATGTGCGATAGAAAGGAGCAATCTAAAGAAATTTTAGAGAGATAATAATGCAACTTTTCCGATGTTTTCTTATGCTAGTATAACTACTGAATTAATATGGATACCCTTATAGACACAACAGCACAGATTCCTACAATACATTACATTGTTTTCCGTACGTGCCCATTTTTAATGACTTTCTTGTTTCTGTGCCACAATGATAAACGAATTAACATTATAGGCCTCTTTTTATCACATAGTATGACAACAGTAGTAATCTATTTCAGCCATATGTTAGTCATCTTCATACTTTTATTCTTTCCATATCGTAGAATCTGAAGATGCCCAATGTATTGTGGAAACCGTTTATGATTGTTATCTTACTATGTGATGTCTTTAAACTGATAAGCAGTATGCAGTTGGACAATAAGTCTTCTCCAATGAGAGAATGTGTTTTATTTTCCAAAAGCCTACATTGTGAAGTAGGTTTTCGGAATTAACTGGTAACATTTTATTGTCAGAAATTGTGCTATACATTGTTTTGTTGATTAACACGTTGTATTTGTTTTAAATTCAAATAACATTTTTTTTACATTCTAAGGCCTCATGATACTGGAAACATTGAAAATATCGCCGTTATTTGGTATGATAAATGTACTGCAGCCATTAGATGAGGAACGCCTAACTCCAACACAGTAATGACAAACAACAATATGTTTTAAATACATCATGTTTTCAGTGGTAATTAGCTGATTCCTTTCTTGTCATACCGTATGGTACGGTGGTTCGTGTCTACTGACAGAAAATCTTTAAAAAGGGGGTTTTTCGTCAACGAATTTCTGTACTGCTGCACTGCCTACATTATCCGTCCGCGTCCGGAGGCCGGCGGATACGGAGAAATGAAATTCCTGCGGGCACGCGTCGCCCGCAGATTCTGCGATATTTAAGGGTCTGGCAGGCTGGCCCTGCTGCCTCGATCTCGTCAAAGGGCCGCCGAGGATTGGCTTCCCTGACAAACGCAGCGACCAAAGCAGCAATTTCCCGCTTTTATGAGCTCCGGTCCGATTGACTTTTGCGATCGAGTTTTAATTACTTGGGGACCTGCTCGAGGTACACAATGGCGCCGGCGCAGTAGCACCGCTGACCTCTCCCCTTCTCTCTCTCTCTCTCTCTCTCTCTCTCTCTCTCTCTCTCTCTCTCTTGCCTGTCCTTTTCTCGTTTTCCCCCGCACAGCGCTACGACGGCCGGCATTCCTCGCGTCCTCGCGCTCCCGCTGCTGTGACGTTGTTACGAGTACAAATAAAACACGGCAGACCACTCGTCCAGGGGCAGAGCTCACCCGCTACAGCGGCTTTTGACTCAACTACAAAGGGGCTCTCCGCTGCGGAAAAAAATGTTGCCGGGTTTTGAGTGCGTCCTTCTTGCTGCTCCGTGCCGTGCGCGATGCTTCTCCTCTCACAGCGCTGCCGGTTCGTGATTTCCAATTTTTAGTTCCCATTAAGTCCGCCCTCGTTACGTTGCGGAACGTGTGCGACCCAGAACTATCGTTGTGGTCTGTAAAACTAGTCTGTGGTTGGTATGCAGCGCAGGAAACTCTGCTCTTTGAAAAAAAATATATTCGTTTTAAACGTGTTAGTTACTGGAATGTAGAAAATAAACAAACGCGGTAATTGCAGCAATGTGCTGATGCTAGTGGTAAACAGTGGGTTGGGGATATTAGCTATTCCTAGAAATGATGTGCCGAGACAACTATTTTAGACTGTGTACCACAGATACTACTACAACGCCGCGCCAACACAAGGGTGCAGCCCGTCGTCTGCCGAGAACAGCGCACTCTAGAGGGCTGTGAAGCTCGACGGAACTGGAGTGTGCCTTAACTAGATTTCAAGCTATGCAGGCGCACTTTCGTAATCGGCCCTCAGCCAGTTCGGTAATGTTTGCACTGATTCTCTGAGGAGGGCCCATCAGGCTTAGTCGCTGAGAATATGTTGTAGTAGTTCATGGTACTCCGTGTTACGAGATTGTCAGTTCATAGCCGCAGCTGCAGTCCTACAAACTATTGGAGGCAAGTCATTTCATAGCACTATGTGTTTCTTGAATAATAATCCTTCTCTCTAACAGTGTGCCGTACCGCATATTATTGCAACCTGGACTCCTTCAGCTCCTATCAACTCGGCCCCCTACCTATTTGCATTTAGTAACGAGCTGAAAACAGCCACGCGTTTTGTGTCTCTAAACAGTGAGATACAATAGACTGAAACATGTATTCAAAAAGACAAAATAAAACTTCTTGTGATCGTCACACATAGCATTTGTCTGAACAATACCATGGTTAACAAAGTGAACAGTGATTTGAAAAGGGTACAACGCAAACAGAGAATTTATATAAAAACAAACAGCTTACTCAGTTGATATTCTAATGGACGATTCAGGGAGGCAGGGAGGTGGGGTGGTCTTTCTCTCAGATCTAAGCAAGTGAATTTAACTAGCAGGCAATACTCACTGCAGTCTTATCTCAAACGTCTTCTCTTATATACCCTTGCTGTCCTTCATAATAAATCTTTCTTCATCCAACACATACCATCAGAAGTCAACACAGCACTACCAAATACGTCCATCGCCTACCACACTTCAACCAAGAATGTATCAGACTGCGCAGAGGCAAAGACTGTCTCACGACAAAACCAAAGATTGCTTAATAGTACTATAACTTGCTCTCCCTCTCTCTGATTTGCACATTGATAACTTACAAAAGTCAAAAAGACACGCCCACGTTACTACACTGTTCCACATTTTTTTTGCATCTGTGATGTGATACATCAATTAGTGTACAGTTTAGTGTGTAGAATCCGAATCAACCTTCCAAAAAGTTATAACACCAATGGTTTTTGAGAGTTTTAATGAGTTTATAGTCTACTTTCATTATTTAGATGTTCACTGTTATGTTGTTTAGATGTCAATTTTTTAAAATTTTTGTGGTCTTTTGTTACAGGATTGCTATCAGATATACAAATGGTCACTAGAAAGTAGGTATCGATCGAGGCAGCACAATGGTTAGTACACAGAGTTAGCATTGAGGAGGACGACAGTTCAAACTTGCGTCTGGCCATCCTGATTTAAGTTTTTCGCGATTTCCATAAAGCGCTGCGAGGTGGTTCTTATGAAATGGCACGACCAATTTCCTTCCCCATCCCTGCATAATCCGAGCTTGTGCTCATAGGAACAAGAAAAATAAGTCCAACAAACATAGGCATTGAAATGCGCACTTCCTCAGTTAAGTTCAACAAACATAAGTCTGGAAATACACTCTTTCTGACATAAACGCTCGTTTACAGGAGGTTTTCAGCATGGTGCCTATTCCTGAAAATGCACCACTCTGCTCTCCAGTGTAAGGAACGACACGCCCGTTGAAGTAAACCTGGTTGTTGTACCTGCTAGCAAACACGCACTGAAGACACAACCTGTAATGTCCACACATCGTTGATTGGAGTGGCAAAGACCAATTTCTGCAAATGTCCCTGTACCCAAAAGTCTAGGGGGGTCGAGGTCTGGGGAACGAGCAGGCCAATGTTGCCCCATCCCCTCGTCACCATTAAGCTGTCGTGACATGTCTGTGTCAATGAGAAAGTCCAGGTAGTACACCCCAGTTAACCTTGGGGTAGCTGGTATGGCCCTATTAATCTATTGCCAAGTATGGTTGCATATAAGTTGACTGTAATTGGTGCTGAGGCCCTCCTGATTTGCTTGACATTTACATCTGCCCGTACATGCTGGTTATGTCAATTCACAACACCATGTCTTGTGAATCCTGCCTCACCAGTAAATATACTGTGAACAGTGGATCTACAACACACTTCTGAAACAGCCATTGACAGAGCTGCCATCTGCCATGATCCTGTGATCTTAGGGCCTGAACACACTGTATGGATACAGCCATTGTTCATGAAGTAGCCATAGACAAGGGAGTGAGACACCCTTTTTGCTGTTGCTAATCATCCCACAATGGTCCCAGGAGTTCCTTCCACCAAACAACTCACACACTCGTCCATGTGAGGGATGCAATCCCTGCAGGGCCTTTTACTGCCAGTTTTGCAAAGTGCAGTGGTACCTGTGCCCCGCAGACATTGAAAAAGTTTGCAAAACAGCTTATCAGAGAGCTCTCAGGGCTATGGATGTTTTTCAGCGAAAAGGGCACAGGCCCACAGGCTACCTCCATTTCATGAACAATATCAGTGTGTAACATGTGGTGGAAGAGATAAAATGTAAATTACTACGCCATTTGTATGTACAAACAGCGCAATAACAATAAATACATTAGCGAATCGGCGTTTGGAACAGCGTAAAACACCATCATACATACCTAGGCTTGGCAGTATTGTAGAATAACGCACACAAACATGACGAAAACTAACACAGCCTGCAATACGACTCAAACCACAAAAACTGACTTCAGAACACTTAACTGTGGGTGGAGTTCTGTGATTAAGACATCATACTACCCTGCCGACACATTTGATGGAATGCCAAGGCAACAACTGTGCTGATATCTGCTATCACACAGGCTACATGTTTATCTCAGAAAATATGCGTTTCTTGACACATGATTATTGGACTTGTTTTTCTTGTTTTGTGAGTACTTCCATTTCTCAAAGTATTCAAGACTTGATTTGAACACACTGAATATGTTACGTGTTCAATAGTATTGAGCTCTAAATTCTGAATACATATTTCTTGCTCATTTTAATTCTGTTAATGATCGCCAGTACTGGTTTTGATTCTGCCACATAAGTAGTAAGTAGGTATGTTGAATGCTCTTGGCATGTGTTTAATGCACAAACTTTCTAATGTTAAATTAAATTTATTATATAACATTAGAGGAATTTTGGTATGAGTAATTTTTATAAGATAAGTAATGAATGATTCCTCTCAAAATAATAACATATGGTCCAGTTGAAGCCCAATCTGTAACTCAGTCCATTCAACTAGCATGCAGCTTGTTTCCACAGTATTTTGACCATTATCAGTACATACAATATTGTTTGTCTCTACGTTTTTCCTAGCTTATCTAACATATCATATAATCTGAATTTTATGTAGTAAATGCTCACTATGAACAATTAACAAATTTTTTGTTATCAGTCTAAATCTGTCACTGATCATTTTCATTGGCAACAAATTCATCAAACGTTCTTCACCCAGAATTCGTTGTAAGTGAATTGTATAATAAAATAAAGAAACTTTTTCCACACACACAAGTGAATCATTTACCATTGTAAACACTTATATGGTATTCACTTATATATGATCTTCACATTTTCCTATAACCATTTTTTCTATATTTCTGCCTGGCCACATTGGCTTAGAGGTTTCTAGGCGCTTCAGTCTAGAACCACAGGACCGCTATGGTCTCAGGTTCAAATCCTGCCTTAGGCATGGATGTGTGTGATGTCCTTCGATTAGTTAGGTTTAAGTAGTTATAAGTTCTAGGGAACTGATGACCTCAGGTACTTAAGTCCCATAGTGTTCAGAGCTATTTGAACCATCTGTACATTTTTCTAAGTAACATTATAGATTGACTACTCAGTTTTGCAATATTTTCACAGTTTACATTTAACCTGCTAGATAAATTTATAAGGAAAAATAAAATTTTCTAGTTTTAGTAATGAACTCAATGATTATTATTCAATTACAAAAAATTCTAATAGAAATTATTTTCTTTGAATGGAATCAGTCATAAATCCCATCAACATACTTACATTCAAAGGGAAGCAAGCATGTGTTATTATTGATGAACAGAGTAATGCATGGTCAAAGTAAAAGATGTGGGTAAATTTCAGAATATAAAAAATAGACAAGGCTTTTAAAAATTTTGACAATAAAGATGCTATTACATTATAAAAGTTAAACCTCACGAGTTTTGAATTACTGAAAGCAAATCGAAGGTCAACTATTTTCAACAGTGAAGTCAAACAGTTAAAAAATGGCTTACACACAAAGTTTTGGCATTAATTCGTAAATATGTAAAATAAAAAATTAAAGGAATGTAGCGAGGTCAAATGGCAAACTTAAAAGATACAAACAAATGTAAGGACAAAGATATAAGGGAATCAAATGGAGTAATTGATGTTGATTTAGAAATAGTACAAGAAAGAAACAGAGAAATAGAAACTTTATTGCCACATGTTGTTCCTCAAACACATGACTAGAAAGTAAGACCAATTTTCGTTCTTTCAAGTTTTGCTTGAAAACTTTGAATATAATAATAATGTCCTTACAGCACAATGAAAGAAAATTGAAAAGGCAATTGTTCAGAATGGAAAATAGACATCCAAATTCTCAGCAATGTTAAGGCTTATATGTAATCCTTATTCAGTAAATTTGTACCGAAGAATAAAAGAAACTTCAGGATTTGTTTGTTGGCACAATTATTTCAATATTTTAAACGATTACACCCAAGAGCAATGGATTAATGATGTAACTACTCTTCACCAGATTTAATTGTATTCTTGTAATGAAATTTTGGCACATTACACAACATGAAGATTGATCTGTTAACCATTTATCAGTACATTCTTTATAAAAAATATGATCAGATTATGTTTCTACAAATTAAATATTCTGATCACTTAAACATGTAGCATAATCTACTTCACAAGTAGATAATATTTCATAAGGATTTATTCTTTGTATAAAGGATTCTGATAAATGTTCCTTATTTAAAATGTTATCCTGAAATTCTATAATGAACCCTACAGATTATTCTTGATTAATTGATAAGTGATACCAATCTAATTTACCTTAAAATTTTCTCATAAGATCTTCAGATAATTCTTGATCATAAGATAAGTATTTCCAATATAATTTATCTTAGAATTCTAGGAAGAAGCCTTGAGATAAAATTGGACTGCATGATATATAACCCTAATGCAATTTGTCTTGGGATTTTGTCAGAAAATTTTCGCATTCTTTTTGATGATATGGTATATTTTTTAAGGCTACTTTATTGCGATATTCTCTTATAAAATTTTTCAGTTAACATTCGTTTTCTCAATATGTAAGACCTTCTACTTTATCTTGAAATTCTCTGATAATATCTATAGATACTTTTTCTTAATTTGATACAACCCCAAATTAATTTGTCTTGAAATTCTCTCATGGAATTTTTATTTATGTTCCGATTTGATACTGCCTTACAATCTAATTTGGCTTGAAATTCTGTCATTAAATCTTCAGGTAATTTAGAGTCTTTGATAAATTATACCAATTAATTTTAACTTGAATTTCTCTAATAAAATCTTCAGATAACTCTCAGTACAGCATTAATAAAAATTGGCACTCTTATTTATCTTGTAATTCTCTCACAAAATTCTGTGTGAATGTAACATTTTCTTATGTATTTTCCTATTTTGTATTATTATAGAGATTATCCTTTTTACTATAACCAACAATTTTATTTCTATACATTTCAGTTGCTGTTGAATATAATTTATATACTTACTCAGAATACAAATTTGCAAGATTAAATTTCATTATTGCAATACGTTTTTCCTTCTCTAGTTCTGAATATCCTTTAATTCATAGTGGTTGCTGTTGAACTCTGTGACTCTTCCTTCATAGGATGTAGAAAAATTTCCGCTACCTGTCACAATAAAAACTTATTTATTTTTCACATTACCAGTTTCAGGCTTGTGCCCATCCTCATTGTGTTTATACATTCATGTACATGTCTAGATTACTGGAGATCACCGTGTAAATTATTTGCTGGTGACTAAACAGAAACAATTGTAAGTGGCAAGATAGAATTTGTCGCAAATATATGTGTACTTACATAAAGATGAAGCATCATCATTATAATTTAGCTATGGTGACAGTTTTCCACTTTGTTGCACATTTGTTATCATTTTCACATCCATGTTTCAGTTACATAAAATTTAGCTGTAAGTATGCCCTTTTATAATACTGAAACATGGACATGGAAAGATAACAAATGTGCAACTAAGTGGACAGACTATCGCCACTCCTTTCTGTTTAGTCACCAGAAAATAATTTTCTTTGTAATTATACGGTGATCTCCAGCAATATAAACATGTACATGAATATATAAACACCTGAAGATGGGCACAAGTCCGATTCTGGTCCTGTGGCGAATAAATAATCTTTTATTGTGACTGGTGTCGAAATTTTTCTAAGCAAGATCAGTAAGTTGTTGTTTCCTAAGTCTAGACCAACCTCTTATTCCCAATTTTCTGCTCTTGCTTTTAATTCACTTATTTTTAAGCTATTCATTTATTAGACATATTTTTATTAGGAAAATATAAAACAGTGTATTTCTTATTTGGGACAAATGTATTGATTACTAATGACAAACAGGCATTTAATTTTAGTAAACGAATATTTGGTAGTGAGTTGTGTTTTTTAAACTGTTGACACATAATACATATTTCTTCTTCATTTAGATTAAACAAGTAATTCACATTCTCATCAGTTAACTGATCTGTTCAACAATGAGTGGGGATGCATCATCATCAGGAGAGCATACAGATAGAAAAAAAGAAAGTGTTAATTTTCTCATTCATATTCTACACTATATATATATATATATATATATATATATATATATATATATATATATACATATATACATATATACATACATACACACACACACACACACACACACACACACACATATATATATATATATATATATATATATATATATATATATATATATATAGTGTACAATATGAATGAGAAAATTAACACTTTATATATATAAATTTTTATTAATAAATATTATTTTCTTTATTGATCTAAACTGTTTCAGCTGTCACTGCTTAACCTTTCATGAATATCTTTCAGAATAACAACAGGATTGTTTAAAACACAAACGAAAGGCATGTAATAATTCACAAAGAGAATTATTCATAGTTTAAACCTAAGGATTTTGCAGTGATTTTGGAAATTGAAAATCCACAAAAAGCGATTTGTGAGCAACTAGAGAAAATATAACATTTATAAAAATTGTAAGGTGAACAATTAATGCAACAGAATTTTCATCTTCATACTTTTTTTAATAAATCAGGTTTATATTCATCGATCATGAAATAAAAAAATGAAACAAGCTGAGAAATTCCAAGATTAGGTAACCAAATAAGTTTTACCATTAGTTTCAAAACAGTCAATATAAAGTACAAGCAACAACTGAAAATTAATAAGAACGATTTGAACATTTACAAACTGATAAATAAATCGTGATGCATGTGCTGAGGCAAAGAAGAGAAGTAGCTCAGTGCTTAGAAATACAAGAAACAATGCTTGCAGAACAAATTCGAAATGCAACGACATGTTGTACCAACTGAAAATACTGATTTGAGATAGTATTATTGTTATTCTACGATTTCTTGATAATGAATTTGAGTATGTCTACTATGTGATTATGAGTCAAGGAACAAAGCTACAAACACGATTACATCTACTTGAAGAGAGCCATCCAAACTGTGAATAAATAATAAGAATAGAATTAATTCCAGACTAGATTAACTTGTGCAATAAAATGAATATATTAATTTTTACAGAAATAACATTTCATTAGATTTTTGTCATACTGAACAACAACTTTTGTAAGATGTAAGATGTATAAAGATGTATAAAATGACATCCTTACTCAACCAACCATTGTGTAAATTGTCAGACATATATGTGATCACTTTCATTTTTCAATGCTTTCTTAACTAGATATACATCTAGGTATTTCACCTTCTGTAGTTCATACTCATAAAAATTTGCTTTTATTTTATCTCCATCAAGTGCATTTGTTATATGTGATTAGATTAGAACAAATAACATCTTGAGTTCCCTGTTAACCAATTATCTGTGTACCATTTTGCGAAAATTCCTTTAAATTTGCTACTTCAAACTTTATCGATAGTTTTATATTTAAGGTCAGCATAAGATACAATCATAGATGACTTTCAAGTTTTCTCTTTAATAATTATTGTCTTTGTTTTTATTGTTGAATGTCTTGTATTAGTGTGTTCATCAACGAATTCTTCAACAAGCAGACTTCAGAATACATCTAATCCCTTTTTAATTGTTTTGAACAACGATTATTTTCCACATATTTTTAAATGTTGTATTAAATCTCATACAACAGATAGAATTAATTTAGTAAAGGCTGACTTATGATTGATATTATGTTTTTTGTACATTATTGAAAATCTTCTTTTGTCACTAAATATTTTTCAAAATCATCAGCTACATTTTAACTAATTTTATCTTTTAATTGATATATACCAAAAATATTTTAAAAACATCAATTGCAGTTAATAAATATTTATATCCTCCATTTACTTTAGAATTCCTTTCAATTTACCAGAATCTATTTCTACTAGACTAGCTTGACATAAATCATTTATATCTAGAAATTACACTTCTACTTAAAAAAATTTCTCATTGGTTTATGTAATTCATTAATAATTTCGTCACAAATATTGAGACAGCGTCTGCTGAAGCAGTCTTGGGGCTGCATCCCATCATCTACAGTTTTTTTGACCAATTTACACATTTTAATTTTACATGTAGCCCAATTCCTTCAGTTCATTATCTTCAATATTTTGTTGTTTTTTTTTTCGATGGTACATTTCACTAAAATTTTTGCTCTCACAGTGGCAGATATAGTCATTCATTCTCATAGATTAAAATAGAAGCTTAATATATTTTGCCAAATTCAATTTTTTTACACGCAACAGTTATGCTTTACTTGCATTTTTTTCAATTTTGTAGTTAGAAAACTTGATTTACGCATTATTATAGACTGTTTATTATTATTAATCACATATTGCTCATCATCACTTACTGCAACATAAAAATATTTAAAATTAGTTCTCTGCCTTCACATATTCGAAAAATATGATTTTTTCAGTGTGAAAACATACAGTTATCCACATTTTTGTACTTCATTTCCTAAGATAAATGTACATTCATGTCCTTCTTTAGCATATACCTCTCCAGACAATCATATGCATCTAAAGCATAATTTAGAGGTTATTGGGGTTATGCACCTTTTTATGATAATCTTTTATAGCAGTATCATAAATGTTATTACTTTTATTCAGTTGTGTTAGAATATTTTCATATTCAGCTTTAGGAGGATTATTTTTTAGTTGTTATTCGTTGAGATAGCTACTACGCTGTGTTAGTATACTTCCATATTCAGTTCTTGTAACAAGGTTACATAATTTATTTTCTAAACATTGTTTGGTAACTGTATCATAACAATTTAAGGGATTTTTATTTCTACAAGCCCTTACCCTTACCATCAATGTAACCTTTAGACGCTCTCAAAACGTTACTTAATTCAGTTTTAGATTGCTTAATTATACTCTACTTTTTCATCTAGTAGTGATTTTAGCTCTGCACACATATTATGAACATCTCTGAAATTCTATTTGAAATTTCAATTAATTTTTTTGTTTTTGAATTTCTTTTCTAATTTTTGATTGAAAATTTTTAGTTTTTGGTTTAAATTCTTATTTGCACATTAATAGTGCAGCTGTCTTTAGGCAATGCCTTAGTTCCAAAAATGTTCACTTATTAGATTCAAAATATCACTAAACTTACATTAATCTGACAACATTTTTGAAACAAATGCACACAACTGGCCACAAATAAACCCAATAAAATATTGTATTAGTTATCTGTTACAGTACAACTCATTTGAACCAATATATTGAAGTACTTCTGGGGAATATATCCTCCAGACGATTGAAACACAAATGTTTTACCTTTGTTCTTATAACAACACATCCAATGATAGCCAGCATGATCAGATGTATCTAAATTAACTATTCCAGTTCCATATTCTCTGTTACGAATCGGTAATTTATCAGTCATAAAACATCATGAAAGTATTTGATTTTTTAATTGTTAGCATAATTTTTCTACATCAAAATTACTTTATGTATCAGTATATATATGAATAATTTTTTCAGTGTTTTTATTTCAGTCCCAGCATTTTCTCCAGCATTTTCTACATCACCTATTTCTTGTGCATTACTGCTTTTGCAATACCAGCTGCTCCAGCAACTAGTTAACTTATAGTTGCTACATATGGTAATGCTGCCTATAATAAAAGAAGAAATCCTCTTTTGTTAATCATTCTACAATTTTTTACAACACATAAACCTAATGTTATGAGTAAATTACCACTAGTTTATCTCCCTCTTTCTTTTTTGTGTATCAGTTAAAATTTCTATACTATGTAATCAGCTTAATTTTAAATAATTTTTATTTACTTTTGCCATTAGACAGAAAAGAATAATCAATGATGAACTTATTCATTTATATACATAAAACATTTGTGAGGATGAATTTTTTATACATTGTAAGCATTATTTGCAACATCTAAACCCATAGTTTTCTCTTTCGATATGTTTTTCAGCTGACTGCCATTGCTACTAATTTTTCTCCAGTTGAAGCATTACAAGCACACATCTTTTCTTTTGAAGTTGGTTGAAGATCTTTGTCTGCTTCATGTCTTTTTTTCTAGGTCTTTACTATCACTATATGCAATATTATGTTTTTGGCAAGCTTCATCTAGTGAATTTATTCCTTGATCTCTGCATGCTAATCTTTCTTCTAGTTCAGCAAAAAGTCCTCAGTAGGAGTAGCCTGGCAGATACATCTCTGACATTGGTAAAGTATTTAAAGTCCAGTTTTCTAATCCGTTTCCATCCTTTTCACTTTTCCAACATATATGTGGTAGGTTATTCAGAAATCTAATCAAATATGGAATTTCTTTTGGACAATTATAAGAAAAAAATTAAATTTATTTTTTATATTTGTCTTATTCCCACTTTCCATTATGAAAATTTTGATTTCCTGCTAATTTGGCTCCATGAATAACTTGTAGTCTATCGATTTAATCCCTAATACCATTCATCAAACAGATTCAACTACTTTTTTTGTATATTTTTCTGTTAAGCCTTCACCTTGTTTCTTATACTCACTTTTCAGTGAAAATTATAATATTACTTGTCTCAATGCTGGAAAAAAATGATCAGCAACATCAATTATTAAATGTTTTTATCTATTCTTTTACTTGAGTTGTTTTTGTTAGGATAATTATCAGAACATAAAGTCTTGTAATACTACAACACATCTTCATAATTTGGTGAATCAGAACCATTAAATCTTGTATTATTGTCGTTCATAATAACACGTTTTTTAGTTCAGAGATTCGTTAACACATTTGTACCTTCATATCTATTATAAAAACTGTTTATTTATCTCCAAAATATTTACTGATAACTCATCAACAAATTTTAATCGTACCAAAAAGTTTTAATCCAAAAACTGTATATCCGCTAATTTTCATATATTCCAACATTCATTTGTTTATATTTATTTTTCTAAGATCACCCTATTATATTTTTTAATAGTCCACTGAGTCTGAGTTATCTTTTTCCTATCTTTAAGCTCTTCTTCAGATTTTGACAATGAATACTGTATTTCTGATTCACTTAGGATATAGTCACATTGAGGACTATCATGATGTTTACTTTGTGGTATATTTCGAAAATTTTCCTCGATGATGATGATGAGCATAGGAAACAATTTGTCTTCAGCTTGTATATTTTCATCAATAGCTTTGAGCAATTCCTACTTCAACTTTTTCGAATGCATCAATAACAAGTTGATATTCTTTCATATTTTTCATATTCTACTCTTGTTTGTTTGTTCCAAAACTTGAATCATTCTTTCAGTTCTTTAGTTTTCTACAGTACATTCAGGTTGGAATATGGAAGGAAAAGTGGTTAGTCAAACATATGATGGCGGTTCACTAATGACAGGTAGAGAAAGAGGACTACAACAACAGATGAAGCAGTTCTGTCCCTATGCACTGTTCATTCATTGTTACGCACCCCAACTGAATTTTGTACTGTTACATGCCTCCAAAATTATACGACAAGTACACATGTTTGTAAGTGATCTTACTGTGTTCAATTCGTTTTTCAAACGAATAATTGAAACGAATTGTATTGCTCACTGAGTAAGGATTTAAACAGCCATATGCAAGCAACACTCGCTGGAACTTTCGTTCCAGGGCAGTTTCAACAATATCTACTCATTCCTCAGTGCTATATAGTGTTTTAATTATATATTTCAACAACATCTAGTCATTCCTCAGTGCTATATAGTGTTTTTAATTAGATAATTGATAATACAGTCTCTCAGTGAGACCGAGAATCATTGAGCTGTGCTGTGGGAATGAAATGCTGGATGCATGATCCTACGTTTTTCTACTTGCTTCGCTTCTACCGAGGGTATAACTGCTTGCAACAACGAAATAATAACTGTTTCAAGAAACTTACGACAGCTAAGAAAGGAAACATTCGTTGATGAGTGCATATAATGCAGAATTAGAATTCGCTAATTTAAGGAATTCAATGTCCAACATTCAGCTGTCTTGCTTGGAGACGTTAGCAATACAAAAGGCATTACTTGGAGAGCTATCCAGTGATTATATCTTTGTAGACTGAGTTATAGACTTATTCGTGGAATAAAAAGGCGCATTGCACTTGTGTTAAAGAAAATATAACTGCTTCTTCTCTTGTTGTTGGAGTTCTACAAATTTGTCATCGTTTCTTCAACAAGTTAGCTATTATAATAATAATTATTATTATTGGTATTGGTAGTATAAGTAGTAGTAGTAGTTGTTGTTGTTTTATTTCATGCATTTTGTTTCATTTGTTTAAATTGTTGTTTATTTTACTATTTTGTGTGCCTATAATAACTGTAGTGTCTCCCCAACCTTTAGGACCATGCTACGGCACTGGGTGATAAAGAGAATCTGATTTCACCACTGAATTCAGCACCACACAACTATGAAAACCCATCGAATTAGAAACCATAT
Source organism: Schistocerca gregaria (assembly GCF_023897955.1). NCBI lineage: Eukaryota > Metazoa > Arthropoda > Insecta > Orthoptera > Acrididae > Schistocerca > Schistocerca gregaria. The sequence goes on along the minus strand of NC_064923.1, from coordinate 73,270,659 downwards.
GCAGATTTAATTTGTTGATTAGTGTTATCTTTCAGCATCAGTGTTAGAACTACTGTACAATCAGATTGTGCCAGCTGGGAACGAAGTTAGTATCCAGAATCCTACTCGAAAAATTTTGCTGTCATATTTCACCACCATTTACGAAGTACCAGCTGTGTGGTAGTATTTTATGCTTGACTGTAATGAATATCTGCATACTATACTCTTTTGAATGTGTTGTAGATGAATGGGTCATAAAAAACTCGAACGGGGTGGCTAACGAAAGCCTCATTCGACTGATACACTTCATTTCTCAGTCTGGTGTCTTTACCAGGTAGAACAATATGCCCAAAGCAGAGCACCGAATTTTTTTACTGGTTTCTTTAGTAGATGAGAAATCGCCACGGATATGATCACCGAACTCTGCTAGCAGAGGCATTATTCATCTAACTGCGACTTACTCCTACAAATAAGAGAAGGGGTGACCATAGAAGTGCCAGTCGATATATTCCTTTTTGCTTCATGTATCTTTTGGCAAGCCAAGCAAGGCAAAATAAAGGGGATTTGACCTCACACAAGGGCCAGTTTCAGGACATTTTTCCACACAAGCAACATTTCATTTGGTGCTCCTCCCCCGCCCCCTTCTCCCCTTGCACTTTTTCCCGAGACAGACTTTGCTACAAATTGTGATACACGTTACATGCAGATGCCCTTGGCTGCCCTACTCAGACGACACCCAAATGACCGCTGGCAATTGTGATGCGTCCTATTTTCAATGAGGTGATAAAGGCCATGAAATAGCGATATGGGGACATACAGATGTTGGTAGTATTGCGTACGAAAGCTATAAAAGGGCAGTGCATTCTCGGAGCTGTCATTTGTACTTAGGTAACTCATGTTAAAACGTTTTCGACGTGATTATGGCCGCACGATGTGAATTAACGGTCTATGAAAGCGGAATGTTAATAGGACATTCCATTTCGGAAATTGTTAGGAGTTCAATATTCTGAGATCCACACTGTCAATAGTCTGTCAAGAATGTCAACTTTCAGGCATTACCTCTCATCACAGGCAACGCAATAGCCGTAGACCTACATTAGTGACCGAATGCAGTGTCGTTTACGTGGAGTTGTCAGCACTTTCAGGTAAAAAACCTGTGCTAAACATCTGCAGGAATCAATGTGGGATTTATGACGAACGTATCCGTTAAAACAATTCTTCGTTAATGGGCTATGGCAATGGACGACCGACGGGAGGGCCTTTGCCAACTGCGCGACGGCGCGTGCAGCATCTCTCCTGGTTTCGCGGCCATATTGTTTGGACCGTAGACGGCTGGAAAGCATGACCTAGTCAGATGAGTCCCAATTTCTGTTGGTAATATCTGATGGCAGTGTTCGAGTGTGGCGCAGACCTCACAAGGCCATGGACAGCCGTTGTCGGTAAAGCACTGTGCAAGCTGCTGGTGGCTCCATAATGGTTATGGATGTATTGATAAGGGAGGTGGAGGGGGCTGGATCTTCTGGTCCAACTGAACCCATCATCGACTGGAAAAGGTTATGTTCGGCTACTTGCAGGCCATTTTCAGCCATCCATGGAGTTCACGTTCCCAAACAACAATGGAAATTTTATGCATGACAGTGCTCCATGCCACCGGGTCACAATTGTTAACGATGGGTTTGAAGAACATTCTGGACAATTCAAGTAAATGATCTGGCCTCTTAGAAACGAATCCCATCAAACATGTATGGACACAATCTAGAGGTCATTTCGTGCCTAAAATCCTGCGCCAGCATCGCTTTTGCAATTGTGGACGGTGATAGAGGCAAGATAGCTCAATGTTTCTGCATGGGACTTAGAACGGCTCGTTGTGTGCATGTCACCTGGCGGTGCTGCAGTACGCTGGGAATAAGGAGGTTTGACGAGATATTAGGAGGCATTCCATGACTTGTGTCACCTCAATGTATTTTGGGTTGGTTTACGGGATACAGAACGGGGATGAAAACATGTGGCGCCGGAACATACGGTGTTATTCCAGTCTTCAGTCCACAGATATCACGAGGCTAGCCTATCCTGTACGAGCTTTTTCATCTCTGCATAGCTGGGGAAGAAAAAAAATGTAAAAACAAAAAATAAAACAAATTATCTTGCGTAATACGGCGTAGGAAACACGTTGGTATTCAAAGCAGGTTTCAGCTGTCTCGGAACGGATAAATGCTGGACCTGTACGCTTTTCAAGGGAATCGTACACTATTCTTCCCGAACAATAGAGGCCAGAAGTTGGAAACAATGTGAAGCAAGATTCATCCTATCAAATGACGTTCTTTCGTTGATCCACAGTGCAGGTTTTATAGCTTCGGAACCACGTTTTGCTGTTAACGAGCATTTTCATCTCTGACCACACAATAGACACCTTCGTCCGCATTGGCATGAGGGGTAGCTGCTAATTATTTTAAATGGTCGTTACTTCGTTTTGTCGTAGTGAAAAGACACTTGAACTGTCTGTGCGTACTTTACACCTACCTTCCTCGTTTACATCAGCTTCAAAGCTATTTTTGCGGTCAGCCACAAATCGATGGAGAACATACTGACGGTAATTTACAGACTGCAAGTCCACATTAACCTTAATACTCAACAAAGTGTTCTTACTTGCTACACTACGGGCCATTAAAGTTGCTACACCGAGAGGAAATGAAGATGATAAACGAGTATTCATTGGAAAAACATATTCTGCTAGAACTCGCATGTGATTACATTTTCACGCAATTTGGGTGCATAGATCCTGAGAAATCAGTACCCAGAACAACCACCTCTGGCCGTAATAACGGCCTTAATACGCCTGGGCATTGAGTCAAACAGAGCTTGGATGGCGTGTACAGGTACAGCTGCCCATGCAGCTTCAACACGATACCACAGGTCATCAAGACTAGTGACTGGCGTATTGTGACCAGCCAGTTGCTCGGCCACCATTGACCAGACGTTTTCAATTGGTGAGAGATCAGCAGAATGTGCTGGCCAGGGCAACATTCGAACATTTTTTGTATCCAGAAAGGCCCGTACAGGACCTGCAAGATGCGGTAGAGCATTATCCTGCTGAAATGTAGGATTTCGCAGGGATCGAATGAAGGGTAGAGCCACGGGTCGTAACACATCTTAAAAATATCGTCCACTGTTCAAAGCGCCGTCAATGCGAGCAAGAGGTGACCGAGACGTGTACCCAATGGCATCCCATACCATCACGAAGGGAGATACGCCCGTATGGCGATGACGAATACACGCTTCCAATGTGCGTTCACCGCGATGTCGCCAAACACGGATGCTACCATCATAATGCTGTGAACAGAAGCTGGATTCATACGAAAAAAATGACGTTTTGCCTTTCGTGCACCAGGTTCGTCGTTGAGTACACCATCGCAGGCTCTCCTGTCTGTAATGCAGCGTCAAGTGTAAACGCAGTCATGGTCTCCGAGCTGATAGTCCATGCTGCTGCAAACGTCGTCGAACTGTTCGTGCAGATGGTTTTTGTCTTGCAAACGTCCCCATCTCTTGACTCAGGGTTCGAGACGTGGTTGCACGATCCGTTACAGCCATGCGGATAAGATGCCTGTCATTTCGACTGCTAGTGATACGAGGCCGTTGGGATCCAGCACGGCGTTTCGTATTACCCTCCGGAACCCACCGATTCCATATTCTGCAAACAGTCATTGGATCTCGACCAACGCTAGCAGCAATGTCGCTATACGATAAACCGCAATCGCAATAGGCTACAATCCGACCTTTATCAAAGTCGGAAACGTGATGGTACGCATTTCTCCACCTTACACGAGGCATCACAACAACGTTTCACCAGGCAGCGCCGGTCAACTGCTGTTTGCGTATGAGAAACCGGTTGGAATCTTTCCTCATGTCAGCGCGTTGTGGGTGTCGCCACCGGCGCCAACCTTGTGTGAATTCTCTGAAAAGCTAATCATTTGCATATCACAGCATCTTCTTCCTGTCGGTTAAATTTCGCGTCAGTAGTACGCCATCTTCGCGGTGTAGCAATGGCCAGTAGTGTATTAACTCAGTGGGATCACGAAATATGATAACAAATAAAAGTTTTAACTAATTGATATATTCAGTAAAAGTTCACGGGCACAAAATGTGAGTCTTAATTCTAACCAATATCCCTGTCGGAAAGATCACTATTAACAGTTCAGAACCGAGCGAGGTGGCGTAGCGGTTAGACTTTGGACTCGCATTCGGGAGGACGACGGTTCAATCCCGCGTCCGGTCATCCTGATTTAGGTTTTCCGTGATTTCCCTAAATCGCTCTAGGCAAATGCCGGGATGGTTCCTTTCAAAGGGCACGGCCGACTTCCTTCCCTGTCCTTACCTAATCCGATGAGACCGATGACCTCGCTGTCGGTCTCCTTCGCGAAAACAACCAACCAACAGTTCAGAGGCGACCTCTACGGGAAGTTCCAAGTAAAATGATCTATTTCCCCGACTTCTAATCACTTCCGTGAAATTTAAGGGATTCAGGACGGTGTACATTCCTCGCGAGTTCACTTCCTCCTTCATCCAAAAACATTTTTGGAAGCTGCCCAGCTCTGATGTTATCCAAGTCGCAGAGCATGCATGCGTTTGACTGACGCCGATAGATTGATATCTCGCTGTGAAGTGTCTCTTCGCAGTGCCTCTCTGGCCGTATGTATACATGGGCACAGTGTATCGACAAACGGAACATCTGCTATCAGCCGCTTTAGGCACAGGTAGCAGAGTCTAATGGACCCTTTCTTGGACATATATCAATTAATATGTACGTCGTTCAACAATTCATACGACTCTTAATTTTTATGTAAATAGAGTTAATTTTGCTTTAGTTACTGAAAATGTTTTAGTCCGACTGCATTTAAACTTTGCCAGATAAAATTTTTAGAACGGAACTGACAGTAGAACTTGATCTCTGAACTGCCTCTGTAAGATTCCTTGTAATTATTATTATTTAAAGTACAGTCTGAAACATGGTTCTGCTGAATTATTTTACTGATGTAATCGAATGCATTAAGCAGAACTATCTATTACAAATACAATTGATACCTAATCTATCAGGAATTAGGACATTTTCGTTCGAAGTGTATTTATTAGTAAATAACTGGAAATCTAATGGAGGCACTTTATAGAGTCACATATGTAAGGTTTTTACATGTAATTAAGGTTATATACGAATTTTCATCTTTCTGAGTCTAACAATTAGTGGCTTCAGTTTTTCGTAAATACGCCGATTTTGACCGAAAGATTGCGCTGATCAAGGGCAGATATGTAAGCTTTAATTCTGATATATATTTGCTTATTCCGACCAGTTTTTAGCTTCCTAGTCTTATTATTTAGCGTCACTTATTTTGTTTCTTAAGATCGTATATTTTGCTAATACATTCATTTGATCATACTCAGACCTTGCAGTGTTAACATTTATACACTGAAGCATAGAGTGAAGAAGTTTGGTAAGGTTATTTTAATTTTTAATTTCACTATTTATTATGGTACAGTCCCTTATACCGGCCAAGGTAGCCGAGAGCGCTAATGCGCTTTCCGTGACTCGGGTAGGCGCCCCGGCCCCGGATCGAATCCGCCTGGCGGGATAACGAGGAGGGCCGATCTGTCGGCCAGTGTGGATGTGCTTTTTAGGCGGTTTTCCAGGTCCCACTAGGTGAATACCGGGCTGGTCCCCACGTTGCACCTCAGTTACACGATTCGCAGACATTTGAAAACGTTCGCACTATCCCATGGCTTATACTAGACGCAGACAGCTGGGGTCCACTAATTCCGTCCCAGGGGGAGCGGGGTGGCGGCAGGAAGGGCATCCTGTCACCCCCTGCAATTAACACTGCCAAATCAGTAGCAACACCACCGACCCCGCGTGGCGCGGGTAAAGGCCCTAAGAAAACAGACAGACAATTATGGTGAAGTCCTTTGTATGTTAAGCACAAGCGCGCTATGATGACGTGGCGCTGGTAGTAGTGAAACTTGGTAAGCGCCAGCGCACTTGTTCGCCACTGTACCTCTTACAGTGATACAGCGATTGTGTCGCCTCAAATCCAAAGACTGCTTTGACTCAGAATACGAGCGTTGTCCATCATGTGCAAGCATCTTCAGCTCTGCATAACAACTGTAACTTACTGGGAGTGGAGAAAAGACGGAAAAACCAAAAATACAAGACATCACTATGTCTAATACGGCATAGGACTGAAGTGATATCAGGTGTTCCGCAGGGAAGCGTCCTGGGACCTTTGCTGTTCCTGATCTATACAAATGACCTGGGTGACAATCTGAGCAGTTCTCTTAGGTTGTTCGCAGATGATGATGTAATTTACCGTCTAGTAAGGTCATCCGAAGACCAGTATTAGTTGCAAAGCGATTTAGAAAAGATTGCTGAATGGTGTGGCATGTGGCAGTTGACGCTAAATAACGAAAAGTGTGGGTGATCCACATGAGTTCCAAAAGAAATCCGTTGGAATTCGATTACTCGATAAATAGTACAATTCTCAAGGCTGTCAATTCCACTAAGTACCTGGGTGTTAAAATTACGAACAACTTCAGTTGGAAAGACCACATTGATAATATTGTGGGGAAGGCGAGCCAAAGGTTGCGTTTCATTGGCAGCATACTTAGAAGATACAACAAGTCCACTAAAGAGACAGCTTACACCACACTCGTTCGTCCTCTGTTAGAATATTGCTGCGCGGTGTGGGATCCTTAGCAGGTGGGATTGACGGAGGACATCGGTGAGATCTATTTACGAAATTTCAGTCACCAACTTACTCTTTCGAATGCGAAAATATTTTGTTGAGCCCAACCTACATAGGTAGGAATGATCATCAAAATAAAAAAAAGAGAAATCAGAGCTCGAAGAGAAAGGATTAGGTGTTCGTTTTTCCCGCGCGCTGTTCGGGAGTGGAATGGTAGAGAGATAGTATGATTGTGGTTCGACGAACCCTCTGCCAAGCACTTAAATGTGAATTGCAGAGTAATCGTATAGATGTGGATGTAGATGTAGATCGGAAACACGTTAGTACTCAAAACAGGTTTGTGTCGTCTCGGAATGGATGAGTACATGTGCTGTCCGGTATTTCAAGGGAATCGTATACCAGTCTTCCTGCAAAGTAGTGGGCAGAAGTTAGAAACAATGCGAAGCAAGACTCGTTTGACCAAATGACGTTCTTCCATTGTGCCATAGTGCAAGTTTTATGGCTTAACACCACGTTTTGGTGTAAAAGCGCAGTTTCATCGTGGAGCACACAATACGCGCTTTCGTTAGCGTTTTCTTGCGCTTTCCCTGTTTGCGGTATAAATCCTCGATATGGTGCCTCTTGAAACATGGAATACCTCGGCTCCCTTCGCTTTGGAAGCAACGGCCATCTTCAGAATCTGTACATCCATTTCATCCCCTTAAGTGTACTGTAGGCTTGGTGTCCCTTTACACTTTTTATCCACCCAACACGTCCTTCCATTACCAAATTGACGATTCCTACAGTAGGAACCAGTCTTTTTTTAGCTGTGTTGTTTCTTTTCTCCCCTCTTCGGTTCATCGGCCTCTCATTAGCAGTTCGATCCACCCATCGTATATTCAGTAACGTTCTGTATCACAACCAAAGTCTCTATTCTCTTCTCGTCTGAACTGTTAATTTTCAACGTTTCACTTCCGTACATACTCACGCTCCAGATAAATACCTTCAGAAAAGAATTTACAACACTTAAATTTATGTTCAATGTTAACAAATTTTCTTTTTTCTTGACATTGCCACTCTGCCATTTATTTCTCGCCACTTTGGCCATAGTCTGTCATTTGCTGCGCAAATAGAATAATTCACCCACTACTTTTCGTGTCTCATCTCCTGATGTAATTCTATCACCTTCATTTGATTTAATTAGACTTCATAGAATTACCTTTGTTCTACTTTTACTGATGTTCATTCCATAACTTCAAGACACTAGCGATTCCATTCAGCTGATCTTCCAAGACCTACGACGTCTCGATCGCTCCCTGTATTTTACCCCTGCTTCCGTCAGAATTTCAAGGAGTGTATTCCAGTCACCACTGTCATATGCTTTCTCTAAGTCTTCAATGCTGAATCTGTTGGTTTGCCTTTCTTCAGTCTATCTTCTAAGATATGTGGTAGAGTGACCATTGCCTCGCGTGATCCTACATTTCTCCGGAATCCAATCTGATGTTGGTTTAATTCTTGATTTCTCCCGTAATAACTTCGTGTCAGTATGCTGCTTCCGCGACTCATTAAACTAATGGGTCGGCAATATTCACGCCTGTCAGTACCTCCCGTCTTTGGAATAAGATTTATTACGTACATCTCGAAATCTGAGACTATTTTACCAGTCTCAAAACCTATGAGCAGATTCGTCTCTCAAAGATTTCAATAATTCTGAGGGAATTTGATGCACTACATGGTCCATGTTTTGACTTAACATCTTTCAGTAGTCTGTCATATTCTTTACACATTGTCACATCTCACAGTTCATCTTAACTTACTTCCTCTGTTTTTTCTACAATATTACCTTCAAGTTCGTTTCTCTTGTACGGCCTACATGTGTTCTTCACATTTCGGGCTTCCTTCCTCTGCTTAATATTAGCTTGCCGAGCGCTTGATGGTCCTCTTTTCTCCATAGGTCTCTTTCATTTTCCCTTAGACGGCCTCTATCTTTTTCCTCCGGCCATTCATTCTTTATTAACTTTCGCTTTCTGTCGTTTTTAAAAATCTGTGCTTGCTTCTGCCTGCCTCGTTTGCTTCATTTTTATATTTTCTCCTTTCTTCACGTAAATTCAATATCTCGTGTGGTACATATGGGCTTCTACTGGGATTTACTTCCCCTCTTCGACCCTCAGTTACTCTCACAATTTCATCTCTCGTACCTAACCATTCGTCTTCTATTGTATTACTTCCCCGTTTCAGTAATTAATGCGTATTGGTCCCTTCTGTAATGGTACACGAATGGTTTGCAGTGACACTTTGCAAACTCCCGTCAGTGGTCAACACTTTCACTAATGTTGTCTGAGAAAATATCCCGACAGCGTACTGTTACGCATAAAATGAAGAAATATAAAGAAAGTGAATTAAGGCTTTACCAATCTGGGAAGTAAACCCTTCTTCCCAATACTGTTTACCACTAAACGATCGTATTAACGCTTTATTATCAACACCCCTGCAACAGTATGCAGTTCAGTGATTCCATTTTTAAAGTTACAAAAATATTAGTTCATGATAAATGTAACGTCATCTTTTCCTTACATTTGTATGGAATGCTGACGTCTACGACAATACTTGCTGTCTCCTTGGCTAGAATCGGCCTTATATGACCACCTTACAAAGTTAGCAATGAAATGGCTTTGAGCACTATGGGACTTAACGTCTGAGGTCATCAGTCCCCTAGAACTTTGAACTACTTAAACCTAACTAACCTAAGGACATCATACACATCCATGCCCGAGGCAGGATTCGAACCTGCAACCGTAGCGGTCGCGCGGTTCCAGACCGTAGCGCCTAGAACCGCTCAGCCACCCCAGCCAGCACAAAATTAACATATTACATTTAGAGAGAGTGGCAGAAATATATTTTTAGGTTTATATTGATGTTTTATTTAAGCTAATCATTCAAATAATGTTTCTTTCAATAGTCTTCCGACCAAAATTGCTTTTATAACACTATTTTCACCATTACTGTATAGTACTGAGTCCAAAGACAAACAAAGATACTGTTTGTGAATCAGTTTAACTAATTAATCTCTCTTAGTATGTCTATACCTTACAGTAGTACCACGCATCTACGTAAGTTCGACTGTGTAGCTCTGTCGGCCACCGTATGCATATAGTTTAATTTTTTGTCAGATGCCTTCTCCACAGCAACCTTTCACTGAAAATAGTTCTAACATTTTAAACACTCTAAATATTCATCAGGATAATACTGAACGCCTAAATATAATAGAAATCAGTTATCTTAACATTGATACTCAATCGTAAGTCTATCTAGTAAAAGTGAACCAACCTTTGTATCACTTATTCTGGATATGACTCGAACAGAAATGACTAGGCGCTGAGAAACTTAAGAAAAAAGAGACTTTTTCACGTAATGAATACACCAAACGATAATTGAATTTGCGTACCGCTAAACTGCATGGCTTTACACTGCATTTTGTTCCTTTGTCAGAGTCAGCAGTGTATTATTTACGTTGTATTGATATTTAATATAAGCTAATAATGATAGTAATATTTCTTTCAATAGTCTTCCACTAATATTGTTTTCATGCTGTTCTACTGATCTTTTTTCGTTAATATGATTAGAATTATTCTCACGCAAAGGGAAACGACTTAGCAGTCATAGTCTAAAGTTTCTTTGCAATACAGTATTTACGAATACTTCGCAACTGTACTCACTACAGAATCAGTACCAAGTGCTATTGGGCGTACTCGTCGTATATTTTCATTATTTTCTTTTGTTTTTGACAATATCCTTCCACTACTTGCATATTTGTTCAGAATAGACCGTGAAATTAATTTTAATTTTTCTTTCCATAGTTTTATGGGGAAAAAGATGAGGTCGAGAACTTTTGTTTTTTATATAAATAACAAGTTCTTTATCTCTTTAAGTGGCAGTACAAACAATCTTCGGCTGGCACGGATGTCCGTGTGTCCCAGAAGAACTACTCGGACTCAAAAATACCACAGAAAAAGTCACCACGCTGACATTTAACATTGATGATGATGATGATGAGTCCCATACTCCGTTTACCGAGCGTAGGGGAGCGACGCGGGAGACCCGCGCCGCCATACTAGGCAAGGTCCTAGTGGAGGTGGTTTGCCATTGCCTTCCTCCGACCGTAATGGGGATGATTGATGATGATGATGAAGACGACACAAACACCCAGTCATCACGAGGCAGGTGAAAAATCCCTGACCCCGCCGGGAATCGAACCCGGGACCCCGTGCTCGGGAAGCGAGAACGCTACCGCGAGACCACGAGCTGCGGACCATAGTAACCAAAAATCTCAGCGCATTCCGGCGTTGGTTTCTGACTAACGCTTTCTCCCGCGAATTGTTAAACACTTGCGGCGCTTGCTGCTGATTTTTCCTTTACGTGGTGAATAGCACTTTTCGCGGCTAATCTTAATGGTTTCTTGATAGTACGAAAATATACAATGGAATAAGGTGAAAATCTTCACACAATTTTGGGCCAGCACACCCGCTGAACTTCTTTTATGATTCTTAAACCTAGCGTTAGCAATGATTAAATTTTATTCTGGCTGAAACTCTACCAAATGCCGGCCCCGGTGGTCTCGCGGTTCTAGGCGCGCAGTCCGGAACAGTGCGATTGCTACGGTCGCAGGTTCGAATCCTGCCTCGGGCATGAATGTGTGTGATATCCTTAGGTTAGTTAGGTTTAAGTAGTTCTAAGTTCTAGGGGACTGATGACCACAGCAGTTGAGTCCCATAGTGCTCAGAGCCATTTGAACCATTTTTGAACTCTACCAAATGGGTTGCCCTTTCATTCCTTTCTCCCAGTCCATTCTCTGTCACTATTTTTCCTTCCGGTCCTTCCTCTATTACTGACTTCCAGTTCCCTGTCACAATGAAATTTTCATCTTCCACAGATGTCTGAAAAAATTCTTTGTTCTCATCATACACTCTTGTAATCTCTTCACCATCTGTGGAGTAATTCGACATATGAACGTGTACCGGATAGGTTGGCGTCTGATATGTTTTTATCTTACCTACGATAATGGATCCCCTATGCTCTTCACAGAAGCTTATTCACAATTCTTGTTCAGTATTAGACCTACTCCTACATCCCCACAATATCACTTCGTGTTGATAAGCCTGTAATCGTCTGACAAGAAGACTTATACTTTTTCCAAATGATTAGCGTCGCTGCCTTCAGTGTGGAAGGAACCAGGTTCGATTCCCAGAACCTCGTTAGAATTTTCGAGATAGAGAGGTCCAGAAAAGCGGTTGAATCAGCCTCATCAAGCTGGATGAGGAGCTGCTTGAATAAGGAAGCAGCAGCAACATCATAATTCCTCTAATGGAGTAACGGCTGAGAGGGCTGGGGACATGCTGATCACATGCTCCACAACCACAGATCACTCCTCGTACTGCCTTACAGGCAGCAGTCGGGCATTCGGAACTGATCTGAGGCGTAATCAGTGAGTAGTGTTCCCGTCTATGTTGTATAATTTTAAAATATCAGTTTTCCTTTTCAAATTTTCTAACCTACTTTCCCAGTTAATATATCTAACATTCCATGCTACGACCCGCAGAACGCCAGTTCTGTTTTTTCCTGATGATAGCATCCTTCTTAACATTCCACGCCACGAGATCTGAATAGGACACTATTTTACCTGCGAAATACTTTCCCCAACATGATACCACCGATATTAAGCCATACAGCGCCAAGCAAAATAACTATTTTTATAAGGAGCAGAGGTGGACCAACGGGCCATTGACGTTCTCAGTGGTTGAAACCCTTTCTCTTGAATGAAACGCCGAATTTTTTCTGAAATTGTAGTAATTTGTTTGTCTGTACATGTAAATTACACGTACCGATTACCGTCCCGTCCAGATAATTCCTTCCATGTGCGGCTTTTCTTTTGTCTTAGAGTGTAGCTTCCTAAAACACTGTCATCACTTCAATGTTACTTGCCGATTTATCTGAAAGGATAGTGACAGACGTTAACTGAAACAGAAACGGTCTGCATCAAGGGGCATCTTTTTGACCCTACGTGCAGTGTTTAACACCATTGCTGTGAGCGTAGATCTGTTTCAGGACTGTAAAATCGGTGGCGGTAGCAAACAGTTTATGAATACAGGATTCTTGCTAAGAACTCCATAATTCATTGCTGTTGTTGTTGTGGTCATCAGTCTTGAGACTGGTTTGATGCAGCTTTCCATGTTACTCTATCCTGTGCAAGCTTCTTCATCTCCCAGTACCTATTACAGCCTACATCTTTCTGAATCTGCTTAGTATATTCATCTCTAGGTTTCTTTCTACGATTTTTACCCTCCACACTGTCCTCCAATACTAAATTTGTGATCACTTGATGCCTCAGCACATGCCCTAGAAATGATGTTCAGACTGTATGCTGCAGGATTTGTGTTGTGAATCGTGTTAGTGTCGTGACCTGCCATTGCGTGCTGGTAATGGTAGAACAAGCATCAGTTGCAGGCAATCAACATAACTCTGGACATGGTCGGAGGCATATACTCGTAAAACTGTTTTATCAAAACAACAGCAATAGCGGTGCTTCTCTTCGCGAGAATCGATGCATTAAAGGAATTCTGAGAGGTCGCCTTTTTGCAACGGGGTTGGAGAACACGATTAACTGGCGGTTTTAAAATTGCTCCTGGGAGAGGCTAACGGCCAATTGTGCCATAAACTGGTGAGAAAGCTAATGCTGCCATGGCTGATAATGCTGGACGTAATGAGCGACCTTCAAGCAGTGCACAATCTGTGACTTGTGAAATTTTCCCGGCATAAATACCGCGACTGCACCTGGGATCTTCAGTAGTTGTGTACTCACCTGATGATGGCCGAACGTCTCTGGGCCGAAATATCGTGGCAGAATGTCGACGGGATCCGGCTGCATACCCGGAAATTATTAGAAGTGCACAATCTGTGTCACGACAGCTGAATGTTCGATTTTCCGCCGTTGGAGAAGTGCTTCGAACAACCGTCAAATGATATCCGTACCGACACGCAGACGTTCGAGGGAAACTACCACCTGCGTTCTTTGCAGTGTTGAAATTGATGACATGCGGCCTTGGAACATTTTGTAGAGCGACGAAACGCACTTTATTCGTTATTTCTCATCCTGATGTCCTCACAAATGTTTCCGTAGATTTCCATTGCCTTGCAATTGCTCACTCATTTCTCACGGTAGCACGTCTTGTAGCGAAAGTTTAATAGGGTATTTGATTGTTTTTCGGAAATCCGTCTTAAATGGTTAATTACGCCAATTCATGCTCATAATGTGTTTTTTCGGTATTGGTTCAAATGGCTCTGAGCACTATGGGACATAACATCTGGGGTCATCAGTCCCCTATAACTTAGAACTTAGAACCGAACTAACCTAAGGACATCACACACATCCATGCCCGAGGCAGGATTCAAACCTGCAACCGTAGGGGTCGCACTGTTGCAGACTGTAGCGCCTAGAACCGCTCGCCCACCTCGACCGGCCTGCGAGTTAGAACGTGGAATTATAGTTGTCGCACAAGCGTTGGGACACAGCATCTCCGAGGTAGAGAAAAAGTGGGGATTATTCAGTACGACCATTTCACGTGTGTACCGTCAGAATCAAGAATCCGGTAGAACATCAAACCTCCCTTCCGCCCCGCCCTCCCATCGCTGCAGCCGGAAGAAGGTGCTACAGGAAAGGGACCAACGACAACTGAAGAGAATCGTGCAACGTTACAGAAGTGCAACACTTCCGCAAAATTCTGCAGATTTCAATGCTTAGCCACCAATAAGTGTAACGGCACCATTCAACGAAACATCATCGATATGGCATTTCGCAGCCGGAGACCCATTCGTGTACCGTTGATGACTGCACGACACAGAAACGTGGACCCGTCGACACTGACATTGATGTGTTGATGACTGGAAACATGTTGCTGGTCGGACGAGTCTCGTTTCATATTTGTCGAGCAGATGGACGTGTGCAGGCTTGGATACTACCTTATGAATCCATGGACCCTGCATGTCAGCAACGAGGTCCTCAAGTTGATGGAGGCCCTGTAATGGTGTGGGGCACGTGCAGTTGGAGTTATAATAGACCCCTAACACATCTAGGTACAATTCTGACAGGTGATATGTACGTAAGCATCCTCTCTGATCACCTGCATCCATTCTTGTCCATTGTGCATTCCGACGGACTTGGGCAATTCCAGCAGGACACCGAAACACCCCACACCTCCAGAATTGCTAAAGAGTGACTCCACGAACACTGAGATTAAACAGTTTCCCTGGGCACCAAACTCCCCAGGCATCAACATTATTGAGTACACCTGGGATGCCTTGCAACGCGCTGTTCAGAAGGCATCTCCACCCCTCCTACTCTTGCCGATTTAGGGACAGCCGTACAGGATTCATGGTGTCAGTTCCCTGCAGCACTACTTCAGACATTAGTCGAGTCAGTGCCACGTCGTGTTGAGGGACTTCTGCGTGTTCTCAGGGGCCTCGTACGATATTAGGCAGGTGTAACAGTTTCTCTGGCTCTTCAGTGTATTATGCCTGTGGCGTCACTGGTTAGCCCGGTGGTCCTACTATAGTAAAGCTCGTTCATAGTGGCGTCTTGTTTCGGATTTCACGCTTCTGAAAACGGAGCATAAGTGGTATGTAGTAGCACATTGTACAAATACATCTATTAAAACACATGAAATGTTGCTTGTGAGTGTTACAAAGGAAGAAGAGTGAAACATTGTTGCACTGTAGTGACAAAGTGCCACGACATCGATGCACGAATTCCCAACTTACGAATGTCTTGCACTCTACAGTTAGCATTAATTTACCCCCGAGATATTCTCTCTCACCGGTACAAGGAACAATGACATTAAACTCGCAGTGAAACTTGGGATACCTGACTGTCGCTACATCCAATGTTAATACACGTTCTTTGGTGGCTGAGATGGTATAGCGGTGGACTGCAGTGGTTAGTTCGCAGTTATTCGTAGGTTGCTCGTCCAAATACGGTCCGACGAAATATTTTAACTTATTTCTAAATGGCGTAGAAGCCTCTGATACGACAACCAAATAACATATACGAAACTTCGCAACAGTGATCAGGAATATAGTACTATTAAGTTGTTGTTACCGTTTATATACGCCTACATCTGCAATGACGGTTCGTATATGTCACCTTCAAGAAGATTTATTGTTAACTTCTTACTTTATTGAAAACAGTCCTTTTTCATCTTTGTCTTGTCCAACTACGATCCTTACTACTTAAAGTATCATCATTTTCCATAAAGACGATTTCTTCAGAACTAACATTAGTTTACACTCTCCATTGCAGCCCTTACGCTCGTCTTACTTACACGTTGTACACGGTTTATGCTTTTTCACATAAAAAATCTCATCGCCATACATCTCGCTGTGCTGTGGGCTTGTGGTGATACCTTCATCACTAGGAATGCTTTCTACCCCCTACCTCCCCCCCCCCTCACACATACACAAAAAACGAATTTTGTGTACCCAAATTCAATGCATTTATCCTCATTTGTCCATTTTTTCGATTAAAATTAATGCGAAGCTGTATGTAATACGTCCCATCATGGAAACAACTACCACAATGAGTTCTTGTTAGTGCTGCTATCCTGTTTCGTGTAAGAATTACAGAGTTTTACAACCCTCACAGAATTGGAACTTTCGAGAGCTTCCGATCTCATCAGGATCCGAAAGTGCAACCTTCTGATCCGTGATCACACTCGACATCCGTTGCGCCACCGAAACGACCCACACTACACTACCTCTACTGATTTTCTTATATACTATGACATGAACACTAAGGGTCGTCAAGAATTTTATTATGCTTTGGGTCGTAATTCATGACTGCAATGATAGTGAACGATAATACGTCTTAAAGGTTAACTTCATGTTAATTTCTGAAAGTGTATTTCACGTGAATCTCATAGACGGTAATCTAGATATGAGATACGGACCCATTTTAGGTGAGTTTAATGACTTTGCTGGGAGCAGGGAAAAATGCCCAACTTTGCACATATTGCCTCTCCAAATGGGTAGAACATAAAGGCATCAATTTTCAAAGGGTTTCCCCTATCAGCATTCATAAAATTTCTTTCCATTGTTACCTAAAGTTGTAAATGCGTTTTCCAGCACTAAATGGCAAAACTGTTTGCAGAAAAAGTACGAAAAAAAACCCAAACTTTGGCCACCGCTCCTGTAACAGACGTCAAACATCGTATTACTCCTAATCTGTGACGTCATCAGAGCTTCGACCAATAATGGAAATATTTCGTTCAGTTTACCAAATCTTGGGAAGTTTAATGATTTTTAGGTTTTAATTACATAAAAATAAAGTATATTTTGTTACAATATTGAGCAAAAATGTTGAGAATAACAAAAATCCGAACCATATTTTGAGTGTAAGAAAACCAACATGTGTAGTGATCAAAAAATTGGCTATGTGCGAGTAGTACTGGCGCTCTGAGGGTTCTGTACATATTTAGTCTCTGTTACATATAAGACAATGTCGTAACTGATTGACTGACTCATCATCGCCCAGCCACAGCAGCTAAGGATAGAAACTTGAATTTTGGAGAAGGTGTGGCTCTTATACTGCAGGTGACATTTAACAAAGGACTTTTCGACATTCAACCCTAAGGGGATGAAATATGGGAAATTGGAAAATGCCGCTATTAAAGCAATTTTAAAGATAGACATACAGAAATTGTGTTTGGTTTATCGGTCAGGAATAAAGAAGTACGTGCTTAAGTA
Organism: Schistocerca gregaria; assembly: GCF_023897955.1. NCBI lineage: Eukaryota > Metazoa > Arthropoda > Insecta > Orthoptera > Acrididae > Schistocerca > Schistocerca gregaria. The sequence continues at coordinate 73,253,182 of NC_064923.1, read as the reverse complement.
TTTTTCGAAATTTAGCCCTGTGGGGGTGTAATAGTGAGTGACAGCTTTATCAGAAAATATATCAGTATTAAAGAACTACTAAAATATTTTTAAAGCTACATCTATGAACATTGGTACCTGACTTGTCGGTTACAAATACAAAAATAAGTTTTTCAGTGCTGTTGAAAATTGGACCACTACAGTGTGTAATAGCCGATGAGATTTTTTATGAAAATATTTTATTATGAAAGCATTTTTGAAGATAAATCTATGAAAATTTGCATTTGGCTTTAGAAATTTAAAAAAGACATGTTTCACTACTTTAGGAAATTCAACCCCTATGGCGCTGAAACGAGGGCTAAGAACACTTTTATTTCGGTTCTCTGTTAGAAATAAAATATACGCATGTCAGTGCTTTTGGAAATTCAACCCCCAATGGGAGGGTGACCGGAGGATGAATATTTTTTGTCGAAATATTTCATTGTACTAACATTTTTAAGCTAAATCGATGAAAATTTGTATTTGGCGTCTCTGATCGAAATAAAAATATGCACGTCACTGTTTCTGGAAATTCAACCCCTAAGAAAATGAAACAGTGGCTGCAACGTATTATAATAAAATTTACTCGTGAAAACATTTTTTAAGCTAAATGTTTGAAATCTGGTGTTTCGCTTCTCGGTTAGAGACGAAAAAATTGCGCGTTTTACTTTTTTCGGAGTATCAACATCAGGGGGATAGAAACTTGAAGTTTGGTGAGGCCGTGGAACATACATTGTCGGCATCGTTTTAGAAGAGATTGTCCGAAATTCCACTCCTAAGACGGTTAAATAGGGGATGACAAGCTCCGTGAGAGTCTGTCGTTATTAAGGGATATTTGAAGCTACAACTATGAAAATTGTTATTTGACTTCGCAATCACAAAAAAATGTTTCAGCATTTTTGGAAATTCAACAATTAAGAGAGTAAAATAGCGGCAGAAAAATTATTTGAATATAAATAATTGCTAAAGAATCATTAAAAGATTTGTAAGGCTACATCTACGACAACTGGTAATTGACTCTCAGAAATAAAATAAATACATGTTTTAGTGTTTCTGGAGATCGAACACCAAAGGAGAGCAATAGGGGATGAAAATTTTTAGGAAATATTTCGTCACATTAAAAAAATTTAAGGTGGATGTTTGGAAATTGGTATTTCAATTCTAAGTTAGATATAAGGAAATATTTGTTGTGGGATGAAAGTTGCTGTGGAAGTATCTTCACAAGAATGCAGAATACTTGATAAACAATAGCTTTGGATCTGATTTCATCCGTTCTAAATGGTTCTGATACCCTGCGACTGTGAAAAACAATATGTTTGTTTATACACTCCTGGAAATGGAAAAAAGAACACATTGACACCGGTGTGTCAGACCCACCATACTTGCTCCGGACACTGCGAGAGGGCTGTACAAGCAATGATGACACGCATGGCACAGCGGACACACCAGGAACCGCGGTGTTGGCCGTCGAATGGCGCTATCTGCGCAGCATTTGTGCACCGCCGCCGTCAGTGTCATCCAGTTTTCCGTGGCATACGGAGTTCCATCGCAGTCTTTAACACTGGTAGCATGCCGCGACAGCGTGGACGTGAACCGTATGTGCAGTTGACGGACTTTGAGCGAGGGCGTATAGTGGGCATGCGAGAGGCCGGGTGGACGTACCGCCGAATTGCTCAACACGTGGGGCGTGAGGTCTCCACAGTACATCGATGTTGTCGCCAGTGGTCGGCGGAAGGTGCACGTGCCCGTCGACCTGGGACCGGACCGCAGCGACGCACGGATGCACGCCAAGACCGTAGGATCCTACGCAGTGCTGTAGGGGATCGCACCGCCACTTCCCAGCAAATTAGGGACACTGTTGCTCCTGGGGTATCGGCGAGGACCATTCGCAACCGTCTCCATGAAGCTGGGCTACGGTCCCGCACACCATTAGGCCGTCTTCCGCTCACGCCCCAACGTCGTGCAGCCCGCCTCCAGTGGTGTCGCGACAGGCGTGAATGGAGGGACGAATGGAGACGTGTCGTCTTCAGCGATGAGAGTCGCTTCTGCCTTGGTGCCAATGATGGTCGTATGCGTGTTTGGCGCCGTGCAGGTGAGCGCCACAATCAGGACTGCATACGACCGAGGCACACAGGGCCAACACCCGACATCATGGTGTGGGGAGCGATCTCCTACACTGGCCATACACCTCTGGTGATCGTCGAGGGGACACTGAATAGTGCACGGTACATCCCAACCGTCATCGAACCCATCGTTCTACCATTCCTAGACCGGCAAGGGAACTTGCTGTTCCAACAGGACAATGCACGTCCGAATGTATCCCGTGCCACCCAACGTGCTCTAGAAGGTGTAAGTCAACTACCCTACCAAGCAAGATCTCCGGATCTGTCCCCCATTGAGCATGTTTGGGACTGGATGAAGCGTCGTCTCACGCGGTCTGCACGTCCAGCACGAACGCTGGTCCAACTGAGGCGCCAGGTGGAAATGGCATGGCAAGCCGTTCCACAGGACTACATCCAGCATCTCTACGATCGTCTCCATGGGAGAATAGCAGTCTGCATTGCTGCGAAAGGTGGATATACACTGTACTAGTGCCGACATTGTGCATGCTCTGTTGCCTGTGTCTATGTGCCTGTGGTTCTGTCAGTGTGATCATGTGAAGTATCTGACCCCAGGAATGTGTCAATAAAGTTTCCCCTTCCTGGGACAATGAATTCACGGTGTTCTTATTTCAATTTCCAGGAGTGTATATAAATAACACATCTGGTACCAGTCACGATTTTCGTTATTTTATTTTTCGCACAACGCGTTTCGAGAAATGATTCCCATTATCAAGTGCTTTTTTTTGTTTGTAATGTCATTCGTGTGTGATGTTGATGTGTGAGATTCTGCTCCATTTTGTTGACGTTATTGCAATATATAAGAAAACACGCGATTTTTAGTTGGTTATCGATCTTTTTGTGAAATTAGTGACGACATTTAGAAGAATTTGTAATTACAGTTTCCTTATGGCCCATTTCTGCAGAGTCTCACACACACTAAACATCACACAACTTGTTGTAGACTTTTCAACATTGAAACATTTTACATAAACAAAACAGTGACACTGATGTTCTTACAAGTACTCAAAAGAGGTTACATTATAGGTCTTCCACAGAGTATGATATACTTTTGTACAGAAGTTATTTAACTTAACAATTTGCATCATAATTTACATATGAATATTTTACAATTGTGCTTATTTCTGTGTGTTACTATTTTTATTTAAGAATACTATAAAAATATCTGAAGAAATTCACTGATTCACCTTCAACTTTTTTGTTTAATATTTTATCTTTATATTTACTGTAATGTGAATGTATCTCCAGTTCTCCTAGCAAATCCATTCTATGTCCTTTATTTAGACGGTGGAGTACTTTGACTTTTTACTCTATTTTCCTAAATGGGTGTCCTGTATTATGTACATGTGTTGCTATGGCTGATGTATGTCTGTTGTATATGTAGGCGTTTATGTGCTCTGTGTACCTAATGTTGAAATTTCGGCCTATTTGTCCTATGTAGAACAGGGAGCATTCCTGGGATGTGACCTTGTATATTCCAGAGTCTGCGTGTGGATCATGCTTACACTTTGTATTGTGTATTAGTTTTTGTTGTAGTTTATTAGATGTAGAAAAAAACTGTTTTTACTTTGTGATTTTTGAAAATATTTGCTATCTTCTGTGATACAGTGCCAATATATGGGATACTAGATATCGATTTGTTTTTCTGTTTTTCTTCTGTGGTGCAGTTTGTACGTGGCTCTTTCTTCACCTTCTCTAGGATAGTGTCAACCATGGAAGCATTGTACCCATTGGCAATTGCAATGTTTTTCACTGTGTTTGTTTCTTGTTACATGTTTTCTTGGTTCATTGGTATTTTAGTTACCTATTTAGCATTGAGGAACCGATGGCCCTAGCAGTCTGGTCCCTTCAATCCCACAAACCAACCTATGTAGCATTGACCTGTATGCTGCCTGTTTATAGATATTTGGGTGACATGTGGTTGCAGGGATTCTGGTGTCAGTCATTGTTTTTTCCTATGAATTTTTAATGTGCATGTGTTGTTGTGTCTCGTAATACTTAGGTCCAGAGAGTTGATGCTGTTATTTTGCTCATGTTGCACTGTAAATTTAATTTTCTCATGTAGATTATTGAAGTAATTTAGAATGTCTGTGATGTCTTTGCTATCCCATTTCACAAAAAGTAGTGTGTCATCTACATACGTGACTATGTTATTCAGTTTTTGTGGTAGTTTTGCACTGGTCTATTCATACAGTTGACCACAGGGCATATCGGATTTCCATCCTTGTGTGTTTTGGCTGTACTCTTAGGTGTGATGCTTTCGGATTCATGCATTTAAGGTATTTCTTTTCAGTTTCTGTCAGAGGGAAATTGTGTTCTTCAGTTGTTCCTTAATTGTATTTTGAAATTGATTGGTTGTATTTTTTTCGATGTGTTAAATATTATTAGCATGTAAAAATTCATGTCTTTTGTCTATGTATTCCTTTTCTTTCATCACAAGTTGTGTATAGGTTTTGTCTGATTTTACAGGTATGAATTGCTTGTTTTTCAATTTATTGTTTATAAATTTTAGAGTTTTTTCATGTACTGTATATATAGATCTAAATACATCTTTAATCCTTTCTTTCTCAAGACGTTTGCTTAGTTTGTGACCTACTGCTGCTCTTGTATTAATATTTAATTTTGTAGCATCTGCTACATTTTTAGTTGCAGCTATAATCTGTTTCAGTGTATGGTTGTTGAGGTTAAGTTTTACATTGTATTTTAGTCCTTTTTGGAGCCAATCAGTTTTTATTTTGTCAAATTTTATGTCTGTGTTGTTCACCACTCTGCTGTAAAATGTGTGTGTGCTTTTATCAGTTAACTGAAGGCTGTATTTCTTAATTTGTTTGGAAGTCAAGGTCTGTAGTTTCATGTTACATGTATTGCAAATGCTCAAGTACTCATTGTCGACTTTGTCTTGGACGTGCTTACATATGCTGTCATAAACTCTGGGTTCCATGTTGTTTGCTGCTTCTATCTAAATGTTGAGTAGTTTTCTGTTTAGAAGTCCTCCTTCTTGTATAACTGCCTTATTTCGGTTTTCAGCCACATTTTTTTTCTGCTATGTGCTTTTTAACTTTTCTTACGCTGTCGCTAGGGCATATTTTCACTTTTACATAATTCGGAGTTATACCTACTTGAATCTTATGTGTGAAACTGTTTTCAGTACTTTAATTTTCCTGATTTTGTATTTACATGTAGCTTTCATTGCTTGGATGGTACTCAAAATCTGGTTTGATCCATTATAAATGGTTCTGATAGCCTGCGACTGTGGAAACAGTAGGTTTGTTTTTATATAAATAACTCAAAATCTACCAGTCACGATTATCTTTACTTTATTTTTCGCGCAACGCGTTTCGGAAATGATCCACCTTTGAAGTGCGTCTTTTGTATTTGTTATGTCATATGTATCTGATGTTGTCGATATGAGAGATTCTGCTTCATTTTGTTGACTTTACTGCAATATATAAAATTAAGGAACAACTAAAGAACAGACATATCCTGCTGATAGAAACCGAAAAAAATACCTACATGCATGAATCCAAAAGCACCAGGCCTAAGATTACAGCCAAAAATACACAAGCATGGCAATCTGATACGTCCTTTGGTCAACCCTATAAATATCCCAGTGTACAAACTATCACAAAAACTGTATAACATAATGATGAAGAATTATATATATGAAGGCAACATATTCCATAAAAATCAGCATGATACTAGCTAAGGAACTAAAAACCAGAAAGCTACCACAAGATGCTCAGTTTGTATAACTTGACATCACCAACCATTCCCCAAACATACCCATTAAAGAAGCTCCAACAGTAACACAAAATAACCTTATGAAACAAAAGAAACTTTCGTACACAGAAATTGTTGAATTTATGGAACTCCTTCAGCTAACCCTAAGTTACCACTACCTCACTTTTAAAGGCAACATATATAAACAACCAGATGGCACAGCAATGGGATGATGTGTATCTGGTATCATAGCTGACATCCACATAAATTACTTAGAACAAACATTATTTAACATCCAATAACCTTGCCCAAAGAAAATTGAATTTTATAAAAGATGTGTAGATGACACAATCCTGTTAGTGAAAGGGGATACCAAAGGCATCACAGACATTCTAAACTACTTGAATAACCTCAATGAGAAAATTAAATTTACATTGGAACATGAGCAAAATAAAAGCATCAACTTTCTGGACCTAAATATTACAAGACACAATAACAAAAAAATTGGCTCTGAGCACTATCGGTCTTAAAATCTGAGGTAATCAGCCCCCTAGAATTTAGAACTACTTAAACCTAACTAACCTAAGAACACCACACACATCCATGCCCGAGGCAGGATTCGAACACGCAACCATAACAGTCGCATGTTTCTGGACTGAAGCGCCTAGATCCGCAAGACACAACATCACATGCACATTAAAAATTCATAGTAAAACACAATGACTGTCACCACAATCCCTGCAACCTCATGTCACCCAAATATCCATAAACAGGCAGCATACAGGTCAGTACTACATAGGGCAACTAAAATATCATTGAACCAAGAAAACGTGCAACAATAAATAAACACAGCGAAAAAGATTCAGGTACAAACTGCACCACAGAAGAAAAAGAAAAAAACAAATCGATATGTAGTATCCCATCAAAGAAGTTTGGAAATATTTTCAAAAATCACAAAGTAAAAACAGTTTTTTCCTACATCTTATAAACTACAACAAAAACTAATACACTGTATAAAGTGTAACCATGATCCATACGCAGACTCTGGAATATACAAGGTAACATGCCAGAAATGCTCCATGTTCTACCTAGGACAAACAGGCCGAAATTTCAACACTAGATACACAGAGCACATAAAGGCCACACACAACAGACACAAAACATCAGCCATAGCAACACATATACATAATACAGGACACACGTTTGGAAAAATAGACCAAAATGTCAAAGTACTCCACCATCTAAATAAAGGACAAAGAATGCATTTGCTAGAAGAACTGGAGATATATTCACATTACAGAAAATATGAAGATAAAATATTTAACGAAAATCTTGATTGTGAATCAGTGAATTTCTTTAGGCGTTTCGATAGCATACTTAAATAAAAATAGTAACATTCAAAACTAAGTACAATTGTAAAACAGGTATAAGTAGATTATGATCCAAAGTGTTAAGGTAAATAACATCCGTACAAAAGCATATCATACTCTGTGGAAGATATATAATGTCATCTCTGTTGACTACTTGTAAGAACATCTGTCCATGTTTTGTTTATGTAAAATGTTTTCGATGTTTAAAAGTTTGCAACAACTTGTGTGTGGTGTTTTGTGTGTATGAGACAGCACAAATGGACCATAAGGAAACTGTAAGTACAAATTCTTGTATATTTCGCCATTAACTTAACAAAAAGATCGACAACCAATTAAAAATATTGTGTTTTGTTACATATTGCAGTAATGTCAACAAAACAGAGCAGAATCTCATACATCGACAACATCACATAGGAATGACATAACAAACACAAAAAAGGCACTGGAAAATGTTAATTATTTCCCGAGACGCGTCGTGCAAAAAATAAAATAAAGAAAAGTGTGACTGGTAGCAGATGAATTATTTATATATAAACAAACCTATTAAAAGCTTTAGACTACAGCTGCCAGAATCGCCTTTTGGTCAGAAGAACATTCGGATAAGACCATGTATATATGGCCTTAATTAGCGTGAAAAGCTTAGAAAGTGTTGCAATTTGTGGACAACATAAAAATTCTATTAAACACAAACAAAAATGTTATGCCAGCGAAGTAGCTGCGCTAAGCCAGTTACGTATACAGACAGCTTATCCATTCCGGAATTGGGAATCTAAGCGATTTTTGCCTGTTATCGGCAATGTTACAGGCAAAGTATCGGTTTCAGGAATTCCAAGACTTTCGTGTATGTTTTAATTTTAATTTGTATTGGAATAACAAGTGACAATTTATATATTTTTTCGTGTGATATAATAATAAATTCACAAATTTCGGTGTTTTTCCTTTACTTATACTGCGAAAAATTGGTTATTGCTAAGTTTCATGATTCTAGGTCAATGTCAGTACCCAATGAATTTGGGTTTTCGAGCATAAATATACGTCATAAAAATGGCCGTATCTTTTGACTGCATTGACTTAGAAGCTTAACATTTTTACGTTGCCAAGAACATAGTGACATTAATTTCGATTTGATACGTCTAAGTGTTCCTGAGGAAAAGGGGACAGTCAGTCTGACAATTAACAGTAAATATATTTTTTCGTATGAAATAGTTATACATTTACACTTTTCAGGTTTTATTTAATTGTGCATTATTCTAGGTCAACAGGAAGTACACTACAGATTTTTTTGAGTAAGTTTCGAGTATCAGAACTCTATCTTTCGACTGCTTTGATTAAGAAGCTTGAATATATTCCGTCGTCAAAGGACGTTAGACCTTAGTATCAGACATAAATTTCAACTTGGTATGTCAACCCTTTCCTGACAAAAAGGGGTCTTAACAGACGGTCCGAAAAACAGACAGTCGGATGAGGAGTGAAAATATTTTTTCGTGTGATACAATTACAAATTAACAAATTTTCGGATTTGTTCCTTTAATTGTGCGGTGCAATCTTCAATTTATCAATATTTAATGGTTCTAGGTCAACTAGAAGTACCCTAGAGGTCTTGATAAGTGAGTTTGTGACTATCAAAATACGTGACATAAACGGCCGTATCTTAGAAGCTTGAATTTATTACACCGCAAAAGCACTGTAGACATTAATATGCGACACAGATGTTCACTTGATGCGACGGTCTGTTCCTGAGAAAAAGGGGTCTAAACACAGACAGGCAGATAGAAATTAAAAATTTTTTGGTGTTGTATATTTACAGTTTATCAATTTGGGGATTTTTTTTCTTTACTTGTAGAGTGAAATAATGCTCCTTGCCAAATTACATGAGTCTACGTCAACAATAAGTCCCCTATATGTTTTGATAAGTGAGACACAATGTGTCAAAATATGTGAAATAAATTGCCGTATTTTTCGTTTCCATTGACTTGAAAGGTTCGTTTACCCCATGAAGGGACCTTAGCTCTTAGTATGTGATACAAATTTCAAACTGATACGTGTATCGGTTTCGGTGAAATCTAATTTTTCACAGTCGGACAGCCAGACAGACAGTCTGACAAATAAACGGACAACGAAGTGAACGTATTAAGGGTTCCATTTTTACCGACTGAGGTACGGAATCTCAAAAATGCCAAAAATCCGATTATCGCGAGATAAATCAGAGGAACGATTTGAGTCAGGATTCTGCTATCCACGGAGATTTGACCCTCGTATTGCTACGTGGGCTGCTGCGGCAACAGTGGCCTCTGTACCGCACGGGCGTCTGCCGCCGTGACCAGAGGGTCATACGTCATGGAGGTAGCCGCACAACACCGCTTCTCTCCACCACTAACCGCCTGCGAGTGGGACCTGGTGCCAGCCCAGAAACCGCCGGCCCTTCGTCACCTGCTGGCCCCAGGGAATCTGCTGCACTGACCAGTCCCTAGTCTGCAACCCAATTTGCGTCGATCGAGCGTTCCACCCACAGGAACGACAGGATACTTTTTCTCTGTTAAGTCCCAGGGTAAGGGCGACATAGGAAGTGGCGCGAGACTGACGATAACTTTGTCCTCTCTATCAAGCAGTAACTTTCTCTTGGAACTCCTGCATTTGGTCAGTGTTTGCACAGAAAAACAACTATATGGAAATTGTGAAACCGCCTTGATGCTAAACACTTCGTTATTTGCTTGCTCATTTATTCCCCAAGGTAGTTTTGGCGACAAATATTGCCGTAATCAGTGGGTTCTATAAATCAAAAACATGCAGAAGAAAGCATAGTTACACAAACACTGTAACAAATTGTTACATTTTTACTGTTCTTTTTTTGAAATATAGTTTTCTGTGGATACTTTCATATTACCTTATTTATTGTACATTACGGCATGTTTTTAAGAATTGTTGTCACTGTTTGGCGCCTAATTCCTTTGCTTTTTCTTTTGCCGTTTTTCTCAGGGTCGTCTGCAACTGTGTGAGCGGCTGTTAGTAAACGAATATTAAAAGGTGAACCTACGTACGACCACGTTATAGACTTGGGCTTGCGGCAGTGTTGTGCATACAATTTTGGTGTGTACTTCGCTGTTACTCAGTTTGTCGTGTTCTCACGTTCGTTGGACGGTATGTAACTAATTCTATACACAGAAAAACAAAACTTTCGCACTTTTTTATGATCCGAAACATTATGCCTTCTTGCTCTTCCTTATTTATGTCTCTGTGTTTGATGGGGAAGTGGTTTTTTGCGTGTGTGTGCTTTCTATTCATTGTCCTGGGTCAGTTCTCTCAGATAGGTAAAGAGTGTGTTGTTGTGAAGTGTGGAGTTTTCGTTAATTACGGTTTTCCGCTGTAGCCTTTTGTATGCAATAACTTTCTTCTATTGTTGATTGGCTGTGTTTCAGAATGCGTAAACTACTTTCGATATTAGTGGGGTTATGGTTTTTGTTCATTAGGTGTTCTGTGTAAGTTGAATGTGTACTGTCACTCATAAAGCTCTCATGTGCTCTGTGGAGAAGCAGAAACCACACACACACAAAAGAACCACTTTTCCGTCACACACAGAGACATAAATAAAGAATAGAAGTCGCCAGAACTCCCGCTACAGTTTTCATAGCCTTCTCGCAACATGCGATATATCTTTCGCGACACACACAAACAGCAAGAAGGCGTAATGTTTTGAATTATAATCAAAGTGCGAAACTTTTGTTTTTCCATGTATAGAATTAGCTACATACCGTCCAACGAACATGAGTACACGATAAACTAAGTAAGAGCCCAGTACACCCAAAACTGTGTATACAATACTACGGCAACCCCAAGTGTATAATGCTGTCTTACGTAAGTTCACTTTTTAGTGTTTTTTTACTAACAGCGGCTCACACAGTGGCTGATGACATAATGTACGCTGAGAAAAAAGGCAAAAGAAAGAGAACAGAAAATAGGCCGTAACCAGTGACAACAGTTCTTAAAAACATTTCATAACGTACAGTACATACGATAGTACGAAAGTATCCATAGAAAACGACATTTCAAGAAACGAACAGCAAAAATGTAAGAATTTCTTACACTGTTTGTATCCTACTGGCCATTAAAATTGCTACACCACGAGGACGACGTGTTACAGACGCTAAATTTAACCGACAGGAAGAAGATTCTGTGATATGCAAATTATTAGATTTTCAGAGCATTCACACAAGATTGGTGCCGGTGGCGACACCTACTACTTGCTGACATGAGGAAAATTTCCAACCGATTTCTCAAACACAAACAGAAGTAGACTGGCGTTGCCTGGAGAAACGTTGTTGTGATGCATCATATAAGGAGGGGAAATGCGTACCATCACGTCTGCGACTTTCATCAAGTTCGGATTGTAGCCTATCGCGATTGCGGCTTATGGTTGGTCGAGATCCAATGACTGTTAGCAGAATGTGCAATCGGTGGGTTCAGGAGGGTAACACGGAACGCCGTGCTGGATCCCAACGGCCTCGTATCACTAGCAGTCGAGATGACAGGCATCTTATCCGCATGGCTCTAACAGGATCGTGTAGCCACGTCTCGATCGCTAAGTCAACAGATGGGGACGTTTGCAAGACAAAAACCATCTGCACGAACAGTTCGACGACGTTTGCAGCAGCATGGACTATCAGCTCGGAGATCACGGCTGCGGTTGCCTTTGACGCTACATCACAGACAGGAGCGTCTGCGATGGTGTGCTCAGCGTCGAACCTGGGTGCACGAATGGCTAAATGTCATTTTTTCGGATAAATCCAGGTTCTGTTTACAGCATCATGATGGTCGCATCCGTGTTTGGTGACACCGCGGTGAACGCACATTGGAAGCGTGTATTCGTCATCGCCATACTGCCGCATCACCCGGCGTCATTATATGGGGTGCTATTGGTTACACGTCTCGGTCACCTCTTGTTCCCATTGACGGCACTTTGAACAGTGAACGTTACGTTTCAGATGTGTTATGACCAATGGCTCTACCCTTCGTTCGATCCCTGCGAAACCCTACATTTCACCAGGATAATGCACGACCGCATGTTGCAGGTCCTGTACGGGGATTTGTGGATAAAGAAAATGTTCGACTGCTGCCCTGGCCAGCACATTCTCCAGATCTCTCACCAACTGAAAACGTGTCATCAATGGTGGCCGTTCAACTGGCTCGTCACAATACGCCAGTCACTACTCTTGATGAACTGTGGTATCGTGTTGAAACTGCATGGGCAGCTGTACCTGTACACGCCATCCAAGCTCTGTTTGTCTCAATGCCCAGGCGTATCAAGGCCGATATTACGGCCAGAGTTGGTTGTTCTGGGTACTGATTTCTCAGGATCTATGCACCCAAACTGCGTGAAAATGTAATAATATATTTGTCCAATGAATACAGGTTGATCATCTGCATTTCTTCCTGGTGTAGCAATATTAATGGCCAGTAGTGTATAACTATGGTTTCTTATGCATGTTTTATATTTAAAGAACCCGCAGATGATGACGATATTTGTCACCAAAACTACCGTGGGGAATAAATAAGCAAACAAGTAACAAAGTGTTTTCCATCAATGCGGACTCACAATTCCCATATTATTGCTTCTCTAACGAGCTTGAACTTTACTACCTGGCTCTCACGTCATATATGGAGAAGCGGTCATTTGTATAAAATTCATCATTAGTGCGCGACAAACAACCAGGTTTTTGCCAAAACTGCGAAATATCATCTATCATCTCCCGCCTCAAACCGAGCAAGTCTGATGTTGGTTTGTCGTGATTTTCCTAAACCGCTTAAGTCAACCTCCGAGATGGCTCCCTCGAAAGGGCTCAGCCAATTCCCTTCCCTGTTGTTCTCATTCCAAGCTCGTGCTCTGTCTATAATGACCTCGACGTCGACGGATCGTTGAAGGTAAGCATCCTTCCTATCATCTGCCTCGTTCACGTCATCCAGAGCTTAAAAGCCTATATCTGCAAATGCCTAACACTGCTTCAGTATTGTACTTCTAGATTTGTGATGGCGAATCAATGTATTCATTGCATGAACGTAAAAGTAAACTAAGAAGAAGAATATACAATGACGTGACAAAATTCATGGGATAGCGATATGTGTACATATAAATGGCCGTGGTATCGTGTACCCTAGGTAGAAAGCGGTAGTGCATTGGCGGAGCTGTCATTTGTACTCAAGTGGGTCATGCGAAAAGGTTTCCGATGTGGTTATGGCCGCATGCCGGAAATCAACAGCTTTTGAACGCAGATTGGTAGTTGGAGCTAGACGCATTGGACATTCCTTTTCGGAAATTGTTAGGGAATTCAATATTCCGAGATCCAGAGTGTCAAGAGTGTGCCGAGAATACCGCAAAATTTCAGGCATTACCTTTAACCACGGACAACACAGTGCCGGCCAGCCTTCACTTAACGACCGAGAGCAGCGGCGTTTGCGTATTGTTTCCAGTGCAAATGGACAAGGAACGAGCGTGAAATAACCACAGAAATCGATGTTGAACGTACGACGAACGTATCCATTACGACAGTGCGGCTAAATCTGGCGTTAATAGGCTATGGCAACATACGACTGATGTGACTGTCTTTGCTAACAGCACTACATCGCCCAGAGGTTCTCATCTGGGCTCTTGACAATATCGTTTGGGTACTAGACGACTGGAAAACGGTGACCTGGCGACATGAGTCGCGATTTCAGTTGGTAAGAGCTAATGATAGGGATCGAGTGTGGTGCCGTCCCCACGAAGCCATGCACCCAGACTATCAACAATGCATTTTGCAAGCTTCTGGTGGATCTATAACGGTGTGGACTATGTTTTCATGTAATGGACTGTGTCCTCTGCTTCAGCTGAACCAATTATTGACCGTAAATATTTATGTCCGGCTACTTGAAGACCATCTGCAGCCATTCACGAACTTCGTGCAGGAACGATACGTCATATCACCGGGCCATTATTGCTGCCCATTGGTTTGAAGAATATTCCGGACAAATTGAGCCAATGATTCGGCCACTCGGATCGGCCGTCATGAATCCCATACAATATTTATGGGACGTAATTGAGACGTCAGTTGGTGCAGAAAATCTTGCACCGGCAACATTTTCACAATTATGGACAACTATAAATGCAGCATGGCTTCGTATTTCAGCAGGCGACTACCAATGTCTTGTAGTGTCCAGTGACTTGTTGAGTCCACGTCAAGTTGTCAGCGCTACACTGGGTAAAGGGGGGTCTGACATGGCATTAGAAGATATCCTTTGGCTCCTCTCACCTCAGTATAATGTAAACTGGCTTACCTATGGCTATCATTTTGTACGAGAATGAGTTATAAATGGTGATGAAAGAGAAAAACCGTTGTATACAACATAAATGTTGTTTTTGAGAACAACACAATGGTACAAAAGAAGAAACAGCGAAATAAAAGTCGTCACTATGACACTATGAAAAAGGAATCGCTGTTCAGAATGACCCCAAATTTAACCATAGTACTATCGAAGAAAGGGGTAACGTTAAGAAAACAAAACAAGAAATTAAGCAAATTTTTCCACAGAAAGCGTCATAATGTAAATGGGTTCAGCTAGATATCAGAGCTGAATCACGATACGATGGCTATCGAGTGAGTCGCACGTTACACCAACAGTACTGTGGAGTGTGCATGACGACTTAAGTTTTGCCTTCAACTCTTTTGGTACTGTTAGTTAGGTAAGCCCACCCACCACAGCATGATCGGATGGGAGAAAATCTATTTGTAATTGCACTGAGGCCAGAAACCGCATAGAAACCAACAATCATATCTGTGTTTAATTGCCTTGTGGCCAAAAATGCGCATGAAAAACATCAGGGAAATCGGTTTTTAATTGTGTTGAGTGGAGAATATGCAGGTCTGCTTCCCTGCCGCTACTGTTCTGGCACGACGTTTACGCTTTGCGGGTTGCCACTCCTTAGTCCCGTAGGCTCCCCTTTCTCGGAAACAAAACAATTATGTGTCTCGCCTGTACATCCCGTGTTTGCATTCTGCGCACATTGTAATAATTACCACCAGAAACCGCTACCATCGTTCACAGGCAGCGCTGTTATCACAGGTTATCTTACGACAGCGGATCACGTAACGCTCACAGAGCCCGCCGATATTCCTCCGCAGCGGTATACTTAAGCCGTGCCGAACGCCCCAGCTCAGTGTAGGAGAAGGAATGTCAAAATCGACCCAACCAAGACCGAAACAACACACTTTAGCAAAACACGGCCACTATTACGAGAGTCATTCACCATCTATTGGAGGAGTATACCCTGGAACTAAGCAGTCAAGTATCTGAGGGCTACTTTCGACCATCGACATGTTGAGGATCTCTGTAAGAAGGCTTCTGGCATAGCCACGGAGCTGTTGTTGTTCTTTCTTAGCAGGGAAATGTCTATTTAGGCTGAGGTCAGGCTCTACAAAGCTACTATCCTGGCCAAAATCCTCTGTGGCAGCAAGTCCTAAACCCTCGCCAGCAAGATCCAACTGCACGGTCTACAAGTCATACAGAGTAGAGTCTTGAGGTTGATATTTCGTGCCTCATGATACACATATAGTACTAAATTGTATGAACACGCGAACGTCTTGTCGATAGCCGAACTCATCAAACGACGTTCTGAACAGTTACACTCGATTCTGGAGCAACTGCGCCCTATAATTAGGCACAGACACGATGTAAGCATTACTGGCGTAGAACGGTTTAAAGTCCTCAAGGTCCTACTACAAATTGATCCAAAGTCCACCCACAAATGAACAAATAAATGACCTACACCTCCGGGATGAGTCTTACAAGGCGGTTATCTGGTCTTTAGAAGTCCTTCCCAGCTGCATAAAGAATATAGTGCGCCTTGAAACATTTCCTTTTCATCGAGAACCAAGGATCACGAATAGTGCTGGGTGATACGCGAACACATGCCCAAGTATACTTCAGCTCAATAAAGACGAGGCAATAATTATCAATCAAACACAAACTGTGGCTTGTAATTTTCAACAGATTTTATTTAACGATTGAACTGCTGTTACCCCAGAATAGTACACATAATTGCCCCAGTATCTGAAACATTACTAAACAGACAAAATGTCTACGAACGTCAATGCCCACCCTATACAATAAATAGTTTTAAAACCCTCTTTACATAAATCTTAAGAACCATAAAACAATAAATCGTTTACTGAGGAAAGTCCAACAGGAGGAGGACACCTTTTAAGCTATAACACAAGAAACAATTCGCAATTTCTCTTTTTGAATAAGATATTAACAACCAAGTACAATGAAAGGCATCTTTCAGGCATTAAAAAATTTCAGTCACAAGTAATGGCACATCCGAGATGACCGGAAACTACAACTCAGACCAAACCTGAATGAAAGCTGAAAGGATCGGTAAGGAAGTTAAGCCGGACGCCTCGGTGTCACCAAGAACAAATAATAAAATACTCAAATTCGCCGAACAACTGGAGTGTAGTAATAAACACAGCGACCGCGCTATCGGTTACAATTCAAACTGGCAGCCACTAAGGCGTCGTCGCCCAGTTAAACGACCAGCTACAACGGACGACGCGCACAGCTGATCATACCACTGAAACAACAACATAAAACCACACAAAAATGGCTCTGAGGGCTATGGGACTTAACTACTGAGGTTATCAGTGCCCTATAACTTAGAAGTACTTAAACGTAACTAACCTAAGGACAACACACACATCCCTGCTCGAGGCAGGATTCGAACCTGCGACCGTAGCGGACGCACGGTTCCAGACTGAAGCGCCCAGAACCGCTCGGCCACTACGGCCGGCATAAAACCACACAGCAACTGGCTAGTAACCAGAATAACACCATCCTTAAAACATTAGAAAAATTTCAAAACCACAATACGGCCACAAGGGACTCACAAGCCATTCAATTTCAAAATTAACCACTTTAAATATCTACATTACTTTGTCATTAATAATAAGTGCAGAAAGGCTTATTACTGCCAGAGCAGGAAGTGATAATATACTCATAAATATAAGAAGCTGTTCATAGTGCAAATCCTGCCCTCGTAAATTAAGTCATAACATAACCCCAGAGACGATTAATTATGTTATGTACACTCATGCTCATAAATTAAGGATAACTGCAGAATGTGGTACCACTCAACGTGACACTACACAAAACTGGCGCTGACAGTATAGGCACATAGGGAACACACACGACACAGATCTGTAAGTCCACGGCATTGGCGATAATTTGAGAAAACGGTCCCAAAACACATGTGCTACAAAATGCCACTGTTTCCTGCGCAAATACCCCAACATCAACATGGGATATGACCACCACGCACACGTACACAGTCCGCTCAGCGGATTGGCATACTCTGGATCAGGATGTCGAGCAGCTGCTGGGGTATAGCCTCCCATTCTTGCACCAGTGCCTGTCGGAGCTCCTGAAGTGTCCTAGGAGTTTGAAGACGTGCAGCGATACGTCGACCGAGACCATCCCAGACGTACTCGATGCAGTTTAGGTCTGGAGAACAGGCAGGCCACTCCATTCGCCTACTTTCTTCTGTTGCAGGGTACTCCTCCACGATGGCACCTCGGTGTGGCCGTGCGTTATCACCCATCAGGAGGAAGGTGGGACTCACTGCACTTCTGAAAAGGAGGACATACTGGTGTAAAATTACGTCCCGATACACCTGACCTGTTACAGTTCCTCTGCCAAAGACATGCAGGGATGTACATGCACCAGCATAATCCCACCCCATACCATCAAACCACGATCTCAATACAGGTCCCTTTCAATGACATTAAGGGGTTGGTATATGATTCCTGGTTCACGCCAGTTGAAAACCCGGCGAAAATCACTGTTCAGACAATACCTGGACTCGTCTGTGAACGCAACCTGCGACCACAGCTCCAGTGACCATGTACTGTGTTCTCGACACCAGGCTTTACGGGCTCTCCTGTAACCAGAGGTCAGTGGAATGCACCTTGCAGGTCTCTGGTACAATAAACCATGTGTGTTCAGTCGTCTGTAGACGATGTGTCTGGAGACAACTGTTCCAGTGGCTTCGGTAAGCTCCATAGCCAGGCTATCTGCAGCACTCCGTGGCCGTCTGTGAGCACTGATGGTGAGAATCGGTCTTCTTGTGGTGTTGTACACTGTGGATGTCCCGTACTGTAGCGCCTAGACACGTTTCCTGTCTTCTGCAACCGTTGCCATTATCTTGACATCACACTTTGTGGCACACGGAGGGCCCACGCTACGACCTGTCATGTTTGACCAGCCTCCAGTCTCCCTAGTATTCTACCCCTCATAACGTCATCAATATGTGCTATTTTCAACACACAGTCTCCATTAGCAGGTCTGAAAACGTCTGCACACTTACTCGGGTGCACCGTACTCTGACATGCACCAATACACCTCTGCGTGTGTGGACTGCTGCCAGGGCCACCGTGCGTCGACCGCAGGTCAAATGCACCGCATGGTCATACCCCGAGGTGATTTAAACCCGCAAATGGCCCACCAGAGTGTTGTTTCACCATGTATCAGCAGTATCCTTAGTTTATGAGCATAAGTGTATATTCCACAAACACAAATTCAGTAATTACGATACGACAGAATAAATTTTTCATCATTAAGCCCCTGCTTGTTTACCTCTGAACACATTACCTAAATACCAGCAGAAAGCCAGAAAAATGAACCTGTGGCTATTTCGGAGGGCACAGACACGCACTTAGATATACACTCCTATATACTCCTTGCCCGTATCTCAAGGGCCCCAAAACAGGCACAGAGGCACACAGCTGACCACTGATCAATGTCTTGTGCATCAGTGGTCACTACGAAACAGATAACATGGACGTCCAAACACTGGGAGAGCCGTTAACTGCAAACAGCACGAAATTCAATACACAGCAAATATATACACCAGCATTTTAAAAATCTGATTAATTTCCACCGATTGATTCTTTAGCGTATCCTGTTGCAGACTGATACATTCCAAAGCCACTTACACATCGTTTAGTAGCACAGACGAGACCATCACCATTTCGCTAGACACAGTACACACTCGCCGACCGCACTAACGTCTCCGCCGGCAGCCCCACAGCCCACGTGACAGAAAGAGGCAGCGCATGCGCAAAGAGCGACCGCCGACAACCAGACTGCACGCCGGAGCGCCAACGAAACGACCTAAAACCAGCTCTCTCCCTACAGCGTCGTGCGCTAAATAGCCAAAAACCGACCAAAGAGAAAAACCGCGGCCACGATCGCAGAGATCTTACATGAACACAGAGAAGCGACTAGCACGGCAGCTGTGCCACGTATCACCGGGGCTTCTTTTAAGGAGGAAAGAAACGCTCCAGTGGCCTGTTGCCGTCACAGCTTCGCTCTATGGCAATCGTGTGGATCGCCGACACAGTTCTACCTTCTGGAGAACAGCCGACTCTGCACCACGTCGCATTGTTCCGCTACGTCACTGACAAGGGAACCTCCCCATAGCACCCCTCTCAGATTTAGTTATTAGTTGGCACAGTGGATAGGCCTTGAAAAACTGAACACAGATCAATAGAGAAAACAGGAAGAAGTTATACGGAACTATGAAAAACATAAGCAAAATATACAAACTGAGTAGTCCAAGTGCAAGATATGCAACATCAAGAAGAGTGTAAGTATAGGAGCGCCGTTGTTTGCGTGAGCAGTTGCGGAAGAAGAGGTCCTTGGTTCAAGTCGTCCCTCAAGTGAAAACTTTAATTTTTTATTTTCAGACAATTATTATCTGTCCGTCCGTCCGTGACAAACTGTTATGTTTTCATCACATTTTTGGGAGTGATTATCACATCCACAAGAAAACCTAAATTGGGCAAGGTAGAAGAATATTTTTAACCATTCGCCAAGTGTACTAGTTAGGTGGGTCGACAACACATTCCTATCAAGTGACGCACATGCCGTCACCAGTGTCGTATAGAATATATCCGACGTGGTTTCCTGTGGAGGAATCGGTCGACCTATTACCTTGCGATAAAATGTTTTCGGTTCCCATTGGTGAGGCACGTCCTTTCGTCTACTAATCGCACGGTTTTGCGGTGCGGTCGTAAAACACAGACACTAAAGTTGTTACAGTAAACAGAGTCGTTAATGAACGAACGGACAGATCATAATTTTGCAGAAATAACGAATGTAAACTTCTCACTTGAGGGAGGACTTGAACCAAAGACCTCTTGTTCCGCAGCTGCTCACGCTAACCACGGGACCACGGCGCTTCTCAGAGCACATTTTCCTTGATGTTGCCTATCTTTCTCATGGACTACTCAGTTTGTATATTTTCCTAATTTTTTTCATAGTTCCACACAACTTCCTCCTGTTTTCTCGATTGATCTGTGTTCAGTTTTTCAAGGCCTATCCACTGTGCCAACTTATAACTAAATCTGAAGGGGATGCGATGGGGAGGTTCGCTTGTCAGAAGCCATCAGCTCTCTCCGTGGTTCCCACTGCTCCGGTGTCCGCCCCCGGTAGCTGAGTGATCAGGGCGACACAATGCCACTCCAGGGGCCCAGGATCGATTCCTGGCTGATTCGGAGATTATCTCCACTCGGGGACTGGGTGTTGTGTTTGATCATCATTTCATCCCCATCGACGCACAAGTCCCCGAAGTGGCGTCAAACCGAAACTCTTGCACCCGGCGAACGGTCTACCTGACGGGAGAACCCAGTCAAACGATATTTACATTTACAGCGCTACGGTATAGTTGCACAGCAGTGATTACGTGACGACCTACGCTTACAACCTGCGTCGTGATCCAGTTCAAGATAAACTCTCGGTGTTGTTAAATTCATATTGGACAAGGACGATCACTTCTTTTAACATTTTCTGACGTGGAACTTTACTTTTCTGTGGCTAGACTCCAATTAATATTAATTGTCAAACTTTCTTTAGAATCATCAATCGCTGCGTGTGATACAGTCTAAGGTCCAACCTACTGACATAATATCGAGTTTGGGGCAAGACATGTTCAATATTCTGTCCACCATCTTCTGCCACAGCTAGTAATCGAAACACAGCTTGTTCCGCAATAGACGTAAGTGACTCAAGGGTCAAGTCCAGAGTGTGCCTTCAGTTCAACTACTTTTTTAATCAGAGTACTCATCACAGCACCTTTCAGATAACCCCACAGCCAGAAGTCACACGGATTACCATCAGGTTGTCTGGACGGCCAGGCTATAGCGAAATGATGGCTGGTAATTGTAGCATTTTAAAATGAAACTGCAGTAGCTGCTCCTCTGGCTGTATAATGTGCCCAGGAGCGCCGTCATCCACAAAAAAGATTGTATCCACACAGCCGGGTAGTTGAAGTTTGGAATGACGCTGGCGTCCAGAAGACTACCATAGTGTTTATTGGTGGCGGTACAGGTAAAACAACCCGCAGGATCCATCTTCTTGAAAAAATACGGCGCTACGATTAACAGTACGGACAACCCGCACCACACGGTAACACTTGGAGAATGAAGCGGTACCGGTTGATCTGCGAGCAGATTTTCCGTTGCCCGTATTCTGCAATTCTGTGTGTTGGCATGTCCTCGGTGATGGAAACGGGCTTCGTCTGTCCACAGACTGTTCCATGGCCATTCATTGTCAATTTCCACGAAAGCAAGAAATTCTGCAGCAAACGATTGTCTTACTGACAGGTCAGCACGAAGCATTTCCCCCAACATACGTAATTTTGTATGAATAGCAATGGAAGATGTTTCGTAGAAATTTATGCACCGTGCTCACAGGTGTGTCTAAAGTTTGGGCAATTCCCTACGTACCGCATGTTTGCACATCACCACTCTACACCTCCTGCAATGCTGTGGTAACATCCTCTACTGACGTCGCATCAATTGTTCTTCTTTTTTTTTGGCACACTGCACTTCAAAAGAACCTGCCTTCTCGAGTTTCGTATCCATTTCTGCAGAACCTTGACAGACATCCGCTATTTCATTACCATGAGTGTGAGGAAATTCTGCACAGTTACTGGCACTCAGTCAATGTTCTTGTCAGAGATCTTTATCAGCAGAGCGCAATCATGAATTGAGACAGTCATACTCCGTCACTCAAACGACGACTCAGGAACAGAGATACAATGAAGAGCCAAAGAAAGTGGTATACCTGCTCAATATCTTAGAGGGCTAACGCGAGCACGCGTAAGTGCCGCAACAGGACGTGTCATGGACTCGACTAATTTCTGAAGTAATGCTGGAGGGTATTGACACCATGAACCCTGCTGGGCTGTCCATACATCCGTAAGAGTAGAGGGTGGATATCTCTTCTCTACTGCACGTTACAAGGCATCCCAGACATGCTCAGTAATGTAATGTCTAGGGAGTTAGCTGGCCAGTGTCTAAACTCAGAAGAGCGATCCTGGAGCCACTCTGTAGCAATTTTGGACGTGTGACGTGTCTCATTGTCCTCCTGGAATTGCCAAAGTCCGTCGGAATGCACACAGACGGGATTCTTACGTACGTGCCACCTGTCAGAGTCGTATCTAGAAGTATCAGCGGTCCCACATCACTCCAACTGGACACGCCCCACGCCATTGCAGATCCTGCACCGGCTCGAAATGTCTCCTGCTTGAATGCAGAGTCTTTAGATTCATGACGTTGTATCCACACCCGTACACCTCCATCAGCTCCTTACAACTTGAAACAAGACTCGTCCGACCAGGCAACATGTTTCATCAACGTCGGTGTTAACGGGCCCAGGCGAGGCCTCGAGGCCTAAAGCTTTGTGTCTTATAGTCATCAAGGGTACACGAGTGGGCCTTCAGCTCCGAAAGACCATAACGA
The DNA here is from genome assembly GCF_023897955.1 of Schistocerca gregaria. Lineage (NCBI taxonomy): Eukaryota > Metazoa > Arthropoda > Insecta > Orthoptera > Acrididae > Schistocerca > Schistocerca gregaria. Next base: position 73,230,127 of record NC_064923.1, on the reverse strand, counting down.
AGATGTTTTGTTGAATGGGTGGCACGCTGACACTTTTTGATGGCCCAGCGTTGACATCTGCAGCAATTTGCGGAAAGTTTGCACTTCTGCCAAGTACAACGTTTCTGTTCAGTCGTCGTTGGTCCCATTCTTGCAGGATCTTTTCCCTGCCACAGCGATGTCGGAGATTTGATGATTTACCGGATACCTGATATTCGCGATACACTTGTGAAATGGTCGTACGGTAAAATACTCACTTCATCGCTTCCTCGGAGATGGTGTGTCTCATAGGCCATGCGCCAACTATAACACCACGTTCAAACTCACTTAGATCTTGATAACCTACCATTGTAGTAGCAGTAATCTATCTAACAACTGCGCCAGACACTTGTTGTTTTGTACAGACGTTGCCTACCACAGCACTGTATACAGCCTCTTTACATATCTCTATATTTGAATACGCATGCCTATACCAGTGTTGTGGTGTTTCAGTGTATATTTCCCGCGTCTATCATTCTACGTTTTCTGCCACTTGTAGCGTCATATAGAGGTAAAATTTCCATTAAGTTTATGTTTTGTTTCCATAACCTTTCCCGCTTCTTTTTCGGTAATACTCTATTCGAATTTGACATCGCTCTGAGGTGTGGCCCTTTTTATTCAAACAAATCATTGTCGCTGCAACGTTCCAAAAAACTGAAATGAGAATTAAATCCCAATTGCCAAACAGTTCAGAAAAATTCTTGGTATTATTGTTGGTCTCGAGGGAAATATCGTTGTAAGCGGCCTGCAACAAAATTCCTTTGGAAAATTTAAGTTTCCTGCGCGAGGATGACAACTGGAGGCCTGACCCTTTTCAATAGTGTTTCATTCAGGGAACATCTAAATAACAAAGAATACTGACAAAACAAAGAGCAAGTAACTGTCTCTTCTCCACGTAGCAATTTCATTTCACTTTGTAGTACAAACAGCACACTGCTGAAAACATAACGGAATATATGTTGTTGAAATAATAACACGCGCATGCCGCCTCGTAGTGATAATTTCTAACAATCTTTAAAAAGCAACCAATTACAGCTGCAACATTTCTACCGCAAATATATGTCAGTGACCTCAGATCGAAAACAAAGCAATGGCTGACAAATACAGTGTCTTGTTCTTCTTTCTGCGAGGTTAACAGCGGCCTATAAACTCCGTGGCTCTTGGACCAAACTGTATCGCGCCTCGACGTGGCTACTCGGATGTTTTTAGACGTGATCATGAAATCACTCGGCAACAGATTGACATTAATATGGACGTATCTTTACGCAATTAAGGAAGAAAACAAGGCACTTCACGGAGAAGTTATGCAAAATTGTCGTAAATTGACATTCACACAGGTATCGTCGGAAAATACAGAACTGTAAACTTTGTTGGCCGATGGATGAATGTGTGTCGCTGAAGAGCAATTTCGCAGGACAACTGGCAACCATAGTAAACAGGGGACAAGTCGATAAAAGGACATGAAATGCGCGCGAATTTCATTCCGTGTACTCAGTAGGACAGCAACTATCCATCGCAGACCGGCATGTAGATAGTACTCGCAGATGTCAGCCTTTGAGAGAGGACATGTAACTGGGCTCAAACAAGCTGATTGCAGTAAATGTAAATAGCTCGACATTTCAATAGGGGCTATGTCATTATTTGACAATGTTGGCAGGAATGGGTGAACCATGGCCGAACACAGCGTCAAGATCGAAGCAGTCGACCTAGAAAGACGTCAGAACGAGAAGACCGAGCAACCGACAGAATGGTATTCAGAGCGTCAGATTCATCATTACAATCGGTCCTGCGTGCAAATGGTGTTTCATTAGCCACAAGGACCTTTAATAGGCTACTCATAGGAACGGGGCTGAGATCACGGTGTCCCTTGCGCCTACTCTTTCTCTTGGATAAATCAACCAAGTTTTCTGCAACTGTAATCATTTGTTTGTCTGTGCATGTACATCGCGTCTACCGATTGCGGTCTCATTCGGATAATTCCTTCGTAATGTATTGCTTTTTTGTCTTAGAGTGTATCTGAAATAAATATTTTAGTGGGGAGTAAAAAAAAATGTAAGTGACCGCTCCATCACACACAGTACTGAAGAATTAGATTAATAAAACAATGTAGAAGAAGATGGATAAAAGTTTCATACACCATAGATACTCATAGAAAATATTTATACGTACAGTGATGTGACAAAAGTCATGGGACACCTCCTACGAGGGTCACTCCAAAAGAAATGCACACTATCTTTTTTTAAATCCATCTTTTATTCTACATGTTTGAGGGTTTTACAGTGTGTAGATACATCCTTTAGGAACAATATTTTCATTTCTCTACATCATTTCCATCCCTCTCAACTGCCTTACGCCATCTTGGAACCAGAGTCTGTATGCCAGCATGGTAAAATTCTGGACCAACCTGTTGCAGCCACTCTTTGGCAGCGTGCACAAGGGAGTCATCTTCTTCAAACCTCCTTCCACGAAGACAGTCTTTCAGTTTCCCAAAGAGATGATAGTCATATGGAGCCAGGTCAGGACTGTGAGGTGGGTGTTTCATTGTTGTCCATCCGAGTTTTGTGATCGCTTCAATGGTTTTTTGACTGACATGTGGCCGTGCATTGTCGTGCAACAGCAAAACATCCTGCTTTTGCCGATGTGGTCGAACACAACTCAGTCGAGCTTGAAGTTTCCTCATTGTCGTCACATATGTTTCGGAATTTATAGTGGTTCCACTTGGTATGATGTCCACAAGCAAGAGTCCCTCGGAATCGCAAAATTCCGTAGCCATAACTTTTCCAGCAGAAGGTGTGGTTTTGAATTTTTTTTATTGGATTAATTTGGATGATGCCACTCCATTGATTGCCTCTTCGTCTCTGGTGAAAAATGATGGATCCATGTTTCATCACCTGTTTCTTCCAAAAAATTCATCTCCAGCGTTCTCGTACTGTTCCAAAAGTTCGCTGCTCCGTTTTTCTAGTTTCTTTGTGAACCACTGTCAAAATCGTGGGAACCCACCTGGCACAAATCGTTTTTAATGCCAACACTTTCAGTATTCTTCAAACACTTCCTTCCCCTATCCCAACGTAGCGTGACAATTCGTTCACTGTGATGCGTCTGTCAGCAGTCACCAACTCTGCACATTGTCTGGAGTGTGTGCAGTACGAGGCCTGCTGCTGCGAGGACAATCCCCAATATTACCGTGTCCGCTTTCATCATGTAACCTGCTTGCCCACCGACTAACTGTACTACGATCGGCAGCAGCATCTCCACAAAAATTTTCCAATCTCTTGTGCATGTTTCTCACTGTCTCGTTTTTACAGCCCAGGAATTCTATGACAGCACGTTACTTCTCACGAACGTCAAGTGTAGCAGCCACCTTGAAGACATGCTGTGACGGCGCTTCTCACGGGAACAGGTTGAACTGAGTTTGAAAACAAGCGGAAAGGATGTATCTACACACTGTAAACCTTTTACACATGCAGAATGAAAACTGTATTTTTACAAAAATAGTGTGCATTCGTTGGAGCGACCCTCGTAATATGGTTTCGGATGTACTTATGCCCTGTGTAGCGCAGGAAGTCGACATCGCATGGACTCATCAAGTCGTTGGAAGTCCCCCGCTGAAATATTGAGCTATGCTGCCTCTACAGCCGTCCGTTTTTGCGAAAGTGTAGCAGTGCACAAACCGACCCCTAGATTACCCCCACAAATTTTCGGTAGGATCCTTGGCCAGACCATTCACTCGAGTTGTCCAGAGTGTTCCGAAAACCAATAGCGAACAGTTGTGGCCCAATTACAAGGCGCATTGTCGTCCATGAAAATTCGACGGCTGAATGGCTGCAGATGGTCTCTATGTAATGACAATTTCCGGTCAGTAATGGATTCCGTTGGAACATACGATCCAGCCCACTACATTACACATACCCAATGTTATAGAGATACTACCAGCTTCCACAGTGCCATGTTGTCAACCTGGCTCCATGGCTTCGTGGGATTTGCGCCACACATCAGCTCTTACAAGCTGGAATCTCACGTGACCAGACCACGGTTTTCCAGTCGTGCAGGGTGCGGCCAATGTGGTCGCAATCCCAGGAGAGGCCGTGCAGACGATGTAGTGCTCCTACCAAAAGCAGTCACGTCGTTCGTCTGCAGCTATAGCCCATTAATGCGAAATTTAGCTGCACTGTCCTATCGGATACGTTTTTATAAAGACCGAAATTGATTTATACGCTTATTTTAAGCAGTGTTGCTTGTCTGTTAACACTGATAATTCGACGCGAATGCAGCTGGCCTCTGAAGTTAAGTGAAAGTCGTCCGCTACTGTGAATCCCGTGGTGAGAGATAATGGCTGATATTTGGTGTTCTCAGCACATTCTTGACACTGCGGATCTCGGAATACTGAATTCCCTAACGATTGCAACACGTGAGGCGATACTGACCCTACGACTTATCCTAGAAGAAAGTTTAAGGAAAGGCAAACCTATGTTTATAGACTTAAAGAAAGCTTTTGATAATTTTGACTGCAATACTCTCTTTCCAATTCTGAAGGTAGCAGGGGTAAAATACAGGGAGCGAAAGGCTATTTACAATTTTACAGAAACCAGATGGCAGTTATAAGAGTCTAGGGACATGAAAGGGAAGCAGTGGTTGGGAAGGGAGTGAGACAGGGTTGTAGCCTCTCCCCGATGTTATTCAATCTGTATATCGAGCAAGCAGTAAAGGAAACAAAAGAAAAGTTCGGAGTAGGTATTAAAATCCATGGCGAAGAAATAAAAACTTTGAGGTTCGCCGATGACATTGTAATTCTGTCAGAGACAGCTAAGGACTTGGAAGAGCAGTTGAACGGAACGGACCGTGGCTTATAAGGAGGGTATAAGATGAACATCAACAAAAGCTAAACGAGGAAATGGAATGTAGTCGAATTAAATCGGGGGATGCTGCGGGAATTAGATCAGGAAATGAGACGCTTAAAGTAGTAAATGAGTTTTGCTATTCGGAGAGCAAAATAACTGATAATGGTCGAAGTAGAGAGGATATAAAATGTAGACTGGCAATGGCAAGGAAAGCGTTTCTGAAGAAGAGAAATTTGTTAACATCGACTATAAATATATGTGTCAGGAAGCCGTTCCTGTAAGTACTTGTATGGAGCGTAGCCATGTATGGAAGTGAAACGTGAACGATAAGTAGTTTCGGCAAGAAGAGAATAGAAGCGTTCGAAATGTGTTGCTACATAAGAATGCTGAAGATTTGATGGAGAAGATTAGATGGGTAGATCACGTAACTAATGAGGAGGTATTGAGTAGATTTAGGGAGAAGAGGAGTTTGTGGCACAACTTGACTAGAAGAAGAGATCGGTTGGTAGGACATGTTCTGAGGGATCAAGGGATCACCAATTTAGTATTGGAGGGAAGAGTGGACGACACAAATCGTGGAGGTAGACCAAGAGATGAATACACTAAGTAGATTCAGAAGAATGTAGGTTGCAGTAGGTAGTGGGAGATGAAGAAGCTGCATCAAACCAGTCTCAGGACTGAACACCACAAGAACAACAACAACAACGATTTCCGAAACTGAATGTCCCATGCGTCTAACTCCAACTACCATTCCACGTTCGAAATTAGTTAACACCCGTCGTGGGACGATAATCATGTCGGAAACCCTTTCACATGAATAACCTGAGTATAAATGACTCCGCTAAGGACTGCTCTTTTATAGTTTGTGCACGCGATACTTCCATCAGAATTTCTCAAATAATTGGGGGAAGCGGCAGCAAAACGAATATTCACCTTCTACATCTACATGACTACTCTGCAATTCACATTTAAGTGCTTGGCAGAGGGTTCATCGAACCACAATCATACTATCTCTCTACTATTCCACTCCCGAACAGTGAGCGGGAAGAACGAACACCTAAACCTTTCTGTTCGAGCTCTGATTTCTCTTATTTTATTTTGATGATCATTCCTACCTATGTAGGCTGGGCTCAACAAAATGTTTTCGCATTCGGAAGAGAAAGTTGGTGACTGAAATTTCGTAAAAAGGTCTCGCCGCGAAGAAAAACGTCTATGCTGTAATGACTTCCATCTCAACTCGTGTATCATATCTGCCACACTCTCTCCCCTATAACGTGATAATACAAAACGAGCTGCCCTTTTTTGCACCCTTTCGATGTCATCCGTCAATCCCACCTGGTAAGGATCCCACACCGCGCAGCAATATTCTAACAGAGGACGAACGAGTGTAGTGTAAGCTGTCTCTTTAGTGGACTTGTTGCATCTTCTAAGCGTCCTGCCAATGAAACGCAACCTTTGGCTCACCTTCCCGACAATATTATCTATGTGGTCCTTCCAACTGAAGTTGTTCGTAATTTTAACACCCAGGTACTTAGTTGAATTGACAGCCTTGAGAATTGTACTATTTATCGAGTAATTGAATTCCAACGGATTTATTTTGGAACTCATGTGGATCATCTCACACTTTTCGTTATTTAGCGTCAACTGTCACCTGACACACCATACAGCAATCTTTTCTAAATCGCTTTTCAACTGATACTGGTCTTCGCATGACCTTACTAGACGGTAAATTACAGCATCATCTGCGAACAATCTAAGAGAACTGCTCAGATTGTCACCCAGGTCATTTATATAGATCAGCAGAGGTCCCAGGACGCTTATCTGGGGAACACCTGATATCACTTCAGTTTTACTCGATGATTTTCCGTCTATTACTACGAACTGCGACCTTCCTGACAGGAAATCACCAATCCAGTCGCACAACTGAGACGATACCCCATAGCTCCGCAGCTTGATTAGAAGTCGCTTGTGAGGAACGGTGTCAAAAGCTTTCCGGAAATCTAGAAATAGGGAATCAACTTGAGATCCCCTGTCGATAGCGGCCATTACTTCGTGCGAATAGAGAGCTAGCTGCGTTGCACAAGAGCGATGTTTTCTGAAGCCATGCTGATTACGTGTCAATAGATCGTACCCTTCGAGGTGATTCATAATGTTTGAATACAGTATATGCTCCAAAACCCTACTGCAAACCGACGTCAATGATATAGGTCTGTAGTTAAATGGATTACTCCTACTACCCTTCTTGAACACTGGTGCGACCTGCGCAATTTTCCAATCTGTAGGTACAGATCTATCGGTGAGCGAGTAGTTGTATATGAGTGCTAAGTAGGGAGTTATAGTATCAGCGTAATCTGAAAGGAACCTAATCGGTATACAATGTGGACCTGAAGACTTGCCCGTATCAAGCGATTTGAGTTGCTTCGCAACCCCTAAGGTATCTACTTCTAAGAAACTCATGCTAGCAGATGTTCGTGTTTCAAATTCTGGAATATGCCATTCGTCTTTCCTGGTGAAGGAATTTCGGAAAACTGCGTTCAATAACTCCGCTTTAGCGGCACAGTCGTCGGTAACAGTACCATCGGCACTGCGCAGCGAAGGTATTGACTGCGTGTTGCCGCTTGTGTACTTTACATACGACCAGAATTTCTTCGGATTTTCTACCAAATTTCGAGACAATGTTTCGTTGTGGAACCTATTAAAGGCACCTCGCATCGAAGTACGTGCCAAATTTCGCGCGTCTGTAAATTTTAGCCCATCTTCGGGATTTCGCGTTCTTCTGAACTTCGCATGCTTTTTCCGTTGCCTCTGCAACAGCGTTCGGACCTTTTTTGTGTACCACGGGGGATCAGATCCATCTCTTACCAATTTATGAGTTATGAATATCTCAATTGCTGTTGCTACTATATCTTTGAATTTGAGCCACATCTCGTCTACATTCGCATAGTCAGTTCGGAAGGAATGGAAATTGTCTTTTAGGAAGGCTTCTAGTGGCACTTTATCCGCTTTTTTAAATAAAATTATTTTGCGTTTGTTTCTGATGGATTTGGAAGAAATGGTATTGAGCCTAGCTACAATGACCTTGTGATCACTAATCCCTGTATCAGTCATGATGCTCTCTATCAGCTCTGGATTGTTTGTGGCTAAGAGGTCAAGTGTGTTTTCGCAACCATTTACAATTCGCGTGGGTTCGTGGACTAACTGCTCGAAATAATTTTCGGAGAGAGCATTTAGCACAAACTCGGAAGACGTTTTCTGCCTACCACCGGTTCTGAACAAGTATTTTTGCCAACATACCGAGGGTAGGTTGAAGTCCACACCAACTATAACCGTATGAGTGGGGTATTTATTTGTTGCGAGACTCAAACTTTCTCTGAACTGTTCCGCAACTGTATCATCGGAGTCTGGGGGTCTGTAAAAGGAGCCAATTATTAACTTAATTCGGCTGTTAAGTATAACCTCCACCCATACCAATTCGCACGGAGTATCTACTTCGACTTCACTACAAGATAAACCACTACTGACAGACACAAACACTCCACCACCAATTCTGCCTAATCTATCTTTCCTGAACACCGTCTGAGACTTCGTAAAAATTTCTGCAGAACTTATTTCAGGCTTTAGCCAGCTTTCTGTACCTATAACGATATCAGCTTCTGTGCTTTCTATTAGCGCTTGAAACTCAGGGACTTTTTCAGCGCAACTACAACAATTTACAACTATAATTCCGACTGTTCCTTGATCCAAGCACGTCCTGTAATTGACATGCACCCTTTGACATTGCAGTCCACCCCGTACTTTCCCGAGGCCTTCTAACCTAAAAAGCACCCAGTCCACGCCACACAGCCTCCGCTACCCGTGTAGCCACCAGCTGAGTGTAGTGAACTCCTGACCCATTCAGCGGAACCCGAAACCCCACCACCCTATGGCGCAAGTCAAGGAATCTGCAGCCAACACGGTCGCAAAACCGTCTGAGCCTCTGATTCAGACCCTCCACCCGGCTCTGCACCAAAGGTCCGCAGTCGGTTCTGTCAACGATGCTGCAGATGGTGAGCTCTGCCTTCATTTCGTAAGCAAGACCGGCAGCCTTCACCAAATCAGATAGCCGCTGGAATCCAGAGAGAATTTCCTCAGATCCAAAGCGATACACGTCATTAGTGCCGACATGTGCCACCACCTGCAGCTGGCTGCACGCTGTGCTCTTCATGGCATCTGGAAGGACCCTTTCCACATCAGGAATGACTCCTCCCGGAATGCACACGGAGTGCACACTGGATTTCTTCCCCTCCTTAGCCGCCGTATCCCTAAGGGGCCCCATTACGCGCCTAACATTGGAGCTGCCAACTACCAGTAAGCCCACCCTCTGCGATTGCCCGGACCTTGAAGGCTGAGAATGATCCTCTGAAACAGGGCAGGCAGCTGCATCTGGCTCAGCCAGAGACAGTGCCTGAAACCGGTTTGTCAGACGCACCGGGGTGGCTTTCTGATCAGCCTCCGGGGACGCCTTTCGCTGCCTGCCACGCCTTGGAACGACCTACTAATCAACCACAGGCGAGGGCTCAGCCCCACTGCGGGCAGCAACCGGGGCAACCACAGCGGGATAGACGGGGATAGACGGGACGAGGTTGACATCCCCGTGATACACAAGTCACACCCTTGGTGTGTAGAATGTATGAGTCTGGCGGCATACCATCTGACTTTCGGAAAAATATCATCCACACAGTTCCGAAGACTGCAATAGCTGACAAGTGCGACAATCAGCTTAATAACTCATGCATCGAAGTTGCTGACAAGAATAATAACCAGAAGAAAGGAAAATAAAATTGACGATGTGCTAGACGACGATCAGTACTGAAAGGTAAAGGCACCAGACAGGCAATTCTGATAACAGATGCAAAATTTTTAAAAAATCAATACACTTTCATAGGATCCGTCGGCCTGGAAGAAGGGTTCGGCAGTGTAAAATGGCATAAGACGTTCGAAATTGTGAAAAAAGTAGAGGTAAGCTATGGGCAAAGACGGGTAATGTACAATACGTACAAGAGCCAAGGGGGATAATAAGAGTGGACTACCAAGAATGAAGTGTTCGGTTTAATAAGCTTTTAAGACACGGATGTAGTGTTTCGTCCTTACTGTTCAATCTGTACGTCAAAGAAGCAATGATGAAAAGATAAGAAAGGTTTAGGAATGGAATTAAAATTCGTGGTGAAAGAATATCGATGATACGATTCGCTAATGACATTTCAATCTTGAGTGAAACTAAGGAAGAATTACATGATCTGTTGAATGAAATGAAAAATCGTATGAGTACACAATATGGATTGAGAGTATATGCAAGAAAAACGAAAGTAATAAGAAGTAGCAGATAAGTGAACAGCGAGAAAATTAACATGAGAATTAATGGTCACGAAGTAGATGAAGTTGAGGAATTCTGCTACGTAGGCAGTAAAATAACCAATGGTGGACGGAGCAAAGAGGACATCAGAAGCAGACTAGCAATGGCAAAAAGGGCATTCCTGGCCAAGTGAACTCTACCAGTGTCAAACATAGGCCATAAAGGTAGCCGCGTGGTCCGAGGCTCCTTACCAGGCATCGCGCTGCTCACCACCTCGGAGGTTCGAGTCCTCCCTTGGGCATGGGTGTCTGTGTGTTGTCCTCAGCATAAATTAGCCTAAGTAGTGTGTAAGCCTAGAGACCGATCACCTCAGCAGTTAGACCCCATAGGAACATACCACAAATTTCCAAATTTCCATGATTTCTGAGACTGTACGTTTGGAGTACAGCAGCACATGGACTCAAATGGTTCAAATGGTTCTGAGCACTATGGGACTTAACATCTGTGGTCATCAGTCCCCTAGAACTTAAGAACTACTTAAACCTAACTAACCTAAGGGCATCACAAACATCCATGCCCGAGGCAGGATTCGATACTGCGACCGTAGCGGTCACGCCGTTCCAGACTGAAGCGCCTAGAACCGCACGGCCACAACGGCCGGCTGACACATGGACTGTGGGAAAACTAGAACAGGAGAGAATCGAAGCACGTGAGATGTAGAAAATTAGGTGGACTAATAAGGCTTGGCGCAGTAGAGTCGGTGAGGAAAGCAATACGTGGAAAACATTGATAAGGAGGACAGGATGATAGGAAATCTGTGTCCGCCCCTGGTAGCTGAGTGGTCACCGAGACGGAATGTAATAACTAACGGTTCGTGTTCGATTCCCGGATGCATCGGAGATTTTCTCCTCTCAGGGACTGGGTGTTGCGTTGTCCTTATCATCATCATTTCATCTCCATAGACATGCAAGTCGCCGAACTGGCGTCAGCTTGAAAGACTCGCACCAGGCGAACAGTCTACCCGACGGGAGGCCCTAGCTACACGGCATTTCCATACAGGAAATCTGTTAAGACACGAGGGAATGACTCCCATGCTACTAGAGGAAGCTGTAGAGAGCAAAAACTGTAGAGGAAGACAGAGATTAGAATGCATCCAGCAAATAATCGAGGACTTACGTTGCAAGTGCTACCGTGAGATGAAGAGGATGGCACAGGAGATTAATTCGTGGCAGGCCGCATCAAACCAGTCATAAGACTGATGACCAAAAAATTAATAAATAAAAAAGTGATACTACCGCGATACGTATATGTGTATATGGCTATCCCACGAGTTTTGTTACCTCAGTCTGCAAGCGAAAGGGAAGAAAACATTGTGATGATCAAGACTGAAAGATCAGCACAGCCACTCCACGATAGGTTATACAGTATAATTGTGATGGAAGAAACGGAGAACAACGGACGGAAGGATTTAAAAAATTTTAGGCAATAAACAGCGTGCATTACAGAGCAAACGAGCCAGAGGCTGTAAAATGTAAACCACTGAAAAGAATATAATCTCATAGCCTGCGGAAGAAGCGCTGAGTTCCTAAACTCGCCGGTAGAAGCAGGTGGCAAACAGGGCGAATAAGCACGGGTGTCGATCGTGTACTGGATAGCGTTATCAGTTTAGCCTCCTTGTAGCTAAATCTAGCGCTATGAAAATATTAACTGCTACATAATTTTGGCTTTAGCTTTTTTTCAGTTTTCAACACTGTAATGTAGGTTTAATGTCTCCTATTAACGTTAACCGTTGTTTAAAGGTATTTTTCCCCACACCAGGGATGCTAAGTGTAAACAGTCACATGAGGGCTACTAAAGCATATGCTCAAAACGTAGTCTGCCACTTTAGTCACCATCCACGCAAGTGAAACACTATGATAGTAATTTTAGGAAATAGTGAATCACCTGTGGAGGAGACCACATATGGGACGCTGGTGCGACCTGTTGCTGACTACCGCTCGAGTGTTTGGGTTCTGTATCAGGTCTGATTGAAGGAAGACATCGAAGCAATTCAGAGGCCGCCTGCTATATTTGTTACCGGTGGGTTCGAACAACACCCAAGTGTTATGGAGGTGCTTCAGGAACACAAATTGGAATCCCTGGAGGGAAGGCGACGTTTTTTTCGAAAAACACTACTGAGAAAATTTAGAGAAGCGGCATTTGGAGCCGATTGCCGGACTATTCTACTGCCGTCAACCTACATTCCGCGTAAGGACCACGAAGATAAGATACGAGAAATTAGGACTGACATGGAGGCATATAGATAGTCGTTTTCCCCTCGCTCTATTTGCGGGTGGAACAGAAGGGGCAATGACTAGTGGTGGTACAGGTACCCTCCGCCACGCACCGTATGGTAGTGTACGGGGTATCTATGTAGATGTAGATGAACATCACAGCATACAGGGGAATGAATGTTCGAAATATCGTGTGTCACAATACGTACACAAGGACGGACAGCGATGCTATGTGCGATTTACAGATGAAAGTCTAGTGTGGCAGCCCCCTACTTTTCGAAACGGAATTGTAGCCAGCATGCATATCTCGCGTCTCGTAGATATTGGCCCAGCTGGTTTCTTCTCCGTCGGTCACGAGCTCTAACACTTGTGCTACAAACCGTGCATAATAATATAACAAGTGGGTAAAGTTAAATTTTAAGCACAGTAATGGCCGTAAAATGTTGGGATGCGAACTACACTGCTCGACAAAAGTGTTGAATATAACCATAAAATGCAGTCTAAGATACTACAGGTCTCAATGCCCTAGGTACTTCATATATTATCCAGTTAGGGTCCCTATACTAGGTGATGTTTACTACTCATTTGGTTTGTGGCCGTTTCCCAGTCATGTAAACAAACCGCTGCCACAGCGGCGCACCACGAACAGTCCAGTATCAACAACATATTCATTCAGTTTGTGTTCAGCACTGCAGTAACATGCCACGTAGAGACATACAAAACTTTGACAGTGGCTTTACTTTGAGCAGGTTATACACAGCAAGATTTTACCAATCGGTTACATGTCTCTCAAAGTGCTGCGTCTAAGGTGTGGAGAAAGTACAGAGAGACGGGAAATGTGGACTACGCACCTAAACATCCGTAGTCGACGTGCGACACCACCAACGCAGGATGATTTCCCCCAACTGTATGATCGAGGGCGCCCAATATTAACTGCTGGAAATATTGGATATGACTTCCCCCAGGCAACAGGGATTCGTATCTCAGACCAAACAGTGCGTAGAAAATTGCGTCAGTGTGCTCTTCATTCCAGAAGAGCAATGAGAAGTTTTGCACTGAGCCAACGGAACCGAAGCAATCGAAGGACCTGGGCTCTTGCACATTAACATTGGTCTATTGTAGAATGGAGAAATATCATGTATGCTGACGAGACCTGGATTGGTTTGCGACAGGACAGTAGACAACTTAGGGTTTGGAGAGACGCTAGAAGACACCAGAAATGCCGCTGCTTGCACAAAGTCCATCCGTTTGCAGGCTGAAGTGCAATGTTATGGGCGGCAGTAATTATGGGACGGTAGGCCCTTCTAATTCCCATCTATGGCAAATTGACCGGTCACCGATACCCCCAAGAGGTCCTGCAAACTATTGTAAGGCTTACAGACGTGAAATCGGTGGCAGCTTCATCCTAGTCGCCGTCAAGGTGAAGATGCCACATCAACTGAATGCATTGTCAGCACAGTACTCAGACATGAATGTAATTGAACATGCATGGGACCTACTGAAGGTGGCGAACGCACAGCGTCCTAATCCATTGATAAGCTTGAGGACCTCACTGAAGCTGTCATTGAGAAGTGGGACCTCATACACCAAGACGAATATGATGGTTTCATCGAGATCGTGCGTCACGGAGTGGAAGAACTCATCCATGTGTGGGGAGGACATAGTCACTACTAAAGATTGGAAATCATCATTATGAGGTAAAGGTGTTCACTGCTTTTTATTTTCAAGATGCAAACTTAGGAGAGAGACTGCTCGGTTTTTTAAAGATTTTTTGTAACTAACCAAAGTCGTTCTTGTTTTCAAAAGGTATTATCTTCATTTTGTTTATAAGGTACTATACAAGCCTCAATGTGTGTGCTATAAGAAATCGTTGTAGTAAACTCTGTGATAGTCCAAACTTTTGTTGAAGTGTGTAATTTTCTTTTCCTACGTTTCACCAATCGCAAAATTAGTAAAACGATGTCTAGAGCAAGTGTATCGTTAATATTCGTAACAAGATTCCCAGTCATTAATCATTAGTTCCCGAGCACCGCAAAGTCACAAAAAATAGTTTATAGGATTTTAACACCGTGATATCGCACAAATATGTTCTCCGAGGGAACTCTAACAACTAATTCCGCATCTACGCGGAGCTACAGTTCACACACTAGTTCGTGTGTTACCACCTCGAAAACCGATGGTCTACTACTTGGGATTAACACATCACACAAAAGCCTCATTCGACGAAAGTTTTCAACAAAATGTTCAGTCTTTTAATGGGATTAGATTTTATACACGGATTCACGTATTACCTCTTTAGAATCCGATTGTAGACTAGTAGTGAGCTATGTTAGCAGTTTGGCGCCTGCTGTCTCAGGATGCACATGTGACTCGTCAATCAATAAGCACAGAAAGTAACTATAATTTGTAATTAACATTTCCTGATGAATTGAGTGATATTGAAATTATTATTAACAAGTTATCAGTTCAAGAAAGGTTATCAACACGGTGAGAGCTGTATATCAATTTTAAATATGAAATATCAATAATAAAACATTTTCATCTTGGGGCCCGGAGTGGTATGTGAATCCCCACCATCTCTCTCTGTTCCAGTACGATACGGCTCTTACTCGCCCGGACGTTTTCGCGCTATTTGACCCTCTGATGTGTCGTTCAGTGAGTCTGCCTTGAGTTCCTACCTACTCCCTAGCCCCCCATAACTAAATCTAACTATATTGTGTATTAAAACGTAGCAACGGAAATGTAATAAACGCCGGCACGGATGTGGCATAAACGTATCGGGCTTCTTTGTTGTATAATAAATAATAGATACATTGTGATGATAAACTCAAATATTTAATAGCAGTTTATGGGATTGGTAAAAAGGAAAGGAAACTTCTATCGGGCATCACACAATCGCCTTTTATTTCACCGTAGTTACTCATTAGTCACAGAGGAGACGATTTGCGTTAATCACACGTGTCGAAGCCAAAACCCCACGGAAGATCCGTTGCTCTGCCCATGGCAGACATCAATGCATCTTGCGCTAATGGCGTAGTGTACTACATTAATACTCTTTCCTCACTGATTCAGTGGGATTGTTCTTATTTGCGTGACATACAGTTGCCTTAATGCTTTCGGATGCTACATGTTCCTGTGGTTTGTGCTGAGAACAAAGTCAGTAAACGGTGTTGGAATAGCAAAGTGCCACGGAAACATACTTAGCGGTATAGACGAAAGTGGTAGTCTGTAGATGAATTTAAGGGTTGGCTCAACCAGTTTCTAATGAAAACAAGAGTGAATAACATATACTACAAATGTGAAATTAATTCCAAGTTAACTTATTTGAAAGCTCACACTAAAAGGGATAAACGTAAAAAGTTGTGGTTTCCTTTTCTAGTAAACGACAGAAAATCATTCCTGTATCCACTTCATTATGAACACACGAAGCAGAAGCACAGCTGGCCATGTTTGTGTGTGAATATTGTTCCGCACCATGGTGTGACCCTTTATCCGAACTCTGCAAAAGTGTTTTTGCAAACAGTAAACGTTCTCGCATTCACATAGATCGTACCAACTGTAGCAATCAAATAAAAAATACTGCAGCACCTCACCTCCTCAAGCAGCTAGTAAGGGACAGTGGTGATTAAATATTTAGTACAATAACAGATGAATCAACTGACGAGTCTAAGTTGTTATACAGTATTTCAGTCATAACCAAGGCAAAATTATATCTACGTTGCTTGTGATAGTGGAACTTTGGGACTGATAATGCAAATTTAATGGTGGAGTATAACAGTGGAATGCTTATTTAACTGAAAGAAGAGTTAGGAAGTCCTCGTATGGTGTCATTTCGATGTGTTGTCAGTCTTTACAACAGGCATTCCGAGAGTAATCTGCAAATCTTTGTTTCATGTAGAACCATATCTACGTGCAGCAATCGCCCCTGAATATCTGATGACGGCTAAATTCTGAAAAGGGTCATATGAGCAATAAAGCCATTCCTTGCCTGTTGTTTGACTCCTAGTCAACCCGAATGCAGAACGACTGATTGTTTTAATTTCAAGTTTGACGTTGGGTAACAAATGACAAAAGAAATAATTTTGTGTGATATTATTACAAATTAACAGTTTCCAGATTTTTTCCTTTATATGTACTGTGAAAGGTTGCTTTTTGCGAAATTTCATGAATCTAGGCCACCAGGAAGTACATTATTAAGTTTCGATGAGGGACTTTGCGAGTATCAAAATATCTGACAAATGGTCGTATCTTTTGACTGCACTTATTTAGAATCTTCACTGTTTTACACCACCAAGGGACTGTAGCCTTTAGTATGTGCCCTAACTTTAAACCTGATACTTCTACTAGTTCCTGAGAAAAGGGGATCTTAACAACCGGTCGCGTGATATTACAAAATTACAGTTTGCAAATTTCATCCTTTGGTCATACTGCTAAACCTTACTTTCTGCCAAATTACATGAATCTATATCAACGGAAGGCACCCTATAACTTTTTATGAGTAAGTTTGCGAGTATGAAAATACACTAAAAAGCCAAAGAAACTGGTATATCTTCTTAAAATCGTGTAGGGCCCCGCAAGCACACAGTAGTCCCGCAACACGACGTGGCATGCACTCGACTAATGTCTGAAGTGGTGCTGGAGGGAACTGACTCCATGGTTCCTGCAGGGCTGTCCATAAATCAGTAAGCGTAGGAAGGGACCGAGATATCTTCTGAACAGCACGTTGCAAGGCATCACAGATATGCTCCGTAATGTCCACGTCTGGGGAATCTGGTGGCCAGTGGAAGTGTTCAAACTCAGAAGAGTATTCCTGCAGCCCCTCTTTAGCAATTCTGGACGTGTGGAGTGTCGCGTTGTCCAGCTTGAACAGTCAGTCACCTGCTGACATGCAGGGTCCATGGATTCGTGAGATGGTCTCCATATTCCCGTATACGTCCATCCGCTCGATACAATTTGAAATGAGACTGGTCCGACTAGGAAACACGTTTCCGGTCGTCAACACTCCAACATCAGTGTTGACGGGCCTGGGCGAGGCGTAAAGCTTTGTGTCGTACAGTCATCAATGGTACACGAGTGGTCCCTAAGACTCCGAAAGCCCATATCGATGATGTTTCGTTGAAGGGTTAACACGATGAAACTTGTTCAATATGGTTCAAATGGCTTTCAGCACTATGGGACTTAACTTCTAAGGTCATCAGTCCCCTAGAACTTAGAACTACTTAAACCTAACTAACCTAAAGACATCACACACATCCATGCCCGAGGCCAGGCTGTAGCGCCTAGAACCGCTCGGCCACCTCGGCCGGTGACACTGGTTGATGGCACTGAAATCTATACCTATTTGCGGAAGGGTTGCACTTTTGTCACGAACAATTCTCTTCAGTCGTCGTTGGTCCAGTTCTTACAGGATGTATTTCCCGCAGCAGCGATGTCGGAGATTCGATGTTTTACCAGATTCGTGATATTCACTGTATACTCGTCAAATGGTCCTATGGGAAAATCCCGAATTCATCGCTGCCTCGTAGGTGCTGTGTCCCATCTCTCGTGCGCCAGTTGTAACACCAGGTTCATATTCACTTAAATGTTGATAACCTGCTATTGTAGCAGCAGTAACCGATCTAACTACTGCGCTAGACACTTGTTGCCTTGAATGGGCGTTGCCGACTGCAACTCCGTGTTCTGTCTGTTTACATATTTATGTATTTGAATACTCATGCCTATACCAGTTTCTTTGGCGCTTCAGTGTATGTAACATAAATCGCTGTGTGTTTTGCTTGGATTAACTTAGAAGCTTCAGTTTGTTCCACCATTAATGGAGTGTAGACCTCAGCATGTGACATACATTTCGATTTCAGAGTGAGATGTCAACCCGTTCCTGAGAAAAAAGGAGTCTTAACAGACGGATGGACAGCAGACAGATATCAAACGACCAAAAAAATATTTTAGTGTGATAAAATTACAGATTTACAGTTTTTGGACTTTTTCCTTTGGTTGTACTTCGAAACCTAATTTCTTGCCAAATTTCATGATTCTGGGCCAACGGGAAGTACTCTATTGGTTTTGAGGTGTGAGTTAGCGAGTGACGAAATATGTATCAAATGTCAGAATCTTTTGACTGTATCGATGTAGTAGGTTGCATTTATTACCTCATCTAGGGACGTTAGACCTTGGTGTGTGATATAAATATCAATTCGATTCATTTACCCGTTCCTGAGAAAAATGGTTTTTAACAGTCGCACAGGCAGACAGACGGACAAAAAAGTCATCTTGTAAGTGTTCCGTATTGTACCGATTATGGCACGGATAAGTGCAGAGAACTAATGAAGCATCTGAATCAGAGACCGCAGACCAGACTAAGCTTGTATATGGTTTAATGGCATTAGTAGAACCATTCATCAGAAAAGTGTTAAATTCAAAAATTTATCCTTAATAAACTCAAATGCAGATCATGTGGATCCTAAACCTAAGCTAGGATCAAAATTTGAATTTGTTATACGTGACCTAAAGATATTGCAAGATGCATAAGGTTCGCTGTAAAACTTGCATGAACCTTTTCCTCACAAGTGACAGTACTTAAAATGACACATGCCTTTTTTGCACAGGAAAGTTAGTGAAGTGTCGAAACCTCCCGCAACTCACGTTATTCTTGAGCTATGTTTTAAAGACTTTGACTCATTAGTAACTAGGTGGAGAGAAATTACACAATCAAGTTTCGGGGAGAAGCAGGTAAGTTTCAAGACTCTAATAACGGAAAACCATATGGTGAACTGGATTCATTAGCATTTTCAATTCTTAGTCTAGTTTCGGGGAGAAGCAGATATGTTTCAAGACGCTAATAACCTAAAACCATATGGTGAACTGCATTCATTAGCATTTTCAGTTCTTAGTCTGCCACACTCAAATGTTGCCGCGGAACATTTGTTTAGCCAGGTGAACATTGTTATAAGTAAGCCGAGTAAGCCGAGAAGCCGAACAATGACAAATACATTACATGCCATACTTTTTGTGCCCTGTGGATATAAAAGAAGCAGTTAAGTGATGATATTCTTATGAGCTCCCACCAGTGTACTTCCAATGATTGGCACCAAAACTATTGTTTTCAAGAGAAGCTACTTGTGCTTTCTCAGCGGAAACTAACACAGAGGAGGAAGAAGAAAACGAGAAAATATTTCTTGAGAATCTTTAGATGAATGATTATGTGTGTAGTTGTTGGGCCTTTTATTTAGCTATGATAAACTATTATTTATCGGGGTAGACGCTCGATTCTGGAACCGATATTAAGGATTTTTTTCAATAAAACAACCATCACATTAGAAACCTTATTGTAGACCTGTACTGTACACTCTAAAAATCGTATAAAGTACCTTTTTAACTAAAAAACTTCCACCAACAAACGCTACATGACATCAACGAAAGATCTTCGCGGAATGGGAGGGTGGTTGGTGGGAGGTCTGAACGTCACAATTTTCTACTTAGTACAAAGTTTCAAAAACTGCTTTGAAACTGATAACATTGTCTAATGTCGTACGCAGTGATATTTAAGGAAATGATTTTTAACAAATTTGCGACACTCTGAAATACGAAATTCCTACGATATACAGTATAAAAAACGACAACTAGCAATTTACAAAAATGTATAACGTACCTGCATGCGTAGTTCGTCAGTTATAGCTCCCGTTAACTTGAGAAAGTCCTTTGTTGATCCATTATGGACTGTGGGACAACGACTTATATGTATTTCTTGATACAATAATTTACCAACAACCGTAAATATTGTAGAAATTTATTTTGTGAACTTCTTATATACAACAAGTTTCGGCATTACATTGATGCCATCTTCAGGCCACGCACGCCATAGTCGTAAAATCGACATACACGAAAGGAGCCATATAACTGGAGCCGTGAATCAAATCATAATGCAACAGCTCTTGGTGGCCAGGCGACACAGATGGCATCGATGAAATGCCGAATCTGGTTGCATATAAGAAGTTCATAAAATAAATATCTACAATACATACGGCTGTTGGTAAATTATTGTATCAAGAAACTTGAGAAAGGGTTGTTTTGAAAAAACAAGCGTTTAATGCTTCAAGTTGTGATTTTTAATATTGTAACTGAATAAACCGTTAATCGGCAATGTCAACACGGTACAGTTGCGTTTTTCTCGTCGGTGACGAAACACTCTCATTTTGACGAAGTTATTTGGATTAACTGGCTTCCACTTATCATTCAAAGCTTGTTTGCAGTATTGTGATTACTTTTTGTATCTTTTGTATCCGTACAAATACGCTTGTTTGTCATTTTAAAGCACTCAAGTTTTACTTTGTTTAGAAAACAAGTGAAATGACAAGCTGACGCGAGACAAGCATGTCGTTTCAGACTCATTACCATAAACGAATCGTGTTACGAAGAGAAATCATGTTGAGAACAGTATTTTAGTTGATACTAATGTCATCTCTCATACTATCCGAAACTAACAGACAGAGCACTTTTTCGGCCGGTTACTATTGTAGTATTACATCAGTTGCATTTGAGTGCTCGGATACTCTAAGCCCCTGCAGTAAATCACGGTTTTAACATATTTTAACATTTATGGCGCAGCTGATATGAATGTATGTTAAAAATACACCATCTAAGGTATATATTAGCCAATAAAAATTAGGTTAAAAATTTATACCCCCGTCTATCCCCTTAACTTCTTCTTGTTTTCTCTTTATCTACCATTTAACTTCTTTCTGTGGACGTCAGTTGGCAACACTGCCATTGCCTCACAGTCGAGCTGAAAACAATAGAGTGGGGGCTTCGAAAGAGGAGCAAAGAAAGGATTGTAGTGCGTTTCCTAACTGCGGAAAGAATGCGGGGAACGAAGATTAATCGAAGTACGTCGCAAGTGTAAGGCGAGCGCTTCACGTCAGTTGCTCTGGGTGTGGCACAAGCAAAGTAGGGAAGTACGGATGCCGTTGCCGTTGGCCGTTAATGCACAGTCTGAAACGCCACAACACATTACCGATACCAGTGTCCAGCGAGTAAATGCGCTCATTATTGAAGCCCCGCGATTTTCGGTAGCATCCATTATCGCAGAGATGGGATTAAGGGTAGGAACTTCTATGCCACCGTTATGAATTTCGCAAAATGTCTGCCTACTGCGTGCCTCACAGTTTTCGACCAACACAAGAAACATTTCGTTTGCGACTTCCTCTTTAAGCTAACTTGTCTGTGAACGCCTGAAAAGTACTAACAATTATCATAATCTTTACATGGTCCTAAATTAAAAAAAGTGAACCATTAGAAGGATGAAAGTTCTAGGACAATAGCAGTCCTTGTTGCTAAAATTTTGATATACAATTAATCATATTAGTTCTCATATCGACTTTATTATTTTTTGTGAAGATCAGTAAATTACATGTTCTATTTGCAAGTCAGTACTTGGAATCTAGCCATTAATTAACTGATTTACTTAGATGCTTGAAACTTTGAGTACACATGAAAAATATTTCCATCCAAACCGTAGATTACAATATGTCATCCGAGTCACAAGCTTTTATTCTAGAAACATTTAATCTGATAATCAAAATTAAGGTTACTTACCTATGTTGTTAACTAACTTCGAACGTGGAATGGTAGTTGGAGTTAGACGCATGGGACATTCAGTTTCGGAAATCGTTGTTGTTGTTGTTCTTGTGGTCTTCAGTCCTGAGACTGGTTTGATGCAGCTCTCCATGCTACTCTATCCTGTGCAAGGGTCTTCATCTCCCAGTACTGCAACCTACATCCTTCTGAATCTGCTTAGTGTTTTCATCTCCTGGTCTCCCTCTACGATTTTTACCCTCCACGCTGCCCTCCAATGCTAAATTTGTGATCCCTTGATGCCTCAGAACATGTCCTACCAATCGGTCCCTTCTTCTTGTCAAGTTGTGCCACAAACTCCTCTTCTTCCCAATTCTATTCAACACCTCCTCATTAATTATGTGATTTACCCATCCAATCTTCAGCATTCTTCTGTAGCACCACATTTCGAAAGCTTCTATTCTCTTCTTGTCCAAACTATGTATCGTCCATGTTTCACTTCCATACATGGCTACATTCCATACAAGTACTTTCAGAAACGACTTCCTGACACTTAAATCTGTACTCGATATTAACAAATCTCTCTTCTTCGGAAACGTTTTCCTTGCCATTGCCAGTCTACATTTTATATCCTCTTTACTTCAACCATCATCAGTTATCTTGCTCCCCAAACAGAAAAACTCTTTTACTACTTTAAGTGTCTCATTTCCTAACCTAATGCCCTCAGCATCAACTGACTTAATTCGACTACATTCCATTATCCTCGTTTTGCTTTTGTTGATGTTCATCTTAAATCATCCTTTCAATACACTGTCCATTCCGTTCAAATGCTCTTCTAAGTCCTTTGCTGTCTCTGACAGAATTACAATGTCATCGGTAAACCTCAACGTTTTTATTTCTTCTCCATGGACTTTAATACCTACTCCCAAGTTTTCTTTTGTTTTCTTTATTGCTTGCTCAATATACAGATTGAATAACATCGGGGAGAGGCTACAGCCCTGTCTCACTCCCTTCCCAACCACTGCTTCCCTTTCATACCCCTCGACTCTTATAACTGCCATTTGGTTTCTGTACAAATTGTAAATAGCCTTTCGCTCCCGGTATTTTACCCCTGCCACATTTAGAATTTGAAAGAGAGTATTCCACTCAACATTGTCGAAGGCTTTCTCTAAGTCTACAAATGCTAGAAACTTTCCTATAATTAATCAGTATGTATTTTTCTTCCTGTTGATAGCACGTTAGTTTCTGTTATCTGCTTCACTCCAAACACTGTCCCTTAACATCCCTCAAAAATTTCACTCCTGTAGCTCAGACAGATATTTTTCTGCATAAAATAAACATATCAGAACAATCTAACTGTCAGGAAGTTCAAGTGAAGGTTGTATTTGAACTATGCAACACTTTTGATGTTCCTAATACATTCCTGCTACATAATAGTCTTGTTTTACATGTTCTTCATCTTTTCTCTTCCTTTTCTATTTCTCTTTGTTATTCTGGCCGTTTCAGTTGCTCGAATACGAAGACAGCACTAATCGTATACACTGACTAACAGTTTATTCAGTCAGTACTGCAAATTTATCCAGCACCTGTCTCGTAAACACATAGCTATAAAATCGAAATAATTATCTCTACAACATAAGAAGTTATAAACCATGATTCCATATTTTTCTGTACAAGAAATGCCTCACATCAATATGTCATTTGCAAATACTTGTTTGTCGTATATACCTTTGAAAAGTAACTAAACCTTCTTTCAAACACTTCTCTTTATGCCCATAGTAACGACAGTGCTGCACCATAGCTGTTACTAAAACTGAAAGTATACAAATTAGTCGAATGCGTGTAATGTTCAAGTTTCGAAATTACTGCGAACTGCAGGCAATCAGCTTCGTCCCAAAATCACGTGACTATCCTGGTTTGATATTGAGAACGTTCTCAGGAGACAATGCTCACTACACAGATATACATACTCTAAGGCTAGGCAGCGACATTACCATCTTTTCAGCAGTTTGCATTTTATAACTTCTTCATCGATTCTTTTTTTATGCAACTTATACTTTTCCTTATTGAGGCACACTAGTTATTCCCGTATTGCTGCAGATCAGAACGCTCTTGCAAAGGCAACCAATAAATGACGCAACCTAAGCATACTGAGATATCAGTATTTCCCTCAGAGGTAGCCGAGACCTGTACATCTGTAATCCGAATGGCACATATGGAGTATAGCGGAGGATATTTCGCGTATCACTGTCTTTACTCCACTTTCATGTTCCTTTCACGAATGGCAAGTGGACGGAATGGTGGTTGATACAATACTGTATGAACTCTCATCTCTGTGATTCTCTCCTTGTGATTATTTTTTGTGACGTAGAGAGGTTGTATAAAAATATGGAAACACTGCGAGATACGCCTGCTTGACCACAAATGTAGCTTCTAGCCGTGCTGCGTATTTGAGCACAAACGGCAGCGGTGCAGTATCTTCAGTATGTTGCATGTGTCGATCGTGCACACACAAATCTTCTGCGTAGTTGTGAGCGTGTTATGTCGGAGCTAAGTGAATTTGAACTTGGGCAGATTGTTGTTGCGGAAGTGGTGAGTGCTTCCGTAATCAAGGTAGCTGAAATGTTTGGTGCTTCAAGAGGCACCGTATCGGAGATTCATGTCGCATACAGGGAAAGCGGAGAAACGTCATCCGATGACTCACAATCGAATGGAAGTGTGTGTTGAGTAATCGTGATGGGCGGACGTTAAAGACGATTATGATGCAATATAAGAGGACAACAGCTGAAAAAGTCACTGCAGAGCTGAAGGCCGCACTCAAAACCACTGTCGGCACCAAAACACACGAAGTGAGCTCCAAAAGCTGGGAATCACGGGGTGATCTGCAATTAAAAAATCACTGAATTCTGCCGGCCACTGTGGCCGAGCGGTTTAGGCGCTTCAGTCCGGAAACGCGCTGCTGTTACGGTCGCAGTTTCGAATCCTGCCTCGGGCATGGATGTGTTTGATGTCCCTAGGTTAGATAGGTTTAAGTAGTTCAAAGTCCACGGGAGTCATGACCTCAGATGTTAAGTCCCTTAGTGCTTAGAGCCATCTGAACTATTTTTCACTCATTGGTGACGCAAATGCCCGTAACAGGAAAAACTGGTGCCGAAGCCAAAAAGCCTGGACTAAGGAGCAATGGAGGAAAGTCATTTGGTCAGTTGAGTATTGTTGCACAGTGTTTCCCACTTCTGGCCGAGTTTACGTCCCAAGGTTGAACCACGGCCAGTGCAAGGTGACGATCTGGGAGCCATACCGTCGTGTTCCATGGCCCAAAAGGCTACTCTGGAAGGTTGCAGCGCTGGAAACGATTCTGCGACCATTTGCCTAATCAGACCCATCCCGTGGCATAATGTTTATTCACCAATGATGATGCTGTGTTCCAACACAGGGCCCCTGTTCGCACTGCTTGCATCGTCGATGACTTGTTTTGTGAGCGCGAGGATGAACTGGTCACCGCAGTCAGCAGATCTCAATATCACTGACCCTTTGTGGTCTGCTATGAACAGAAGGGAACGTGAAAGCTATCCACCTTCGTTATAGTGCCACTGTTATGCACGAAGGATGGGGTAACATTCCACTGACAACCATATACAAACTGTATTTATCTATTTCGAGACGTCTGGAAACTGTTTTGAATGCCAACGGGTTCCCCATGCTGTATTAGGCATTGTAATATGTTACGAGATTCTGGCCATAAATAAAGCACACCAGCGGCAAGTCTCAATCAATACCTTCACTGCGCGATAACAACGGTGAAGTCACTGATGACAGTGCCACTAAAGCAGAGTTATTAAACACGGTTTTCCGAAACTCCTTCACCAAGAAGACGAAATAAATATTCATGAATTCGAATGAAGTACAACTGCCAGGATGAGAAATATAGAACTAGATATCATCAATGTAGCGAAGCAGCTCAAATCACTTAATAAAGCCAAGGCCTTTGGTCCAGATTGCATACCAGTCAGGTTCCTTTCAGAGTATACTGATACAATAGCTCCATACTTAGCAATTATATATAACCGCTCGCTCACAGAAAGACCCATACTTAAAGACTGGAAAATTGCTCAAGTCACACCAATACCTAAAAAGGGAAGTAGGAGTAATTTGGTGAATTATAGGCACATATCCCTAACATCGATTTGCGGTAGGGTTTTGGAATATATACTGCGTTTGAAAATTATGAAGCACTCCGAAGAAAACGATTTATTGAGACACAATCAGCAGGGATACAGAAGATTTGTTCTTGTGAAACAGAACTAGCTCTCTGTACCCATGAAGTAATGAGTGCTATAGACAGGGGATGTCAAATGGATTCCATATTTTTAGAAGGCTTTCGCCACAGTTCCTCACAAGCTTCTTCTAAACAAACTGCGTGCTTATGGAATACCACCTCAGTTGTGCGTGTGGGTTCGTGATTTCGTGTCATAAACGTCACAGTTCGTAGCAATAGACGGAAAGTCATGGAATAAAAGGAAGTGTTAAAGGCCCTCTATTGTTTATGATCTATATTAACGACCTAGGAGACATCTTAGTAGCCCTCTTAGATTGTTTGCAGATGATACTGTCATTTACCGTCTTGTAAAGTCATTAGATGACCAAAAGGAATTGCAAAATGATTTAGATAAGATTGCTGTATGGTGCCAGAAGTGGAAATTGACCCTGAGTAAAGAAAAGTGTGCAGTTATTCACATGAGTGGTAAAAAGATACGCTTAATTTTGATTACGCGATAAGTCATACAAATCTGAAGGCTGTAAATTCAACTAAATACTTAGGGACTCGAATTGCAAATAATATAAATTTGAATGATCACATAGATAATGTTGGGGTAGATACTGCGATTCATTGGCAGAACACTTAGAAGGTAGAACAGGTCTAGTAAAGAGACTGCTTACACCACGTTTGTCCGCCCTATTCTGGAGTACTGCTGTGCGGTGAGAGATCCGCAAGAGGTGGCACCGACGGATGACATCGAAAAAGTTCAAGGAAAGGAAGATCGTTTTGTATTATCTCGAAATAGGGGAGATAGTGCCACAGATATGATACGTGAATTGGAGTGGCAATCATTAAAACAAAGGCGTTGTTCGTTGCGACGTGATCTTCTCACGAAATTTCAATCACCAGTTTTCTCCTGCGATTGCGAAAACATTGTTGGCAACCAACTACATAGGGAGAAATGGCCACATCGACAAAATAAGAGAAATCAGGGCTCGCATAGAAAAATTTAAGTGCTCGTTTTTCCCGCGCGCCGTTCGAGAGAGGAACGGTAGAGAGACAGATTGAAGGTGGTTCATTGAACCCTCTGCCAGGCGCTTATGCGAATTCTTTCTAAATTGCAGCAACAAACTTGCCAACGATGCGCACGCCTCTTTTTTAGCGCCTGCCACCGGAGTTTGTTGAGCTTCTTCACCACACTCTCGCACCGAGAATACTACCCCTTTAGGGAACGCAACGCTCTTCGTTGGATCTTCCCTATTTCCTCTATTAACCCCACTTGGCAAGAGTCCGACACATATCATTTCCTAAGATTGCTACCCGATATTTCTCCAAAACATGTTTTTGTTGTTGTGGCCTATTGTTGATCCAACTCTCCACGCTAATCCACCCTGAGCACCTCTCTTGAGTTTTGCATGACTACTGCAACCATCATTAAGTTGAAACTGCTAACTGTAGTCAGGCTTTGCCCACCCTTTGCAACACCCACTCTCCCCACACTATACCTCCAGTTCGAAATTAATTAGTGATCCCAGCCTGACTGTGTGTCTTGTCAACCTGACCTTTCTAAAAGTCAACTTATCCAATAACCATAAT
This sequence comes from Schistocerca gregaria, assembly GCF_023897955.1. Lineage (NCBI taxonomy): Eukaryota > Metazoa > Arthropoda > Insecta > Orthoptera > Acrididae > Schistocerca > Schistocerca gregaria. The sequence continues at coordinate 73,202,245 of NC_064923.1, read as the reverse complement.
TCCCTTCCCATCCAATAGAGAACTTTTCGATAGTTACTCTTTTGTGCACTGTTTACCATCAATGTTGCACCTCGATATAAGGCTACTCTCAGAGCAGATACTTTAAGAAAAAAATACTTCCTAACGCTTAAAATGTTAAATCTATACATTGTAGGACAAAATAAGTGAAGCACCGAGAAGACATGGTCGAATGTTAGTCACTGGAGTTTATGTGACTGGTAAAACGGCCACCAGAGTGCATAAGTGTTGCTGTCGTGCCCGCTAGGGTATATAAAATAAACTCCTGGAAATTGAAATAAGAACACCGTGAATTCATTGTCCCAGGAAGGGGAAACTTTATTGACACATTCCTGGGGTCAGATACACAACATGATCACACTGACAGAACCACAGGCACATAGACACAGGCAACAGACCATGCACAATGTCGGCACTAGTACAGTGTATATCCACCTTTCGCAGCAATGCAGGCTGCTATTCTCCCATCGAGCCGATCGTAGAGATGCTGGATGTAGTCCTGTGGAACGGCTTGCCATGCCATTTCCACCTGGCGCCTCAGTTGGACCAGTGGACCAGCGTTCGTGCTGGACGTGCAGACCGCGTGAGACGACGCTTCATCCAGTCCCAAACATGCTCAATGGGGGACAGATCCGGAGATCTTGCTGGCCAGGGTACTTGACTTACACTTTCTAGAGCACGTTGGGTGGCACGGGATACATGCGGACGTGCATTGTCCTGTTGGACCAGCAAGTTCCCTTGCCGGTCTAGGAATGGTAGAACGATGGGTTCGATGTCGGTTTGGATGTACCGTTCACTATTCAGTGTCCCCTCGACGATCACCAGAGGTGTACGACCAGTGTAGGAGATCGCTCCCCACACCATGATGCCGGGTGTTGGCCCTGTGTGCCTCGGTCGTATGCAGTCCTGATTGTGGCGCTCACCTGCACGGCGCCAAACACGCATACGACCATCATTGGCACCAACGCAGCAGCGAGTCTCATCGCTGAAGACGACACGTCTCCATTCGTCCCTCCATTCACGCCTGTCGCGACACCACTGGAGGCGGGCTGCACGATGTTGGGGCGTGAGCGGAAGACAGCCTAACGGAGTGCGGGACCGTAGCCCAGCTTCATGGGGACGGTTGCGAATGGTCCTCGCCTATACCCCAGGAGCAACAGTGTCCCTAATTTGCTGGGAAGTGGCAGTGCGGTCCCCTACGGCACTGCGTAGGATCCTACGGTCTTGGCGTGCGTCGCTGCGGTCCGGTTCCAGGTCGACTGACACGTGCACCTTCCGCCGACCACTGGCGACAACATCGATGTACTGTGGAGACCCCACGCCCCACGTGTTGAGCAATTCGGCGGTACGTCCACCTGGTGTCCCGCATGCCCACTATACGCCCTCGCTCAAAGTCCGTCAACTGCACATACGGTTTACGTCCACGCTGTCGCGGCATGCTACCAGTGTTAAAGACTGCGATGGAGCTCCGTATGCCACGGCAAACTGGCTGACACTGACGGCGGCGGTGCACAAATGCTGCGCAGCTAGCGCCATTCGACGGCCAACACCGCGGTTCCTGGTGTGTCCGCTGTGCCGTGCGTGTGATCATTGCTTGTACAGCCCTCTCGCAGTGTCCGGAGCAAGTATGTTGGGTCTGACACACCGGTGTCAATGTGTTATTTTTTCCATTTCCAGGAATATATATATATATATATATATATATATATATATATATATATATATATATATATATATATATATATATATATATACTTTCCTGTGTATGACCTCTTTATTCGCGATGAAAAATCCTATATCCTTGCAAGTATATATTTAGACATTTAAATTAAGTATCGTGGTATTAATACCATGAACTTTAACTCCTGACAATTAACTGACATCGAATGTTCACTGTAATTAATTTATAGCGTTGTCCATCAGTGCTCAACTGTGGTGAAGCACTGTACAAATTCCCCAACAAGCTTTGCTAGATGGATGGATCGGGCTGTTATCTCATTCGTGATTAATTAAACATATTTTTCGACCGCTGTGAATTAATACATTGGGTTGAATATATTTCTTGTCTACACCTTGTTGTAATTATCTGGGGATGGAATCACATGTATGTAACAGCATCGCCTGGGAATATTGCTGACGGTATCCGATAAACCGTTTGCGTGACATGAGTTTTGGACATCAGAGGGTCTATTACAGTTCCTCATTGTCTCTACGTTGTCTGATCTGTAACGAGATAGATCTTCCTTTGTGGTTTTTTCTTGATAAGCTCTGATTTTAACAATAATAACTGTTTAGTGATTTTTAAAGGCGTACCCATTAATTTAACTTTCTCTCATACAACATGCTTGGATAGGAGTAACTAAAGAGCAAAGAATAATTCCTACAGCGTTATTACTTCTTCACACATTACCATTCTGTGAATTAATACATCTGCAAAATAACTTGATCTTTCCACATGTTTCAATTTTATAGTCGTCCCAGTAGATTGTTGAATGAACTTTCGGTAGAATTTCAATGTGTTTCTTGCCTCTTATTATTTTTTCTTCATAGGTATTCTTCAACATAAACATGTCAGCATGATCGTCTGTACATAGTTCTGTCATTTGACTGAAACCTCAAATTAAAGTTCTTCTCCATGTCGTGGTATCCAATAGATATGGCCGATCGAAGAGAGAGCCGCTCGATTTTCTTCTGCAAATGTTTATGATATCACAAGACGTTGCTCTCGAGCGCTCCAGACAATGAGTCCCATTAGCATTACAGGAACTCCACTGCTGGAGCGTCTAGTTGGGATATCACCTCCACAATCAGAATCACCGTAGGCAAACAGTGTTGAGCCTCCATAAAGGAATATACCAGTTTTCATAGCTCCTTTAGCCTACTGAAAAATGTGTTTCATTATTTTCCAGTGACTAACCATTGGTTTACAACTAAACCTGCTTAAGTAACGATAGTAAAACTAATCTCTGGATGAGATATTTTGCAAGGTACAGTAGACTCCCTGTAGTTACTCGATAGTGTTAAGTCTTTCCACTTGCTCATCACTGAAAAGATTTTTCTCATTTATCACTATTCCACGCTCCATAGACGTACCTACTGGCTTTAAATCACCTAACATAAACTGTCTTAAGATTTTATTTGTGTGTGCAGATTTATTTAGAAAAATTTCCCGCGAACTTATTTTAATTTTCGTGTCAAGATATGACAACCGCTTTCGCTACATCCTGTCAAACGCCTTTCAAACATCTAATTAAGCTTGTTCAAGTCTTCAGTAATGCCTTTATGTCCTCCTTCCATTCACTAACCCAACATTAACAAACAATGATGCCTCTGTCTTCAATGAACATCGCCTGTGCTAAAAAATTCCCAATTCCACCACATAATTTGAGAATTTCTCATTTTAGTGCTGTGGAGCTTGTTTCAAGCCATACACACTCTTTTTTTAGCTTACAAAATCTATTTGTGTCATCACTGAATCAGTCAGGTTTATTCATGTAGATCTCCTCTTGCAGACTGCAGTATAGAAGTACTGTGTTCAAGACAAAAAATGTTAGTTTCATTTTATTTAAAGCTGCAAGACCAAAAAGCAGTCTAATTGAGTCGCAAGGTGTTACAGGACTAAAGGTTTCTGAATACAACGCTTGCAAAAGCCTCCTGCAATTGGTCTCGCTTTATATGCCCGTCTTGCTTTCTGCGCAATACCCAGCTACATCCTGAAGGTTCTACGTTCTTTGGAAACTCTGTAAGACTCCAAGTTAGGGATCTGTATCTGTCACACATTGTGCTGTATCAGGTATTGTCTCTCAAGACATTTGAAATAGATATGTCTTCAACTTTGTCTATCATCACCGTAGGCATGACGACTTTTGCATTATTATGGCGTTGCAGAGGATCCATTTCGTAGTCTGTAATTGTGACAGATTGCCAAATGTCTCATCAGTCACACTCAGTTTCTAGGGAGTCCCTGTTCTGTGTCATGTAAACAGATGACGTGCTACAATTCACGGGGTGCACCATCAGGTATCTGGTTTACTTCTGGGTACACAGTTATATATATATATATATATAATGGGGCCAGTTGTCGAGCCACCACGGTCATATATATATATATATATATATATATATATATATATATATATATATATATATATATATGACAGTGGTGGCTCGACTACTGGCCCCATTTCTCTTTCAATTCTTGAGGTACATACGTGTGCGCCTTGATGTAAAAAACTTTAAGTTCATCTGGAACCTTTCTAGTGAGAGCATTCTTGATTTCGGTCCCGTTGTCTCATTTTAATCATTTTCCTTTCTTTTCAAACAAATTTCTGCCGTTTTGATGGAAGTTTCTAATTTGGAACCAGCTTCATCTTTCGTCTTCAGAAAACAAACAAGTCGGAAATGACATATCTGACAGTTTTAAGTGATAATTTCTCATGCCATATTTTAACTGAGGCGGCTATTGTACATTTGTTAGACTCTACTGTGTGAAACTACGTTTTGTGCAACTGTCATTAGCATCTTCCTATTGCTACAGTTCCCATATTATTAGTTGTTTTTTAAACCGAGATATCGGCGTTTGCATTCTGAACATAGCTATTATCTAAGGCGTGAGTAACAGAAAATAAATTAAAGTTTATATTCGGTATATATCAAACATTCTCTAGAACTACAACATACCACTGTTCTCCATCTAAGGCAGCCAATTAATCTCCTGTCACTTCAATTGTCTATATTTCAGGAACATCGCTAATAAACGCTTTTTTTACATAGATTTAATCTTACATAATTTGTTAACCAGTCCCTCCGAAATGCTATGTGTTGTGTGGCGTCACAACCCTAGCACCAAATGTTTTCTCGATCATATTGCGGATTAATGTAATTTATATTGGCAATGCAGAATCTAAGAGTGACTACTGCTTCCGGTCTGAAACCTTTTGGTTCTTTAGTGTAGGGTGTTTCACTTGTCTCATTTCTGTCTAATGTTGCATTTGAACATTCTCGGCGGAAATTACGATTTGTTTGCTAATGTCAAATGATTTTTTTTTAAATGTGGTAAAAATTTCGCTTATGATTTATTTCTGCAATGTTTCCCTACATGCCCGTTTTTCCGGATTTGAAACAATAATTTGTCGATTTTTCTTGCTTCCTTGCTTTTACAATATGTTTTCTTTGTTTTAAGATGAAAGCATTGTGGAATGTGTTTGACAGATCTGTTTCATTAAGACTGTCTTCGTCCGGAGAAATGCCTTCAAATAATGTGTCGAGATATTTTTGGGCTGCTAGCACGTTATCCCATGCAGTACTGAAATGGTGATGTTTCTGTGGTAACACTCTAAATTCGTAACATACTCCAGCTCTCTTTCACACTCTCCCATACTGCTGCTAAATATTACGCGAATTTGCACACAGCTCTGAATAGATGACATGCGATATAGTATTTGTCGCTGATGAAAATTCCCTGCAACCTCCAGTGGTCAAAACTGATTGCTGCCATACAGCATTTGTAATTTTTAAACATTTGACTAGCAGACTAGCAATCTGATATTGTGTTGGCTATGCTGCTGCTGGCATTGAACCCTACACAAATTTGTGCCTCATGATCTTTCTCAGTCGAAGACTTTACTTATTCTGCAGTTTCTCATACCGTCGGTTTAATCTCCTGTCCGATTGCTAATGAATACAACTTCTTTGACTTTCACGTTTAGTCTGTTGTAAATCGCCAGAGAAGTAACTCACATTTCAAGATGTCGAAAGTTCCAATTATGAGTTTAAAGATTCCACTGAAAAGAGACAAAAAAACATGTAACTGTCTTTAGTGACTGTACTTTGTTTGGCTATTAACAAAATGGTTCTGCAACTTTCATGTACTGACAACTTGACAGCTGCTACTACGTCGGACAATTTGCCGATACGCAATGTGTCATTTACATGTTTGTGTGTTCCTTGCATGCCACTGCACCCGTAACCTCTTGATAAATTCTGGTGTTAATGATAACTAACCATCAGATGATATCCAAACGAGATATTTTATATAACTTTTTCACATGCAATATGCTTGGCTAAGATGTATTTGACTGAGTAAGGGGTATTTACTTGAGCATTATTAATAATACGTGGATATACGCCTTGCATAGCATATAAGACGAGAGAAAAATAGTTAACTCTCATCATCGTTAGTTTGAAGTGCACTAGTATTCAGATACGGATTTTACTACTTGAACAGCTTTCGTGTGAAAGATAAAAAAAGCTACAGTTAGCACCCTTTCATAGTCCCATCTCACAAATACAGCAACACTGTTGTACACGAGAGCGAATGTTGCCCGTATCTAAATATTTCCACTGGTACTACGTTAAATAATGATTTGTTTACTCACGCGAAACTAGGTTTGAGGTAGTAGCACGTTCTGTTCCATGACGTCTTCTTCAGAATCCTCTGAATAATTGTACCTAGATTCTTGTTTTGAATATCTAAACAGTCGTGATTACAAAGTGGTTGCTTAACATCACCAACAAAACATTGCTGCGTGGTCTATAATTAAAGGCATCACTGTCTACCGATGATAACCATGGAACGTTCCCAACAATGCGTAGCCGATAGATATGGCGTGAGTCGTTGCCTAGCATTACTACGATTTCTGCTGAAGCTATATAGAGTCGTTACGAAATAGTGCGCTTGCTGAAACAGAGAAGAAACGTCGGACATAGTGTTTTGAAGACATAGGCCATCTCTCACAGCACAAGAGCCGTCGTTGAAAGCTCATTTTGAGATATTGAGCTTCGCAAGAGGCCTTATATCCAGCTTCAAGGGCACGAGAGGCGTCGGTGACACCAGGTATGATCCGGCGCCTTGCTGTAACTCTTTATTCTTTGTGTAAAGCGAGATATGTATTTAGTATTGCCACAACGTACATGTTCCTATTGAACTACACGTAGACAGCTAGCACTAGGATAGAGAAGCATTGTTTCCGGATGCTGATTAGAGCTTCGAGCTCCTCGATGCTATCTGGATTCCTTACGTGAGATAAAGTTTGGGTAATTTACAAGAATGATTTTCTATCGAAGTCGTGGGGTCCAAACGACACATATCAAACGTGGCGAGTCTCGTGGCGGACGTTATGATCAATTACTTGTGATCGTCATTTCTATCTGTTTTCCCTCATTCCGTTAGTTGCTCTAAATTGCGCTCTTCCGCGATTGGGAAACCCAGGTGATTTCTGTCCATGCTTATCCCGCGTAGAAAGTTGTTTGACTTTTTGTCGCAAATATCCCCAGACATGCATAATTCTCCTATCTTGCTGGATTCGAGACTACACCTTGGAAGCAACAGCATCGGAAATTGAGTTATCTGCTAAGACCGTGAGTAACTATTTCGGGCTTTGCAGAGAAGTCTGTTACGTGATAGCGACAAACAACAGTGTACCAATTGGTGGAGCGAGTAAAAGTTGTGGAAGTGGGAGAATCTCATATCATATTATTGGCCCGAGACAAGGTCACATTAGTGGGTCTGATAAGACACTTCATGTTGCCTGGTACTAAAGTCTTTACAGAGGGGTTTCAGTCCTACAAGACTCTGAAAGCTGAAGGATTCGACCACGAGTTCGTGAACCACTCTCTAGAGTTCGTGCCTTTGGTTGATGCTATTGTGCACACGCAGAATATCGAGCGCCTATGGAAGTTTGTGAAGTCTTCCATTAGAAGAGAAGGGCGTCCAGAACAGGGAGACGAAGTGTACTTGTTTCAGTATCTCTATTTCCACAACTTGAGTTTGTAGGGAGAAGTTAACGCATGTGACACTCTGCCGATATTCTTGCGTGATATTGGCAGAGTTTACCGAGGCTGTGGCAAAAAGGGAATTGTCCCTGTAGTATACACATCACATGGACTTTCACATGACGACGACACCGACGACGAGTAAGGTAACTCTTCTGCTTTGTAATCACAAATATTGTTTTTAACGCTCTTCTTTTGTCATTGCTGTAGTGATCACCGTAAACATACTCATAACGCCAGCCACGAGACTCGCATGATCGATCTACAATCGCACGTTCAACATGTGCCGTTTGGACCCCTCAACTTCGACAGGCAATCATTCTTGGAAATTACCCACTTTTGGGTCAAAGTTTTATACAGTGCAGTCGTTACTGTCAACTTGCCACGTAGTTTCAAAAATTTGGTTAAGTGAATTTGTGTGACCTGATTACTGAATATATGACGGTGTATTTGCAGTGTATTTGAGTACTCTCAGTTGTTTCAGAAGTTTAATGGGATAATGTGGGTACTGCGATACTGTACGTCTAGGTTGACCAGTGATGTAATGAACGAGGTGACTATGCGGCCTATCTTGTCAATATTCCGAGCTATTAATGAAAGAGGAAGTTCTCCTTACACCAACTACGTAATCCTGCCTTGCCGCAGTGGTAGCACTGGTTGCCGCCAGATCACGAAAGTAAAGTGCAGTCGTGGTGGCCTAATACTAGGATGGGTGATCTTCCGGTTTGCCAAGCGCTTTTGGCAAGCAGGATGCACTCAGCCCTTGTGAGGCAAACTGAGGAGCTACTTGATTGAGAAGTAGAGGCTCTAGTGTCGTAAACATACGGCTGGGAGAGCGGTGTGCTGACCACATGCCGCTCTGTATCCACACCCAGTAACCTCTGTAAGGGAGGATGACACGGCGGCCGATCGGTACCGTTGAGCCCTTATGTCCTGTTCGGGAGAAGTTTAGTTTAGTTTAGAAAAAAACTGCACCAGTTACGATACTCGGTCATAGTTTCATAATACAATGAGGTAACAAAAGTCATGTGTTACCTCTTAATATCGTGTCGTATCTCCATTTGCCCGATGTAGTGCAGCAATTCGATCTGCCATGGACTCAACAAACCGTTGCAAATTTCCTGGAGATATACAAAGCCATGTTGCCTCTATAGACCTCCATAATTGCGAAGTGTTGCTGGTATAGGATTCTTTACACGAACTAACCTCTAGATTATCTTCTATAAACGTACAGTGGTATTCCTGCCGGGCGATCTGGGTGGCCAAATCATTCGCTCGAACTGTACAGAATGTTCTTCAACCAATCGCGATCAGGTGTGGCCTGGTGACATGGCGCACTGTCATTCACAAAAATTCCATTTTTGTTGTGGAACATGAAGTCCACGAATGGCTGGAAATGGTCTCCAAGTAAACGAACATGACCATTTACAGTCAATGACCGGTTTAGTTGGACCAGAGAACCCAGTCCATTTCATGTAAACACAGCACACAGCGTTATGGAGTTGCCACCAGCTTGCACAGTGCCTTGTTGACAAATTGGCACCAAGGTTTCGTGGGATCTGCAGCACAATCGAACCATATCATTAGCTCTTACCAACTAAAATCGGGACTCATCAGAGCAAGTCTCAGTTTTCCAGGGTCGAACCATAATGGTGGAGGGTCTACAAGAGGCGCTGAGGGTTACATCATACTATAAGCAAAGTCACCCGCATCACTCGTCTTCTGTCATAGCCCATTTAAGCCAAATTTAGCAGCACTGTCCTAACAGATACGTTCGTCGTAAGTCTTGTAACATCACAATAGGTGTCGTTACATGACAAAAATGAATGATGCAAGTGATTAATCTCAGCCACAACAACCGCAAGCCTGTAGAAGCAATATGGGTCTATGCGTTTCTTTCTCATTCTTATGTGCACGCCCTGTGTCCTAATTTCCATTTTTTTCATACTTCCTGAAAGTGTGTGGTCAAGTGTGAATAATTTGAATGCAGTAGCAGGCGAACCAGAGAAGTGGTGAGTTTCTTAATCTTCTACCAACCTAAACGGTGTCAGTGGAAGGCAGAGAGCAGGAATAGGAAGGCTTTGCCAAAGATGAGAACAGCAAAACGCTTTGCTAGCAGAGGTTGGTCATGGGCCTCCTCCACCACCTTGGGCGGCTCGGAGAGAGCTCCGCGCGACGGTTACAGGCGGAGTAGTTCTGAAGACAGGTAAGTGACCAGACGTTCCCTCAGAACGACTGAGCTGAGTCGAACAAGGGACAAATGATATTTGAACATGTTAATAATAATTTGATAATATCAACAATGTCTTTTCCTTGTAATTTTTTAAAATTACCATTTAGGTTTTGGTTACAGTTTCTGGTTCAGTTAATCAGTGTCATAATAGTGTGATTTCCGTTACGCGCAACCACGCACTCTACAGATTCAAAGCGCAGCCCAAACCTTAAAAGTTACTGCTTGCCATATTATTTTATTTGTGCGGGACATTTTAAATTATCAATAAAACATTACCGAACGTATATTTGACAAGATGAATCGGTTTGATTCCAAGTGCTTCAGGCAAACATGTGCAGCCACCAAAATCCTGCACGATGCAGCCACGAGGTGCGTACAGTTCTTCCCACTAATAAATGCTGTCGACATTTTGTTTACCGTGTGAATTAGTGTATGTGAATGTCTGTGTTACGAACTTGAGCAGTGGCCAAGTGCTCCCCACTTCTTCTCACCCCACAGGACTCTACAGGCTAAGGCCAACGTGGCTTGTTATTCTCGTATGAGAAAGCCATAGGATTGTATATAAATGTACCAGGAATATTTTGACCATCTATTAAATACAAAAGGATTACTGTTAACATGCGAAATATTTGTCAAAAATAAATATTTTATCATTTGAAGCTTTTTCCATGATCGGTAATTTATTTTCAATACATCTGAAAATATTGTCACATCTGTTGTATTGATGATTACACTTCTAAAATCCAAAGTGCTTGGCTCCATTTTAGCTAACAGCACGTGGGAAATGTTAGTCAGAAATAAGTTGCGACCTTAATAAATTCAATCAGTGAAGGAACTGTTCTTAAAATGTAGGTGTGCCAAAATTTATTTCAAATAACGGGGGAAAACTATTCAGAGAAAGTTACGTCGACATAGAAAAATAAGAGCTAATGTGGACAGGATATGCCTTCAGAGCAGGCTGGAACAAAAAGAAATAATAATAATCAAAAGAAGCTCCTTCTAGCGAAAGCAAGTAACCAAATGGTGACCTGCGCTCTCATATTGATTCCTGCCCTTATTTCACGCATTGATGATTTGCTTTCAGCATTGACAACTCTACGTAATCCCCACTGTTGTCGGTCCTGAAGCGAAGGCTGTCGGCCACTGCGTTGTCCATATTGAGAGGCAATGCCTGAAATTTGGCATTCTCGACACATTCTTGACACTTTGGATCCCAGAATTTTAAATTCCCTAAGTATTTCTGAAATGGAATGTCCCATAAATCTAGCTCCAACTACCCTTCCGCGACTATAGTATGATAACTCTGGTCGTGCGGGTATATCCACTTCGGAAACCTTTACACATGAACCACTTGAGTACAAATGGCAGCACCGTAATTGCACTGTCCTTTTATACCATGTGTACACGTTACTACTGCAGTCTGTATATGTTCATATCGCTACTCCATGACTTTTGTCACCTTAGTGTGTAACAGTACGTTTACTAGAGAGTGGAAAGAAGGCGCATTGAAGAGAAAGGCATTCCGCAGTACAGTCTTGTATTTGTACCACGCATCAGTATCGTTTCTGTCACATCGCACGGAAAGAAACAAGCAAACCATTGCCATTACGTCACTGGTCATCAGCAAAGCAAATTCCTATAGATCCGTGTAACGTTGCCAAATTGGCACCAAACTTCCTACCTTGTGGACAACGCACGGCTACCGCCTGTGATCACTTTTACGTAGTGATACTATAATTTTCCCCCTTTTGTGAAGTTACAGTTACTGCTGCCAGCTGCATTGAGGCATCTGGAGCTGAACAATACTTTTGTTTGTTCCTCCTGTCGAGTAAGCGAAGAGCAGTTTTGTCGTACATTTAGCGGCACTAAATGGTTCAAATGGCTCTGAACCATACGGGAGGTCATCAGTCCCCTAGACTTAGAACTACTTAGACCTAACTAACCTAAAGACATCACACAGATCCATGGCCGAGGTGGGATTTGAATCTGCGACCGGATCAGTCGCGCGGTTCTGGACTGGAGCGCCTAGAACCGCTCGTCCACGGCGGCCGGCTTTAGCGGGATTGTCCCTCGGATATTCAACATCTTGTCCAATAAATTTTCTTGTTTTTCACATTACTGCGAATTTTTTCGTCGCGAAAAGTATGCACAAGTCTTTTACACAACTGTAACTGATCCGTTCATAGGAACTAGGGTCGATTTCACGTTCTTTTGAAATACTCTGAGAGAAAGGATGGCATCGGTGTTTTGACGCCAACTGACGGATCACCATCAGCGGTGTTATGTGTACTCTTGTTGTTAAAACGCTGCGGTGACATTTGTAGTTCAACGCATTACTGTGTGGCTTGCTGTTTATTCAGTTCACATTAATTCACATACTTTCACAGTAGTTTCACAAGCAGATCCAATCCACTTTGTAAACCATTCCAACTAAAATCACTCTCTCGTCTCCACAGATTATTTAGTCTCTAACAGCGTTATGTATTTAATGTGTTCTGACAAAAAAATATGTTATTAGCTTACGACCCATAAATTAAAGAGATTAAGTGGTATATGGTACCCATGCCCAACTCTCTGGATTATTTCATCTTCCTCCAAACCACTATAATTCTGATACGTGTTCTGCCATAGACTGTATCAGTAACCAAACCTTGCGGAAGTTCTTAACCCAGTAGGCCTAACACTTGCAGTAATTTCTTTCGCGTACCTTGGCAAATGCTTTTTCATTGCCAAGAAAACTAATATTAATATCATTTTGCAGTTTGGTATGCGTACTTAGAGATATGTAGCATTTATGTCACATATCACGGTACTTTTTTCTTTCTCACTGTTGATAAGCTTCATTGGCTTCACATGTGGTTGTTGTATCTGTTTTATCCATTCGCAAGGATGTTGGTAGTTATTTAGTTCACTCATTAATACAAAACATTACTAAGCAGATGCAATGTGAAAGTTTTTGGCCCGAGAAACAGTAAAAAAGGTAGTCTTGAGAGACCCTATAACTGTGCGTCAGTTCAACTGCAGCAAGACAGATGTTCTCAAGTCACTACTAACGCACCTGGATGGGGGTCTGTTTTGAGCATGTGTGTGTATTTTGAAAACTTCTGTTTCAACCCAAGTACCAGCTACTGCAAAAGATACAGCAGGCTGTAGATGGTGTACCATACATGACATTCAGTCAAAGCAGTCAAATTCCGTAGCCAGAAAAAGTACAGCCAAACACAGGGTTTATATTTGACACGTCATGGGAAACCAAGATGGTATCGATAACTTCCAGGAGTTTCAATGTATACAGGGTGGTCCATTGATCGTGACCATGCCAAATATCTCACGAAATAAATTCAAAACGAAGAAATTACAACGAACGAAACTTGTCTAGCTTGAAGGGGGAAACCAGATGGCGCTATGGTTGCCCCACTAGATGGTGCTGCATTAGGTCAAACGGATATCAACTGCGTTTTTTAAATAGGAACTCCCATTTTTATTACTTATTCGTGCAGTAGGTAAAGAAATACGAATGTTTTAGTTGGACCACATTTTTCGCTTTGTGATAGATGGCGCTGTAATTGTCACAAACATATGGCTCACAGTTTTAGACGAACAGTTGGTAACAGGTAGGTTTCTTAAATTACAATACAGAACGTAGGTACATTTGCACATTTTATTTCAGTTGTTCCAATGTGATACATGTACCTTTGTGAACTTATTATTGGCGAGAACGCATGCTGTTATAGCGTGATTACCTGTAAATCCCACATTAATGCAATAAATGCTCAAAATGATGTCCGTCAATCTCAGTGCATTTGGCAATACGTGTAACGACATTCCTCTCAACAGCGAGTAGTTCTCCTTCCGTAATGTTTGCACATGCATTGACAATGCGCTGACGCATGCTGTCAGACGGTGTCGCTGGATCACGATAGCAAATATCCTTCAACTTTCCCCCAGGAAGAAATCTGGGGACGTCAGATCCGGCGAACGTGCGGGCCATGGTATGGTGCTTCGACGACCAATCCGCCTGTTATGAAAGATGCTATTCAATACCGCTTGAACTGCACGAGAGCTATGTGCAGGACATCAATCATGTTGGAAGTACATCGTCATTCTGTCATGCAGTGAAACGTCTTGTAGTAACATCGCTAGAACATTACGTAGGTAATTAGCATACATTGCACAATTTAGATTGCCATCGATAAAATGGGGGCCAATTATCCTTCCTCCCATAATGCCGCACCATACATTAACCCGCAAAAGTCTCTGATGTTCCACTTGTCATACCCATCGTGAATTTTACGTGGCCCAATAGTGCATATTATGCCTGTTTACGTTACCGCTGTTGGTGAATGACGCTTCGTCACTAAATAGAACGCGAGCATAAAATCTGTCATCGTCCCGTAATTTCTCTTGTGCCCAGTGGCAGAACTGTACACGACGTTCGAAGTCGTCGCCATGCAATTCCTGGTGCATAGCAATATGGTACGGGTGTAATCCATGTTGATGTAGCATTCTCAAAACCGACGGTTTTGAGATTCCCGATTCTCGCGCAGTTGGTCTGCTACTGATGTGCGGATTAGCCGCGACAACAGCTAAGACTTCTACTTGAGCATCATCATTTGTTTCAGGTCGTGGTTGACGTTTCACATGTGGCTGAACCCTTCCCGTTTCCTTAAATAACGTAACTATCCGGCGAACGGTCCGGACACTTTGATGGTGTCGTCCAGGATCCTGAGTAGCATACATAACACATGCCCGTCGGGCATTTTGATCACAATAGGCATACATCCACACTATTTGGACATTTTGGGCAATTGGTAAACGGTCCATTTTAACACGGGCAATGTATCACGAAGGAAATACCGTCCGCACTGGCGGAATGTTACGTGACACCACGTACTTATACGTTTGTGTCTATTACAGCGCCATCTATCACAAAGCGAAAAATGTGGTCCAACTAAAACATTCGTATTTCTTTACCTACTGCACGAATAAGTAATAAAAATTGGGGTTCCTATTTAAAAAACGCAGTTGATATCCGTTTGACCTAATGCAGCACCATCTAGTGGGGCAACCATAGCGCCATCTGGTTTCCCCCTTCAAGCTAGACAAGTTTCGTTCGTTGTAGTTTCTTCGTTTGGAACTTATTTCGTGAGATATTTGGCCTGGTTACGATCAATGGACCACCCTGTTTATAGGGTGAGTCACTATCTATTGCCACCTAGGATAACGCCGGAAGTATGACAGTAGCTGAAAAGTTTGTGGGACAAAAGTTGCATGGGACAACGGGGTGCATAATATGATTTTTATTTTTTATTGCTACGTGGGATCGCGTCAGAGATAGGAAGATTAACTTTTCTTAAACGGTATGCTGTAGCTTGGTACTTATTTTATTATAGCAGCTATCGAGTCGAATCCATTGATGTGTAACAGTACGGTTATTGAAGATGAACGAAGGTCAAAAAGGTGGCATGAACGTCCATTTACAGAAGGTGGCTGACAATTGTCTCTCGTATATCTCGCAAATAGTAAATTTCGCAGAATACGGCGTGTCCGTCTAACGTGCCATTGACATGTAAAATCCCATTCGACGGTTTCGCAGTACAACACAAATAGGAAAAAGTGACCGAGCGGTTCTAGGCGCTTCAGTCCGCAACCGCGGTGCATCTACGCTCACATGTTCGAATCCTGCCTCGGGCATGGATGTGTGTGATGTCCTTAGGTTAGGTAGGGTTAAGTAGTTCTAAGCCTAGGGGACTGATGACCTTCGTATGTTAAGTCCCATAGTGTTTAGAGCCGTTTGAACCATTGGAAAGAAGACTAGAATCGTCGAATCAAGTGAATGTGAGTGATGTATTCCTTCGAAGAACAAGTCGATATGCTTCTCATTTTCGGAGAATGGCAACGAAATTCAGTGAGAGCTAGAGACTTATACCCTGAAGCATATCCTTAACGCACTCACCCTACACGTCGTACATTTAAATATGTGTATGATAAATTGAGAACAACGGTATCATAAACGCTTCGGGAACATATCCAGCAAAGGAAAGTTACTAACGAGGAAACGGAAACTGTGCTCTTGCCACTGTGGTTGGAGATCCTTGTGTTAGTTAGCTTCAGATGGCAAGGGAATCTGGCATGAGCCAGAGTAGTGTTGCTCGTGTTCTGCATCACCACAAATATCATCCTTACCATATCAGTCTCCACCAAGAATTAACTGGTACGGATTCTATGCGTCGCATTAAATTCTGCCGAAGGGCTCAACTTCAGGGTCAGAGGGATTACACATACATTTATTTTATTTTATTTACTGACTAGTGTACATTCACGAACCATGAAAATGATAATTTGCATAACATGTATTATTGGGCCACGGCAAATCTATGTTGGCTGCGGCAAGTTGCACACCAAAAACCGTGGTCGGTGAATGTATTGTGTGGGATTCTGGAGGACAGAATTATAGATCGCTATTTCATCGAATGATATCCTAATGGTAGGAAGTACACCACATTCCTGCAAGAAACATTAGGTCTTTTATTGGAAGAAATACGCTCAGGAACAATGAACATAATGTGGTATCAACAGGATGGGTACCCGGCACATTTTTCGCTGATGGCAGAGACAATACCCAAATCGTTCGATTTGACGCGGAGATGCGTCGCGACCAGCTCGTTCACCAGACTTGACGCCACTATATTTTTTCTTGTGGATATTCGTAAAAGACATTGTATATAAAGACGTTCCAACTACACCTGAAGACATACGTGGGAGAATTGTCAGACCATGCGCTTCGATGAGTGCCGATGAGATAAGGACTACCGCTCAATCCATGACAAGAAGATTGCAGCACTGCATTGATACCAATGGTCATCACTTCGTTCGACTTCTGTAAATGGACGTTCATGCCACCTTTGTGACCTTTATTGACCTTTAAAGACCTTACTGTTGTCCGCAGCTCACAGTCTTGCGGTAGTGTTCTCGCTTCCTCCGCTAGGAGTCCCGGATTCGATTCCAGGCGAGGGTCAGGGATTTTCTTTACCTCATGATGACTGCGTGTTGTGTGTTCTTCATCATCATTTCATCATCATTGACGCACGCAAGTCGCGGAAGTGGCCTCAACTAAAAATAACTTGCAGTACGTCGGCCGAACTCCCGGCCAACAATGCCATACGATCATCATCATCACTTTACTGTTACACATTCATCTCTATAGCCACTATCAGAATATAAGTACCAAACTATAGCATCCCATTCAAACAAAAGAGAAAGTTGACCTTCATATCTCGCGACCCCGCCTAGCAACAAAAAACCAACGTCATATTATTGGCCCCGGTGTCCCATGCAACTCTTTTCCCACAAACGTTTCAGCTACTGTCATACTTTCGGAGTTATTCTAGGTGGCAATATTTAGTGACTGACTCTGTATATAAGGACTGTGATACTAGACTAAATCTAATTTTAAATGCAGATGCCCCAACTCTGATTACAGAGAATGAAGACAATTCCAGATGAGAGGCTCTAAGTTGCAGCAGATAGCCACAGATTACAACCTAACATTGTCGGCAGATAAAACGACAGTGATGGAATTTCAGGGCAGACCACCAGTAAGTCATAAAACAATCTTGAATAATAAGATTTTGGAGCAATAAAACATTTTAAATGTACAGGAAGCCAGATCACGTACTAATATAACCATGACGCGACCCAAAAATGAAATAAATTTACATCCATACGTTGGACCATCGGTAAAAGTTTGCAGAAGAAAGCCAGGAAAGAAACCCAGTAAAGTTTTATAAATCAACAGCAGTACTAACACTTAGTTATAGAAGTGAAGCACGTACCAACAACAAGACGCCAAGAAAGTAGAATACAGTCTCAAGAAATGAGATTTATAAGAAGAGTGGTAGGTTATATAAGGGAAGATGGAGAAAGAAATGAAGATATAAGAAAAGATTTAGGCGCATACAATGTAAACGAAAAAATAAATGGAACTGGAAGGAACATGTAGACCGTATGGGTGGTGAAAGATTCTCGAAAAAGGCTCTACATTATAAATGAACTGGAAGAATTAATGTAGGAAGACCATACAAGAGTACCATAACAGGCAATTTGACTACTACATGCAGTAAAGAAGAGAAAGAAGAGTAGCTGTGGGAGATTCAGAAGCATCCCTCATTGGTGGCAAGTTGAGTGTTGTTTCGGCCCATGAGGTCCTTTTCCGGTACAATGCCGCACTGCTCGGCTCGTGTTAGTTCGTTCGCAGCATCGTCAGTTGTGGTTTTGCGAAGTCTGTGAGAATGTAGTTCGGGCCTGGAATTGTTCACAGTCTTTAGCTGACAGAATCATGCAGCTTACACATCGATAACTTTCTACTGTGAAAACATAGTGAAAGACAGACTCACTGGTTGCAACGCCACCGACTTTTGGGGAGAATTCAATGTGCTCGATGTTTCAATAGAGGAAACAATATTATCGATTGTAAGGAAGTTGGAGGCAGCCGGCGTGCTAAACAGTGACAGTAGTAAACATAGACCATCACTGAGTGCAGAGGGCCGCTGATTATGTTCCAAGGGGCTTGGATAAGTCTCTAAGGAAATCGTAGCATCGGCTGAGTCGGGGGTCAGGCATTTCACGTGGCACACGTTTGACAGCTGCGAAGAAATCGGCTTTGCGACCATGACGTGGACCCAAAATGAAATAAATTTGCTTCCATATGTGGAACCACCGTAAAACATTTTGCAGAATAAAGCCCGGAATGAAACTCAGCTAAAGTTGTAAATATTGCAAGAAACAAGTCATGGGAAAAGAATGCGTTACTGTCGATCTTTCAGGGGTTTCGTATCCAGCGTCTAGACATTCTCTCCACAACATGGTTTGCGTTTGTCAAGTTACATCACCATACAAAATGGCAGATACTGGGCTACTGCGAATCCCTATATTATTCACGATACACCATTGCATGTGAAAAGGTTGGAGTGTGGTGCGTCTGCAGTACATTTCTGGATCAGTTTGAAGACTTCGAGCTTTCAGAATGTTATTTCCAACAAGATGGAGCAACGTATCAAACGTCTAACGCTTCTATGCCACTTGTAACAAGTTTCCTTGGTGACCGAATAATCTCAAAAAATTGTGGATCACCTGGACTAACACTCCATCTCCTCTCACACCCTCCCCCCCTCCCCCCTCCCACGGATATTTTCCTAGGGGGTTACCTTAAAATGTTCAAAGAACAGACCACGGACAACTCAGTCAAGCCATTACACGCGAAGTAATCAACACTGAAGTGGATACACTTCACAGAACGCCGCGAGTTTGGTGGGAAATAATGGTGGAGGGCACTTCCAACATTTTCCGCGAGGACTTTCTATGTTTGTATGTAATCTCCCAATTGTGTATCTCACAAAATTGCAAATGTGTTTCATTATTGATTCAAAAGTTATGACTCGATAAAGTAGTTTGGGTTTAAATGGATAGCACTGCAGTCGCATGCTGTGTAATACGGAAGTTACAGAAATTTCGTCCCGTTGTGAGGCGTATTTCATCAAAGATGTGAGAGGATTAACAGCTGGTACGACTACACCTGTAGAGTAATGACATATTGTAACACTTTTATCCGTCTATGTCACATCATTCCATTATTCTAAGGCAACAAATTGTACTAAAAGCAACGGATTATGGGCATATATTAAATGCGCTGGTTCAGTTAAAGTGCATTTTTCTTAGTGAGAAAGGAAGGGTAAGGCTGTTACCCATTCCAGTAATGATTAGATCACCGTAGAGCAGTACTAGCCACGGTCTCATCGGAGATGGTGGGTGCTTCTCTTTCTCCAGTCTCTGACCTGGCACCCTGGCAACCTGGCAATTAACCAAGAATCCTGGCAACAGTGCATCTCACATTAAGAAAAACTGCCTAGGGCGACTGAAGTGATATTTGACACGTAAAAATTCTGGGACTAACTGGACATCAAATAGCAGGACTTTTATTTCTGTAACAAAGCCACGTTAGTGCCATACACAGACGGGAGTGTAAATCAATCCTACAACATATGCAGCACGGTATTTGTTATTTGACAGCCACGTAAATTAAATGCGTCTGATCTGTTTGTTTATCCAGATAGACCTCTGGCTATGTTACTGATCAGGTTGTCACCAGGAACTACGTTTCGCGACATACTAAAAAAATTGTCAGTGAGACACATTTCCAGTATACTGCTGCAACGGCACAATCCCTTTGGCGTATTGTCCCGTGTTCACTGCTGTGACTGGCTTGTACGAGTAAATCAACAATGCACTTTGCTTATTAATGTGGTCGCTGTTTTTCGAATTTCGTATTAATAATTGATCGCTACGAGAACATAAAGATTAGTTAATGCAGATCATTGAAGAACTATAGAAAACGGATTATGTACGATATGTACCAAAAAAAGAGGGCTAAACGTGACGTTACTACACAAAATTGTTAACTTCATTTCGAGCTAAAATGTCTTAAATATGAAGTCGTTATTAAAGTAAGAGGAATCTTTGATTTTGAAAGCTGGAAGCTAATTAAAAATGAGAAAATACTTGTGGCTGAGGTGAGAGAGGCATTGAAACGCCTCGTGTTCCACTTTGAAAGCCGGTTGTCAACTCTTAAGGCCAGACCCAACCGAGTCTTTTCTCCCAGCAGTGGGTTCTAGATTCATGTGTATGATGATAATGATGAACTCTATAATGCTGACTTGTTGGAATTTTTTGGAAATTGCTGGTAAGTTCCTATGGGGCCAAACTGTTGAGGTTATCGTTCCTTAGGCTTACAAATTACCTAATCTAACTTAAAATAACTTACGCTAAGGACAACACACACACCCAGGACAGACTGAGGAGTCGAACCTCCGACGGGGATAAGCCACGCGAACCGTTGCAAGGCGCCCCTGACCACGCGGCTAGCCTGCGCGGTGCTGACGTGTTGAAGATGCTGTTATATGTGGAATGACAGCTTTTTACAGTGTACATATTCTGAAGAATACAAATCCCTTCAGAACTTAAGGAGCAAGCGTCATTAAATGCCAACAGAATGTATGAACACCGCCACGTGTCTTCTTTTGTGCTTCCATGTTTACAAGTAGACTTTGTGCGGCTGTCTTCATACTACAATCAAGTGTTGGCGGATCGGTGTCTTAATGTTTATAAGGAATATTTCAGCAACGTAGTGTTACAGTGCTGTCCCCTCTTTAATTCATTGATTTCATAAGTTTAATGTAAATTTTTCGTATTTCCAATAATTGAAATAAATATTATGTTTGATGTGAAAGAGCGTAATGTAATTCATTGGGATATTTCAACACTCACATGACACTGAAAAACAACGGCATAAGGAAAAAAAACGAAAAAAACAAGAAACAATCTTGAAATACAGCAGTCAGAAACAGCTAAATGGTTCCTAAAAGTATAATGGCACCAGCTGTAATGTCTATTCATATGGAATATCAGTTAATTGTTCTCGTCTGTAGTTCTTATCCATTTATCGTCTCTCGCCGTAGAGACTAATTATTTCTTATCTTACAAGTTCTCTCAGTTATAAGAGGAACCTCCAATGTTACCAATCCTCTCAATTTTAAGAGAAGTGTGTAACAGCACATACCAAATGCTTAGTTCCAGTGTTTCCAAGAACCATTTCTGTGTTACTTTCCTAGAAAATTTATCATCAAATGTAGACTTACGTTTTCAATCAGCAGTCTGCTTTCTACTGAGGAACGCCATCTTCATCTGTTCTAATTTACTTCTTGTATCCTCCTCAGACAAACGTGTGGTTCCTGAAGAGGGGCAGCAGCCTTTTCAGTAGTTGCAGGGGCAACAGTCTGGATGATTGACTGATCTGGCCTTGCAACATTAACCAAAACGGCCTTGCTGTGCTGGTACTGCGAACGGCTGAAAGCGAGGAGAAACTACAGCCGTAATTTGCAGCTTTACTGTATGATTAAATGATGATGGCATCCTCTTGGGTAAAATATTCCGGAGGTAAAATAGTCCCCCATTCGGATCTCCGGGCGGGGACTACTCAGGAGGATGTCGTTATCAGGAGAAAGAAAACTGGCGTTCTACGGATCGGAGCGTGGAATGTCAGATCCCTTAATCGGGCAGGTAGGTTAGAAAATTTAAAAAGGGAAATGGATAGGTTAAAGTTAGATATAGTGGGAATTAGTGAAGTTCGGTGGCAGGAGGAACAAGACTTCTGGTCAGGTGACTACAGGGTTATAAACACAAAATCAAATAGGGGTAATGCAGGAGTAGGTTTAATAATGAATAGGAAAATAGGAATGCGGGTAAGCTACTACAAACAGCATAGTGAACGCATTATTGTGGCCAAGATAGATACGAAGCTCACACCTACTACAGTAGTACAAGTTTATATGCCAACTAGCTCTGCAGATGATGAAGAAATTGAAGAAATGTACGATGAAATAAAAGAAATTATTCAGATAGTGAAGGGAGACGAAAATTTAATAGTAATGGGTGACTGGAATTCGAGTGTAGGAAAAGGGAGAGAAGGAAACATAGTAGGTGAATATGGATTGGGGCTAAGAAATGAAAGAGGAAGCCGCCTAGTAGAATTTTGCACAGAGCACAACTTAATCATAGCTAACACTTGGTTTAAGAATCATGAAAGAAGGTTGTATACGTGGAAGAACCCTGGAGATACTAAAAGGTATCAGATAGATTATATAATGGTAAGACAGAGATTTAGGAACCAGGTTTTAAGTTGTAAGACATTTCCAGGGGCAGATGTGGACTCTGACCACAATCTATTGTTTATGACCTGTAGATTAAAACTCAAGAAACTGCAAAAATGTGGGAAATTAAGGAGATGGGACCTGGATAAACTGAAAGAACCAGAGGTTGTACAGAGTTTCAGAGAGAGCATAAGGGAACAATTGACAGGAATAGGGGAAAGAAATACAGTAGAAGAAGAATGGGTAGCTCTGAGGGATGTAGTAGTGAAGGCAGCAGAGGATAAAGTAGGTACAAAGACGAGGGCTGCTAGAAATCCTTGGGTAACAGAAGAAATATTGAATTTAATTGATGAAAGGAGAAAATATAAAAATGCAGTAAATGAAGCAGGCAAAAAGGAATACAAACGTCTCAAAAATGAGATCGACAGGAAGTGCAAAATGGCTAAACAGGGATGGCTAGAGGACAAATGTAAGAATGTAGAAGCTTATCTCACTAGGGGTAAGATGGATACTGCCTACAGGAAAATTAAAGAGACCTTTGGAGAGAAGAGAACCACGTGTATGAATATCAAGAGCTCTAATGGCAGCCCAGTTCTAAGCAAAGAAGGGAAGGCAGAAAGGTGGAAGGAGTATATAGAAGGTTTATACAAGGGCGATGTACTTGAGGACAATATTATAGAAATAGAAGAGGATGTAGATGAAGACGAAATGGGAGATACGATACTGCGTGAAGAGTTTGGCAGAGCACTGAAAGACCTGAGTCGAAACAAGGCCCCCGGAGTAGACAACATTCCATTAGAACTACTGACGGCCTTGGGAGAGCCAGTCATGACAAAACTCTACCAGCTGGTGAGCAAGATGTATGAGACAGGCGAAATACCCTCAGACTTCAAGAAGAATATAATAATTCCAATCCCAAAGAAAGCAGGTGCTGACAGATGTGAAAATTACCGAACTATCAGTTTAATAAGCCACGGCTGCAAAATACTAACGCGAATTCTTTACAGACGAATGGA
This sequence comes from Schistocerca gregaria, assembly GCF_023897955.1. Taxonomy (NCBI): domain Eukaryota; kingdom Metazoa; phylum Arthropoda; class Insecta; order Orthoptera; family Acrididae; genus Schistocerca; species Schistocerca gregaria. Next base: position 73,178,501 of record NC_064923.1, on the reverse strand, counting down.
AAAACTGGTAGATGCAGACCTCGGGGAAGATCAGTTTGGATTCCGTCGAAATGTTGGAACACGTGAGGCAATACTGACCTTACGACTTATCTTAGAAGAAAGGATAAGAAAAGGCAAACCTACGTTTCTAGCATTTGTAGACTTAGAGAAAGCTTTTGACAATGTTGACTGGAATACTCTTTTTCAAATTCTAAAGGTGGCAGGGGTAAAATACAGGGAGCGAAAGGCTATTTATAATTTGTACAGAAACCAGATGGCAGTAATAAGAGTCGAGGGGCATGAAAGGGAAGCAGTGGTTGGGAAAAGAGTGAGACAGGGTTGTAGCCTCTCCCCGATGTTATTCAATCTGTATATTGAGCAAGCAGTAAAGGAAACAAAAGAAAAATTTGGAGTAGGTATTAAAATTCATGGAGACGAAGTAAAAACTTTGAGGTTCGCCGATGACATTGTAATTCTGTCAGAGACGGCAAAGGACTTGGAAGAGCAGTTGAACGGAATGGACAGTGTCTTGAAAGGAGGATATAAGATGAACATTAACAAAAGCAAAACGAGGATAATGGAATGTAGTCAAATTAAATCGGGTGATGCTGAGGGAATTAGATTAGGAAATGAGACACTTAAAGTAGTAAAGGAGTTTTGCTATTTAGGAAGTAAAATAACTGATGATGGTCGAAGTAGAGAGGATATAAAATGTAGACTGGCAATGGCAAGGAAAGCGTTTCTGAAGAAGAGAAATTTGTTAACATCGAATATAGATTTATGTATCAGGAAGTCGTTTCTGAAAGTATTTGTTTGGAGTGTAGCCATGTATGAAAGTGAAACATGGACGATAACTAGTTTGGACAAGAAGAGAATAGAATCTTTCGAAATGTGGTGCTACAGAAGAATACTGAAGATAAGGTGGATAGATCACGTAACTAATGAGGAGGTATTGAATAGGATTGGGGAGAAGAGAAGTTTGTGGCACAACTTGACTAGAAGAAGGGATCAGTTCGTAGGACATGTTTTGAGGCATCAAGGGATCACAAATTTAGCATTGGAGGGCAGCGTGGAGGGTAAAAATCGTAGAGGGAGACCGAGAGATGAGTACACTAAGCAGATTCAGAAGGATGTAGGTTGCAGTAGGTACTGGGAGATGAAGCAGCTTGCACAGGATAGAGTAGCATGGAGAGCTGCATCAAACCAGTCGCAGGACTGAAGACAACAACAACAACATCCTCCTTGCTCTGACCGTCTTGTGTGACTTTGCAACTAGTGTCGCAGAATTCCTTCCCCACACTAATTTCTTATTTCTTTAATTTACCCTCAGCTCACATTCTCTGCTCAACGCACTGTTCCGTTTATTCTACATGTTGCGTAATCCCTTCTCCCTTTCAATGAGAATCCTAATCTCATCAGTGAATCTTACCACTGATATCGTTCGATTCCCGAACCTTTATCTTCTATCCATCACGCTTCTTCTATGTGCACCATGAATAGTAGGGGAGATACACTGCATACCTGCTTTACGCCTCTCTTTGATCCCGGAACTTGTATCTTGGTTTTCCGTTCTAGGTTTCTCTAAATATTGTGTATTACCAGCCTTCTACTGGAAATCTTATGTATTTCCATACACACAACTGTCGTCCCACACTAGACTCGACATCATCAACTTTGTGATTCGGACGGACCAACGATGCCACAATGACTCTAATCTGTCAGTTTTTTTATTTTAATCAGACAACATTGACACAGACATTGTTGATGCCCTAGAAAGTGTGACTACCGTTATACAGGCTGTTGAAAATATGCCAAATATTTCGGGAGGTGAGAGTACTCACCAAAACAAGATGGACGAGCGGTTCTAGGCGCTTCAGTCTGGAACCGCGCGACTGCTACTGTCGCAGGTTCGAATCCCGCTTCATGTATGAATGTGTGTTAGTGAAGGTTAGTTAGGTTTAAGTAGTTCTAAGTTCTAGGGGACTGATGACCTCAGATGTGAAGTCCCATAGTGCTCAGAGCCATTTGAACATTTTGAACCAAAACAAGAAAAATAAGTCCAGTAAACGTGTGTCTGGAAATACATACTTTCCTCAGGTAAGTCCAGTAAACATGGGTCCAGAAATGCATACTTTCCGTGATAAACGCGTGTTTTCAGAAGGGGTTCATCGTGATGTTAGCATACATTGTGACGAAACTGTGCTGGTGCACCGTCATGTTTGAACCACGTTTGTATCGTTGCTGCAGTGGCATAGTCTCCAGCAAGATACGAAATACACTCCTGGAAATGGAAAAAAAGAACACATTGACACCGGTGTGTCAGACCCACCATACTTGCTGCGGACACTGCGAGAGGGCTGTACAAGCAATGATCACACGCACGGCACAGCGGACACACCAGGAACCGCGGTATTGGCCGTCGAATGGCGCTAGCTGCGCAGCATTTGTGCACCGCCGCCGTCAGTGTCAGCAAGTTTGCCGTGGCATACGGAAGTCCATCGCAGTCTTTAACACTGGTAGCATGCCGCGACAGCGTGGACGTGAACCGTATGTGCAGTTGACGGATTTTGAGCGAGGGCGTATAGTGGGCATGCGGGAGGCCGGGTGGACGTACCGCCAAATTGCTCAACACGTGGGGCGTGAGGTCTCCACAGTACATCGATGTTGTCGCCAGTGGTCGGCGGAAGGTGCACGTGCCCGTCGACCTGGGACCGGACCGCAGCGACGCACGGATGCACGCCAAGACCGTAGGATCCTACGCAGTGCCGTAGGGGACCGCACCGCCACTTCCCAGCAAATTAGGGACGCTGTTGCTCCTGGGGTGTCGGCGAGGACCATTCGCAACCGTCTCCATGAAGCTGGGCTACGGTCCCGCACACCGTTAAGCCATCTTCCGCTCACGCCCCAACATCGTGCAGCCCGCCTCCAGTGGTGTCGCGACAGGTGTGAATGGAGGGACGAATGGAGACGTGTCGTCTTCAGCGATGAGAGTCGCTTCTGCCTTGGTGCCAATGATGGTCGTATGCGTGTTTGGCGCCGTGCAGGTGAGCGCCACAATCAGGACTGCATACGACTAAGGCACACAGAGCCAACACCCGGCATCATGGTGTGGGGAGCGATCTCCTACACTGGCCGTACACCTCTGGTGATCGTCGAGGGGACACTGAATAGTGCACGGTACATCCAAACCGTCATCGAACCCATCGTTCAACCTTTCCTAGACCGGCGAGGGAACTTGCTGTTCCAACAGGACAATGAACGTCCGCATGTATCCCGTGCCACCCAACGTGCTCTAGTAGGTGTAAGTCAACTACCCTGGCCAGCAAGATCTCCGGATCTGTCCCCCATTGAGCATGTTTGGGACTGGATGAAGAGTCGTCTCACGCGGTGTGCACGTCCAGCACGAACGCTGGTCCAACTGAGACGCCAGGTGGAAATGGCATGGCAAGCCGTTCCACAGGACTACATCCAGCATCTCTACGATCGTCGCCATGGGAGAATAGCAGCCTGCATTGCTGCGAAAGGTGGATATACACTGTACTAGCGCCGACATTGTGTATGCTCTGTTGCCTGTGTCTATGTGCCTGTGGTTCTGTCAGTGTGATCATGTTGTGTATCTGACCCCAGGAATGTGTCAATAAAGTTTCCCCTTCCTGGGACAATGAATTCACGGTGTTCTTATTTCAATTTCCAGGAGTGTACATCAATAAGAAAGTCCAGGTAATGCACCCCAGTTAATCTTTGTGGTAGCACGTATGGCACTATTAATCTATCGCCAAGTACGCCTGCCCGTACGTTGATTGAGAATCGATGTTAATGCCCTCTTCCCTGGTTTGATTGGTGATTGAAATCTGCCCATACATGCTGGTTATGGAAATTCACAACACAATCTGATGTGAATTCGGCCTAGTCGGTAAATAAAATCTTGCGTCACATCTCTGCAACAGCCGTTGACAGAACTGCCGCCTGCCTTAGGGCCTCAGCGCCCTGTAGATGATATGGGTATAAAATTGTTCACGTAGTATCCCCGAGATAAGATTGAGACACGATTTCTGGGGCTGATAATCATCGCACACTGTTCGCAGGGGTTTCTTCCACCGAACGTAGCACACGATCCTACGCGTCAGGCGTAAGGACTGTGAGAGGCCTTCGGCTGTCAGTCTCCTGAGGTACAAGGGTACCTGTGTCCCTCAGACGCTGGAAAAGTCTACCGAGCAGCTTATCAGAGGGCACTCTGCGCTGCTCTCGAGAAAATACAAATTACGACAGAGCAGTCTACAGGCGAAATTAAAAACTGATTTAAATAAGCAGTACGAAGATCTACACTACTGGCTATTAAAGTTGTTACGCCAAGAAGAAATGCACATGATAAATGGGTATTCATTGGACAAATATATTATACTAGAACTAACATGTAATTACATTTTCACGCTATTTGGGTGCATAGATCCTGAGAAATTAGTACCCAGAACAACCACCTCTGGCCGTAATAACGACCTTGATACGCCTGGACACTGAGTCAAGTAGACCTTGGATGGCGTATACAGGAACAGCTGCCCATGCAGCTTCAACATGATACCACAGTTCATCAAGAATAGTGACTGGCATATTGTGACGAGATCTGCAGAATGTGCTGGCGAGGGCAGCACTCGAACAATTTCTGTATCCAGAAAGTTCTGTACAGGACCTGCAACATGCGGTCGTGCATTATCCTGCTGAAATGTAGAGTTTCGCAGGAATCGAATGAAGGATAGAGCCACGGGTCGTCACACATCTGAAATGTAACGTCCACTGTTCAAAGTACCGTCTCTGCGAACAAGAGGTGACCGGGACGTGTAATCAATGGCACCCCATACCATCACATCGGGTGATACGCCAGTGTGGCGATGACGAATACAGGCTTCCAATGTGCGTTCACCACGATGTCGCCAAACACGGATGCGACCATGATGATGCTGTAAACAGAACCTGGATTCATCCGAAAAAATGACGTTTTGCCATTCGTGCACCCAGTTTCGCCGTTGAGTAGACCATCCCAGGCGCTCCTGCCTGTGATGCAGCGTCAATAGTAACCGCAGCCATGCCCTCCGAGCTGATAGTCCATGCTGCTGGAAACGTCGGGTGTGGCCATGCGGTTCTAGGCGCTTCTGTATGGAACCGCGTGTCCGCTATGGTCGCAGGTTCGAATCCTGGCTCGGGCATGGATGTTTGTGAGGTCCTTAGGTTAGTTAGGTTTAAGTAGTTCTAAGTTCTAGGGGACTGATGACCTTAGAAGTTAAGTCCCATAGTGCTCAGAGCCATTTGAACCATTTCTACCACCTCTCAAAGTGATCGACACATTTTTGAACACTCTGCGTATTACAATGTCCTGACACTTCAACTAAACTTTGGCTCTCTACACTTGCACTCTTTTCCCAACACATGCGAGCATTCACACTGGACGAGTTCTTTCTTCTGTCGACGGAAAACCACCAGCGTGGAGAGGAAGAGCTTGGAGGTGGTGGGGTGAGTACCACAGATTTCGTACTCTTCTGGTAGAGTAGTCGTCTGAAGGCAGTTACTGGATATCTGCTGTAGTCATCACATGCTAACAGTACTTTGCACTTACACAACGAATTTTTTTCTGACGAATTTGTACTGGACCTGCTGATGAAATCCAATATTGTCAACTTTATTAAAGAGTCTCAGAAGAAATCGTCTGGAGTGCAACAGTCTCAGTGAAATTAGTGTTGAATCTTATATTTCGACGCAGTAATGTCATATTCCCTGTTGGCTGGTGCCATCAATCGCCACACTATGAAAGGAACATTTGAAAGGAACAGGATCCTGACTAGGGCATTAAGTGGTGAATGAACGCTGCTTTAAAAGGTCTCACACATCTTTTCAGATGTCATGTATTGCTGACAGAAAGTCGAGCCGAATATTTGTGAACAACATAGAGCCAGCTTAGAGCACAGTTGATAAGCGGAATATACGAAGCTCTTATGACTTTGTATCTGGTCACTTAGTCTAGACCTAGCGCTAACACCAAAGATAGCGGGCGGTTCTGCAGAACTGTTCCGCTCCCGAGTGTAGGGAGATTTGTAACACCCAAGAGCTCTGGTCAATGACTGAAAGAAAATACACAAGAAAAGCTGCGTGTTTTTGTCAGCTGGTGGAGACGATGGGGTCATCATTTTGTGTCTTAATATGTCGTATCTCCGGCTGGCGATATCCGGATCGAAAAAATATCTGCCACTTTGCACCCAATGAAATGCAGTAACTGCTTTTCTCGCAACATAAAACATTACTTTCAACATAGATCATTGTTAAAAGACTTCGATTGACACGTTAAACGTGTTGATTCAGCATCATAACTTGCATCTAAACTTCTATGTAAAATAACACAATGGAGGAAACAGAAGCAATTTTAAACGTTGCATGCCATTTCAGTGAGGTAATGAGACTACTGTAGTTCTATCGACATAAATAGATCAATTAGCGTCAGTTTTTCAAAACAAGTGAATACCTTCATCATTTTAAATGAAATAATATGTTAAGCTTATTTTACATTCATCATTCGGCAAGAGCAGATAAATTTCTTACCCTGGACGCAATGGTGCAGCTTGCAGAAAAGAAAATATTTCATTTATTTAGATATTTTATTTTCGTTTGATGTTGTGCCATTTACTTGTTTCTTTATTTTAAATAAAATATCACATAGTTCAACATACTTTAACTACATACAGTAATGTTCTTATATGGTGGTGATGATGTAGAAGGGATTACCGGAACTAAAAAAAGTCAGCAAAGCCTACTACAGCATGATAACGCGGCATTTTAAGTGAATGTAGAACAAAACCTGGCGGACGATTCTCCAGTGAGAAACTTTCGGTCAGGAAGGAAAAAAAGTTCGACGTAAACTTATTTCATCAGAAGGTAAAAAACTATGAAATAAACTTCGCTAAGCCTAAATGAAATGAACAATGAAAGTTGGCTCTATTTTAAAAAAAATAAAAAATTTCACCGGATGTGCCGGTTCTAAGACACTTTAGGATTCCAATTATGCATAGAACTAGTAAGATGCGAATTGAAAATAATAAATTCAAACATGTAACACGCACTGCAAAAATAGATACAAAGTACACAGTAACTCGTCACGCAGGAACTGGGAAGGTGTACATTATAAGTTTTATTTCTGCGCATTAAAATATTTTGGTATGAAGGACCAAATTATGGAACACGTTCAGAGCCGTACAAGAAAAGGCAGTGCTTGGTGGAAAGTACTTTTGCAACCAGTAAAGTAATTTAAATACCACAAGGGAACTATTATCAAACGGCCAGCATTTCCAGGAAATCTTGTAAGGCATATTATAAAAATGCAGAAACAAAAGTAAGTACTTCGTGTTATAGCACGGATGAAGGGAATGTTTTGCAAATAACTGAAAAAAGGCACGTCCATTTAAGATTACGGACCAGAACAGTTAGAAACGAATATATTGGTAAACATCACCTTTCCTCATTCAAGATTGCGGAGGGCACAGTAGTCATAAAGAAAACTGCACCTAAATTCAAAGGCTTCTTTAACCCTGGCAATGCTGAAATATCGAGGCATTTTCGATAACTCGCTTTACCAAGAAGTTTTTAGGAGGGATACTTTGCGCCCACCCTAAAAAATTAAAAAAACAAATTCGTTAACTATTGTTGAATTATGTTAACAACATACTTTTTAAAGAGACACTGATGTGTAATTAGGGACCACAACTCTGGTACCGTGCGCCGCGGAATTTGAATCCGCGCCAGACGTCATGGACGTCGAAGACCCCTGGAGGTCTCTGCACCATCGCGCCGTAAGCTGTGGCGGCGCGCGCATCCTGGCCCGCTTTTAGTGTGGGGTGCCGCAGTGGAACACGTGGTCCCAGCGGCCAATAGCGGCGCCCCCGATAGAGTACTTAAGCGCCTGCCTCTCGCTCAGCCAGTCAGGCGATCATCATAGGCCGTACCACCCGCTCCTTCTGCCTCCATGATTTCTACCTCACCATTCATGGCCGTCCTATCCACCTCACTCCTACCCTCAAATACCTTGGCCTAACACTCGACCGCCACCTCACCTGGGCTCCCCATCTCCTTACCATCCAAAACAAAGCTCACAACTGCCTCCGCCTCCTGAAACTTCTGTCAAGCCGGACGTGGGGTCTGCATCCTTCCACCATCCTTAACACATACAAATCCTTGATCCACCCCATCCTCTGTTATGCCAGCGTCGCTTGGATTTCCGCCCCTCCCCGGTTCTATAAGGTCCTCAAATCCTCGAACGCGATGCGCTCCGCCTCGCCTTCCGCATCCACTTTCGATCCCCCACGTGCATCCTCTACGACCTCATCCCCTTCCCCCACCTTCTCCTTTTCCTTGAAGACATCCACACACTATATACTGTCAGCCACCTTGATCCCCCTCATCCCCTGGTTTCTCCCATACTCTCCACCCCCAACCAGTTGCCGCGCATATACCGTTGTGTCCCACCCTCTCTCCATTTCCACCCCATCTTTCTCCTTTCCCAACCCAACATCCACCGTCTACCCCTCCCGGATGAGCTTCGCCCTGACATCTACCCTTCCTACCAACTCTAACCCCTTCTTCCTGCCTCCTCCTCTGGGCTCCCTTTCCTCCCCCTCCCTCCTCCTGAGCGGCTTCGCCCTCCTACTCCCACTCCATCTCTTGTGCCTCCTTCCAGTGTCTCTGAGCTCCCACCTTCCCTGCCTTCCCTCTTCCTCTCCCACCCCACGTGTCTCCTGCCTCTTCGTGAACTCACTGATGCCCCTCCTCTCTTCATCCCGCCGCTTCCCCAGCTGCCCCATGCTCTCCCCTCCTTTTCCATACTCTCTGATCTTTTCCCTCGGCAGGTACCATCTGGCAGTTTTATTCTTCGTCGTGTGTGCTCCAAGTGGGTTTTAAGTGTTGTTCCGGAGTGCTTTTACTACTGTGGCCGACTTTTAACGTGTGCCTGCGCATTCAGTGTCTTCTCTGTGCTTTAAGAATCGCCAACTGTGTTTTTAACTTTCTAGTGACTTTTTTTTAACTGTCCGCCATGAATGTCTCCATGTCATTGTATATTTTACCTCCATTTTCTCCCCTTACTCTGTTTTATGTTCCCCTTTTTTATCTCCTTATGTATGTAGCATTTTATTCTTGTTTTAGTTGTAGTGTCACTCGGCCGAAGAGCGGCGGATTGTGCCGCTGACAGCCCTCCCCTGCCCATATGGGGCAGGGGAATGAAATCACAATAAAGAAAAAAAAAAAGCTCAGCCAGTCAGTCTAATCTCGCATACGTTTGTTGACAATTCGCCTGGCATTAGACAGCTTACTTACTTTGTTATTCTGTGTACGAGTGGATGTGGTTATTAGTTTTCTTGTGATTCCGTTGTTTCGTTGTTCTAGTTGTTCGTTCTGTCCTTTGTTGGTCATGTCCGTCCTCTCCCATTGTGTTGTTGTTCGCGGGCCTCTCTGCGGGTCCCACCACGCTTTCTGTCATTTCTACTCCGTGACCGACCCGGGCGCAGTTACAACAACAACCTGAAAATACCATTTAGCCCACTCCTAACTGCATGAATGAGCTTTCAATAAAGTGCACTACCAGCTTTATGACCACCTCAAAAAAAAAAAAAAACTATATATATGTATATAAATAGTAAGCGAATTTCGTTTGCTGTTGTTGACTTCTACTCTCAACATACTTTTTAAATAGATATGGACGTGTAAGTAAGACCCTGAACAATGAAATATTGAATATGGCATTAATTAGGGAAAGTAACAGCCACTACTAAGACTTAAATTTTTGGGTTACGTTTATCTGTTCAAAACGTATATAGGATCTGGTAGCAGAATACATCAAAAGCAATGATTTCTTTTGCCAAAATTTTAAAAAAATGGTTCAAATGACTCTGAGCACAATGAGACTTAACTTCTAAGGTCATCAGTTCCCTACAATGTAGAACTACCTAAACCTAACTAACCTAAGGACATCACACACATCCATGCCCGAGGCAGGATTCGGACCTGCGACTATAGCGGTCGCGCGGTTCCAGACTGTGGCGACTAGAACCGCTCGGCCTCCCCGGCCGGCAAAATTTAATATATAAGGCAATTCACTCGATTGTAATACTTTCAAAAGACAGCCAACAAATAAGAGTGTCCACACATTCCAACACTCCAGGAGTCACAGTTGTGTGCGGCCGACCGATCGGCAAGCAGCAGCTCAGCCAGATTTGCGCACTCTATCATTTCAAAGCTATGTGTCGCGCCGCCAACTGTCGGACCTTCATGAAACTATAGAAGCTGAGGCGTAAATATTCTACGATGCTGCACAACAAATTCCACATTTTTCTTCTACCGGAATTGGCTACAAAAATGTGCTGCGCTGCATTATTACTGAACGCACCTCGTACGACAAAGCGAGACACTCAGTGCCGTATTTACACGTGTCAAAAGACACCTGTCAGCATATTTACGTCTGTCGTACGCCATTCGTTGGCACATATACACAAGTCATACATCATATAACGCATCGCCTCAGTATGTTTATAAAATAACAATAATACACCGCTCAGGTTATCAGTATAGGGTATCACATTAATAGTTAGTTTTTTGACGTCATTATTTTAATTCAAGCAAAAATTACCTTGGGTTTTCTCAGTGCAGAGCACAGATCTCGAATGATTTTTACTAGATGAGAACATAACAGTGCGCTGAGGGCAGGGAGCGCATTGGAATTTGTTCTTCATTGGGCGACCTCACCATCCCTGACACCAAAGACCGTTTGATTTCCATTGGCCGACCCCCATCTTCCGTCCCTGTTCCCTTTCCAGGGGTGACCTTTACATGTGTCTTAACCTTGAATACGACTATGATAACTGTATCAGCTGTAACATGACACGAACGGTCATTTGAAGGTTATTTTGTACCGGCAGTAACAATCTGCCCCTGTATTTCCTTTCTGAAGCGGTTGACTTCCAAACACTCCTCTTGGGTGCTTGGTACGTGAGAGACGTTTTCTATAAACGGTTCTCTGATTTTCGAACAGAAGCCCGCAGTGAATATGTAGTTTATTCTGAGACTGAATGTCATTCTACTAGATTCTTGCAGATTTCTATAGGCATTTTAAGACCTAATATGATTTTTAAGTTATTTCCCTCCCCCGTAAACCATGTACCTTTCCGTTGGTCGGGAGGCTTGCGTGCCTCAGCGATACAGATGCAACCACAGCGGAGGGGCATCTGTTGAGAGGCCACACAAACGTGTGGTTCCTGAAGAGGGGCAGCAGCCTTTTCAGTAGTTGCAGGGGCAACAGTCTGGATGATTGACTGATCTGGCCTTGTAACACTAACCAAAATGGCCTTGCTGTGCTGGTACTGCGAACGGCTGCAAGCAAGGGGAAACTACAGCCGTAATTTTTCCCGAGGGCATGCAGCTTGACTGTATGGTTAAATGATAATGGCGTCCTCTTGGGTAAAATATTCTGGAGGTAAAATAGTCCCCTATTCGGATCTCCGGAGACTACTCAAGAGGACGTCGTTATCAGGAGAAAGAAAACTGGCGTACTACGGATCGAAGCGTGGAATGTCAGATCCCCTAATCGGGCAGGTAGGTTAGAAAATTTAAAAAGGTAAATGGATAGGTTAAAGTTAGATATAGTGGGTATTAGTGAAGTTCGGTGGCAGGGGGAACAAAATTTTTTTTTTCAGGCGAGTACAGGATTATAAACACAAAAGCAAATAGAGGTAATACAGGAGTAGGATTAATAATGAATAAAAAATAGGAGTGCGGGTAAGCTACTACAAGCAGCATAGTGAACGCATTATTGTGGCCAAGATAGACACGAAGACCACGCCTACTACAGTAGTACAAGTTTATATGCCAACTAGCTCTGCAGATGACGAAGAAATTAAAGAAATGTATGACGAAAGAAATTATTCAGATAGTGAAGGGAGACGAAAATTTAATAATCATGGGCGACTGGCATTCGGTAGTAGGAAAAGGGAGAGAAGGAAACGTAGTAGGTAAATATGGATGAGGGCTAAGAAATGAAAGAGGAAGCCGCCTGGTAGAATTTTGCGCAGAGCACAACTTAATCATAGCTAACACTTGGTTCAAGAATCATAAAAGAAGACTGTATATATGGAATGAGCTTGGAGATACTGACAGGTTTCAGATGGATTATATAATGGTAAGACAGAGATTTAGGAACCAGGTTTTAAATTGTAAGACATTTCCAGGGGCAGATGTGGACTCTGACCACAATCTATTGGCTATGAGCTGTAGATTAAAACTGAAGAAACTGCAAAAAGGTGGGAATTTAAGGAGTTGGGATCTGGATAAGCTGACTAAACCAGAGGTTGTACAGAGTTTCAGGGAGAGCATACGGGAACAATTGACAGGAATAGGGGAAAGAAATACAGTAGAAAAAGAATGGGTAGCTTTGAGAGATGACGTGGTGAAGGCAGCAGAGGATCAAGTAGGTAAAAAGACGAGGGCCATAAGAACTCCTTGGGTAACAGAATAAAAAATATTGAATGTAATTGACGAAAGGAGAAAATATAAAAATGCAGTAAATGAAGCAAGTAAAAAGGAATACAAACGTCTCAAAAATGAGATCGACAGGAAGTGCAAAACAACTAAGCACGGATGGCTAGAGGACAAATGTAAGGGTGTAGAGGCTTATCTCACTAGGGATAAGATAGATACTGCCTACAGGAAAATTAAAGAGACCTTTGGAGAAAAAAGAACGACTTGTATGAATATCAAGAGCGCAAATGGAAGCCCAGTTCTAAGCAAAGAAGGGAAAGCAGAAAGGTGGATGGAGTACACAGAGGGTCTATACAAGGGCGATGTACTTGAGGACATTATTATGGAAATGGAAGAGGATGTAGTTGAAGATGAAATGGGAGATACGATACTGCGTGAAGAGTTTGACAGAGCAGTGAAAGACCTGAGTCGAAACAAGGCCCCTGGAGTAGACAACATTCTATTGGAACTACTGACGGTCTTGGGAGAGCCAGTCCTGACAAAACTCTTCCATCTGGTGAGCAAGATGTATGAGACAGGCGAAATGCCCTCAGACTTCAGGAAGAAAATAATAATACCAATCCCAAAGAAAGCAGGTGTTGACAGATGTGAAAAATACCGAACTATCAGTTTAATAAGCCACAGTTGCAAAATACTAACGCGAATCCTTACAGACGAATGGAAAAACTAGTAGAAGCCGACCTCGGGGAAGATCAGTTTGTATTCCGCAGAAATATTGGAACACGTGAGGCAATACCGAGCCTACGATTTATCTTAGAAGCTAGATTAAGGGAGGCAAACCTACGTTTCTAGCATTTGTAAACTTAGAGAAAGCTTTTAACAATGTTGATTGGAATGCTCTCTTTCAAATTCTGAAGGTGGCGGGGGTATAATACAGGGAGCGAAAGGCTATTTACAATTTGTACAGAAAGCAGATGGCAGTCGTACGAGTTGAGTGGTATGAAAGGGAAGCAGTGGTTGGAAAAAACGTGAGACAGGGTTGTACCCTATCCTCGATGTTATTCAATCTGTATATTGAGCAAGCAATAAAGGAAACAAAAGAGAATTTCGGGGTAGGTATTAAAATCCATGGAAAAGAAATAAAAACTTTGAGGTTTGTGACGACATTGTAATTCTGTCAGAGACAGCAAGGAGTTGGAAGAGCAGTTGACCGGAATGGATAGTGTCTTGAAAGGAGGATATAAGATGAACATAAACAAAAGCAAAACGAGGATAATGGAATGTAGTCGAATTAAGTCGGGTGATGCTGAGGGAATTAGATTAGGAAATAAGATACTTAAGTAGTAAAGGAGTTTTGCTATTTGGGGAGCAAAATAACTGATGATGGTCGAAGTAGAGAGGATATAAAATGTAGACTGGCAATGGCAAGGAAAATGTTTCTGAAGAAGAGAAATTTGTTGACGTCGAGTATAGATTTAAGTGTCAGGAAGTCATTTTTGAAAGTATTTGTATGGAGTGTACCCATGTATGGAAGTGAAACATGGACGATAAATAGTTTGGACATAAAGAGAATCGAAGCTTTCGAAATGGGGTGCTACAGAAAAATGCTGAAGATTAAATGGGTAGGGCACATAACTAATGAGGAGGTATTGAATAGAATTGGGGAGAAGAGAAATTTGTGGCACAACTTGAATAGAAGAAGGGATCGGTTGGTAGGACATGTTCTGAAGCATCAAGAGATCACCAATTTAGTTTTGGAGGGCAGCATGGAGGGTAAAAATCGTAGAGGGAGACCAAGAGATGAATACACTAAGCATATTTAAAAGGATGTAGGTTGCAGTAGGTACTGGGAGATGAAGAAGCTTACACAGGATAGAGTAGCATGGAGAGCTGCATCAAACCAGTCTCAGGACTGAAGACAACAACAACAACAACAATTTATTTCCGAACTGTACGTGCGAAAACAGTTTGTTTGAGAATTATGGTTTGTGTGGTCACGAAAATCGTTAGTCTTGTGCCTATAGGACTAGAATGCTAGAATATAGCGGTCGAAGCCAATTATAATGTGTTTCCATATATTTCTCTACGCAATGCAGTGTTAGCGGTGCATTTTCAAGATTTTTCTGGTAGTTTTCTAATTGATAGTCTACCTTTCGAACTCTCAAGCCAGCCACGTGATACTTTCTTGTAGTCTCAGGCGCTTGATTAAAAGATAACACTTACTGTACATAGTGCAATGATGTTTAGTCAAGATTCAGGGGCCTCATCCACGCCGTGAATATTGAACTTGTTTCCTCTGCTCGTAATGTAGCAACTGATACTGATCACTTGTAGCTGTGTAATATGTGGAAAATTCGTATTAGTGACTGATTTTTACATATTCGACCGACTTTTTCTTGTGGTCATAAATATACATCGCTCTGTTAGAAATACGCACTGGGCACTGTCACAGAATAGGCTCAGTACGCAGATGTATGGTAACATTCAGTTTCTGGGCTACCGCTATGTTGATAAGTACCACATCCTTGGATTCAGAACAGTGCTTGATTAAATTAACCTCCGTATTTTACAAAAGGAACAAATGTTAACCGATCGTTCTCTACAAGGCAACGATGAGGAATGCAGTATTATATGCTGCTGAGACGATGACACTAGGAAGAAATTAGGCAGAACAACTAGAGAAAGAAGAGATAAAAATACTGAGAAAAATACTAGGTCCCAAATGAGGTGGAGAGAGACGGATGCGAAGGTCTAGGGAAGAAGTGTACCGGAACACGAGAACAATATCCGGGGAAATCAGACTCAAAAGGGCTAAGTTTGCTGGGCATGTAATTAAGATGAGTATTTACAGAAGGACGATTAGAGTGTGGGAAACAACACGGAGGACAAGGGGAAAGACAGGAACGAAGTGGATTGTTGAACATCGGAAGTACTGGTTGGAATCGGTGATCAAGGTAGAAGGAAAGCAAAATGGGAGGAACAAATATACACAGACCAATATGCCGGAGATCAACGACAGAGATGAGCACAGGAAAAGATTAGAGTGTCACCAGTGGAGCCGACAAGAGTAAAGGACACTGAAGATCTCGGAAGAAGAGCGGGAGAGAAGAAGATAAAGCATGAAGAGGTTCAGGGAGAAGAACAGAGAAATGCAGTCAACGAAGGGGCTACCCATGGTCCTACATAGCCCGTAACGCAAGAAGAAAAAGAAGATCGTTCTCGAGTAAATTTGTTACATCGTAAACATGTTGTGGAATTATGCCCCATGATATTTTCCCATAAATACATGCTTGTTTTTCACGAAAAAATAATTTCAGTTAATATCAATTTACTGTTGTTCCTCGAATCGTAATCTCCACAGTTCCAAATCCTTGTCATAAGAAACCCCAGACTACAAATGAAAGTCTTTGGATGTGTTGTAAATTAAAGTAAGTGCGACTACCTGAATGAGAAAGAATCAGAGAATAATTGCACTAGTTATGATATCAGCTTCTGCGTCATCCACATGGCTACTGAGTGGTCAAAGTCGATTCATTCGTGTTATCCGTTGCGTAAATAATATATGGTGATTATCCTATTTATACTATTTTTATCGGTCCCGTTCGTTTTGGCAAGGCCACAACGTCTGGCCGTATGCTGGGAAAAGAGTATGTCGCGCATGAACACAGAGAAAATAACATCAGACAGCCTGGAAAAGCATAGAATATTTACAAAATAACAGAAGTCAGCAGACGTTAAGTAATCGCCTTACATCGTTAACACATGTCTCTTTTACAGAAACGCTTTTCTTGCAATTCCAGGTTCACCTTCGATGTCATCTTTACGCCTACCATTGTCAGGTATTTTGCTGCCCAAATATCAAAGCCCATCGACTATTTTAGTGTCTCATTTTATAATCCCTTTTGCACCCTAAGACAAGAAAAGAAAAAGATGCACCTCCCGAATGCAAGTCCAGTATCTAACCACTACGCTACCTCGCTCGGTAGCCCCGACTGTAGTTCATCGCCAATTTTCTTGTATTGACATTTGTCGTATAATCTCTTTCCATGGTAAACCCCATTTCCCTTACAACGACTTCCTAAGTCCTTGCCTACTCTGTCACAATTATAATGTCAGCGGTAAAGTTTAAGTAAGTATTTCGCCTCTCAGGCACCCTTGATGGCTTTTAATGGAACATTTTTAAACTGACTGAAATACGGAGCTTCGGCGGCTCATGCAAGACTTATTAAGATCCTTATGGGTGTACTGGCCTGACGTCATATAAAATACTAAAATAAACCGATGTTTCGGCAGTGTTGGAGCGGCCTTTCTCATGATAAAGAGCTTTGCATTTAGGATTAGTGTTTTAAGCATTTTATAAAATAATGTGACCATATGGTCACAAGAATTTTATTGAGATATTTGAGCTGTCAATGTATGATGTCAAGCTTCTGTGCAGCTTGTCTCGACTGTCTATATCTAGAGGATAATACAAGTTTTTATTTTTATTTCCAATTATCACTGAAATTTTCGCCTGAAGTAATCTGGTACAATTCATTATGGTCTACATGCCGTGTAAGATCGTCGCTTCAGCACAGGTTGCTCACTGTCAAACTGCGCAGCACTGGGAATGGCCAATAGGGAGAGTGGCAGAGAAGTAACATTTTGGCTGCCGGCCATTCCTGGAGCGCTGGATCCAGAGGCAGGACGCTCTGTTTGGAACTGGCCTTTAGCTAGCTATGACGTCAACCATCTTTTATCTCTCTGGTTATTGTTCGTAGTATGTTCGTGCACTAAATCTATCATCTTTGCATGATCACCTTGACCGGCTGACAGCCTCAGACCACGACTTGGGAGAGCCCATTTGAATTCCGTAGAATAGAATATACAGAACTGAAGCCTGTATTTGCAATTCGATTGTTAGCAGACATAGGCGACATAAAAATGAAAAAGCTTGCATACTTTGCCTACTTTCATTCCGTAATGTCATATGGTATAATATTTTGGGGTAACTCTTCAAGTCAAACAAAAGTTTCCAGAGTTCAAAAGCGTGTAATACGTATTATTTGTGGAGTAAATTCACGGACGTCTTGTAGAAACCTCTTCAAAGAACTACAGCCTCTCAGTATATTTATTCCTTAATGAAATTTGTCCTAAATAATATATCTCTTCCTCCAGCAAACAGCTCAGTTCATACATACAATACCAGGAACAAAAATGATCTGCACAAGGACTTAAAAGAACTTACTTTAGTTCAGAAAGGGGTTCACTACTCAGGAACACTCATCTTCAATAATTTGCCAGCAAACATAAAAATTTTAGTTACACGTAAATATCAGCTTAAAAGGAGCCTGAGAGACTTACTAGTGGCCAACTCCTTCTACTCCATTGACGAATTTTTTAATAGAAACAAATGGTGTATTGTATATACTCATACTATTAGTATTGTTATTTCAGCTTAAAAAAGATGAGGTATTGTACATACTCATACTATAAGTATTGTTATTTCAGCTTTTAAAAAATTTGACATGTTCCACATCCACGAGGATCTCCTCAGCACGGATCTATGGAACGAAATACTAACCTAATCTAATTATGTCTTTTATTACGGAAACTCTCTTCAGATGCTGACATTTCCGAGTATCCACCCCAAGGTCGTTAGAGACGGAGCACAACCTCTTAGTGGGCAAAAAAAGGGAAAGAACTTGGCCTTATCATTTATAAACAAACCGTGCAGCATGTGCCACTCGAGTGACGATCTGTGAGACGTCATGAGATTACAATGCGAAGGATTTAAGCAGCCTGTTATTAAACGTTATCTGTATTGTCTTAGTAATTCGTATAAACTACACTGTTTATTCCAAATATGTGGTGATTTACGAGGGTTACGCAGGAACATAGCAGCGCAGCTCAAAGCTCAAACTGTTGAGAGCCAAGCGAGTAGTGATCGTATTCATAATCTTGGTTCGTAAAAATATTTTTATATCTATCTCTTCTCTTTTCCTTGGCCTTTTTCTAACGTGACTTCGTGGAGGCGCGGCGTATTTGAAATGGATTGTTTTTGTTGGGGACGTGTTGTTAGAGGTGGCAGTCTCTTGTGGTGGATGTTTGTTTTTGTGATTTGGTTTGAAGTAATAGTTAAATTGGGTAGAATCCACTATTCGGTAGTGTGTGGTTATTTATTGTTTCTGGTTTTGGTGCTTTTAGTTTTCGTTTGCAGTTTGATCGTTTATATTTGTGTGTTTGTTGTTTGTTTTTGTGGAGCTTTGGTTTGGAGTTGTGGTTGAATATCTGGTGTTTTTTGCAGTACAGTCTTGAATGTGTTTTTATTTAATGGTATGTTTCCTGGCCAGCCACGATTAATTTCGAGTTTTCTATGTTTGGGAAATACCTCTTCATGGTCTTTTTTATCCATTGTGGCATTATAATTAGTTTGTAGAAGGGAAATTTCTCTGTAATGAGTGCATTCAAATTTGGGGTGGGATGTGGATATTGCTACCTTCATTTCAGTTATAGTTCAAGTTAAATATTCGATCCCAACTATGTGTTTCTCGTGTCAATCTGTTCTGCTTGTTCTGGAAGAGATAGCGTACGTTATTTTTCGATTACGTGCTTGGGTTCAAATGATAACCTATAATTCCCGTGGTTGTGTCGTTAGTTTAATTTAATTAGGTGACAAACAGTTTGCATGTTTCTCACGTTTGTTTCCGGCCATAATATTCTGCCTTTTGACTGCCGTACTGAAACACGTAAGCGCCCTATTATTAATTGTAATCTGTAACTTCCTTATTAACATCGTGTAAACGATGCTGTTTTTTCCAATTCCCAGGTCATGGGTCAAAACAGACGGGTGGATTCGCATCTTGATCTAATACCGAAAGTGGGAGGACGCTCGCTGTATCTCTTTGTATGAATGCCTAGAGTTGCTGAACCTTCAGCCATTACGGGAAACAGTGTTAGTGGAAGAGGTGAGTCTTCTGCACTTAGTACCGAAAAAAAAACTCCAACTTATAGAGAGTCGGGAATATCGAAGCAGATTGTTTCCTCCAACAATAAGACTACAGCCATCTTATCCTAATATCGTCTATAGAACCCTGTTCCGAATCATATGGTAACAGATGTATAAGATTGATCCCAAGGCGCGTGGATTAAATATGTTTTCTGGTCTTCACATCCGGTATATTTCAGTACATCTAGGTGAACACTCCGGAAGCCAACATGTAGAGTATGGCGGAGAATACTGTCGTTTCCCCTATCCTTATCCTGTTCCAGTCGACTGCGGTTCATGGGAAGAATGGCTGTCCGTAAAGCTCCGTAATAGACGTAATATTTCTTATTTTTTCGTAGTTGACTTCGCCTGACATATGTGGAAGAAGGAACTATTGTCTGAATCTTTTGGAACGTATCCTTTCGAAATCTCATCAGTAATCCCTTCTGTAGCGTCTGCCTATGGAGTTTTTGAGCGTTTCCGTAATCCTACCGCTCTGACTAAGCTATTCTGTGACGTAACATGCCGCTCTTCAGCGATTCCTCATTATCTCTTTCTTTAATCCTAACAGGTAAGCGTTCTAGACTGGTGAGTAATAAAGGAGAATGTTTCATCTTGAAACATTTTTGGGACTTTAAACTTTAGCGAGTACCGTAACAGAAAGTTAATATATTTTTCCTTACTTTCGTTTTTAAAATGGTATCATTCACTTTGTGTGTTCTGCTATCTTCTTCGGAAGTTACAAGAACTACTGTGGAAAAGTAAGGGTTTTCCAAATCAGAAAGAATGTCCCAAGATACAATATGAGCCGGCCGCTGTCGTCGAGCGGTTCTAGGTACTTCACTCCTTAACCGAGGTGCTGCTACGGTCGCGGGTTCAAATCCTGCCTCGGGCATTCTAAGTCTAGAGGACTGATGACCTCAGATGTTAAGTCCCATAGTGCTTAGAGCCTTTTGAACAATACAACATGATCATGTACCCACGAACAAGTCTCCTGTTGACATTTAATTAAAAACAATACAAACTCTTGTCAGTACTGTGTTTAATTATCCATGTGCTACATTATTAATGTATTACACATGAATAACCTGTAAATTAAATCAAATTCATAAGAAGAATTATCAGAAACGGGCTACAACTTAAAAACGTTTTGAAACACACTGAGGTGACAAAATCATGGGATAGCGATATGGACATATACTGATGGTGGCAGTGTAGCGTGCACAATAAACAGTAATATCAAAAATTGAGTCCGCCTTGGTGCAAAACACCTTGGTATTCGTTCATTTCTTTATTATCCCAAACTAGTTTCGGTGACAAATATCACCATCATCAGTGGGGTTTTTTGATCTAAAACACGCAGAAAAATAGCATGGTTATACAAACACAGTAAAACATTATTACATTTTTACTATTCGTCTTTTGAAATGTAATTTTTCTATGTGTACTTTCATGCTACCTCATTTATTGTATGTTACAGCATGTTTTAAGCAATTATTGGCGCTATTTGCTACATATTTTCTGTGCACTTCTATTTCTTTTTTTTCTGTTCCCGTTTTTTTACTTATCGAACATCATGTCATCTGCAACACAAAGTGTAAAAATGACATTGCATTAGAGGAGCTGCAATATGAACTCAGAAGATTCGTGTGAAAAAGTTTCAGACACAATTATGGTCGCACGACGGGAATTAACGGACTATGAACGTGGAGTGGTAGTTGGAGCTATCCGAATGGGACATTCCATTTCGGAAACCACAAAGAATTCAATGCCCCGAAATGCACGAAGTCAAGAGTGTACCGGGGATACGAATTTCACGCATTACGTCTGAGCACGGTCAACGTGAAACGACCCCTTGGAAAAATTTATACATGACTGTGCTTAAACTGACACAGAATTATTTTTTTCGCGCAACGCAATCTGACTTTCAGAACTCCCTACAAAAGGATGGCCCTGACTAACATTAACCTATACGTTTCACATATCACTTACCTCACAAAAATCTTGGTTACTCGAACTACTGCAATACAGCGAGCGCCACTACTGCCAGCTAAATAAAAGATTCAAACTACGGAAGGCACTAACTACTGATAGGCATAGTTAGCAAATGAAAGATTTTAATAGAGAACAAACAATGTATTTACCATAATAGTCATAATATATATATATCAGTTCATGACACCAATTCTTACAAATTTCAAAACTCCGCCATCTCTCTCCCCACGTCCACCACTGCTGGCGGCTCACCTCCAACTGCGCAACGCTACGCGCTGTTAGCATCCAGCTGCCCAACACTACAATGGCAGACAACAATGCAAACCAGCCACAGACTGCACACGGCACAGCCAGTGATTTTTATACAGAGCGCTTCGTGGCGGCGGCGTTACCAATAAAAAAACCGAAACAGCCTACTTACAAACGCAGTGGCTGAAGGCCTTCATTTAACAACCAAGGGAAGCCGGTGTTTGCGTAGTGTTGTCACTGCTAACATACAAGTAACACTGCGTGCTATAATAGCGGAAATCTACCTCAGATATACGACGAACGTATCCGTTAGGACAGTGTGGGGAGATTTGGCTGGCTATGGCAGCAGACGACCGACACTACTGACTTGGCTAACAGTACGGCATTGCTTGTGGCGCCTCTCCTGGGCTCGTAATCATATCAGTCGGACCAAATAGACCTAAACCGTGACCTGGTCAGATGAGCTCCTATTTCAGTTCTTAAGAGGTGCCGGGAGGCTTCGAGTGTGGCGATGCCTGACGTAGCCGGCGACCCAAGTTGTCAAGAAGGCACTGTGTAGCTCGTGACGGCTGCATAATGGTGTGTTTTACATGGAATGTAGTGGGTCCTCTGTTTCAACTTAATCGATCATTGACTGGAAGTTGTTGTGTTCGGCTGCCTGGAGACCATTTCCAGCCATTCATTGACTTCACGATTCCAAACAATGATGTAATTTTTATGGATGACAAATGCGTCATGCCACTGGGGCACAACTGTTCGCGACTGGTTTGAAGATCTTTCTGCACAGTTCGAGTTAATGATCTGGCCAACCAGATCGCCTGAATGAATCCCATCGAACATTTACGAGACATAATCGAGAGGTCAGTTCGTACACAAAATCCTGCTCCAGAAACACTTTCGCTGCTATGGACCGCTATAGAGGCAGCAAAGTTCAGTATTTCTGAAGGGGACTTCCGGAGTTGTTGACGCCATGCCACGCCGAGTTTGCTTCACAACGCCGGGCAAAAGGTCGTGTGACACGATATTAAGAGGCATACAATATCTTCTGTCACCTTACTGAGGAAGTAAGCTGTTGGCGATTAAAAGAAATGTCGATTTTCGAGACCGGGAAAAGTGTTAAGAGATTAAAAATCAGATAATTTAAGTATAATCATGTATTCCACGTTGTCAGACCTGCTACTATTTCAATGTACAAGATGGGTTAATCGTCCGTACTTTACGTAACTACTTTTAAAAGTTCACTGATTTTTACTCACCACAAACTCTGTAACTGAAAAATTAACAAATCTTCCAAAGAGCATTAACGTACTATACAACACTTAAATATGTAGAAGTAATATTTATAAACGCCGCACAAATCTCAACCTTATGTCTCACAAAAACAGAAACATTATTGAATGCCGAAAACTCCTTATCGCGGCTTCTAGTATGCGTTCCTTCTAGTGACTCTAAAATCAGGAACTAGAGTGAGACACCGGCCAGGTAACATGATATGTTTCTAGCTACGTTATACGCCAGGTAACAACATTCTCTTATATTCAATAAACGGATCAACAAGTGTTTTGTAAGGCACTTCTTTTGCTGGTGAATTATATTTCCTTATGATTACCCCAAGGAAACTGTCCGACATCTGATTTTCCTTCAATTGTTTTGTGTCCTCATTCGAGTCTAGGTCGCACGGGAAGGTCACTCATTAATACACCACTGGTCATTGAAATTACTATACCACGAAAATGACGTGCTACAGAAGCGAAATTTAACCGACAGGAAGAAGATGCTCTGGTATGCAAATGATTAGTTTTTCAGAGCATTCACACAAGGTTGGCGCCGGTGGCTACACCTACAAAATGCTGACATGAGCAATGTTTCCAACCGATTTCTCATACACAAACAGCAGTTAACCGGCGTTGCCTGGTGAAACGTTGTTGTGATACCTCGTGTAAGGAGGAGAATTGCGTACCATCACGTTCCCGACATTGATTAAGGTCGGATTGTAGCCTATCGCGATTGCGGTTTATCGTATAGCGAGATTGCTGTACGCGTTGGTCGAGATCCAATGACTTTTGGCAGAATATTGAATCGGTGGGTTCAGGAACGCCGTGCTGGATCCCAACAGCCTCGTAGCACTAGCAGTCGAGGTAACAGGTATCTTAACCGCATGGCTGTAACGGAACGTGCAGCCACATCTCGATCCCTTAGTCAACAGATGGGGACGTTTGAAATACAACAACCATCTGCGCGAACAGTTCGATGACGTTTGCAGAGGCATGTACTATTAGCTCGGAGACCATGGCTGCGGTTACCCTTGACGCTGCAAGACAAACAGAAGCGCCTGCTATAGTGTACTCAACGACGAACCTGGGTGCACGAATGGCAAAACATCATTTTTTCGAACGAATGTAAGTATTGTTTACAGCATCAAGATGCTCTCATTCGTGTTTGGCGACATCGCGGTGAACGCACATTGGAAGCGTGTGTTCCTCATCGCCATACTGGCGTACTACCCGGCGTGATGGTATGGGGGTGCCATTGGTTAGACGTCTCGGTCACCTCTTGTTTGCATTGATGGCACTTTGAACAGTGAACGTTACATTTCAGATGTGTGACGACCCGTGGCTCTACCCTTCATTCGATTCCTGCAAAACCCTACTTTTCAGCAGGATAATGCACGACCGCATGTCGCAGGTCCTGTACGGACCTTTCTGGATACAGAAAATGTTCGACTGCTGCCGAACCCAGCACATTCTCCAGATCTCTCAGAAATTGGAAACGTCTGGTCAATGGTGGTCGAGCAACTGGCTCGTTACAATACGCCAGTCACTAGTCGTGATGAACTGTGGTATCGCGTTGAAGCTACATGGGCAGCTGTACCTGTACACTCCATCCAAGCTATGTTTGACTCAATGCCCAGGCGTATCAAGGCCGTTATTACGGCCAGAGGTGGTGGTTCTGGGTACTGATTTCTCAGGATGTATGCACTCAAATTGCGTGTAAATGTAATCACATGTCAGTTCTAGTACAATATATTTGTCCAATGAATACCCGTTTATCGTCTGTATTTCTTCTTGGTGTAGCAATTTTAATGGCCAGTAGTGTATTTTATGGTGGTTACTGTTTCCGGTGGTTTCCCATCAGATGTAATCGGACAGAAGGCGATCTCTTCGTCCGTTTCTGCACCAAATGTTAAGTTTATTTACGTCCATGATCAAATGCCAGTCTCTGTAGTAATCACGTATCTTCGTCAGGTCCTGCTGTATGTCGCTACACCCATGAGGCGCTGCACCCTTCCTATTAACGACACCATCAGCGAACGGGCTCAAGGAACCTTCAATGGTATCCACTAAATCATTCACATTAATTTTAAAACAGTAAGTACCCTATACACTTCCTTCGGGTTCTGCTGAAATTTCCTTCATTTTCAGTAGAAAGTCATAGTTTCTCTGCTTAAAATTCGTATTGATGTAGGATTCAAATTTTATTTACTGGAAAAATTCTCTCCAGCCTCGCCAGTTAGCTTAAAATCCGCGAGGTTTCGGCAGAGTATTCCTTGGCCATTGTTAGGTGTCCACTGTCTTTTCGTTGCTGCTGCCGTTATTATTTAGCTGCGCTGCCATCTGTGAAGTCACTTGTGCTTGCACCTGCGCCACGTAAGATGTTTTCGTTGCAGCGCTCGCTTCAACCTTCCGTTGGCCGAGACACAAGCCGTGGTAAACTGCAGGCCGCAGTCTTTATTGGGTTTGCTGTGATAAATTTTTATCTCGATCACGTCTTTTATTACGCTGTCCCAGACTAACAAGTCCTTGTAGTAACAGATGTCTGTCTTCTAGTGCATGCTCTACTATCGGTGATTTCTCAGGGTGCCGAAGGCGAAAGCATCTCTCGCGATCTACTTAGCGATGTTCTGTAGTATGCACAGTCTGTCCAATACAAGACTGTCCACACCCACACGGCGTTTTGTACACTCCTGGTGTTCTGAGGCCTACATCAATTATCACAAGCCTCGTTTTTGCTCGAGCCTGTAGGGTATTATTTATGGAAAAAGGATTTGTAAAGGACCAGGGGAATATTATTTAAATGGATAATGATTTTTTAATATTATTCTGCAATTCATTGTGGGACAAAGGTGGGGTTTCGGCAAGATTATTCTGGAATTCATTGTACGACAAAGGAGGGGTTTCGGCTATCCGAATGGTCAGCGTAGCTAATGAAAGAAAGGTTGAACAATTCGTTAGGAATACACCGATATAAAAGCTAAAAATGTTCTTGTATCCCTTCTTGAAATAATTTTCTTCTTACACCTCTCCAACGCTGCAGTGACACGTTGGTGTTTCTCTCCATGATTACTTGTATCATTTGCAGGTCCTCACGATTGTCCAAAATTGTTGCAGTGGATTTTCGCGGATGATAAATAAATATTCAAACAATTTTTAAAACTGTCCTGAATATTTTTGCGCCACACGTAATACATTCAAAATGTTACTCATACTTGGCGGGCATACACATGCGTGTAGTATCTTTGTGATCCCAACACAGAAAGACACCAACGAATTAATTAGTGGCGCTGGATTGATAATTAATAATCATATCTGACCGCGCTATCTTTCATTGTTGTCACAGGCGATATTTCTATCCCGTGGTCAGAGAGCACGTTTTTAATAGACTTAAAAATTGCCGCCACCAGCTATGGAAACCGAATCAATTTTATGCCTCTTTAGGTGTCGGATAATATATTACCTGCTACAGAGGCAAAGAACTGAAAAACACAAGTTTCTTCGAGTTCTCCGCGGGGTCCTTTTGCTCAAGTGTTTTAGGAAAGATGGTTGTTGTAGCCATTGTTCCTGAATATTTTCCGTAAGTGGCTCAGTTGCTTCGGCAGATTCTCAGGGTCTCAGACGTCTTCCATTCGATACACAAGGCAGAAAGAAGAGTACGTTTCTGCGATGGATGATGTTAACTGTTTGCGTAAGGCAATCACCACTTGCCATTGACCGAGGACTAGTCGGCCGAAAGGTCGTGGATTTTAAAACACTCGACGCGGCTGAAAGTTCGAGAGAATTTTATCAGTAAATATCGCCGCGAAACCATGCACTGGTACACCACATTTTATTTAATTTGCATCTAGCCACTTGTGTACGTAACCTTCGTATTCAATTAGTACTCACACATTACTTAATTTGCATCTAGCGATGTGTAAAGTCACGAGTGATTAGTGGTGAAGCACTGTGGTACAGAACTGGAGTGCACCTAATTGCTAGAGACCCTAAGATGGCCATGAGCTCCGCGATATCTGATGACTACGGTAAACCGCAGGGTAATAATGCCGACTTTTCTGCAAACGCGGGAACAGTTCACCCAAACGGCAGAAAGTCACACACTATATGCAAATACTGGAGAAGTACAAAAGAGAAGGGACGCAAACAATGTGGGTGTTTGAGGCTTTCTGAAACCCCTAACAATAGCGCCTCCCAAGCAGCAACTTCGAACCCGGGGATAGCGTACAGTTCTTTGATGGCTCAAATGGTTCAAGTGGCTGTGAGCACCATGGGACTTAACTTCTGAGGTCATCAGTCCCCTAGAATTTAGACCTACTTAAACCTAACTAACCTAAGGACATCACACAACACCCAGCCATCACGAGGCAAAGAAAATCCCTGACCCCGCCGGGAATCGAACCCGGGAACCCGGGCGTGAGCTAGTCTTGTCACTGGGCAGAATCTCACACTGTGTACCGCACTTGGTTGACAGCCAACACGAGGTATAACTCCATCAATTGATGGAGAGGCCACGTAGGGGTCATCTGTTGGAGAACCGATCCAGGAGGTAGACGTTCTTGTCTATAACAGTTGCCACACCAATGGTAGTGTGTGCGGATCAGGCACGAATACGATAAATACACTATGTGATCAAAGGTAACGGGTCACCTGGCTGAAAATGTCTTACGACTTCGTGGCAGGTAGCCGGGCTGTCCGAACGGTTCTAGGCGCTACAGTTTGGAACCGCGCGACCGCTACGGTCGCAGGTTCGAATTCTGCATCGGGCATGGATGTTCGTGATATCCTTAGGCTAGTTAGGTATAAGTAGTTCTAAGTTATAGGGGACTGATGACCTCAGAAGTTAAGTTCCATAGTGCTCAGAACCATTTGAACCAAATTCGTGGTGCCCTCCGTCGGTAATACTGGAATCCAATATGGTGTTGGACAACACTTAATCTTGATGACAGCTTCCACTCTCGCAGGCATACGTTCAGCCAGGTGCTGGAAAGCTTCTTGGGGAATGGCAGAACATTCTTCACGGAGTGGTGCACTGACGAGAGGTATCGATGTCGGTCGGTGATGCCTGGCACGAAGGCGGTGTACCAAATGATCCCAAAGGTGTTCTGTAGGATTCAGGTCAGGGCAGTCCATTACAGGGATGTTATCGTCGTGAACCACTCCGCCACGGGCCATGCATTATGAATAGGTGTTCGATCGTGTTGAAAGATGGAATCGCCATCCCCGAATTGCTCTGCACCAGGAATGCAAGAAGATACTTAAAACATCAATGTAGGTCTGTTCTGTGATAGTGCCACGCAAAACAACAATGGGTGCAAGCCCGCTCCATGAAAAACACGACCACGCATGACACCACCGCCTCCGAATTTTACTGTTGGCACTACACCCGCTGGCAGATGACGTTCACCGGGTGTTCGCCATACTCGCACCGTGCTATCGGATCGCCACAGTGTGTACCGTGATTCGTTACTCCACACAACGTTTTTCCACTATTTACGCTCCTTACACCAAGCGAGAGGTCGTTTCGCATTACTGGCGTGATGAGTGACTTATGAGCAGCCGCTCCTTACACCAAGCGAGAGGTCGTTTCGCATTACTGGCGTGATGAGTGACTTATGAGCAGCCGCTCGACCATGAAATCCAAGTTTTCTCATCTCCCGCCTAACTGCCATTGTACTTGCAGTGGACTCTGATGCAGTTTGGAATTCCTGTGTAGTGGGCTGGATAGATGTCTGCCTATTACACAGTGCGGCCCTCTTCAACTGTCGGCGGTCTCTGTCAGTCAACAGACGACGTCGGCCTGTACGCATTTGTGCTGTACGTGTCCCTTCACGTTTCCACTTCACTATCACATCGGGAAAAATGGTCCTAGGGATGTTTAGGGGTGTTGAAATCTCGTACAGACGTATGACACAAATGAAACCCTATCACCTGACCACGTTCGAAGTCCGTGAGTTTCGCGGAGTGCCCCATTCTGCTCTCTCATGATGTCTATTGACTACTGAGCTCGTTGATATGGAGTACCTGGCAGTAGGTGGCAGCACAATGCACCTAATACGAAAAACGTATGTTTTGGGGGTGTCCAGATACTTTTGATCTCATAGTGTACGTGTTCTGCACTTGTTGCAGTGTTAGTTTATATTTCTAGCGTAATTCTTAGTGTGTAAGTGATCAATCACACGGTTGGTGAAATAAAACATACCGCTATATACGTTGACTGTTCTAATCTTGTCTTTGTTTTCAAAGTCTACAGTCCCAGTTAATGTAGCAATTTTTCTAGACGAAATGTGGTGGCGACCAAATACCGTTGCCATACTGTTATGTTGTTGATTCCTCAGCTAATCTTCACGAGAGCCTTTGCGTGCTACAGAGGCCAAAAATCGAGGCAGATAAATTGCGTATGTAACGGGGAGAAAAGTGACTGACCCTGTACTCACGAAGGATGGCAGCACAGGGCGTCTTCTCATTCTCACCACTCGAGTTACACTGCAATGCCTGTTGCTTTCGTTCCGTTAAGAACGATGTGTTGAGCTCTGTGTGCAACTATGTCCTGGTGTCAATCAGAAAATCGGTTCGGTACTCGGTAAGCCAGTACTGCGTCCACTAAATGAGAGTGCGCAGGTGTACTTAATACCTTCCTGATGAGAAGCAATGTAGTGGAGTCTGGGAGGCTTTGTCTTCCGCCCATTAGAGCGAGCGAGCTGAGTTTTACAAAACCTTTGATTTTTACTGAGGAGATGTTTGTGCTCCAGAAACGTCATAATACAATATGCTCCATACTTCTACATCAGATTGAAGTCAGCGATATAGGCCTATAATTATGTGACTCTGCTCTACGATCATCTTGACAATGGAAATTATCTCCCCAGTTTGTTCATTGCTCCAGTGATCTAAGGCAAACTGCTACTAGAAGGGGCGGAGGAGGGGTTGTAAGTTCTTACACAAAATGCCTGTGGAACCTAAGTGGTATCTTATCTGTTCTAATTGCCTCTCCACTGCTGAGCAATTGTAGCTGAATGAGAGAAACGATTGCGTATCACAATATCTGTCATATCGACATTGGTGCAATGATTGAATGGATGAGACCTGTTAAGGTCTTTCGCCGTGTAACAATTTCGGAAGACCAAATTCAGTGCCGGCCGGACTGGCCGAGCGGTTCTAGGCGCTACAGAGAGGAAACGCGCGACCACTGCGGTCGCTGTTTCGAATCCTGCCTCGGGTATGGATGTGTGTGATGTCCTTAGGTTAGTTATGGTTAAGTAGTTCTAAGTTCTAGGGGACTGATGACCTCAGATGTTACGTCCCATAGTGCACAGAGCGATTTGAACCATTTAAACCAAATTCAGTATTTCGGCCAGGTCTTCGTCATCTTTTGTTTTGATGCCAGGATGGTCACTGAGTCTGTGATTGAACAAGTGATGTCACTCGAGTGACGGACTTTGCATAGGACCAACACTTCTTAGAATTTGTGAGCATTCATTGAATGGTCCTCGTATTGCTCTCCTTATGTTCATTTTGGTTTCATTCAGCTTTTGTTTGTCTACTACGCTTTGACTTTCCTGTTATCGGCGATGACGTTCTCTTTGCTTCCACAACTTCGAACATGCCTATCGAATCATAGTCGCTCTTTTTCATCCGTCACAGTCTTGCTCGGAACTTGCATGTCTAAAGCATATTGTACAATTCTTTTGAGTTTCATCCATTTGTACTCCACATCTTCGTCCTCAGAACTGAATATCTTATGTTGACTACTTACATACTCCGCAGTTTCTATCCGGCCTCTTACTAACAAAAATTTTTTCCCTATATTTCTAATCATTCCTTGTTAAGATCCGTAGACAATGACACTGTCATGGCCTTAGGATCACTGGTTCCTTCCTCAGTGTAAATTGATTGGATAGGTTCCGGTGTTTTAGCTTCTAAGAGGACTAAGACGTTGCACTAAGGAACCAGTTCTTATCTTCTCTCGAATTAATGTTCGCTCAAGACATTCGGAACAGAGGTTCCGTAGAGTATATGATGCCTTGAACAGGGTGAGATGTTGAGCGATCACTGTGAAGGAGTCAGAGATAAAGTGTACTCATGCGAGAAAGCGTTGACAGCTCTTGAGAAAAGTGTGAATGGGGCTACTTTGTGGCTCTCCATTGGGAAGGCTGGTTGAATCATCCAATATCCAGATTTGTAGGGCATTCGGATGTAGCAGTATCGCGATGTTGGACTGCTTGAAGGCGTGAGGGCAAGTATAGTCGTCTTCAAGGCTCCGGTCAACCAACACAACAGATGAACGTGGCATTGTGCACTAAGCACACAGTAACCTATTCTGCACTTGCTAACCGAGAATCATTTCTTTGAGAAATAGGGATAGCCGGACTGCGGAATTAGGTGTGCACCGCATAGGCTGCTGTCAACACCACAATACAACTGTCTGTGTCTGAAGTGGTGGCATGACCTACATCATGTATTGTTGACGAGTGGCGTCTCATTATGTTCGGCGGTAAATGGCGGTTCCGCAGTGCCCCTTATCACCACCGTCGGCGAGTACAACGGTGACTTAGGGAGAGATTTCATGCTTCCAATATTTTGGAGAGAGATAGCAGTGTTACTTCTGGCGTTACGATATGGGGAGCCATATGATATAGCTTCACGTTAGAAGAACTGACAGCACAACGACACGTCAAGGACATATTGCGTCCGCATGTGTTATCTGTCGTGTGACAGCGTAGTGGTGCCATTTGTCAACAAAACAATGGGTTCCCCCCCACTGAACGTGTCTTTATGAACCTCCTGCGTAATGCTGAAGTGCTCCTGTGGCCAGCAAGATACTGATAGAACACGTATGGGACCAGATGGCCCCAGCGCCAATACGCAGTATATCAAAGACTGCATACCACAATTGTGAACAAGTGACGATAGAACGGCTTTTTTAAACCCTTTCCAACCGAATCAATGGAGGCATCCAGGTCAGCGGAGGTGCAACTTCATTCTAATTAGTGGGCTTGTACAACAAAGGTCTTAATAAATTTGACTCGATTTTGTCATCACTTAAATAAGATGACTTACGCTTTCAGTCCTGGAAGTTTCATTTCATTCCCTCCTCTCCTCCGGCGTGCCTCACTTCTTGTACGGGATAGTCTAGATTATCCTGCAGGAAGATATTAAGATGCCTTTGGATCCTGAAGGCCATGTTATATCCTACGAAATGGGTACTGACATGGAAAAAATGGAAATGAGCGTTTGGCGTCATTGGCCGGGCAAGTCCGACCGCCTTGGTGCAGGTCTTGTTACATTCGACGCCACATTGGGCGACCTGCGGGCCGGATGGGGATGAAATGTCGATGAAGACAGCAGAACACACAGTCTCTCTTAATAGATCGACAGTTCAGGGTACGTGCGGGTTCTGTCCTGTCCGACGCCTTTCGCCAGGAGAATGGGGTGCCACAGGACTCAGTTTTGAGCGTCGCTCTCTTCGCCATAGCGATCAATCCAATAATGGATTGCCTTCCAGCTGATGTATCAGGCACTCTTTTCATGGACGATTTTACCATCTATTGCAGCGCGCAGCATACATGTTTCCTGGAGCGCTGTCTTCAGCGTTGTCTTGACCGTCTTTACTCGTGGAGTGTCGCCAATGGGTTACGTTTTTCTGCCGAGAAGACGGTCTGTATTAACTTCTGGCGCTACAAAGAGTTTCTCCCACCGTCCTTACGACTCTTTCCCGTTGCTCTCCCATTCGTGAAGACAACAAAATTTTTAGGTCTTATATTTGACACGAAACTGAGCTGGTCTCCACATGTGTCATATTTGGCTGCCCGTTGTACCCGTTCTCTAAATGTCCTCCGTGTTCTCAGCGGTATGTCGTGGGGAGCGGATCTAACCGTCCTACTTCGCCTATATCGGTCGATCGTCTGCTCAAAGCTGGATGGGTGTTGTGTGATGTCTTTAGGTTAGTTGGGTTTAGGTAGTTCTAAGTTATAGGGGACTGATGACCATAGATGTTAAGTCACATAGTGCTCCGAGCCATTTGAACATTTTTTTTTTCAAAGCTGGATTATTGGAGCTTCGTATACTTATCTGCACGGCCGTCCATCTTACGCCGCCTCAAATCTATACAACATCGGGGTTTACGTCTTCCGATCGGAGCGTTCTATACAAGTCCCGTCGAGAGTCTTCATGCTGAAGCCGGTGAATTGCCACTAACCTACCGGCGCGATATACTGCTTTGTCGGTATGCCTGTCGGCTATTGTCAATGCCCGACCACCCGCCTTATCGTTCCTTTTTTGACGACTCTCTCGACCGTCAATACGGGTTGTATGTCTCTGCCCTGCTACCCCCTGGAGTTCGCTTTCGTCGCCTCCTTCAGTACCTCGATTTTTCACTTCCTGCAACCTTTCGAGTGGGCGAGAGCCAAACGCCACCTTGGCTCCAGGCTCAGGTTCGCGTTTACCTTGACCTTAGCTCACTCCCAAAGGAGCGAAATCGTTATAGGTACAGAAAGCTGGCTGAAGCCAGAGATAAATTCTCCCGAAATTTTTACAGACTACCTAACAGATCAAAACGAAAATTTCCGTTCCAACACTGATAATGTTGAGTGTTTATGGAAAAAAAATTTTCAGACTACCTAACAGATCAAAACGAAAATTTCTGTTCCAACACTGATAATGTTGAGTGTTTATGGAAAAAAGTTCAAGGCAATCGTAAAATGCGTTTTAGACAGGTACGTGCCGAGTAAAACTGTGAGGGACGGGAAAAACCCACCGTGGTACAACAACAAAGTTAGGAAACTACTGCGGAAGCAAAGAGAGCTTCACTCCAAGTTTAAACGCAGCCAAAACCTCTCAGACAAACAGAAGCTAAACGATGTCAAAGTTATCGTAAGGATGGCTATGCGTGAAGCGTTCAGTGAATTAGAAAGTAAAATTCTATGTACGACTTGACAGAAAATCCTAGGAAGTTCTGGTCTTACGTTAAATCAGTAAGTGGCTCGAAACAACATATCCAGACACTCCGGGATGATGATGGCATTGAAACAGAGGATGACTCGCGTAAAGCTGAAATACTAAATTCCTTTTTCCAAAGCTGTTTCACAGAGGAAGACCGCGCTGCAGTTCCTTCTCTAAATCCTCGCACAAACGAAAAAATGGCTGACATCTAAATATGTGTCCAAGGAATAGGAAAGCAACTGGAATCACTCAACAGGGGAAAGTCCACTGGACCTGACGGGATACGAATTCGATTCTACACTGAGTACGCGAAAGAACTTGCCCCCCTTCTAACAGCCGTGTACCGCAAGTCTCTAGAGGAACGGAAGGTTCCAAATGATTGGAAAAGAGCACAGGTAGTCCCAGTCTTCAAGAAGGGTCGTCGAGCAGATGCGCAAAACTATAGACCTATATCTCTGACGTCGATCTGTTGTAGAATCTTAGAACACGTTTTTTGCTCGAGTACGATGTTGTTTTTGGAAACCCAGAATCTACTCTTTAGGAATCAACATGGATTCCGGAAACAGCGATCATGTGAGACCCAACTCGCTTTATTTGTTCATGAGACCCAGAAAGCATTAGATACAGGCTGCCAGGTAGATGCTATTTTTCTTGACTTCCGGAAGGCGTTCGATGAAGTTTCGCACTGTCGCCTGATAAACAAAGTAAGAGCCTACGGAATATCAGACCAGCTTGTGGCTGGATTGAAGAGTTTTTAGCAAACAGAACACAGCATGAAACTTCCTGGCAGATTAAAACTGTGTGCCCGACCGAGACTCGAACTCGGGACCTTTGCCTTTCGCGGGCAAGTGCTCTACCAACTGAGCTACCGAAGCACGACTGACGCCCGGTACTCACAGCTTTACTTCTGCCAGTATCCGTCTCCTACCTTCCAAACTTTACAGAAGCTCTTCTGCGAACCATGCAGAACTAGCACTCCTGAAAGAAAGGATACTGTGGTCGGGCACACAGTTTTAATCTGCCAGGAAGTTTCATATCAGCGCACACTCCGCTGCAGAGTGAAAATCTCATTCTAGAACACAGCATGTTGTTATCAATGGAGAGACGTCTACAGACGTTAAAGTAACCTCTGGTGTGCCACAGGGGACTGTTATGGGACCATTGCTTTTCACAATATATGTAAATGACCTAGTAGGTAGTGTCGGAAGTTCCATGCGGCTTTTCGCGGATGATGCTGTAGTATACAGAGAAGTTGCAGCATTAGAAAATTGTAGCGAAATGCAGGGAGATCTGCTGCGGATAGGCACTTGGTGCAGGGAGTGTCAACTGACCCTTAACATAGACAAATGTAATGTATTGCGAATACATAGAAGGAAGTATCCTTTATTGTATGATTATATGATAGCGCAACAAACACTGGTAGCAGTTACTTCTGTAAAATATCTGGGAGTATGCGTGTGGAACGATTTGAAGTGGAATGATCATATAAAATTAATTGTTGGTAAGGCGGGTACCAGGTTCAGATTCATTGGGAGAGTTCTTAGAAAATGTAGTCCATCAAGAAAGGAAGTGGCTTACAAAACACGCGTTCGACCTATACTTGAGTATTGCTCATCAGTGTGGGATCCATACCAGATCGGGTTGACGGAGGAGATAGAGAAGATCCAAAGAAGAGCGGCGCGTTTCGTCACAGGGTTATTTGGTAACCGTGACAGCGTTACGGAGATGTTTAACAAACTCAAGTGGCAGACTCTGCAAGAGAGGCGCTCTGCATCGCGTTGTAGCTTGCTCGCCAGGTTTCGAGAGGGTGCGTTTCTGGATGAGGTATCGAATATATTGCTTCCCCCTACTTATACCTCCCGAGGAGATCACGAATGTGAAATTAGAGAGATTAGAGCGCGCACGGAGGCTTTCAGACAGTCGTTCTTCCCGCGAATCATACGAGACTGGAACAGGAAAGAGAGATAATGACAGTGGCACGTAAAGTGCCCTCCGCCACACACCGTTAGGTGGCTTGCGGAGTATAAATGTAGATGTAGATGTAGAGGTTACCCCAACTCCCAGTTTGTCGAACTTCGTTCGAAGTTCATTAATATGATCTTCATTTATAGAGATGGCTCTAAGACCAATGACGGTGTCGGGTGTTCTTTTATTGTCGGGGCACACAGTTTAAAATACCGGCTCCATGGCCATTGTTCGGTCTTCACAGCTGAGCTATTTGCCCTCTACCAGGTTGTTCTTTACATCTGCCGCCACCGATATTCTGCTTATGTCATCTGCTCTGATTCCCTGAGCGTCATCCAGAGCCTCAGTGATCCGTATCCGGTTCACCCTTTCGTGCACCGGATCCAACGCTCTCTTCAGCAGCTGGTGGACGACGGGTCTCCAGTTAGCTTTATGTGGGTTCCTGGCCATGTCGGTATCCCTGGGAACGAAGCTGCAGATGCCGCGGCCAAGGATGTGGTGCTCCAGCCTCGGACAGCTTCTTGTTCTGTGCCTTCATCTGATTCTATCAGGGTCATTTGTCAGCGCATTTTATCGTTGTGGCATGCTACACTTACGGAAAACAAGCTTCGGGCCTTGAAACCTCTTCCCACGGCTCGGACGACTTCTTCACCCCCTTCTCGGCGGGAGGAGGTCGTTTTGGCCCGGTTACGGATTGGACACTGCCGATTCAGCCATCGCCATCTGCTGACGGCTGCGCCGGCGCCGTTCTGCCCGTGTGGGCAAGTGCTGACGGTATGCCACATTTTAACGTCCTGTCCGGATTTTAATACACTACGCGTTGATCTTGGCCTGCTATGTACTCTGGATTCCATTTTAGCGGATGACCCAGGAGCAGCTGCTAGCGTTCTTCGTTTTATCCATTTGACAAAGCTGTCCAAGGACATTTGATTATGCTGTTTTCTTTTTAAGTCCTATGCCTGTTAAGATGTCTTTTATAGTGCTGACCCTTTCAGTTGGTGTTTTAACCTTGTGCCCCCAGTGCACTCCTAACTTAGTCTGGGCGCTAATGACCATTGTAGCTGTGCGCCCTGAAACCACAAAAAAAAAACAGTCCCTGAGCGGAGAAAGTCCCCGACCCAGCCGAGAATCGAACCCGGACGGGAATCGAACCTGGGGCCTTAGGACAGCAACTTTTTTTTATCTCATTTTATTCGCTTTTGTTCGTTGCATCTGCTCGTGGCGGACGTCGTAAGACGTCCGTTTAAGATCGTTGTTGATCGATTAGCTCAGTTTTTTTTTTATTACAGAGGGCAGCTAACCCTCTGACCGAACACGCTGAGCTACCGTGCCGGCTTTCTACTAAACACGTGGGTGCCATTAGTACATACCTTCTAAATTTTCCTTACAAGAAAGGAGTGCTGCCTGAAAGCACTTCAATTAATGGGTGGACCTACCACCGGTATTGTTCGTCATTTCAGCGTTTGAGTTGTTCGGATGAAGGCACGCCAGACTACGAGCAGTAAGGACGGTCACGGAACTCGCTGGGAATTTTTTCACTTGTTGCGCGCTGCAACGCAAGGAAATTGTTAGCCGAACGCCGGAACAAACTTCTTCCCTGGCCGCCCGGCATCGCCAACATCGGTCGACGCGGCCGACCGGCCGGCTGGCAGCTGAAGTTGCGGGTTCGCCTCCTAACGAAGCCCCCGTCAGCGTCGCTGGAGCAGAAATGTTGTGGAATTTCTGAGGCTTCCCAGCCAGACCGCCAACTGCTGCATTATGCTCCGAAGTAATTACTTTATCGGTCCGCCCGCGGAAACTTTTGAAGTACGTTCGGCAGGAGTACGTTTTCTGCACGTCTCGTTGAATACACAGAGCGAGGGCAGCAAAATTACTGTTACTTCAGAGGAAAACACCAAATGAAATGTTTACCGAATGTTTCCACACAGACGAAGTTCTTCGGCGTGCTCTATAACTTTGTCAATAGTATAGACTCTTTTGTGATGTACATATATATATAACAAATGCAGTCATATTCAGAGCAGTGCTATAATTTGAAAACTTAACAACGAAATCCAAACGAGATGACGCAGTCGACAGCACGCTGGAGTTCAGCAATAGTAGTGTTCAAATTCCGTTCAGTCAGTCCTCTTTGGGTTTCCCGTAATTTCCCTAAGTGATGTAAGATGAAACTTGGGAAAGTTGTTCAAAAACGATGGGACCGATTCTCCACCCTGTTAAATTATAATTAATGAATGTGTACAGGGCTTGGACAAAAGTATCGAAACTCTACGACTGATTCCAAATTGAATATAAATACAGAGGCTTCCTGCAGGTTGCGCTGTTGTACCTGACCGCGAATAGCAGCTGCGCGATCTCCCTTAATATGTCGCAAATGTCAGTCGTGGTCAGAAAAGTGTTGTGTGTAGTTGCGAATGCGATATGTCTGACCTAAATGAACTTGAACATGGACTTATTGTTGGCGTTAGTAAAGTGGGTACTTCCGTAAGGAACGAAACCGAAGTGTTTGGTGTTTCAGTGGCCACAGTATAGAAGATTTATACCGTATACAGGCAAGTAGAAAAAAAACATCTTTCTGGACACCGAATCGAAGATTTATACCTCTTATAGGCAAGCAGAAAAACATCTCCCGCTGAGTCACAACGCAGACGAAAGTCGGTGTTGAGTGATCCTGACTGACGGTCATTAGACAAAAAGTAAGAAGCTAACAACTGCAGAAGTCGCTGTAGCATTTAATATCGCACACGCGAACCCTGTCAGTACCAAACCAGCACGGAGGGAGCTCCATAAGAAGGAAATTTCAAGGCGATTTGAAATTATAAAACTTCTTATCAGTCATGCAAAAGACCGTAACAGGAAAACGTAACGCCAAAGCTGTAAGATCTGGACTACCGAGAAGCGGGAGTGTGTCATTTGATTGGGTGATTCTTCTATAACACTCTTTACAACTTCTGGACGAGTTTACGTCCCAGGAGTGAAACATGCCGGGGATTCAGTGATTGATTGATTAGTGTACTTCCAAAGTGGCTCACCTCCACCAGATACGAAAATTGGCGAGCGGTAAAATGTGATAGCGGCCATAAGAATGATTGCAACTATATAATTTTTTTTGTATTTAGCTCGATTTTCTAATTGTACATAAATGTGCAGAAGTAAGAAATTCAGGAAGTAAACATGCCAAGAAAGTACAGAACTTGTAGTGGAGTTGAGTCACTTTGGAAGTAAAGGTCTTGATAAAAGTAAAATAAATGATACATTCCTTTTTTTCATGATCATGACACTCTGATTGTCAACATAATAACACAGTGGATAAGAGCGAACATATTGATGCATATACACTAAAGCGCCAAAGAAACTGGTATAGGCATGCGTACACAAACACAGAGATATGTAAACAGGCAGAACACGGCGGTGAGGTCGGAAACCCGCATATACGATAACAAGTGTCTGGCGCAGTTGTTCGATCGGTTACTGCATCTACAATGGCAGATTATCAAGATTTAAGAGAATTTGAACGTGGTGTTACCGTCGGCGCGCGAGCGACGGGACACAGCATCTCCGACGTAGCTATGAAGTGGGGATTTCCCGTACGACCATTTCTCGAGTGTAGAGTGAATATCAGGAATCTGGTAAAATATCAAATCTCCGATATCGCCGAGGCCGGAAGAAGATCCTGCAAGAACGGGACCAAAGATAATTGTTCAACGTGACAGAAGTGCAAACCTTCACTTCCGCAAATTGCTGCAGATTTCAATGCCGGGCCGTCAACAAGTGTAAGCGTGCGAAACATTCAATGAAATATCATCGATATGGGCTTTCGGAACCGAAAGCCCACTCGGGTCCCCTCGATGATTGCACCACACAAAGCCTTACGCCTCGTCTGGGCCCGTCATCACCGACATTGGACTGTTGATGACTGGAAAGATGTTGTCTGGTGCGACGAATATCGTTTCAAATTGTATGGAGCGGATGGACGTGTACGGGTATGGAGGCAACCTAATGAATCCATGGACCCTGTATGTCAGCAGGGGACTGTTCAAGCTGGTGAAGGTACTGTAATGGTATGTGGCATGTGCAGTTGGAATAATGTGAGACCCCTGATATGGCTAGATACGTACGTAAGCATCCTGCCTGGCCACCCACACCCATTGATGTCCATTGTGAATTCCGACGGACTTGGGCAATTACAGCAAGACAACGTGACACCCCGTCCAAAATTGCTACAGAGTGGCTTCAGAAACACTCTTGTGAGCTTAAACACTTCCACTGGCCACCAACCCCCCCTCCCTCCCCCCCAAGACATGAACCTAATGAGCATATCTGGGATGTCTTGTAACGTACTGTTCAAAAAATGGTTCAAACGGCTCTGAGCACTATGAGACTTCACTGCTGAGGTCATCAGTCCCCTAGAACTTAGAACTACTTAAACCTAACCAACCTAAGGGCATCACACACATCCATGCCCGAGGCAGGACTCGAATCTGCGACCGCAGCAGTCGCGTGGATCCGGACTGTAGCGCCTAGAACCGCTTGGCCACTCCGGCCGGTCGTGCTGTTCAGAAGAGATCTCTACCCTCCTCTCTCGTATTCATACGGACTTATGGACAGCGCTGCGAATTAATGGTGCCAGTTCCCTCCAGCACTACTTCACACATTAGTCGACTCCATACCACGTCTTGTTGCGGCACTTCTGATTGCTCGTTGGGACCCTAAACGATATAGGCAATTGCACCAGATTCTACGGCTCTTCAGTGTGTATTTTAGTGAATACCGTGTCGCGAAACAGACAGCTAGTGAAGTACCAGACTAACATTTAGGCACATACCAGATAGGAGTGTTTATTACTATCACTTTATTAATGCATGGAACAATAATAGGGGAGTAAAATTATTGATTATTACAT
Source organism: Schistocerca gregaria (assembly GCF_023897955.1). Taxonomy (NCBI): domain Eukaryota; kingdom Metazoa; phylum Arthropoda; class Insecta; order Orthoptera; family Acrididae; genus Schistocerca; species Schistocerca gregaria. The sequence goes on along the minus strand of NC_064923.1, from coordinate 73,137,730 downwards.
TGCAACATTTTGGAGTAAACTAGCATTGCGGGATGCCCATCATATACTACAAGTTTTTCAAGAAGATACGTTACATTCTCGATCTTTTCCCTCTTCAAAGGATTACCTAATACAGCGTGGAAGAAGACAGGACCACTTACTGGCAAGTTTTAATAGCCCATGTTCGCGTCCCGCTAGCAGCTCCAAATAATGCATTTACAAATGACAGATGTGGCGATAACAATTGGGACCTTCATTTCAGATATTTTAAAACCTAATGTTGATTTAATACATAAACGGACTGCATCTTTCCAGTCGAAAATTTGCCAGTCACTGACAAGTATATGAATTGAAAATGAGGATTTTCTGAGCTCTATTGTGAAGGGACATGAAACGTGGATGGCTCATTACACGCCTGAGCCAAAAATAAAACATGTTGTGCTGTCAGATGGTGAACCATTCATTAGATATTGGAACTATTTTTCTCTTTGATTATGCACCAAGAGTTCACACTCATTCTCCTTTTTCACTTCATCATCAACTATATGTTTCAGTTGTTGATTGCGTTGTTCGCAAAAGCTATAAACATCAGTTCTATGAGTGCCAAATCCTAGGTTTAAGCCAGTAGTTCAAATTTTATACTAAAAGTCATAGTTGCAACTTTTGGCTTCCTCGTTATCAACAAAAGCCTTACGGAACGTTCTCCACATTGTTCTAATCTCGGTTGGGAGATACTTTCTAGATGGAGTAAAGTACTGCAATAATAACACAAAATCATTATTTATTTACATATAGAACTTCGTTCGTACAGTTGAAGTTAATTCCTACACAATATATCAAGCGTAGAGAAAATAATACCGTCCAATTTAATGTCATATTTTAGCGGGACTCATTCAGATTGTAAGAGATTTACACATAAATTGAAACGTCCCCTTTGGAAAATTATGAATTACTGTGCTGGTAAACTTCTACGTTATTTGATACAGAGACAGCTGAGTAAAATTGAACTTACTCAGACATTTCTCTCTTTACTTACTCTGATCATCACTAAACTGACACTCAATATTTTTTGCGCAATGCAGTCTGACTTTCAATAATCGCTGCAAAAGAATGGCCCTGACTAACAATAACCTACACCTTTCATGAATCACTTACTTCACAAAAATCTTCGTTACTCGAACTACTGCAATACTGCGTTACTCGAACTACTGCAATACAGCGAGCGCCAATACTGTAGCTAAATAAAAGATTTTAACTACTGAAGGCACTGACTACTGATAGCTATAGTTAGCAAATGAAAGATTTTAATAGAGAACAAACAATGTATTTACCTTAATAATGTTCAAAACTCATATATATATATATATATATATATATATATATATCAATTCATGACCTCCATCTTTACAAATTTCCTTTTTCTGGCGGACACACGTCCAGATCGTCCGCTTATAGCAACCTCTCAAAACTCTGTCACCTCACTTCCCCACACCCACCACTGCTGGCGGCTCACCTCCAACTGCCAAACGCTACGCGCTGTTCACATCCAAATGCCAAATACTACAACAGCGAATATTCCAACAATGTCAACCAGCCACAGACTGCACACGGTACAGTTAGTGATTTTCATACAGAGGGCTAAGTGGCGTTACCAACATAAAAACCTAACCAGCCTATTTGAAAAACAAAGCACGTAGTCCTATAATGGCGTTTTTACTGCATTCGGTTATTCTGATTTTTAGAAATATTAATATTACAGTGCTTATTTTATCCGTGCCCTAGTGTCTTTCGGTGCACTTGAAGCTCTGAATGTGCTTTCTTATTAGCTAATACGATTACAAACCAGGGAAGGTTCGTTGCCCGACAACACCTCTGGAAGCCCGTGTCCAGCTACGGAAACAACTCTTCGCCGACAGCAGTGAAATCAAGTTTCACATTTGTAGATGGCTACAGAAATTCCAAACACACAAAAATGATCAGTGCGTCATTGCCACTTAGCAGGTAATTGCACTAGAAACCCGGCAGGGGTGGCCGAGCGGTTCTAGGCGCTACAGTGCGGAACCGAGCGACCACTTAGGTCGCAAGTTCGTATCCTGCCTCGGGCATGGATGTGTGTCATGTCCTTAGGTTAGTTAGGTTTAAGTAGTTCTAAGTTCTAGGGGACTGATGACCTCACAAGTTAAGTCGCATAATGTCAAAGCCATTTGAATCATTTGCACTGCAAAATTTAAGATAGTTTAGGCATTCTGCTTTAGTCAGTGCTTCCACAAATTGGTTTCGAAAATTAAAAAATCTAAATCCCGTATTACGACAGCCACACAGAGCTGTAAATTCTTTATGAGAATGTCAATTGCTATCACTCACCTCCTTGTGTCACGGTCTTACACACAGTCAATGCTACATATACATCTACATGACTATTCTACAATTCATGCATAGCTCTTCGACACAGTGTTCAGAGAATCACTATCACATAATTTATCGAATGCTCCAATCTCGTATAGCACGTGGCAAAATGGAACACATAAGTTTTTCGGTTTGTTACAATGGTCATGTCCCCCTATATAGGCAGAAGTCAACAAAATATTTTCGTATTTGGAGGAGAAAGTTAGTGACTTAAATTTCCTGAAAAGATCTCGCCGCAACAAGAAACACCTGCCATCCCAATTCCTTTATCATATCCGTAACAATATCTCCATAATTTGTAAGGCGCGAGTGTTGAACAAGCCACATTTTTTTTTCCTTATTTTCCGGTTTTACCGTTTTGTTTCGCGTCTGTGGATGTTATGCACCATTCAGCGAGTAAAGCGGTATTGCAGAACGCACACAGTCGGGCAGACGATTTCTTGTCCCACGCTGGCTGAAGGAGCCAGTGTACCATATGGTGTTTGTTGCCAGTGGAAGGTGGTGTGAGGCGCTCTGGCTAGGCATGAGAACGCCCGTCACGTCAGGAGCGAGCTACGTAGGGAAAGCACAGTTATTTTGGCGTGAAGCAAGTAATTTCACTTAATAAATATGTGCTAATAAAAGTCGCTTTTTCTAGTACGAGATGCGTACAGGTCATAAGTTCTGTCATAGTAAAAATATTACAACGCCAGAAAGCGATCATCTTAATCAATAACCAACTAATGTTAAAGCTAATGAAATTGTACAAACGACAATGGAAAGTCACGAGCGTAAGTACGAAGTACAGACTGCGTGCCATAGTCACTCGCCAATACGATGTCTCCCAGTCTAGTTCTGTCGTAGGACCATGTTCTCAGGAAATTGTTAGTTTTCAGTTCATCGTTATTAACTGTCTCGACATTATCAGTTTATGGTGTTTAGTAAATACGTACGTCATAATGGCATCCATTTTGAACATTATTCGGTGTAATATAGCTCCCTGATTAATCACAGAATGTAGAACTGCAGTTTACAAAGAACCCAGTGTTGCTGATACTGCCTTTTCGATGAATGTAAACCTCGAGAGTTTCTCGACTCACTAAGATAGACCAAGGACGAACAGTCTTAATCTCAGCAAAACCCGGATGGAAAAGCATGGCCAGTCGTATTGTACTCGGTCAGTCCTATCTGGTTCTTGTTGTTGCGGTCTTCAGTCCTGAGATTGGTTTGATGTAGCTCTCCATGCTACTCTATCCTGTGCAAGCTTCTTCATGTCCCAGTACCTACTCCAACGTACATCCTTCTGAATCTGCTTACTATATTCATCTCTTGGTCTCCCTCTACGATTTTTACCCTCCACACTGCCCTCCAATACTAAATTGGTGATCCCTTGATGCCTCAGAATATGTCCTACCAACCGATCCCTTCTTCTAGTCAAGTTGTGCCTCAATTTCCTCTTCTCCCTAATTCTATTCATTATCTCCTCATTACTTACGTGATGTTCCCATCTAATCTTCAACATTCTTCTGTAGCACCACATTTCGAAAGCTTATATTCTCTTCTTGTCCAAACTATTTATCGTCCATGTTTCACTACCATACATGGCTGTACTCCTTACAAATATTTTCGGAAACCACTTCCTGACAGTTAAATCTATACTCGATGTTAACAAATTTCTCTTCTTCAGAAACGCTTTCCTTGCCATCGCCAGTCTACATTTTATATCCTCTCTACTTCGACCATCGTAAGTTATTTTGCTCCCCGAATAGCAAAACCCCTTTACTACTTTAATTGTCTCATTTCCTAATCTAATTCCCTTAGCGTCACTCGATTTAATTCGACTACATTCCATTATCCTCGTTTTGCTTTTGTTGATGTTCATCTTATATACTCCATTCAAGACACTGTCCATTCCCTTCAACAGCTCTTCCAAGTCCTTTGCTGTCTCTGACAGAATTACGATGTCATCGGCGAACCTCAAAGTTTTTATTTCTCCTCCATGGATTTTAATACCTACTCAAAATTTTTCTTTTGTTTCCTTCTGTGCTTGCTCAATATACAGATTGAATAACATCGGGGAGAGGCTACAACCCTGTCTCACTCCCTTCCCAACCTCTGCTTCCCTTTCATGTCTCTCGACTCTTATAACTGCTATCTGGTTTCTGTACAAATTGTAAATAGCCTTTCGCTCCCTATATTTCACCCTTGCCACCTACAGAATTTGAAAGAGAGTATTACAGTCAACATTGTCAAAAGCTTTCTCTAAGTCTACAAACGCTAGAAACGTAGTTTGTCTTTCCTTAATCTGTCTTCTAAGATAAGTCTTAGGGTCAGTATTGCCTCATATGTTACAATATTTCTACGGAATCCTAGCTGATCTTCCCCGAGGTCGGCTTCTATCAGTTTGTCCATTCGTCTGTAAAGAATTCGCGATAGTATTTTGCAGCCTTTACTTATTAAGCTGGTAGTTCGGTAATTTTCACATCTGTCAACACCTGCTTTCTTTAGGATTGGAATTATTATATTCTTCTCGAAGTCTGAGGGTATTTCATCTGTCTCATACATCTTGCTTACCAGATGGCAGAGTTTTGCCTGGACTGACTCTCCCAAGGCTGTGAGTAGTTGTATTGGAATATTGTCTACTCCCGGGGCCTTGTTTCGACTCAGGTCCTTCAGTGCTCTGTCAAACTTCACTCAGTATCATATCTCCCATTTCATCTTCATCTACCTCCTCTTCTATTTCCATAATTTTGTCGTCAAATGCATCCTATCTGCTAAGGATCGCATAATGCACAACATTATACCACAACTGGACAGCGTAATGTAGATTGCCTCTGTCTAAAAGGATTGTCTTAATCTCCGAAAAACTCGGGCAGAAAAGCACATCCAGTCATGCCCGTCTTGTAAGGATCGCATACCGCACATTATTCTAAAACAGCACGGACAAGCGTAGTGTAGGCCGCCTGTTTACCAGATTTCTTACATATTTTAAGTATTCTGCCAATAAAACGCAGTCACTCTTTCGCCTTTCCCACAACATTTTCTATGGGATGGCTCCGGTTTAAATTATTCGCAGTTGTGTTTATCACGTATTTAGTTCAATCGACAACCTTTAAATTTGTGCGATTCGTCGTCTAGCCGAAATTCCTTTTGTTACTCTTGGTGGATCTCATGCTTCTTATTCTTTAAACAATTGCCGCTTTACGCACCATACAAATATCTTGTGCAAATCATTTTGCAATTCGTTTCGATCTTCTGGCAGCTTTTCTAGACGGTAAAAAGCAGCATATTCCGCTATGAATCTAAGGGGGCTATTTAGATTGTCTGCCAAAGCATTTATACAGGTTAACGACAGCAGAGGGAATAAAACACTCCCTTGTGTAGCGCCAGACATCACGTTTGTTGCAGTCGATGACTTGCCATCAGATACTACGAACTGTAACCATTTTGACAGGAAAACCGAATCTAGTCCCACAACAGCGACGATACTCCATGGGCATGCTGTTTGATTAGAATCCATTTGTGAGGAACGGTAGAAAAACTCTTCTGAAATCCTAGAATATGGAGTCAGTCCGAGAACCATAATGATAGCAGTCATTACTTCGAATGAATAATGAGCCACTTTCGTTTCACACAACTATATTTTCTGAGTACGTGCTGGTTTTGTCTCAATAAATCTTTTCCATCTAGGTACTTCATGATGCTGGGACACATTAAAGTCCAAAATTCTAATGCAAATTGATGTCATTGACTTTACTTAGGTATTTTTTTATTCAAAGGTGCCACAAATTGGCATCCTCGAAACGTAAAAAGGTAGTAACCAACTCGTCTCTCCCAAAGCGTCATACGTTTGGAGTTAAAATGTATCTAGTAATTCACTATTTGCTATTTATTTCAACCACTAATAAATATACATGTTATTTGAATACCGTGCAATCTACGTAATCTTTGATGATGGCACTACTGAGAAGAGCACGTGAGAAACACATATTTTAAGTAGTAATTAATGATTTAGTAAACATAGAAACGAAGTGTGAGATATGAAAATGACCATCAGGCAAAGGCTTTTCTCTCAACGTGTCAATAGTACGCGTAATTTACTAATGCATCGAGCGAGGCAACGCGGTGATACGAGACGAGACTCGCAGCTAGAAGAACGTCGGTACAAATCCCTGTCTGACCGTTTTGATTCGGGATTTCCTTGATATCGCTAAATCACTAAAGGCAAACGTTGTGATCATTCATGTGAAAGGAAACGGCTATCCTCACCCAGTCAGAGCTTCTGTTTCGTCGACATGCTGAAGACCACTAATCTTTGCATGAGGGATCATTTTATTAGTATTTGACGGTTACGTAGGAGCTTGGTCCGATGTACACGATGTGCAATTTGTCCATGAGTCGGTACTTAAACACTTTGCGGGTGATGGACTCTGGGGGAATTGCAAGTACTTGCTCTGGTTTAGAGATGAACTATTGCTTAGTTTAGACACTTCAACGTAGCCCCGTGTGAACTTCAAACAGTGCTAAGAGACATTCAGTTGTATTTCAGTGTATTCGCTTATGAACTTCGTTGAACTTTTGACGCAATGGGGCTTAGCATTTTTGAACCAGCTGAATAAACTTTAGCTCTCGACAAATGTGATAGTAGTAGTTCACAAATGTGAGAATTTAACTTCACTTGTAATATCTCATAGTATTAGACAGCGCTTCACTTCTGTCGACTATATAAGATATTGAAAGGCCACCATTCGTTAGTTTTATTTATGTTGTTGATGTGGTCTTCAGTCCAAATGCTGGTTTGATACACCTTCCTGTGCTTGTCTACCACGTTCAGCTCTCTTCATCTTTGCAGAACATTAATTTCTATGAATGAACAACGGATTTTAATTTTAACAGTAAATTATTGTGTTGGCTACAGCCATTCATGCTCCTGGATTACACCCATCTATTTATTACTTAAATTGCGAACATGCCTGAACAATTACTGATTCCATCGTTTATATACGTCGTGCTGTCGTGATGTTCATAGCCTGAAGACTGCTTTCACGCAGTTCTGTGCAAGACTCTTCAACTCTGTATAACTACCGTAACGTTCGTCCATTTAAACCTGCTTACTGTGTAAGTAAGCTGCTTAGTTTTTTTGTTGGTAACGCCACGTAGCCCTCTGTAAGAAATTCACTGACTGTGCTGTGTGCAGTCTGTGGCCGGTTGGACTCATTGTTGGAATATTCGCTTGTGTAGTGTTGGGCAGTTGGATGTGAAGAGCGTGTAGCGTTGTGCAGTTGGAGGTGAGCCGCCAGCAGTGGTGGATGTGAAAAGAGTGAGAGATGCCAGAGTTTTGAGGACGGACGATCTGGACGTGTGTCCGCCAGAAAAAGGATGTCATGAATTGATAGATATATATATGACGACTTTTGAACACTATTAAGGTAAATAGATTTTTAGTTCTCTGTCAAAATCTTTCATTTGCTAACTAAGCCTATCCGTAGGTACTGCCTTCAGTAGTTAGAATCTTTTATTTAGCTGGCAGTATTGGCGCTCGTTGTATTGCAGTAGTTCGAGTAACAAAGATTTCTGTGAGGTAAGTGATTCATGAAAGGTATAGGTTATTGTTAGTCAGGGCCATTTTTTGTAGGGATTTTTGAAAGTCAGTTTTCGTTGCGCTAAAAATATCGTGTGTCATTTTAGTGTTCGAGTACGTTGAGTTTTGCTAAGCTATTTGAAAATCAAATAACATAGAAGTTTACTAGCACAGTCATTCATAATTTTTCGAAGGGAACGTTACAACTGTTTTTTACCCCACACTTACATCCATTACAAAATAGATTACTCTGTGATGTCACAGGTTGTGGCCTAACAACTGATCTCTTCTTTTAGGCAAGTTGTGCCACAAAGTATTTTTTTCTTTTTCCCGAATCCGTTTAAGCACGTACTCATTAGTTATTCGATCTACCCATCTAATCTTCAGCTATTGTTCCCTTGCATGGTATTTCAAAATCTTCATGTCTGAACTGCTTATCGTGCATGTTTCACTTCTGTGATGCCATTGTGATGACTTTCTTTTTATCTCAGGCGTGTAATGAGCCATCCACGTCTCATATCCATTCACAATAGAGCCCATCCCAGAAAACCCTCATCTTCCAATTCAAGTCGCTCACGAAACTCACTAGCGCTGTTGACCCAATTTTTACTGTGCTACCATGTCTACCGCTTTGGACCTCTTCCTGAGCACAGTTGCTGGAATCCCAGCGTTTCTATGAATTCTTGTTTAACAGAGTTTTGGAGAGTTGTGCAAACATAGCAGAACTTGCATCCACTGTCAATCAGCGGTATTCACTCAATTCATCAGGCAGAATGTGAGGTTTTCCACTCCTCTGTTCGTCATGAACATTTATTCTGCCTACATTAAACTCACTATACCGCTTAAACACACTCTTTCTGTTCATAACACTTCTGACGTACCCTGTTTTGGTTTTCAGTAGGTGTTGTTACTTCCGTGAATAGGAAGCGGATCACAGAACGTGGCTCGCACTTGGTGGGGTGTCTTACTCACGTCCTTCATACAGCTAGACGCTACAACTTCCTGCGAACGTCGCTCTGGTCTGGGGATCCCTGTCTATCACTTAGTGTTCCAAATCTACGTCTACATCCACACTCCGCAAGTCGCCTGACGGTTATGGTGGAGGATACCTTGAGTACTTCTATCGGTTCTCCCTTCTATTCCAGTCTCGTATTATTCGTGGAAAGAAAGATTGTCGGTTTGCCTCTGTGTGGGCTCTAATCTCTCTGATTTTATCCTCAAGGTCTCTTCGCAAGATACACGAAGGAGGGAGCAATATACTGCTTGACTCCTAGGTGAAGGTATGTTGTCGAAACTTCAACAAAAGCCCGTACCGAACTACTGAGCGTCTCTCCTGCGGAGTCTTCCACTGGAGTTTATCTATCATCTCCGTAACGCTTTCGCGATTATTAAATGATCCTGTAACGAAGTGCGCTGCTCTCCGTTGGATCTTCTCTATCCCTTCTATCAACCCTATCTGGTACGGATCCCACACTTGTGAGCAGTATTCAAGCAGTGGACGAACACGTGTACTGTAACCTACTTCCTTTGTTTTCGGACTGCATTACCTTAGGATTCTTACAATGAATCTCAGTCTGGCACCTGATTTATCGACGATTAATTTTATATGGTCATTCCATTTTAAAGCACTCCTAATGCCTACTCCCATATAATTTATGGAATTAACTGTTTCCAGTTGCTGACCTGCTATTTTTTAGCTAAATGATAAGGGATCTTTCTTGCTATGTATTCGCAGCACATTACACTTGTCTACATTGAGATTCAATTGCCATTCCCTGCACAATGCGTCAATTCGTTGCAGATCCTCCTGCATTTCAGTGCAATTTTCCATTGTTACAACCTCTCGATATACTACAGCATCATCCACAAAAATCCCCAGTGAACTTCCGATGCTATCCACAAGGTCATTTATATGTATTGTGAAGGGCAGCGGTGCTACGACACTCCCCTGCGGCACACCTGAAATCACTCTTACTTTGGAAGACTTCTCTCCATTGAGAATGACATGCTGCGTTCTGTTATATAGCAACTCTTCAATCCAATCATACAAGTGGTCTGATAGTTCATATGCTCTTACTTTGTTCATTTAACGACTGTGGGGTACGCTATCAAACGCCTTGCGGAATTCAAGAAACACGGCATCTACCTGCGAACCCGTGTCTATGACCACAGTCCGTTATGGTCGCAGTACACTTACTTTCTTAGCCTGACTTGTACTTGCATTTCTCATTTAGACATTCCCGCTTTGCCATTTTACACTTTCAGTCAGTCACAATTTTAATCGTCTATATTCCACTTTACCTGCGTCCCTTTGTTGTATTTCTATATTTTCTGATTTCATCATTTACATTCAGCTTCAGCGTGTGTTGTCCCAAGATTTCTACTCAGTCTTGTTTCTTTTCCTGTGTCTCAGGGTTATCCATTTGTCTTATTTTGCTGTCGTTACCCCTGTTTCAGACAATAGTTGTTTATTGCTCACTCAGAAACTGCCAACAACCTTTTTTTCTTTCAACTTATGCAGGCACGATCTCCTGAATTCCTTACCTTTTTGCAATTTTTTCACGTTTAATCTACAATCCAAATCCAATAAATTGTGGTCAGAGTTCACATCGGCCCTCGAAAATTATTTTTACTGTCAAGTATGTTTTCTAATTGCAGAATGTGGTGCCGCACAACGTGGCACTACATAATACAGGCACTAATAGCATAGGCACATGGGGAACACACATGACACAGATCTGTAAGTCCACGGTATTGTTGATAAGTTGAGAAAACCGTCCCGAAACACATGTGCTACAAAACGCCACTGTTTCCTGCGCATGTACCCCGACATCAATATCGGATATGATCACCATGCACACTTACACAGGACTTACACCGGGTTGGCATACTCTGGATCAAGTGGTCGAGCAGCTCCTAGGGTATAACCCCCCACTCTTGCACCAGTGCCTGTTGGAGCTCCTGAAGTGTCGTAGGCGTTTGAAGACGTGTAGCGATACGTCGACCGAGATTATCCCAGACGTGCTCGATGGCGTCTTGGTCTGGAGAACAGGCAGGCTACTCCATTCGCTTGATATTTTCTGTTTCAAAGTACTCCTCCACTATGGCAGCTCGGTGGGGCCGTACGGAGGAGGAGGAGGAGGAGGAGGAGGAGGAGGAGGAGAAAGGTGGGACCCAATGCAACCCTGAAAAGGTGGACGTACTGATGCAAAATGACGCCCCGATACACCTTACCTATTGCAGTTCCTCTGTCAAAGACATGCAGGGCTATACGTGCACCAATCATGATCCCACCCCACACCATCAAACCACGACCACCATAAAGGACATTAAGGGGTTGGTATCTGGTTCCTGATTAACGCCAGATGAAAACCTGACAAGAATCACTGTTCAGATTATACTTGTCCGTGAATATAACTTAGGACCACCGTTCCAACGACCATGTACTGTGTTCTTGACACCAGGCTTTACTGGCTCTCCTGTAACCAGGGGTCAGTGGAATGCACCTTGTAGGTCTACGGGCGGATAAACCATGTCTGTTCAGTCGTCTGTATAGACTGTGTCTGGAGACAACTGTTCCAGTGGCTGCGGTAAGGTCCCAAGCAAGGCTACCTGCAGTACTCCGTGGCCGTCTTCCGGCACTGATGATGAGATATCGGTCTTCTTGTGGTGTTGTACACTGTGGACGTCTCATACTGTAGCGCCTGGACACGTTTCCTGCCTCCTGGAATCGTTAGCATAATCTTGAGATCACACTTTGTGGCACACGGAGGGCCCATGCTACGACTTGCTGTGTTTGACCAGCCTCCAGTCGCTCCATTATTCTAACCCTCATAACGTCATCAATATGTGTTGAGCCATTTTTAACACTCAGTTACCATTAGGACGTCTGGAAACGTCTGCAGACTTACTCGCTGCACCGTACTCTGACATACACCAACACACCTCTGCGTATGTGGACTGCTGCCAGCGCCAGGTTAAATGCACCGCATGGTCATCCCTCGAGGTGATTTAAACCCACAAACCGCCCTCCAGATCGTTGTTTCACCATGCTTCAGCATTATCCCTAATTTATGCCCATGAGTGTATTTGAAGCCGTCCAGGGTCTCCAATCTTTTTTTCATGATTTTTAAACTAAGAATTAGTAATGATCAAATTTTGGTAAATTTTACACTTAAAATAGTTATGGTGATTTCAGTGATCGAAATGAAGAGTAAGTAAATGGAAAGCAGAAGAAATGTGTTACTGAGAGCAGTTAGGAGAGTAAAAATACATTTACAGTACATACAAAGTGACAGTGGACTAATGAAGAGAAAAGGATTTTTATTATGAATACGTATTATGTTATCTACATATATTTTCTATAACTGTTTAGGTTAATACATAATTTTATGTTCGTAATACTGATAACAAAGCAGAAAATTAGTTAGTTTAGGATCTTCTTTACTGGCTATATTAAAATTTACCACACAAGTGTAGGAACTTATATTAACATCATGTTTAAAAGTCAAGAAAAGAAATCAGCTGCATGAAATGTGCCTATTTAGCGTTATATTTAGATGTTACTTTCTGTCATTATAAAAATCTAAAGAGGGCAGACGTGTTCAATATTACGTGTTAAGTTCCAGCTGCTTGTGTTAAACAAACATTAACTGCGCAAATACAGTTTACTTGTCTTCTTGTGAAAGAAGGGCATACGTATTTGTGTATCTTCCGCCTTTATTAGCGAAACCGCGCCGGTGCCTTCTCTGCTCAATACCACGATCCACAGCAGGGTATTTCGCAGCTGCTAGATTACCCAAGCCGGAAAGTGGACGCATTTCTGCACAAATTGCTTAACACTGGCTGACGCGGTCTGTCCCCCTAAGTGGGATGAGACTTAATTACTCTAACTACTCAAGTTTTAATTTCTTTGAACTTGCCAGTGAAAGATTAATTAAAAGTTGTCGCCAGTTTAATGACGTAAATAACCACGGCCGCGGAAACTGGCGACAGTAAACCGCCTGGGAGGAAAATTGGACTTGGTAATAAGCACATCACGACGGTGGCCGCTGCTTTTATTTCCTTTGGCAACAGATTACTAGAGTTCTGACAGTCGAAATTTCTGTGAATGACGGGGTGGCGTGTGATTAGAAGAAAAATCCGGCGCAAAAGCTTTATAACATTTAAACTGGTAAATCTCGTTCTCAAAACAAATTAGTTTCTGAATGAATGCCTGTTCAATGCAGAGCGTATGGCAGCTTAAGCTTTGAGAATTTTCTTTAGGCCAGTACGTGTATGCTTTACTCAAGTTCGCCATTACGTCAATATTGAACACTGAAAATCTCTGTAGAAATCGATATGGAACTGCAGTCAACGATCAAGTGAAAATCTGTCCATGATTGACGAATGTAGTATTTCATTTATCTGTTTACTTACCGTATGGTTCAAAATGGTTCAAATGGCTCTGACCACTATGGGGCTTCACATCTTAGGTCATCAGTCCCCTAGAACTTAGAACAGCTTAAACCTAACTAACCTAAGGACATCGCACACATCAATGCCTGAGGCAGGATTCGAACCTGCGACCGTAGCAGTCCCGCGGTTCCGGACTGCAGCGCCTAGAACCGCAAGGCCACCGCGGCCGGCACTTACCGTATGGCATTCATCATAATACATGCATATTGTTGGATGTAAGGACGGCCAGTTATGCAAAACACCGTTTTTTCCGAGTTCCCAAACACGTTTCAGCACCTCTGTGCCATCATCAGTGGGTTTCTGTTTTATTTAATCTTCTCACTCAGTTTGCTTCTTGTTCAGAACCACTTGTGCTTTATTTATTACAGACAGCTTATCACGTTTTTGTGTGGAAAGACGTTTTATTCTCAGCATCAAGGTGAGGTGTTGTGAAGCACACGTAAACATAACACGTATTTTCACAGAATAAGGTCGTAAAAGCACTTTGCACTTCACGAAAACGCTGTGTGTGTGCCAGTGTGACAGCCGGCTGCTGTGACCGACCCATTCTAGATGCTTCAGTCTGGAAGCGCGCTGCCTCGGGCATGGAAGTGTGTGATGTTCTTAGGTTAGTTAGGTTTAAGTAGTTCTAAGTTCTAGGGGACTGATGACCTCAGATGTTAAATCTCATAGTGCTTAGAGCTATTTCAACCATCTGACAGTGTGTTTTGGTGAAATGAAAAGTGCTTTTACGACTTTTTTTATGAAAATACGTGTTATGTTTACTTGTGCTTCACAACAACTCACCTTCATGCTGAGAATAAAAGGGCTTGACATACAAAAATATGACAAGCTACCCGTAAAAAATAATACACAACTAGTTCTGAAAAACCATTAAAACCGAATATGAAGAGTAAATAAAACAAAAACCAACTGACGATGACACAGAGATGTTGGAACATGTTTGGGAACTTGGAAAAAACGGTGGTTTGCGTAACTGGCTGACCTTACATCCAACAATTTTAACTGCAAACACAGAAAACGCAAGAAGCTGCAAATGCAAATAATGCATATACATATATATTCGTATGTAACAATAAATTTAACACAGTTCATGTACATAAGTACATATTATGCACGAAACTTAGTTACAAATTAACATCCGGATATCGAATATAATCAACAGCCACATCTGTTGCTGCGAAGGAATCGTTGAAGGATTCCTCATAGGTTCGATTTGTGTATTCTTTTAATATAATCAGGTTGTTTGATTTTCAGCTGTGCATTCACATTTTCGAGGTGGTTTCTCCCTTCTGTATGGGGTGCCTCCGCATATATGCAGCGGCCATGGTGTACTCTTTTGATGTCTTCCACACTTTGTGTAATTGCTTTGAAACGGGAGGCTTCTCTGTCATCGTTAACCTTCGGCGTTGTGACTGAAGCCAAGTCGAATTTTTTCTGTGCCTCGTAGCAGGATTTTGCTTATAAAATTAGTAATAATAGTGTAGTTACTCAAATAAATGAGGGCAATAACGACTTATGATTGAAAACTGGACAAAAATTAATCTTATTAAACAAAGCTGAAATCACATGTGAATGGCAGTCCGACAGTAGAACAAAAAAGTGATTTTAACGTGAACAATTCGCAGCAATGTTCACAAATGCGTGCAGGAAAGCTGCCAGCGTTTCAGAACCGGACACAATAAACTCCCACACCACGGTAACATCACGCGTGAGTACTCAGTTTCGATGTCTGAAACCGCCTTAAGCTTAAGAAAGTTGGTAATGAGATTTTCATTATAGGATATTATAGTATTTGAATAGAAACAATGAAATTGTCACGTAATATCTATTTATTTTTTCACCTGTAACACATAACTGCCCATTTTTTTTTTTTTTTTAAATGGAACTAACACATATAGACTACTGGCCATTAAAATTGCTACACCACGATGATGACGTGCTACAGACGCGAAATTTAACCGACAGGAAGAAGATGCTGTGATATGTAAATGATTAGCTTTTCAGAGCATTCACACAAGATTGGCGCCGATGGCGACACCTACAACGTGCTGACATGAGGAGAGTTTCCAACCGAAATCTCATACACAAACATCAGCTGACCGACGTTGCCTGGTGAAACGTTGTTGTGATGCCTCGTGTAAGGAGAACAAATGCGTACCATCACGTTTCCGACTTTGATAAAGGTCGGATTGTAGTCGGTCGCGATTGCTATTTATCGTATAGCGACATTGCTGCACGCGTTGGTGCAGATCCAATGACTGTTAGCAGAACATGGAATCGGTGGGTTCAGGAGGGTGATGCGGAACGCCGTGCTGGATCCCAACGGCCTCGTATCACTGGCAGTCGGCATAACAGGCATCTTATCCGCATGGCTGTAACGCATCGTGCAGCCACGTCTCGATCCCTGAGTCAACAGTTGGGGACGTTTGCAAGGCAACAACCATCTGCACGAACAGTTCGACGACGTTTTTCAGCAGCATGGACTATCAGCCCGGAGACCACGGTTGCGGTTACCCTTGACGCTGCATCACAGACAAGAGTGCCTGCGATGGTGTACTCAACGACGAAACTGGGTGCACGAATGGCAAGACGTCATTTTTTCGGATGAATCCAGCTTCTGTTTACAGCATCATCATGGTCGTAATCGAGTTTGGCGACATCGCGGTGAACGCACATTGGAAGCGTGTATTCGTCATTACCGTACTGGCGTATTGCCACGCGTGATGGTATGGGGTGCCTTTGGTTACACGTCTCGGTCACCTCTGGTTCGCATTGACGGCACTTTAAACAGTGGACGCTAAATTTCAGATGTGTTACGACCCGTGGCTCTACCCTTCATTCGATCGTTGCAACGCTGAAAACGTCTGGTCAATGGTGGCCGAGCAACTGGCTCGTCACAACACGCCAGTCACTACTCGTGATGAACTGTGGTATCGTGTTCAAGCTGCATGGGCAGCTGTACATGTACAGTCCATCCAAGCTCTGTTTGACTCAATGCCCAGGTGTATCAAGGCCGTTATTACGGCCAGAGATGGTTGTTCTGGGTAGAGATTGCTCAGGATCTAGGCACCCAAATTGCGTGAAAATGTAAGCACATTTCAGTTCTAGTATAATATATTTGTCCAATGAATACCCGTTTATCATCTGCATTTCTTCTCGGTGTAGCAATTTTAATGGTCAGCGGTGTATCAAACTAGTTTAGCGAGCTCTGCTTCGCTCGCGTACACTGTATGGTCCGTAGAGATTTTTTTTTATTTAGTGGAATTTTTATGTTGTTCAAAAATTGTAACACCATCTAAGCTCTTCTGCTAATTACGGTCATATAAGCATGCACATTTCCGAATGTACATCTGATTAAAGAGCCATTCTGTTAGCGGAGTCCAAAGTTTCTCTTAAGCATGCCTTTTGCGTTCTTTTGGAGATATTTCCAGAGCATCGTCCATTCCATATGAAATATTTCTTTATTTCTAACTGAGAAGTGAAACACTAACTTTTATAAATTTAGCTATATTGCTTAATTTAACGAAATATTTTCTTAAAAAATGTACATCCCCTAGTGAATTCCCTTAGGGGTCGAATTCCGAGAAAAACTAAAACACATATTTTTTTTATTTCAAACCGAGAAGCCTTAAAAATCCTTGGAAGTTCTTTAATAATTGCTTATTTTTCAAAACAAAGAAACTCATCTACTGTTTCACCCCATCTGGGGTTGAATTTCTAAAAATGCTGAAAGATATAACTTTTTATCGTCTGACTGAGAAGCCAAACTTCAGTTTTCATAGATTTAGCTTTAAAATGCTTTTCTCCCCCAATTTTACTCGTTATGGTTTGAATTCCCAAAAACATTGACGTGCGCAAGTTATGTTTCTAACATAGAAGCCAAACACAAATTTTAATAGATTTAGCTTAAAAAATGCTAGCACAAAGAAATATTTTCATAAAAGCTTTCATCTCCCGTTTCATCCCCATAAGGGTTGAATCTCCTAAAACTGTAACACTTATATTTTATCTCTAAATGAGAAGCCAAATCTAAATTTTCATAGATTTTTCTTTGAAAGTTATAACAATAAAATATTTTCATAAAATGTCTCATCCCCTATTTCCTCCGCTTAGGGGTTCAATTTCCAAATACACTGAAACACATATTTTTGTTTTTAACCGAGAAATCAAATACCAATGATCATACATGTTGTTTTAAAAATACTTTAGTAGTTCTTTAAAGATAATATATTTTCAAAAACGGCTTTCTCCCACTGCTTCACCCCCACAGGGGTATATTTACAAAGCTGCTGAAACAGTTAATTCTTTATTAATGACCGAGAAATCGAGTACCAATTTTCGTAGTTCTAGCTTCAAAAATGCCTTAATAGCGACATTTAAAAAAGGAAAAAAGAAAAACACTCCATCTCCTATTTCATGACTTTAGGGCTGGTGAAAAATCCCTTCTTATCCGACGCCTACAGTATAAGACCCACACCTTACCCATTTTTCAAGTGTGTGTCCTTAGTGTTTTGGGCAGTGATGAGTCAGTCAGTCAGCACATTGCCTTTTGTAATTAGTGAAGTCCGTTTCACACAACTCAACATTCGTGTCGTTATATATCTTGAACTATGTGTCATACAAGACATAATTGTGCATCATTTTGCCTTGGTGACCGA
The DNA here is from genome assembly GCF_023897955.1 of Schistocerca gregaria. Lineage (NCBI taxonomy): Eukaryota > Metazoa > Arthropoda > Insecta > Orthoptera > Acrididae > Schistocerca > Schistocerca gregaria. The sequence goes on along the minus strand of NC_064923.1, from coordinate 73,119,667 downwards.
GCGGTTCTAGGCGCTACAGTCTGGAATCGCGCGACCGCTACAGTTGCAGGTTCGAATCCTGCCTCGGGCATGGATGTTTGTGATGTCCTTAGGTTAGTTACGTTTAAGTTGTTCTAAGCTCAGAGCCATTTGAACCATTTTTTGTCCATCGTTTGGATTTACAGCTCCTTGTGTTGACCCTGTTTGCAGATAAAATTGTGGGATGTGAGGTCCGGGAGTTATGCAAAACACCGTTTTTTCTCAGTACCCAAAAATATTTCAGCACCACTGTGCCATTATCAGTGGGTTTCCGTTTTATTTATTCTGTACTGTCAACATTGTATTAAATGATTACAAAATCATGTAGATGTTTAGTTCAAACAATAGTTCACTTCTTTTGTTAATGCTTTTGTACTTGGCGTGCATGATTTTTCCGGATCACTTGTATATTATTTACTACAGGCAGCTTGCCATCTGCAACCAACGATGTTGATGGGATATTTTGCTTTGAGCTAACCTATCATGTAATTTAGTTTGTCGCGATACTTGGCGTCTAAATTCGTTTTTACTTACGTTTTCGTGTGGCAAGCCCTTTAATTCCCTACATCATGGTGAGGTTCATGATGTACAAGTAAATATAACACGTATTTTCTACAAATTAGGTTGTAAAAGCACTTTTCACTTCATCAAAACACAGTGTGATTGTGGTTGTTATGCGTCTTAGGCCAGTCAGTCTTCATTTGTTCACCAGAGAGTTCGGCACCAAATTTGAATTTTGATAGCATTTTCTCTTTGTGTGTGTGTTTTCTGTACGCTTCTTAGCTGTTTGTGTTGTCTTTTACATGTTGTTCCTTTTGTGTGTAAATAGTGAGATTTTGCAGACTGTAGTGTATCCATTCCTCGTGTGTGTGTGCAGACTTTATCTGTTTGTGTTTTCTTTTACATATTGTTCATTTTGTGTGTAAATGGTGTGCTTTTGCACATTGTAGTGTATTCATTCCTCGTGTGTGTGAGGGTGAGTGTGTAGACTTTATCTGTTTGTGTTCTCTTTTTTATAAAATTCCTTTAATGTGTTAAATTGTGTGTCCTTGCAGAGTGTAGTGTATTCATTGAAGACCTGTTTTCGTTCTGCTATTGCCTTCTGTATGTGGAAGTTTTCCTCGATAGTCAGTTTGCTGTATAGGCTGTGGCTGGATTTTAGTATTCTTTAGTCTGTTTCTATTGTGGTTGGGTGGTGATTGTTGGCTACGAGGTGGTCAGCAAATGTGCTATGGGAGATGCTGCTTTTTTGAAGTTTCTGCATCTTTGTCCTATGTACACTGACTCGAAAATGGTTCGTGTGAGTTCATTTATTCCTGATATGTTAACTTTATCAATGGGTGTTTCTTGTGTTCTGATCTTTTTCTGTGTTGTGTTCTCTGTCCTGTATCCTATATGGAGTCCCTGTTTCTTTAATATGTTGCATATTCTGTGAAGAATCTAGTTATTGTAGGTCAGTATGTGCCATTTTGTTTTGTGTGTGAGTTGTTGCTCTGTTGTGTCTTGTGTGTGGTCATTGTTTCTGTTATGTGTTGTTCTGTGTTGGGTGAGGATTTGTGAGGGTGTGGTATGTTCATTTTTGTACTGTTTACATATTTTTTGACTTGACTTGTCTACCATATTAGTATCATGACCATTTTCTACTGCTATTTGTTCTATTGTGTTTAGTTCTTTGTGTAGTTCAGTTTCTTCATGGGTGTTCTGTTTAATCTATGGAGCACGAATCTGAAGTTTGCTTGCTCAACTGTCAATGGGTGTTTCGATAGGCTGTGAATGGTGATGCTTGTGGTTGTCGGTTTCCTGAATATTGTGAAGTTGTGTGTATTATTTGTTTTATGTATGGTGAGATCTAGAAAATTTAATGTGTTGACACATAGGCAAGGTTTGAAGTTATGTGCAAAGTTTTTCCGCGCCATCCGTTATGCTGCAGCAAGACATACACATAGTTCCTAACATTAACAATTCACTTATTATATTAAACCTTTAACGTAAGATTGTTTAATTTGTAGATTACTGTAGCATTTTAAATTGGATCATCAGTTACATGAAATACAGAAATCAAATTTTTGTTGAACTTGCAACGCTTTATACAGGCAACGATAGCACCTTTTTTAGCCTTTTGGTAATACATAGTGTCGTCACAATGAGACTTTCGCTACTTGAGCCAGTATGGACGGTAGTTATTTATCTTCTGGGTACCCAACATCATTGAACTGACGTTAAGATTGCATGATTTGCATTGTTAGTAGCGTTTGTCTCATAACTTGCCGTTAGGCGCCAGTATTCGTACGGCGATGCGAAACACAAGCATCGGTGTGCAATATAGCTCCAGACAGTCAGCGTGATTCTGGGCAAGATGAGAAGGTATTTACTCGTATAGCTGTTTTATCAAAACAACGGTAGCACCACTGCTGCACTTGGGGATTATCAACGCATTAAAGGAATACAGAGAGGTCCTTCCGCACCGTGGTTGAATGACACGATTTAGAAACAGATAGAAGGCAGAAATACTGAATTCGTTCTTCTGAAATTCTTTCAAGGCGGAAAATCGTAATATGGTCCCTCCTTTCAATCCTCAGACGAACGTCGACATGGTTTTTAGAAAACCGATGGAAGAATAAAAAAGCAACTACAATCGCTTAGTAGTGGAAAGGCATCAGCACCAGATTAGATATCTGTAAGATTCTACGAAGATTATGCAAAAGAATCTGCTCCCTTTCTAGCAGCAATTTACCGTAGTTAGCTGGAGCACTGAAGGGTATCTGGCGACTGGAGGATACTACATCGCATTGGCAGCTTTCAAGAAGGGCCGCAGGACAGATGCGCAATATTATAGGCCTATAACGTAGACGCCAACGTTTTGTAGAAATATGGAATATGTTTTGTGCTCAAAAATTGTATCGTTTTTGGACAACAAAAATTTCGTCAATAAAAGTCAACGTGGATTCTGCAAATAGAGATCTTGCGAAACTCAGTTCGCTCTGTTCCTCCTTGAGATCCATAGCGCCGTAGATAACAGAGCTGAAGTTAATGCCACGTTTCTGACTTCAGGAAGGGACGTGACACTTTAGGTGAAAAAATACGAGCTTTCAAATTTGCTTCTGGGCTCAAGATGTCCTTACAAACTAAACTCAACACGTCGCTGTTAACGGAACAAAATCGACAGATGTACAGATAATTTCCAGAGTACCGTAAAAAGTGCGAAAGTCCAATTACTGTTTACAATGTATATAAATGACCTAGTAGAAACCATCCGACGCTCTTTAAGACTGTTCGCAGATGATGTGGTTGTCGATAAGAAAGTCACAACGCCAGAAGACAGTATCGATTTGCTGAATGACCTGCAGAGGATTGATGGGTGGTGTAGGCCCTGGCATTACCCTGAACGAAAATAAACGTAAAATATTGCTCATACATAGGAAAAGAAATCCACTACTCTACGACTACACTATTTATAACAAATTTCTGGAAACATATCTACCGTAAAATGCCCAGGAGCAGATATCGAAAGCGACCTGAAGCGGACTGTCCACGTGAGGCAAATAGAAGAGAGAATCTTAAGGAAATGTGACTCATCCACGAAAGAAGTGGCTTCAAGACGCCTTTTCTACCGACTTTTCAGTGTTGTCCATCAATCTCGGACCCTTGCCAGGTAGGACTGATAAACAAGATTGAGAAGATCCAACGAAGAGCTGCCTGTTTCGTCAGGGAATCGTTTAGTCTGAGTAAGAGAGAGATTATCAATAAGCTCCGGTGACAAAGGCTACAAAAGAGGCTTTGTTCGTCATGGTCAGAAAGTACTTTCCAGGAAGGTTCTGACAACTTTTTACATCTTTCCGGGTACATCTCGTGAAACGCGACGATGACAGAATTCAAGAAATGAGAGCTAATACAGTGGTTACCGACGATCATTCTTTCCATGCTCCATTCGCGAACGGTGTGGGGAGGGGAGAATCAGATAGTGGCACCTTAAGTGCCTTGTGCCACACATAATCTGGTGGATTACCGAGTGACGATGTGGCTGATGTAGATTTAGTGTTAGAATTAAATGGCGATTAGGGAACAGCTCGTGGGAGAGGCCGACGGATAATTGCGCCACAAACTATTAAAGATGTCACTAGTGCCATGACTCTGAGAACTCTGGACGCAGTGTACGAACTTCTAGCAGCACGCGGTCTGTGTCACAATAACTGCACATTCCGTTGTCCACAGCTCGGAAAACAGTTGCGAACTGCAGTGAAATTGTATCCATACAAACTTTACATAACTCGCCAATGCAGTCACATTGAACAACATTTGTAATGTGGACCGTGAACATGGTACGCAGTTATGAAATACTTTCCTCTCTTGTGGAATTATAATATGATTATTTGAATGGTTTATTCGTTATCCCTCTTCCGCAGGTCCATACAAATGTTTTCACGAAATTTCATTGCCCTACGATCACTTGATTTTCGTGTGTGCCACCTGAAATAGCGAAAGTTTAATTATAGAAAATGGTTCAAGTGGCTCTAAGCACTATTGGTCTTAACATCTGAGGTCATCAGTCCCCTAGAACGTAGAACTACTTAAACGTAACTAACCTAAGATCATCACATACATCCATGTCCGAGGCAGGATTCGAACCTGTGACCGTAGCGGTCGCGCGTTTCCAGACTGAAACGCCTAGAACAGCTCGACCACTGTGGCCGGCTGTTTAATTACAACCACCCTGTTGATTAGCGTTAGCAGTTTGAGAGAAAATGATTTAAACAGTATTTAGTTCCCAGCAGTACATCGGAACACACCGCAAAAAGTAACATTTCAACCAACTCCAGTGTCCAACACTCATCGAAAACACTCGATCAACTACACCCGCAAATGACGAATTAATGCAGACTGCGAAGCATCGCGCACATTTTACACTCGCACACTGCACTGCATACTGCCGAACACTGAAAAAACCCACAACTGAGACCATAATGTTCAGCCTAGTGAAACAAACAAACAAACACCGTCCGAACAGGCCTCGAAGGCCCAACGGTACCGACCGGCAGCCATGTCATCCTCAGCCCGTCACCGGATGCGGGCTACGGAGGGGCATGTGGTCAGCACACCGCTCTCCCGGCCGCTGTCAGTTTTCGTGACCGTAGCCGCTACTCCACTATCAAGTAGCTCCTCAATTGGCCTCATAAGGGCGGTCAACGAAGTACAAAAAAAGGTAGAGTAGGGGAAAAATTCGTACAGTCACAAACGTTTGTGCAGTATTAGGACAAAGTGTGCTGAACAACATTTTGAATGTCGTACCGGTGGGTTTTGAGAGTGGAGGTGTGTGGTGTTTAGAGATCACTTTTTATGTTTCTCTCGAATAATTCGAAAAATGTGGTTTCTAGTGAAAAAAATTTCACAGAACAGAAGTAAACTACATTAAATTTCCTACAAGAAAGGTCTTGTTTATTTTTTCTCTAGGGCTAACAGTTTAGGCACTGCAGAGGATGGAAAAATGGTAATTATAAAAATGATGTTCCAATGGTATAAAATTAGTGTTTATTTTTAAATAAAGTGGGTTAAGAACAAATATAAAAGGTTTATTCCACATATAAGTGCAGTATAGCCGTATTAAGAGATAAATGCCCTTCTGGGGGTATAACATGGTGAAGGAAGGGGTGGAGAGTAGATGCATAAGAAAAGGCAGTTTCCCGATTTGTGGTAGTGCGCTTCCCTCATTCGAAGATATCGAAAGGAAAGAACGAATCTGCAATATCTACGCTGTCTAACCCACTACGACACAAAAGGGACCACAGGATGTTTCACAAAGTTTGTGACGCTTCCACAACCAGCCTATGAATCCCTTGCGAAACAGTCGCACACATGCCTGGAGGAACGGATATTTATTTTCCACAATGTGCTTTCAGACTACATGGATTACAGATATAACATACTAATAATACATTTGTCCCCAAAACGTAAGAACGAAAGTAATTTCTCCATTCTGTGTTACTGCCGAATAACAGCGTTCTACGAAGCGTGGATCACAAATGGAGAGAAGTGCCACAGTATAGCACAGAAGGTAACTGAAGGAAATACACAATGAGGTGAACAGAAATGACCCTTTTATTCAAAGAAATTTAATTAAACTGAGGTCAACACAATTCATGATAGTCCCCTGGACACGACAAACAGCAGGGAATGGTTCGTAATAGAGCATGTGATCGGTATGGCTGACAATGGATGGACTGCAACGTGTTCTCATGTTAGCCATAGGGTTGATAAGTGGTTCTTGTGGTAGGTCGTTCCATTCATCCAGGAGCGCTGTTGAAAACTGCTGTACGGTCGTTGGTATACTTGGATGGACTGCAAACAGGCCTCACGACGCACTCCACACGTGCTTCGTGAGATTTAGATCGACAGAACTCGCAGACACGTCCATTTGCGGAATATCCTCACGTTCCAAGGGCTCATGCACCAGGCGATGCGGTCGCACATTGTCATCCATAAAGATGAAGTCAGGACGGAAAAGCTGCACGTCGCAAGCAGTACAGTTTCACAATATCATTCACTCGTGAGTGTGCCGTGTACAAAGATTTACGCCCAGGAAAATGTCAACTTCTAACACAATAGTTGGACCACTAAAACTATCATAGTCAACAATGCTTCTAGAAGCATTACATGTTCCCACCTCTCGCCATAAGACAGTAGGTCCAGCATGATCGTACGTGATCGGTATGGCTTTGTAGAACACCCTGTAGTTGCATTATGTGATGTAGTGGAGTAGAGATAGTGAGAACGTGTCTACTCGTTCTTCAGTTTGCACACCTACGAAACTGCGAAGTCCGTCGCCACACTCTGGGGACCTGCCTTCACTCATGCTTCTACCCACTACCACTCCCTCCATATTGTTACACCACCAGAATATAAGTCATCCTGTAATACTCATCTACTGCCCTTACACGAGTTACACACATTTAATATATGCTCTAAACCCACTTAATTTAATAACAAACATTAATTTTATCCCATGGAAACGGTATCATAAATAATCTAGAAATTTTCCATCTGCTGCAACGTTGAAACTGTTAATTACTGAGAAAAAATGCATAGGAGCTTTGTTGTAGGAAACCGAATGTGGTCTCATATTCTTGTGGAAAACATTTTCGCTAGAGATCGCGCTTTTCGAGTTACTAAAGAAAAGTATAAAAAAGTGACCTTTAAATGCACCCACAGCACACACCTCACGCTCACGCTTCTCCGGTCAAGATTTTTAGTACGTATGTTGACCACTGCACTCCCTCCTAACACTGTGCAAAAATTTATTTCTCCTAATTTTCCTTCGTTGGCTGGAATAGTCACTGCAAATGCCGTTCTGCGACCGAGCGACATGGGAAATGGTGCGTCTCACATCCACCAAATTTCATTAATAGAATATACAAACTGTGCATTTACACTGGAGCGCCAAAGCAACCGGCATGTGTATTCAAATGCGGCGATGTAGAAACAGTAGAATACGGCGCTGCGGTCGGCAATGCCTATATAAGACAACAAGTGTCTGGAACAGTTGTTAGATCGGTTACTGCTGCTACAATGGAAGATTGTCAGGATTTAAGTGAGTCTATTGTGCGCTCAGACAGACTTGGACAATTCCAGCAGGACACTGCGACATTCCACACGTCCAGAATTGCTACAGAGTGGCTTCAGAAACACTCTTCTGTGTTCAGACTCTTCCTCTGGCCGCCAAACTCCCCAGATATAAACGTTATTGGCCATATCTGGGATGCCTTGCTATCTGCTGTTCAGAAGAGATCTCCATATCCTCATACTTTAACACTTTATGGACAGCCCTGCAATATCCATGGTGTCAGTTCCCTCCAGCACAAATTCAGACATTAGTTGAGTACATGCCGCGTTATGTTGCGGCACTTCTGTGTGCTTGCAGGGGCATTACGTGATATTAGGCAACTGTACCACGGGTTTTCTCAGTCACTGGTGTATATGCTTCCCTGCATGACAGGCATATTCTGTCGGAATAGTATTGATCTGCCAAAACAATTTGCTTTGCAGGGCAGGTGCATGAGATGGCTTACCAGGCCCCACCATGTAGACTGTCAAGCATGACAAGCCTGTTGTGTGGGGGTACTAATGGCCCACTTTATCGACCTGATTCACATGGTGACCTATACGCAGGAACACATAAATTGTTTTCAAGGCCCTGGTGAACAGTGACTGCATGACAGGCCTGTTGCAGGAGTGATATCTCGCTTTATTGCGGCTGGGGATATGATGAAAGGGATAGGGGGCAGGATGGACAAAGTAACACAGAGGAGGAACAGGCAGACAGAGGGGAGAGGGAAGATGCACAAGGCAGGTGGAAGGTGGGGAGGGGTGGTGAGCAGGCGGAAAAGGATGGGGGGGAGGGCGGTGGAGATGGAAAGTGAGGTGTGTAAGAGTGTATGGTTTGAGGCAGGAGAAGGAAGATATGGTGAGAGAGCAGGAGTGGAGGAAATGGGGAAAGAGAGGGGAGGAGGACATGGAGAGACAGAGGGAGTGGGGAGGAAGAATAGACATATAGGAGTGGGAGCATAAGGTGCACAAGCAGAGGAAGAGTTGGACACAGGCAGGGGGAGGAGGAGATGCGTTTAATAGGTGCCTCAAACGAAAACTCGGGTGATGCAGCGTGAACAAATCAAGATTAACAACAAACATTAATTTTCTACCATTAAAACACTGTTTCTAAAAATCTGCAATTTTTCCATCTTCCGCAAACATGGGCACTGATAGTTACAGCAAATATGAGCAGGATTGTTTTTGTATAAAATTTAATTTAATTTAGTTTTGTACTGGGAAACATCTTTGTTAGAAGCGAAGTTTATCGAGATACTCAAGAGAAACATAAAAAGGCTCTTAAATGCATCCCAAACACAAACCTACGCTTACACCCCACCGGTTAGGATTTGTAGTATGTTGTTCATGACACGCCTTCCTATCACTCTAAAGAACATATGCAACTTCACGAATTTTTCCCCTAATTTTCCTTAGTAGACTGGACTAAAAGCGGCATAGCCTAAGGAATCGCAGTTTTGCTCCTTATCAGAAGATAAGGAGCAATGCTCCAAGAATGTGCCTAACGGGCAGTATGTGAATGGTGTCGTTCAAGTTGGGGATGTTTCAGTGATGTTTTGGGGATTGCTCGTTGAAATGAAATGAAATGTCGTGTGACGAGGGCCTCCCATCGGGTAGACCGTTCGCCTAGTGTAAGTCTTTCGATTTGACGCCACTTCGGCGACTTGCGCGTCGATGGGGATGAAATGATGATGATTAGGACAACACAATACCCAGTCCCTGAGTGGAGAAAATCTCCGACCGAGCCGGGAATCGAACCTGGGCCCTTTGGATTGACAGTCTGTCTCGCTGACCACTCAGCTACCGGGGCGGACATTGCTCGTTGAGATTATTGTATGAACAAGTCTGTTTATTTTAGCTTTCTCAGTGACGAAACGCTCCCCTTCCTTCCTTCTGCGTTTTCAGGATGGGTATGCTGTTGACACTCCAGTTTTGCAAAATAACAACGGCCGTGTTCACAGGTCTGCAAGCATACTGTCCTTGTATCATGAATTACCATGCATTCTATTGCACATCGACTCTGTCAGCTAAATCACGTGACCTTGATCCCATGAGAAATGTGTTGAACTGTTTGGAAGAGGGGATGAAACGTAGCAGTCAATATTCCCGTTATTTGATGGCCCTTGTGAAGCAATCGACCTGAATGGTGAACACCCGTAGAAACTTCTGACTCTCTTCCTCGACGAATAGACGCCATTATCAACTGGAGCGGCGGCGTTACACGTTATTAATAAGATGCCTCTTAGATATTACTTAATTCTCGTGGGACACGCTTACTACAGCATGGTATTGTGAATTGTTCAATATCTCTGCCTTTGAGAATTAGGAAAAGTTTGAAAATCCTGTGTGTTGCAAACAGTCAATATCGATTTGATATGGAACATCTGAAAATGCTGTACGACCCTGAGATATCACTATTCACGTGATTTGTATTGTTTCATTATATGAGCAGCTGTTGCTGCGTTACCTTTGAAGGATAGGTCGCCCACCAATTAAGTCCCAACCATGTTCGATGGGCGATAAGGCAAGCGATTGTGCAGGCTACCCCTGCTAACCATCCGCCTTGGAAGAAGCCCTCCATATTTCTCTCAAAAAATGACCAGATAGTCTTTTCTTCGAAACTGGCATATACAACAACGTGGAATAGGGACTGTTTGATCGGCCTCTAGAATCACTGTGATGTAGGAATTCGTTTTATTTACTCTCATTTCTTGAATGTTGATATAGCATGTTGTCTCCTCACAGAAAGTAACTCTTGTAGATTTGTGGAATACGCCTGTCAAGACTGCAGGTTTCCGCCTCTAGCCGCGACATTGGTGTAAAACTTGTATGTGTAATTCGTTGATGCAATTAATCTAAAGCTGGCAATAGCGTGAATGCCACCAGCTGAGGCCACTGGCTACGGCGTCAAGCCGTCTACGAAGGCCGAGTCACGCAATGTGCACTATCCCAATATCGAAGAGCCGGCCGTAGTGGCCGAGCGGTTCTAGGCGCTTCAGTCTGGAACCGCGCAACCGCAACGGCCGCAGGTTCGCATTCTGCCTCGGGCATGGATGTGTGTGACGTCCTTACGTTAGTTAGGTTTAAATAGTTCTAGGGGACTCATGACCTCCGATATTAAGTCCCATAGTGCTCAGAGTCATTTGTACCATTTGAACCAATATCAAAGAAACACTGAACAAACCGGCAGAATTCAGTAAGCCAATCTGTCTCAGTCGACCCACTAAATTATGTCCCATAGTAAGGTCAGAGTGCAGTATGCTTCCATGCATTCCGGGCACTGTGTCAAACCAAACAAAGTACTACAAAAGTAGAGATTGTTATTTCGTCCAGCTGCCTAAATGGAATATTAAATACACAAGACTTTCTCTTATGAACTAACTGCATTTCTGTGGTAATACTGATAACTTCTATATTTATTACGAATCATCTAGGTCATAAGATTCTCATTCTCTTCACATTTTGACTCTTACAATACTCCAGTACTTATTACTCTTCATATGTTCATTTAACCAAGTCCTCGATTTTCACTAAATGTAATGCTATTTCTTTTTCCTTTTCCTCTCAAGCATATATTTTTCACTGTTATTTTCTCGTCCAGCCTATCTATCTTGAAGTCAACTTTTCTCTTTTGATAACCTTCTACGTGACCCCCTTAACCTCACCTGATACCATCATACCTATTTATAATCTCCACCTCAAAAAAAGTTTTTTCCCCTACAAATACTACTCGGTAAAAGTCTTACAAACGCAAAATACTATCTTCACTTTGGTGTTCTTTAATCTACAGCTTCATAATACTTCTGCCATGTGGCACATTATTAAGACGTTTTACAGTTTGACTAACTCGATCATACAAAAGTGAAGCTTTTCCATGAGATATGCTGATTACTTCTGGATCCCTGAATAAATGAAACAGCTTCCCTACTTCCTTGTGAAGCTTATAGCTTTTAGCATGTGCTTGAGAAATTACTTTCTCCCCTATCTTAAATATAGGAACAACTGCTGTTTCATTATACTTCTTGAGTCTTTAACCTGTACTGTTTTTTGGTTATCTTCTACCTTTGCCCTGTCAGTTTCAATCATTTTATCGTCATCTCTGGGCATTTTAGAAAACCTAACAATGGTTCTTCTTCCAAATTTTTGCCTATGACTTCTAGAGATACCATTTGTGTACTAATATGTGGTAGTTCATTTAATACAGCCTCAAACTCAGGGGGCATATATGCCAATTTACTACTCTCTCTGAGCAATAAAAATGACAAAGATGGTCCAATACTTTCATTATCTTTATGTGGGATTACTTTGGGGATAATATTTTGAAATAAATACATGTTAAGTTTGTATTTGATTAGTACATTTTTAAAGGACTTGCTACTAAACTAGCTACTACTGTCAGATATAATCTTCTTAGGGATACGTATATTAATTAGATAATCTCTCTCAAGTTATCTAGCTACACTTTTTGCATTGGCGTGTTTCACTGTGTATAATATAACGTATTTGGAGCAACATTTTACATTATATGTATATTGTGTTCCAGTTCTATCTTTCGGCAGCTTAACATGGAAGTCAGCAGTACATAAAGCCCATAATTTCTCTTGTCAACTGGATACATCTTATATTTAACCATGGCTATTCTTTTTGACACAGGTTGCTTGAACGAATTCTACTTCTAACAGCCCTTTTCATATTTTTAAGGTAGTAATGATTATTCATATGTTTAAGGTATTTTTCAGTGCCGAACTGCCCATATCCCTTTCGAATGTACTCTACTAGTTGTAATGACACATGTTTGGGTACACAAATTCTCCAGTGATTGTTATCTACTAAATTATTTCAGTATAATATACCATTAAATATTAATCAATTTCCTCTTTCCCATGATTAGGGCTTCCCACTTGCATGTTTAAAACAATTTCATGTATTTTGGTATCCCAATTCTATTCAGTCATTAATTTCTTAGCTAATCTGTTTATACCATCGTTATTCTGCCCTTTTTTCATAAAATTAAATCTAAATTTAGTAGCAGGCTTAGAAATTCCTTGGATTTCTTCACTACTGATTGGTAGTCTATACAACGCAACTGGTATATTTTAGAGTATACACCTAACTTCAGTATCAGATTCTTGCAAAATCAATACCCATCTTATAAGACTATGATGAAATAATTACGTACAATTCATCAAGAAGATGAGAGCTTCATAATCTGTATGCAGTATAGTTACATTCCCTGCCAAAAGAGACCTACACCTTTTATATGAGCTCCATTCAGTGACCAACACTTTCTTCTTTGTAACAGGATAAAATTTCTCATGTGTTCTACTGATACATATTACACAATGGTGGTTACCTCCAACTAATGGAAGTTCTCCTTGAAATACTTCACACGCTGTACCATAGTCTCAAGCATCCGTGGGCAGTATAAAAATTTATGTTAAAGCTAGGATGATGCAGAACAGGCGCTTGTTCTAGGTTATCCTTAACTTTATCATACACTATCTTAGCCTGCTCATCGCAACAGCAATGGGGGCCCTTCGTTTGCATCATTTTAGGATGAGTTACATGGTGTTCAGTTAGAAATTTTCCAAACAAATTTACCACGGCAAGAAAGGACTAATGTTTCTTTTACTTTGAGGGTAAAGACTCTCTTTGGATTCGAACAAATTTATTTAACATCTACTGCGTAACCAAAGAATTTAACTTCACTTTCACAGATTGACAATTTTATGGTAACGCTCTTTCACCAGAACTTCATAAGGAATTTCTCCAATAATTCCTCATGTTCGTACTAGGTTCTTTGACATGATAAGCAAGTCCTCAACACAGTGAGTAATTTTTTGCAATAATTCATTTCGCAAAGCAAGATATAATTCTCTTATAAAAACTGAAACTGACACATTTAATCCGATATGTAATACCTTGTATTGAAACACCCTTCCCTCAAATAAAAAGGCAGCAAGATCTGCCAGTATCCATCCGTCAGATCCATGTTACTAATATATTGAGCCCTATTCAATCGATCCAATACTTCTTCTGTAGGTAAAGATCATTTCTTTCCATTTCTGTAATTTGATTCAGAGTCCTTGAGTCTAGAACTAAACGGACTTCACCGTTACGTTTCTTTGTAACTGAAAGGAGATTATTATATACGCTTTGTGACCTTTCCATGATACCTTGCTCTAACACTCATTAAATATCTATTGTTTAACAGTCGCTGGAATTGGATAAGCTTTTTGTAAAGAATGGTTTACTGTTCTTAATCTTTAATTTACACTCACAACCTGCAATTCTTCTTGGTTTATCTGAAAAAACGTCTTCGTATTCACGCAACAAGTCTAACAATTCTGCATTTACTACTGATGACAGTCGTTCGTTTTCCGCTAGTTTCTGACTAAGCTTACTTTCTTGTTCCACTTTATTTAGTGTATTTCTCTCACAAGTTGCGTTTTTTTGTTCGCTTGTGTACTAGCTCTTACATTAACCGGTTCGTCTTTATTCACCATTCCCTCCTCCTGATTAACAAACGTCTTGACCAAAAACGTTACTTAAAAGTCTATGTTTCTTAAAATCTAAAGTAACATCGTGATATATTAACCAGTCGAACGCTGGTAATATAGACATGTGCATGTCCGTTACTAATAAGAATTTATGAAAAAAATTCGACTTACTAGCTTAAAGGCTAGAAATATTTTCTCCTTAATTTCGTTTCCCTTTCCAGCTCCACCTATAGGTAACGTCGGATACTTCCACGATTCTTTATTTCTCTCAAAGACAACCTGATCAATCACACTGATATTACAACCAGAATCGAAAACAATCTTTACCATTTCGTCATACACCTTTCTTAAAACTACTGGTTTCAAATTATCTTGCTCATCATGAAAAGATCTTGCTTCTGATAACTTGTCAAGTAATAATTTTTCTTCTTCTTAGTTAATTATACCTAAAAACTTTGACGTGCAGTTATCTATTCATGGTCTCTCGGTATGGCCCTTATGGGAGGGCCTCCGTCGTTTTCTGAGTGTTCAATAACTGTACCTGTGGGACATTTATATTCCCTTGAAAGAGAATTGTTCTGAGCTTTACGAAATTTCCCATTACTTCTCCTTGTGTGTTCACTATTATTAGCATTACTGGCTGGTCTTTCAAATTGACTATATTGACTGTGTATGATTTCTCAGTCCTTTCGGGAATCGTCATTTCCTCTTTTAAATTGGTATCAATTAAACTTAGTTCTGTCCTCGCTCTTATTCTTATTTAGAATATCTAATTGTTCAAGATAATTAAAGATAGTACTGAACTTATTCCACTCTCTCCCGATCATTTTCTCCTTGCCATAAGTCAGCATATGACTAATTAACATCTTAACCAACTCATTTTCACTAAAAATTTAACTCAGTTAAGTTCTATTCAAAATATTTGTTAAAACGCCCCAATTTATGTTATAAGGACGAGGATCTAGGAGTTCCGAAGTTAATTTATGTTGAGCGCCTTCCGACCAGAGATACTCCTCAAAAAGCCTGCTAAAGTATAAAATTATGTGCGTGTAATACTTTCCATTCGGTGGTTTCGTTTTCCAAATGACTCATAGCGAAATTTATTTTCTTTTTGCAATTCCAAGAACTTTGTTGATTAAGTAACAGAAAACGATTTGATAAATGACTACTAGTTCCTGATAAAAAATCTTCCCACCAAAGTCTAGCAAGGGGAACAGTACCTCGCGTACATGTAAAGTCGTTAGACTTACTACAATTACTTGTGATGCCCTTATCACTATTAATTCTGTCTTCGGTAACAGTTGTGTTAGCTATACATATATTAGAACTAGATGAAGTTTCACGTTGTAAACTTACTGTAGGTATAGGAACTTCTAATTTGCAGTGCAGATGACAGATGCTGATCTCTGTCAGTTTCATGTGTATTATATTTTCCCTGCAGGCTATCCCAAGATACATTACGGATTGTTTCAGCTGCAATTCTGTTGCAATTCTAGATTCTAAGTTTATTTGTTGTTTTACCAAAACAAGCACTTGTCGATCCCTTTCGGTCTCCAGTCTTAAACTAGAGAAACTTTCTCCCTGTTTTTCATCTAAATTCAACTTACCTTTTTAATATTCTACCAGTTTTGACTACACAAAAAGTTTAATTTACTTCATTAAATAAACCTTCCTTATCCTTTTCTAAACTTTTAAACTTAAATTTGATGTATCTTCCGCTAACTTTTTTAAAATCTCATCACGAAGTTGTTTGTTTTCAGCCTTCATTCATTGATGTGAGTCTGGATTTGGCCCTTAACTTCAATTATTTGCTCAGAAAGTTCTAACTTTAGACCTACATTAATACAAACTATATGTTCTCTTAATTGTGTTGTTACTTGCTGTGCGATTTGTATAGTAAGTTGTTCAACCAGAGCTTGGTTGTGACTAGTCATTTGTTCACCGATCTGTTGAAACATCTGAGCAGTAAGAACTTGATTATTGTTGACTAAGCGTCCATCAAAATTAGCGATTCGCTCGTTAAGGTAGTCATTTGCTCGTTTATCTGCTGAGACATCTGAACAGCAAGACTCTGATTCTTGTTAACGATTTGTTCATTTATTTTCTTCGTCCATTTCCTATTCTCCTTCCGAAGTTCTCATAATAGCAGCTCGGAGCCACCCACAGCTATCGTAAATGTACTCGATGTCGACTGCGTGCCCACGCAGACAAGGCACACAAAATGCTACACTGCCTCTGGACAAAACTTAATAATCGATGTGGAAGCGAGTGGTGTCACGTCCTCCACAGACGTCTCCTAGACTCGGTCTTACGGCGACGACTCGTAACTCGATAATTTCTTCCACTTCTCTTCTCGCGATGTCCTGTCACAGTCGCCACGGTCAGGTATTCCGTACCGTTCTACACTCCTGGAAATGGAAAAAAGAACACATTGACACCGGTGTGTCAGACCCACCATACTTGCTCCGGAAACTGCGAGAGGGCTGTACAAGCAATGATCACACGCACGGCACAGCGGACACACCAGGAACCGCGGTGTTGGCCGTCGAATGGCGCTAGCTGCGCAGCATTTGTGCACCGCCGCCGTCAGTGTCAGCCAGTTTGCCGTGGCATACGGAGCTCCATCGCAGTCTTTAACACTGGTAGTATGCCGCGACAGCTTGGACGTGAACCGTATGTGCAGTTGACGGACTTTGAGCGAGGGCGTATAGTGGGCATGCGGGAGGCCGGGTGGACGTACCGCCCAATTGCTCTACACGTGGGGCGTGAGGTCTCCACAGTACATCGATGTTGTCGCCAGTGGTCGGCGGAAGGTGCGCGTGCCCGTCGACCTGGGACCGGACCGCAGCGACGCACGGATGCACGCCAAGACCGTAGGATCCTACGCAGTGCCGTAGGGGACGGCACCGCCACTTCCCAGCAAATTAGGGACACTGTTGCTCTTGGGGTATCGGCGAGGACCATTCGCAACCGTCTCCATGAAGCTGGGCTACGGTCCCGCACACCGTTAGGCCGTCTTCCGCTCACGCCCCAACATCGTGCAGCCCGCCTCCAGTGGTGTTGCGACAGGCGTGAATGGACGGACGAATGGAGACGTGTCGTCTTCAGCGATGTGAGTCGCTTCTGCCTTGGTGCCAATGATGGTCGTATGCGTGTTTGGCGCCGTGCAGGTCAGCGCCACAATCAGGACTGCATACGACTAAGGCACACAGAGCCAACACCCGGCATCATGGTGTGGGGAGCGATCTCCTACACTGGCCGTGCACCTCTGGTGATCGTCGAGGGGACACTGAACAGTGCACGGTACATCCAAACCGTCATCGAACCCATCGTTCTACCATTTCTAGACCGGCAAGGGAAGTTGCTGTTCCAACAGGACAATGCACGTCCGCATCTATCCCGTGCCACTCAACGTGCTCTAGAAGGTGTAAGTCAACTACCCTGGCCAGCAAGATATCCGGATCTGTCCCCCATTGAGCATGTTTGGGACTGGATGAAGCGTCGTCTCACGCGGTCTGCACGTCCAGCACGAACGCTGGTCCAACTGAGGCGCCAGGTGGAAATGGCATGGCAAGCCGTTCCACAGGACTACATCCAGCATCTCTACGATCGTCTCCATGGGAGAATAGCAGCCTGCATTGCTGCGAAAGGTGGATATACACTGTACTAGTGCCGACATTGTGCATGCTCTGTTGGCTGTGTCTATGTGCCTGTGGTTCTGTCAGTGTGATCATGTGATGTATCTGACCCCAGGAATGTGTCAATAAAGTTTCCCCTTCCTGGGACAATGAATTCACGGTGTTCTTATTTCAATTTCCAGGAGTGTATGATGTATTAAGACGTGAATAAAATCCCTTTCTTTGTAGAACGGTCTACAGTTGACAAAGGTTACCGCGTTTATCGGAGTGCCACATACGAAGTTTCCTCCTTAATATTGCTTTATATTGGTATTATTATTCTGGATTACTTTGAATATATCGCCTAGGATCGTTGTATCTGATCTAGAGAGAAGAGAGAGCTTACACTGCGGCTTATAGTTCATCTTCGTAGATCACAAGCTGCAGAAAGTTACGTAAAATGAGGAAGCGTTGACTGTAAAGATTCTTCCAATCAACTATATTTTTTAATTTCGCTGTAGTATAATGTCTTGAATCAAATATTCAAACACCGTGAGCCGTAATATTTCATTCACTTAACCTTGATTATAAAAGTTTAGTACGCATATAATTAACGTCGAGTGTTACTTTCTACGAACCGAAATATTTTACGTTCTTAAAAATCAGCGTCGAAGTTTGTGTAATCTGTCTACGCTGAGACCGACAACTTATAACTACGTCGATCAAAGCTGACCTCAAGCACTTTTTAAAGACTTCCAGTGTACGACTATTAATCAGTGATCTCTTTTTTTTTAAAAAAAGTTGTTTTTATCACTTTTTGACTCACTGGAATTAAAGAAATCACTAGTGTCACTGCACTGTTCTTCATAAACACTTCTAAAATAAAAGTCTATAAATGATTCAGTATCGTCATACTTGTGACTTGCTTAGTAATATACTTTACAAAGACACTTCAGTATTAAGATATGACTTTAGTATCTTCTGTGGACCTCCTTCCCACGTTAGTTCTCAATATCAGCTTCCAACGTGAAGGTTCCAGAAACTTAAAAAAAAAAAAATATTCGTGTAAATAGGCGTTGACTACGTTGCTCAAGAAAAACTTCCTCGACGCCTCACTTGTTTGTAACAATATAACTGGTCGTATTATTTTCTCACACTACAGAGCAAACTGAGGAATATCACCCATGTTTACAGCTCGGGAGTCAAACAGTAACCGCCAGCCGGAGTGGCCCAGCAAATCTAGGCGTTTCAGTCTGGAACTGAGCGACCGCTACGGTCGCAGGTTCGAATCCTGCCTCGAGCATGGATGTATGTGATGTCCTTAGGTTAGTTGGGTTTAAGTAGTTCTATGTTCTAGGGGACTGATGATCTCAGAAGTTAAGTCGCATTGTGCTCAGAGCCATTTGAACCATTTTTTCAAACAGTAATCCTGCCTCGGGCATGAATGTGTGTGATGTCCTTAGGTTAGTTAGGTTTAAGTAGTTCTAAGTTCTAGGAGACTGATGACCTCAGAAGTTAAGTCCACTTGATTTTTTTTTTTTTTTTTTTTTTTTTTTTTTTTTTTTGTGTGTAAGCTGGTGATGGCTCCGTAATGGTGCTGGCTATGTTTATACAGAATGGACTGGGTCCTCTAGTCCAAATGAACCATTTATTGACGGGAAATTGTTATGTTCGCCTATCTCGATGCCATTTGCAATCATCAATGGACTTCATGTTCCATAACAACGATGGAATTTCGCGATTGGTTTGAAAAGTGCCTGGACAATTCGATGGAGAGATTTGGGAACCCAGATCGTCTGATATGAATCCCATCGAACATTTATGGGACATAATCAGATCGTGAACAAAATGCTGCACCGGCAACAGTTGCGCTATTAAGGACGGCTATAGAGGCAACATGGGTGAATATTTCTGCAGGGGACTTCCATCGACTTGTTGAGTCGGTGCCACGTCGAACTACTGCGACATGAGGTAAAAGGGGGTTTGACGCAGTATTAGGAGGTATCCCGTGACTTTTGTCGCCTCGGCGTATTTCTAAAGCTAAAAGATGCACAAGGTGTTAATTTGTTTGTTAGCTAATAATTGTCGATTTATGAGAGTGATGGCAGGATGCAGAACTCCCCGCATGAAAACACAGCGCAAAAGGCACGCCACGTGTAATCTAGGTAAGAGTTCCGTAGATACGCAGAGGCCGGTGGTTCACGCGCAGAAATAGCCCCCCTTATGTAGAGCCCCTCTCAGCGAGGAAGATATGGACAGCGCAGCGGCAAGATCCGCTGCGCGCTGAATAGTTAACGTCAAACTGTCTGAATGGCCTGCTCCGAGAGGCGAATCTGCCAGTGCTACCAACTTCTGCTCGGAACGTCCCCACATGTATTATGAAGGTTGGCGCCCCGTATCGACACTGCAGCGAACGCTCGAAAGTTTTCTCGGCGAAAGAAAATGCAGAAAGTCCGACGTAACTGCGCGCCTGAAAAAAATATGAACGTCCCACGGTGTTCTGGAACAGTAGCATGAAGACTAGAAAGAGATTTATTTTCTCGCAAATGGTGACATATTAACTCATGGCATTCCTTTCTTTTTGTTCTAAATACCTTTTCTGTCCTTTTCCAGCTTCATCGCGTCGATACACTGCTATATTTGTCTATCAGGAAGTCATTACTGTTACATGGACAGTATGATATATAGGAGATCTAGAGGCGTTGGTCGAAAATATGGGAACCCAGCGAGAAATGCGTGTTTGAACATAAGTGTAGGTGCTAGTCAAGCCTGCCAATTACAACGAACGGCACCAGTACAATGTCCTCAATACGTTGAAAGTTTCGGTCGTTCAATATGGTTGAAATGGCTCTGAGCACTATGGGACTTAACTGCTGAGCTCATCACTCCCCTAGAACTTGTAACTACTTAAACCTAACTAACCTAAGGACATCACACACTTCCATTACCGAGGCAGGATTCGAACCTGCCACCGTAGCGGTCGCGCGGTTTCAGACTGTAGCGCCTAGAACCGCTCGGCCACACCGGCCGGCCTTTCGGTTGTGGTGAGCACAGTATTCTGTGTAGTTTTGAGTGCATTATGACGCAGTGAAGTGAATTCGAAACAAATTGTTGATGCACGTATAGTTGGTGTTTCCTTGACCAATAACCCCGAAGTGTGTGGTGTTTCAAGGGGCGCCGTATCTAGGACTTATGCTGCATACAGTTAAACTGGAGAAAATATCATCCGCTAAGTCACATCGTGAATGAAAGTGTGTGTTGAGTTATCGTGACGGACGTCAATGGAGAGGACTGCAACGAAAAATGAAAGAACGACTGTTCGAGAACTCACTACAGAACTGAACGTAGCGGTCACAAATCCTGCCAGCACCAAAATGTTACGAAGTTATCTGTCCGAACTGAAAATTTCAGGTCGAAATGGAAATCCAAAACAGCTCGTCATTTATGCAAGTGCCCGTGACGGGAAAACGTAGTGCCAAAGCTATAAAATCGGGACTGCAGAAAACTGGAAGAAAGTTATGTGGTCGAATGAGTCTCGTTTCAGACTGTTTCCAAGTAGTAGCCGACTTTACGTTTCAGGAGTGGAACTTTGCGGGGATCGGTGAAGATCTGGGCAGCCATATAGTGGTATTCTATGGGCCCCATGGTTAATCTAAAATATCGCATTAATGTCAACTATGATGCAGCTATTTTGGTCGATCAGGACCCTGGTTCAGTGTACGTCGCCCAACTGTGATGCTGTGTTCCAAGAACACAGTGGTCCTGTTCACACAGCCATCATCGTCCAGGACTGGTTTACTGAGCAGGGGAATTAAATTTCGCATCCCTACAGTTGAATCTTTGTGACCTACTTTTGACTAGGAGACTGCGAAATCGTTACCCGAACGTGCCACTTTTTTGCAAGAAGAATGGATAAAATTCCCTTGGAAACCATGTAGAAACTGAATTTATTCATTCTAAGACGACGGTTTCCCTATGCCGTATTAGGCTTGGTAATGTGTTGCGTTTTTTGGTGTTCAATTATTTTTTGTCCATCTCCATTAAGTGCATGTGGTTAATGTACATATCATTTACAGTATTCGACTGAATTCTACGGAGCCACTGCCAGAGACCAGTTGTGATTGTTTGGTAAAGATTTTGATATAATTCATGTCCAGAAACTCATCATTTCGACTCTGTGGGGCGTCACGTTACGAGACCGATTCTATTTTCTACATTTCGTTAAGAAACTACATAGGGGCATTGCTGCATGCAGTAAATTAAACAAGTTTAAGGTTGGTCCTCTTAGTTATTTTATTTATAGTCGAGATGTCATTTTACCTTTTCATAATATTTTACTACTTCCCTGACTGTCTACATTAAACAGCCGACTAAATCAGCTATCTCCAAACACTTGCTCATTTACGACCATGAAATTAAATTCGTAGATACCACTGTCGTGATGCAGGCAATGAAACGGTGCGCTAAGCTTTTCCTCTGATCAAAGAACTGTAGCATAAGCGAGCACAATAGTAAACAACAGAAAACGGTGAAGGTCTATGAGATTTAGTGACCTTGGTGTCCATGTACCAGGTGCGTCTCTATTTTTTTTCATGTTACTATTTTTTCGACGCTTTCTCTTAACAATCTATTAAATCTACTAAATGCCATGTATGTCTGTTTATTTTTAGTTTTTTAAAGCACTGTAGCTACGTTCTTATTACTATTTGCTTCTTCCCTCGCCTGCCACCTTCTTTTCCCTCTACAGGCCCTCCTCCACATGATTTAAAAATCATGTTTGTGGACGAAGTTACTACACAACATTATTTTTTTTAATTTGATGATTTCAGAAATTTCAACGGAATGTATATGTATCCCCTCTGCTTTATTTGACCTTAAGTCTTCCAAAGCTCTTTTCAATTCTGATTTTAATACTGGATCCTCTAATGCTTCCCTTCTAGACTTCTGTTTCATTTTATATCTTATCATCGAATCAGTCCTTCCCTTCATAGGGCCTCCAATGTGCTCCTTCCACGTATTCGCTGCCTCTTATGTATTTAACAGTTGAATCACAATTGCACTCAGAAGGTTACAGCCCTTGCTTTTAATTTCACCGAAGATAGTTTTGACTTTTCTGTATGCTCAGTGAGTCCTTCCGACAACCACTTCTTTACAATAAAATCACTACGCATAGCTGCATACAGGCATCAACGGGGACAGTTGAAAATCTGTGCGCCAAACGGAACTCGAAACCGGGACCTCCTGCTTAGATGAGAGACGCTCTAGCCTCTGAGCCACTGAGGACATAGAGAATAGTGCGACTGCAGGGACTTATCCCTGGCACGCCTCCCGTGCGACCCACATTCTCAACTTATTGTCCCGCACTATATTCATAGTTCCCCTGTCCATTATACTCAATATTCACGGCTTTTTGCCGATTCCCGTAAGAGTTCGGGCACTGTTTGTGCATCCGAACAGAACTTAGCTATATACAAGTATATAGCTGGCCGGTGTGGCCGAGTATTCCGTATTATTTGCTAAAACTTAGTGCGGAACTCTGTTCAAGAATTAGAAGAGAAGGAGGTACAGTTCGTAAAGGCCGGGAGATAGGAAAGATTTCAATTAAATTACGTCGTCGTCAGAGTTTAGGAACTGAGACATCGGACTGGAAGGAGTACCCAGCAGCTGGTATGGACTCAGATCACAATTTGGTTGTGATGAAGAGTAGGCTGAAGTTTTAGAAACTAGTCAGGAAGAAATATGGCGCAATGAAAACGGTTACTTAAGGTCTGAAATGAAGAAATACGGTTAATGTTCTCTGACGCTATTGACAATTAATAGATTAGTAGGCAATTCAGTAGAAGAGGAATGGACATTTCTAAAACGGGCAATCACTGAAACTGGAAAGAAAGGACATAGATACTAGGAAGGCAACTGCGAAGAAATCGTGGATAACCGAAGAATTACTTCAGCTGATCGAGGAAAGATGGAAGTACAAAAATGTTCAGAGAAATTGAGGAATACAGAAATATAAGTCACTTAGAAATGAAATAAACAGGAAGTACAGGAATGCTAAGTCGAAATGGCTACATGAAAAGTTAGAGGAAATTGAAAAAAAAGTGATTATGTATGAAGATAGTATCTGTTCTACGGTCGCAGGTTCAAATCCTGCCTCGGGCATGGATGTGTGTGATGTCCTTAGTTAGGTTTAAGTAGTTCTAAGTTATAGGGGACTGACGACGTCAGATGTTAAGTCCGATAGTGCTCAGAGCCATATATATATATATATATATATATATATATATATATATATATATATATATATATATATATAGTGCACGACTTGGTCGGTGCTAGGCGCAGTAGGGCTGTTGGAAGTGAGCACTAGCTCACGTGACAGGCCGAAAATTTGGATGGGTTGGCAAGCGTGTCCAGATGGCCGAGACGGCAGTCGGCCTTTCACTGTGGAGCGGTGCGGTTCGTCCCAGTCGCTCCGTGTCGCATTTCCGGGTCTGTTCTTATTTCCAGCGCCACCGTGCCAGTTTTGAGTGTCGTAGTTACGTTCCTGACATCCGATGGCTGTTTCGTATAGGAAAGCCACGATCAAGGTGCAGTTTGACGCAACGTACACTAGACCCAAGGCCCACGAAGACCACAAGATACACGTTACTTGAAAGAGTTGCTGGGCATCTACTTGTCTATCATCTCCAGCGTTGTATGTCTTAAGTTCACTGACGATGAGGCCTATGACAAATTTCTTAGACGCTCGACGGAAGGCTACAGAGAATTCCATTCTGATGGAAACTTAAACGTACTGGACTGTAAATACAAAATCCGTGCGAGTTTGATCTAGCATCTGAAGTTCGAGCGTATTTGGTGACCCTTGACCTTAGATCTTATGGCACAGTCCTCGGTCATACAGTCGTAAAATGGAAGACCTTCGAAGCTTACCCGAACGCTGGTTGGCAGACGATAATTGTTTACGGCTGTCATCCGAGGACCTTTCCTGGATGTGCACAGTTAGGTCATGTACGTACAGAATGCCTGCAACGTCGTCTCGTGCAGACGCCCTCAGATTCAACCGTCGATAGCGACGTCTATGCCGATTAAGTATGCTGCGGCGGTGAGACAGGAGACGCCAGCCGTCTGCGACGACTTTTGTACATTGGTGCAAGCCTTGGAGGCCGCGGAGGAGTCTCCAGCGTCTTCTAGCGCCTGTGTAGCCCTCTCGTCGAGCCCAGGCCAAACGCACGCACCACTGCAACGCCAATACGACGTTGCGGTGGGAGTTGAGTAACAGGACTGCACACCCAACACCTGCCCTTCGCCGGACACAGAGGAGAGACAGCGTAAACAGAAATCACCACGAGAAACGGGGTATAACGACCAAACCAGTTGAATGGTTCAAATGGGTCTGAGCATTATGGGACTTAACATCTGAGGTCATCAGTGCCCTAGAACTTAGAACTACTTAAACCTAACTAACCTAAGGACATCACACACATCCATGCCCGAGGCAGGATTCGAACCTGCGACCGTAGCAGTCACGCTGTTCCGGACTGAAGCCCCTAGAACCGCTCGGCCACAACGGCCGGTGAGGCAGCAGAACGGCCCGAGGAAGCAACGATGGATGATGAGGTGCGCCAGGCGACACACCGATCCGACACATCCGATTCTAACGTACTACATGATTCGATGTCTTCCCCCGCTACCTGCGGGACCGCCCACTATGGGGATGCGGGAGATCACCGAAGCCCCGTCCCCGGGGACCCACGTAGGTCTCCGTCTGCCTGTCGAGAGGCAATGTTGTCGACCTCCCTGGGAGAGTGGGCGCAAGAGATGGAAATGCAGGATGCATTCCAGGACCCTGACGATACACCGATGGCGTTCTCCTTGAACACGTTGACGGCGGTAGATGCCTAGACCACCATGACCTACACCCGACGCTTCCTATCTCTTGGCCCATGCTAAAAAATGTTCAAATGTGTGTGAAATCTTATGGGACTTAGCTGCTAAGGTCATCAGTCCCTAAGCTTACACACTCCGACGGACAAACACACACACCCATGCCCAAGGGAGGACTCGAACCTCCGCCGGAACCAGCCGCACAGCCCATGACTGCAGCGCTATAGACCGCTCGGCCTTGAAATGCTCCACACCGCGACTATTGCCTATCCGTATCAGCAAAGACAGCCCCCGCGACTTGATGGAATACTGCCTTGCCACGATCAGTGTCAACGGCGTTACTTCTGCTCTCAAAAGCCGTATGCTGCAAGATACATTACGATCTGCAGAACTGGATGATTTTTCCCTTAAAGTAGTGCGACCAAGACTCTGTCTCGATATCTGCGGATATGATTCCTACCCGATTCTTTCAGATGTGAGTGGAGGAGGTACGGCTATTCTTCTCAGGAAAGGGATTATGGCAACTAATGTCTCCTATTTACCTTCGGCCAGTGGGGTCGCACTCACGGTTGGTACAGTTCATCTGGTGAACTGGTGCACCTGTATACTCCTTCCGGAACCGACAGTAGGAGAGAACGTCGCACCTTTTATGCCGAAGACATAGCGCTGCTCTTCCATGGCAATGCTGACCACTTGATGGTAGGAGGTTACGTTGGGCGGTGCTTCCAACAGAACGCCAGGCCCTATAGGACTCCCTCTTGGATTTTACGAATGGTTTTTTGATCTTATGGGCCCGACGTGGGTCAGGATGTACACAGAAATTCTGAATACCGATTTTCAAGTACCATCTGAACTCACTGATGGCCTCTTGATTCCGCTGCCCAAACCCAGAGGAGGCTGTCGCCCACTTGATTTTCGCCCCTACACAATGCTACATACCGACTACAAAGTGTTGACACGCATACTCCGTAGAAAGCTCAAGTCTAACGGCGGCCATACACACTGATCAAACGTGCCTCGGAGGCAACATTAATGTGTTTACGACTTTGAGCACGTATAGCACACATGCCGTCTCCACGGCGGTCTTGTTGCGCTGGATTTCAACCGTGGTTTCGATCGTGCGAGCGTAACTGCGTGCAGTTACGGAAGACATTGGTATCCCGCGCATGACATGTGCTGTGCTTCGATTGATCCATGTGGCGACCACGAAGATTATGGTAAACGGTTATTGGTGAGCACCAGTCCATGTCAGAAAGTCCGTCAGGCAAGGCTGTTCTCTTCGTGCCATATTACTCACCACTGACATCGAGCTCGCTCTCCACGGATTGCACCGACGCACGGAAGGTCTAAACCTCCGCTCCATGACCTTTCGATGTGGCACCTACGCCGATGATGAGATGTTCTTAGGACTGACTGGTTACGAAATACGTACGGCGCTTTCTTGGTTCCAGCAGTATGGGGAAGTGACAGGCAGTGTGATCAACATACGGAAAACAGGCAACATGGGGGTGAGACGAGGCGTGCCCGGACATAGCTCCCCATGCTCAGATGAACCATTGACAAACGCGAGCTATCGTAAGGTCTTATAGAAAGTCCACACACAAGTTCGCCTCAACAAATTTAGAACGTTGGACATTCTGCAATGAGCTCGGTTTGTAACACCATAACTCTAATGCTGTACTGATTTATTTTGCGTTTTGTTTTGTTTAATGTTATAACGTTGACTTTCTGTTAATGCTGGATTGAATCGATACCATGAGAGTATTTATTCTTTTCTCTGTTAAAAACTTTGATGTCTTATAGAGTGTAGGATGTGTAATCTCTGTAATATGTACAATAAGAGGAAATTACATGTTTTGTCTTTCTCATATAATCTGTTTGGTTATCTTTAAAATTGATTAATTTTATTTAAATAATTTTGTGTAGGACTACCAATATGTGCAAAGTTCTGTTTTATTTAACATGTTTGGTTGCTGTTATGTAAACTGCTGACCTTCACTTAGGGTTCTTAGTTATTTTGTAAAAAGGTGGTGTGGTTCCCCTCTGGAACGGAACGTAGTAGCGCGAGCAAATTGTGGTTAGCATAGGAAGAAGCGGTGGATTATGAGTCAGTGAGGGACGAGCTACCAAACTATCAACTGCTCATGTAAAAGTTGTGTATCGTGCTGGTTCAGAGAGAGGCTTTTCCTGACGCTTTCCAATGCCTTGCATGGATGGATAAAGAGCTGGAACTATTCTGGAATTGGTCTCTATCATCGCCACCAAGAAATGACAGAGTCCAGCAATTCTACCTGCAAATCCACCTACCAACATGCAATCGCCACCACATTGCACAGTCACTGTAATGAAACACTGTAGTATTGTACAGTGAAGGATCAGGTCATTGGATGTTTTAGTGTGCACAAATATAAGGTAACTTATACTCGAACTTTTATACCTACCTTCATTTTTTATCACTAGTCACACAACCACTTAGGGTCCTTCCCATGCTAAAGTGATTGCCGAGTGTCCTTCATTGAAAGCATATTAAAATTAATATGGCAATAGAATGTGCTAAATGAAATACTATTTGTGAAAGGATCTTACAAATATCTCAATTTTGTGTTTCAGTGCAGTAAAACTTCAGAACTGCAACTGTTGAGAGTTATATGTTCATGCTTGCTAAGTGCTCGTTTCAGAGGTGTAATGAAAGTGTTTTTAGTTTGCTCTGCTACAGCTGTCAGGATTAATAGCCCTCCTCAATTAAAGCAGTTCAAATGCACAAATTTACTTAATTATAGAAAGTTTCAATTATTCTTGCTATTCAAGTCAAATTCTGTACAATATTAGTTTCCTCTTGTGCATTAAAAGTGCATATTACTGTTGTAACAGGATCTATAGTTTGTCTATTGTGCTCGTGCTACATAACGATTAATAGAAAGACAACTATCTATGAAAACAGTAACTTCTTTATTCAAAAGACAGTGAGAAGTAATCTGTTAGTGAATTGCATCTAATTTTCATTCTAAGTAGAAAGGTGTTTAGTAGTGAAAGACTTAATCTATGCACAGTAAATAAATATGCTGTGAACCATATCCATATTTCATGTCAGATAGGAATTTTTTTGAAAAGTAGTATTAAACCTATGACCAGTTGACGATTCTACAGTTAATAGTAACGTTATTGAGACCATTTATTTTGACTAATTCCTCAGAGTAATAGTGTGTTTTGTTATCTGTTATATTTATGTAAATACTTTGTTCTGATCTGTTAGCTCCAACCTTAAAGTGAACATACTGTATTCAGGTGCTAGAGTTCACCGCACTCGCGTGTGGCAAAGTATAGGTTGTGTTTATCGATTAAAGTTACTCATAAATATTTTCTTGAACAAGAATGTGAATCATTCTCTTGCCTGATTAGGCTGGCGACCGTTTTGTTTATTGTTTGAACAGTGTGAATAGGTAAAATATTGTTTATTATTGTTTAAATATTTACGTACTTCTGACTTTCACTTCCGATAAGTCACCTCCGTTAGGTATATCACGGTCAACACAACTAAAATCCTTTCACAGGGCAACACTACTCTGCTTCTTCATAATGTAATTACTTGAATAAAAATAATTTCACTATACGAGCTGCCTCCAGTTTTGAGGTTATGGTATAGCAGTAGCGGACAGTAGTGTTATACGTGGCTTTTCCGTGACAGGACTTTGTTCTGTTGGGGCATAGTACATAATAAGCCAAACTTGGTAATTTATTGTACAAGCTGCGTATATAGACGCCAGTTGCAGTGTTATAAGTTCGCAAATGGCTTCTCACCTTAACTATTACTCGCACCTATTATCGATGACAGACACGATGGCTACAAGGATACAGGCAGTGTTCGGACATGTGGTGCAGTTTCTAAGATCCGTTTGGATACTCTTACGTTACTTCTCCAGAGCGAGGATGTTGGACTCAGTCACGTGAAGCACATACCACTGGTGCTGTGCCTTCGCTCAATGCGGCCACTCTGGCTTTCACTAAGAGACAATCTTCCTGGCATCCTGATAGCAAAGGTGGCCCCACACAAGCTGTGGCCACCGGTACCTGTTGGACGTTTATCGTCCTCGCTATCGCATATTAGAACGGTTTTCGTGGGTCACAGCTATACGTTGAGAGTTATACCGGAGACTCGGAATCCGACCCCAAAGATTTATTACAGTGTTCTCCAACGCTGGAATCCAGCTAACGGCACTGTACGACGACACCCCACGGTCGACTGGAAGCGGGCTTGGCGAGCCATCCACGCTCCCTTCCTGTCCACTTTAGTGCGGTAGACGTGATATGTAGTCTTTGAGAAATTTTCGTCCCGACGAAGGCTACATGCCGTTCACCTAACTGACGAACTCCATGTGCCCCCGCTACACGATGGTACATATGGACGAACAAAGACAACTGCAGGCGAATGCCGGAAACTGATCCCCCAGATACTGGCTTTCTTCCTACGCCGCGGTTCGCTCCGATTGTGCCACTGAACTTCTTTCATCGCGACGCCGCCTACTTCCCGATCACCCGTATGATTGCAGTCAGTTGTGTTAAAAGGAATAGCGATACACTACACGTACCGCGACGGCGAAAAGAAGTCCTCGATGTGTGGCAACACATGATGGACGACTTCATGGTCTGAACGAACAGAACGCAATACTGGAGCCTTTTTGCTATTTGCACTCGTCGTTCATGGACTCACAGTCCAGCTGGGGTGTGTCGGATGTGAGAAGAAGTTCAATTGCAGACGTGATATTTCCACGATCCCCGCACGGTGACAAAAACAATCTCTGACAGTGTGCTGCGGCCTCGGACACTTGGGTGGCGCCGGCCGTTGTGCCCGTGCGGTTCTAGTCACTTCAGTCTGGAACCGCGTGACTGCTACTGTCGCAGGTTCGAATCCTGCCTTGGGGATGGATGTGTGTGATGTCCTTAGGTTAGTTAGGGTTAAGTAGTTCTCAGTTGTAGGAGACTCATGACCTCAGGTGTTAAGTCTCATAGTGCGCAGAGCCATTTGAACCATTTGAACTTGAGTGGCTGACGACTGGTGTTGCCCGTTGAGATGACGACCGCTTCTTACTGGCCGCCCGCTTCGATAAGGTGACCCCAGCGGGGACGATACTCGTTTTCGTTCTCATTATCGTCATAATTTTTGGCGTTTGGATCCATTGTACTTGTTTATTACAAAAAAAAAGTGACAGAGCACTTCGGTGGTAGGAGGGTGGCGGGGGTGGGGGGACGTCATGGCCAGGTCTCGGATTGCAAGCCCTACCCGCCTGGCCTCCTCCAGCCTACCGCTGACTGTGCTCCTCAATTAAAAATAAATAAACAAGTAAATAAAAAGTAAGAAATTTGAAAAAAATAAACTTAGTAGGCAGCGGCGCTCGTGGAGTATCAGCAACGCTGTGGCGAGTCCTAGAAGTGTTTCCTTCTGTGGTTCCTTCAATAAAAAGTAAAGGGCTCTAGAACAACCTATGTAGAGAAGTTGAGCACCAGGGTTCGAGTCCCGGTCCGGCACAAACTTTCAACCATCATTATTGATTTATTTCAATGCCTGTAGGCAGCTGACGTCCTCATTTCTCGTAATATACTTACCACTTGTCCTTATAGAAACTTTATTGTCACCGACTTATAACTCGGCGTATGTGACATATTTGGTAAGGTTTAATTGTAAATACATAGAGCGCTGCCCAAGGCAGTTGCCTACTTCAGTTGACGCCTTGACGTAATTAATACATTTTAGCTTAATCTCAAGTTTTTATTGAGCATGTTTTTGAAGCCTGGATAGTTGCTTTACTGACCATAAAATTGTACTTGGCTACTAGTTTCGTGCTAGAGGCCATCATCTGTCAGCCGCATTATGACAGACAACAAGTGCTTACATGGACGATACTATGACATCGACATATCTGATGCAGTAATCGTCTAAGATAATGTCCGCCGTCTGTTATAATCATCTTGCTCGCAGATTATGGCATGTAAATGAAAATTAGTAGCATCTTTGGTGGTTTGAAAATGTCTTGCTACAACGATACACAATTCCTTGTTAATTTTAGAACTTTTACTTAATTTTCGCATTGAGGAGGTTATATGAGTCCCAGGAGCCCTTGTCTCGACCACTTACACGTTTATGTCCTCTGCAATTTTTGCAAAATGTGATGTGACAATATCTAGCGAAACCTCCGATGTCACCGTCCATTTCGATTTAGTAACTACCAAACATTTCATATGCACAATAACTTGGTAATGAACCTTCAACTCAAACCCCAAAGTATGTAGCAGTTTGATTAGAAGAAAGCAACACACATAAAACTATATTATTGGAAGAGTATTGCATTCATCGTTAAATCATGCGAAAACGTATCTTGTAACAAGAAAAATACCATCATATGTTGTCAGCCGAGAAGATACTGCATGCTCTTGGAGACTGTTAACAAATGGGGCAGTTGTGGCCGGGAGGCAGTTGCGGACGAATAGAGCTGGGGACGACGGGAAGGTGGGACCGGACGAGAGAAAACAATGACGAGTGAGTTTAGTTACGTAAACTACAGTACTGTTCAAAAAGAATGAACAGATTTCAAACATTTACTGACGTTCATCGCCGGTGGCCTCTGTGGTCTCCTGCTCTCACACATTGTGACCTTTTTTATCCCCCGCCCCCCCCCCCCCCCCCATGCCTGACACCCTGAAAAGTCTGCGACATCACATTGTTGAAGCTGTGAATTCGATAACGTGAAGCCAGCTGCTTCGTGCGTGGCGTGGCAGGAAATGAGCCATCGTTTCGATATTGTCGTGTAACACATGCCGCTCGTGTTCAGTGCATGAAACTTTGATCTTTTCTCTCTCCCCAGGAACGTTGAAACTGTTTTTCTACCTTTTGTAGTTTGGAAGCAATAAATGTTTGAAATCTATTCCTTCTTTTCGAATAGCCCTGTAGTACTAAGACAATACTTTGAGGGAGAACGCTGAGTGTGGAAGATAGCGCTGAATAGTGAATGTAAAGATCCACGAACAGAATTATTTTTGACAAAGTTCAACAAAGTTAAAAAATTTAGTGCAGTCGTTAATGGTAAGAGTTTACGTCGTAATACTAGAGACGAAATAATCAATGACAATTCCAGAGGAATGTGCGTAGGTCTCTTTTATTTCAACGAACCATTTACCTACTAACTTACCTCCAGAAGGTATCGATGCAGCCTACCGCAACTCTACTCCTCTTAACGTAATAAAAAACTTATTTTTTTATTGCAAGAGTTACGGCATAGTTCGCCAGACGAAGATGACACCTTTTCTAGATTTGGGAATGAAAAAAGTACGTTCTACATGTTGCAGAATCTCTAATTAACTTTTTATAGCCAGATTCGATTCATGAACGCAGCGATATTCAATAGTATGGACAGACGTATAAATTCCATTGCGCAAAAATATTAACATTTAACAGACAGACAACATTAGGCTTATTATCAAAGGAATGTAATATTTTAATGTAAGGTCTAGTGGGCGTGGTTTGTGAGTGACATTCCACGCACAAAATTCATCTGCAAAACTTTACCCTGTGTTCGCACCCAAATGCACATATCGGAAATCGGTTTGAGCACATTTGAGTGCGGTAACTCAGCCATAGGACATTCACCTCTTTGAAATCACATCATCAATTCGTAGTGGTAAAATATTGCAAAACAGTAGGCAGGACATCTTTCAGAACAATTTGATGCATCAGTCATACTGGGGGGAGGGGGGGGGGATAAGTACTCCATCGAATTCCGATTCTTCAAAGAATCTAACTCTCATTTATAAAAGAGCTTCAAACTTACGATTAGTTTACCAATGAATTGTATTATACTGGGTGATTTTTTACACTGTGTACAGACTCTAGGGATTCATCGATGAGAGGATGCGGAACAAAAAAGGTCTAATGAAGTTATCTCCGGAAATGCATGATTTCCATGCTGGAGACCATTTATTTAATCATACATTGTTACAAAGACTGCGTTCTAATACGCGCTATACCATGCAGCCACAGTTACAGAATATGATGAAAAAGGTTTCCATGTGCCTCAACGCATGCGTATAAGCGACGTAGCATGTTTAGTCTCACAGGTTCACATCGACCAGGCTGCATCCGAACAGTAGCAAAGGCAGCATCATTACCCTGCTCTGGTGTCCACATTTGCAATGGGCTCTACATACACTTTACTTCTGATATGGTCCCATAACCAGAAATCGTACGTATTGATATCCAGTGAATGAGCAGACCATGCAACTGGACCACCTCGTCTGATACATCGACCAGGAAAGACATGACTGAGATGCGTCCGGACGTTAACGGCGAAGTGGCTGGAGCACCATTATGTAGCAGCCACATAACCCATCGAATCATCAATGGCCCTTCTTGCAGCAGGCTAGGCAAAGTCACCCACAAGAAACGCCTAAAGTACCGGCCCGTTACGGTACGTGGAACGAGAACTGGTCCCAAAATACGCTTACCAATTATCCCGGCCCACACATTCCGGCTGCGCCGATGCTCATGATTCGCTGTCACCATACCTTGGGGGTTCTGCATACTATCCCACAGATGGACGATTGTTATCAAAGCTGAAAATACCATTCCGCGTTAAAGTAGCCTTATCTGTGAATGGGATGGATGACACAAATCTCGGAACCGTAGCCTGCCGGGGTGGCCGAGCGGTTCTAGGCGCTATTGTCTGGAACCGCGCCACCGATACAGTCACAGGTTCGAATCCTGCCTCGAGCATGGATGTGTGTGATGTCCTCAGGTTAGTTAGGTTTAAGTAGTTCTAGGTTCTAGGGGCTGACAACCTCAGAAGTTTAATGCGAAAGTGCTCAGAGACCTTTGAACCATTTTTTCCCGAAACGTGATTGCCTGGTGATGAATCCAGTGACAAAATTGCTCCCATGCTAAAAGTCTGTCGATAGTAAGTCCTGCACTCTCTGCAAGTGTAATAACAGTTGTCACAGAGAATGTTCGACTAAGTCGTCTAGCTTACCATGTACTGTCGGGCTAACTACTTGGTACTAACACGGTGGTCACCTTCCACAGTATTAATCACATTTTCCTCCAGGTTTGGTGTCAGAACATTTCGGGTATGTCCATCATGATTTCCTGCTTGCTAATACGACCCTGTCCCAGACAGTAGGCGAATCACTGTTGCAGAAATTGCATGCTGTGTTTGTTGTTGTCGGTGGGGATAGGTCTCCTGATACAATCCGCCACCCATTGCCATTTGCATTTCCGTAAGTAAACACCGTGTCGGCAGGCACTCGAACTGAATACTGAACCACTGTGTACAACGCTGTATCACATCCACTGCAAGATGAGTCAACAAGATAAGTGTATCTGACACATGATTACGAATTACTATGGCAGTGGCGGGCGCTAGGGAATGACGTGTGAGGAACAGTATAACCCTCAATGAGGAAACCATGCATACTGTAAGTGGCGCTGCATGGTACAGCGCATATTACACCGCAGTCTCTGTAACAATGTATGACTGAATAAGGGGTCTCTAGAATCCTCTCATCGATCAGTTCCTTTAGTTTGTACATGGTGGATAAAATCACTCTGTGTATTTGACGTTAAGCATGTAGAACCTTTTTGGTGGTTTTATTAGCTTCTCATTATTCACCTCTGTACTATTTTGTAGGGGTTGTAAGCGAGAAAGACGTTCGAAAGGGCTGGACATTACGTGCAAAGTTGTTTGAAGTCGCCCAAATACTGGATTGTTATATGGAGGGTAACAATTTCGCGCAGTGAATTATACACTGCCTCAAGACACATAAAGTTTCTAACTTCAATAACTGACTTACTTCGTTGAACATTTTACATACACGTACCTCCTAATGAACAAATTCAGACAGCATTTAAAATCATTAAACTTGCTCAAGAACTGTACGAAGTACTCAAAAAACAAATATTCAGGATGCTAGTATGGACCGAAAGAAACTAAAAATGCCCACAAAACATGGGCTATAAAATGGATACGTTAAGACAATAAGCAATTTTTCGTCTTCGCTACTGAGAAACACGTCTCTTCTATTGAGCAACTGTCCATAACTCTTAAGGTATACACTTTAGAACCCATATTTAGAAGACTTTTTTTTTCTTATTTAGCTCTGTACAACCTCCTTCAAAAAATATGGAAACCAAAGAGCTTGCAGCAGTAGAGATGTGTTTCACAGTATGTAAAAAAAAGTCCTCATAGCTCTTAAGACATGCATTTCAGAGCCCATTGGAAATTTGTTCCTATGGGGCCAAACTGCTGAGGTTATCGGGCCCTAGGCCTACACTTAATCTAACTTCAACTATCTTAAGCTAAGGACAACACACACACGCCCATGACCGGGGAAGGAATCGAACCTCCGACGGGGGGAGCCGCGCGAACCGTGGCGACGCGCCTGAGACCACGCGGCTACCCAGCGCAACTCAGAGCCCATGTTTGCAATGTACTTTTTTCTTGTTTCGCTCCGTACTGCCCACCTCTGAAAGTTGCCTACACTACAGTTTTAGGAACAACATTATCGGTACGTGTTTTCCGCTGTAAGAGATATTAGGATGATTTTTGCCTACAACTTCAGACACGCAGAGGGCCCCTTACCTCAAATTGATACATTTACCATTGTTCACCACTCCTGAAAGTTTGTAACAACATCGCAGAATCAACCTGCAGATGGCGTTACATATTGCAGTACCTATATAAACGGAAATCATCGCAGCCAGTAACTTTACAACGAACTTATCATGGTTACGTCTGACCACTTCAGTTTGTAATTCTTTATCTGTTCTAACATGATTTACTAGCAGGTTGACAATACTACTTCAAAAATTGAGCATTTATCAGTGTATATGATTAAAACTACGAATTGTAAAAGGAGTATGCAGCCCTGTAAATACCAGTCCGCAAATTGTAAGAATATTCGCCACGGTTAGATCTTGACAGCATTTTTTTCAAGCGGTTATATTTATCTTTTCTTCATGGGTAACACCGGCATACGTGTATAACGGATAATTGCGTGCCAGCGCTCTTCACTACATGCTTCTACACAGTTTCTCTCGAAGTATGTTTGCCTGATAATAGCTATTTCAAGCGAGCGTCAACGGCTGAAATAGGATTCTCACGCATACATCTACTTCTACATCGTACTCCGTAAGCCATCTAATGGTGTGTGGCGGAGCGTAGCTTTTGTACCTCTGACTGAGTCCTTCAACACTGTTCTACTTACGAACAGCGCGTGGTAAGAATGATTGTCGATGAGCCTTTGTATTGGCTCTATTTTCTAGAACTGTCTCCCCATTACGCGAGATGTAGGGGGAAGTAATATGTTGACCGACTTTCCCGCGAAGTTCTCTCTCGAAATTTCAGTAGTAAATCTCTCGGTGTTGCTCGACGCCTCTCTTGTAACGTCTGCCGAAGGAGTTTGTTGAGCATCTCCGTAATGTTCTCGTGCAGACTAAACGATGCCGTGACGAAACGCACCCCTCTTCGTTGGACCTTCTTTACCTCTTCTATCAGTCTACTTCGTAGGGATCCCAGGTAAATGAACAGTACTCAAGAGTGGGTCGAACAAGTGCCTCATAAGCCACTTCCTTCGTAAATGAGTCACGTTTCTTTAAGATTCGTTCTGATAAACTGAGTCTGGCATCTGCTTTTCCCCTATTTGTTTCATGTCGTCACTCCACTTACCGTCGCCCCGGACCGTTACCCCCAAATATTTCACGGCAGATACGGCTTCCAGCGGTCTGTCATCAATAGTGTAGCTATACACTAGAGGATTTCTTGTCCTATGTAGGGGCAATTTGCTATATTTCTTTACGTTCAGGGTCAACTGCCTGAGCCTGCACTATTTATCGATTATCTGCAATTCATTCTGCAAATAATTACTATCGTCTGGCATTGCTACTTTGTTACAGAAAACCGTATCACCTGCGAACAGCCTTAGAGAGCATGCGAAGCTTTCTACTAGATTATTTACATATATTGTAAACAGTAACGGTCCTATTACACTTCCGTGGTGTACCGCGGAAATTACCTTTACATCTGTCGATTTAATTCTATTAAGAGCGAAGTGTTGAGTTCTGTCTTCAAGGAAGTATTGAATCAAGTCGCAAATCTGCTCCGATACTCGATAAGCTTTTTTTTTCACTAAATGGCATTGCGAGACTGTCATGTGACTTTCTGGAGTCAAGGAACACGGCATCAATCTGAGCGGCATTGTATGCGGCCCTGTGGATCTGGTGGAAGAACAGAGCGAGGTGAGTGTCACAGGATCTCTGTTTGCGGAATCCATGTTGATTTTTATAGAGGAGATTTTCCTTCTCCAACAACGTCATAATTCTTGAGCATTAAACATCTTCCTTGATTCTACAACAGACTGACGTCAACGACATAGGTCTATATTTGTTTTCATCTGTCCTACGGACCTTCTTAAAAACGGGAATAACCTGCGCTTTCTTGCAGTCGCTATGTATCGTTAGTTGTTCAAGCGATCTACAGTAAATTAGTGATAGAAGGGGAGCAAGTTCTTTTGCGTAATCTTTGTGGAATCTTAAAGGTATCTCATTTGGTCATGACGCCTTTCCGCTATTAACCGACTGTAGTTGTTTGTCTGTTCAGCGATCAGTTATCTCAATAGCTGCCATTTTGACTTTCATAGCACTATTGAAAGGAGAGACCATGTTACGATCTTCTGCGGTCAAACAATTTGGGAAGACCAAATATAGTACTTAAGCCTTCTCTCCGTCATCTTCCGTTTCGGTGCCAGTATGGTCTCTAAGTGAACGAATAAATGATTTTGAGACCCTTACTGATTTTACACATTACCGAAACCTCTTACGGTATTGACTCACATTGGCTGACAAAGTTTAACTTCTCTCATTGCTCTCCTTATTCTCATATTCGCTTCGTTCAGCTTTTGTTTCAAAATGGTTCAATGGCTCTACGCACTATGGGACTTAACATCTGAGGTCATCCGTCCCCTAGAACTTGTAACTACATAAACGTAACTAACCTAAGGGCATCGCACACATCCATGACCGAGGCAGGACGCAGCAGTCGCGCGGTTCCAGACTGAAATGTCTAGAATCATTCGGCCACTTCGGCCGGCCAGCTTTTGTTTGTCACCTAAGTTTTTACATCTCTTGAATGTCAGGTGAAGTTCTGTTTGCTGACGTAGCAGTTATCTAACACGGTTATTGTACCATGGTGGGTCTACACTAACTGATAGAAAGATTTTCGGGCACCCCTATAGAACGTCGAACTAACGACAAGATTTCACGGGGGTTAGACCCGCGAGTATATAGAGATAAGTACTGTGATGTCAGTAGAGGAGCGGAACAGCAGAATGGTTTCGTCAGGAGACTACAATGACGTCAAACGTGGCCTAATCATTCCATGTCACCTGGTTAACAAAACCATCACAGACATTTCTGTCCATTTGCAGCTGCTGTGGCGTTCGCTAACATACAACGGAAGGACCAAATTGAAAAGTGTTTTATATATTTATGTATTTTCTGTAAAGAGTAATAATTATAGCTAAAATGTCTATTGAAAAGTGCTTTTCTTAACCAATCTCAGTCACAGTAACTTGTGTTTGAGCAGGCTCTGTTTTACACAAATACACACCTTGAAATCTGCGAGTTTCAGTTTTCTCACCAGTTTGTGCTCTCGGTAGTTCCAGCACAACAAATTATCTCCTTTAACATAGAAATCATTTACACTATTAATCATGACGTTGTTCAGGGCGATAGTTACTAATATTTGCATTGCGTGACGCACACCGATTTGTACCTACATGCGGATAGCTGCCACCACCCGGCACAAAAGAATGGCGTGCTCAAAACTCTTGTACACAGAGCTCACACCATCTCCGACAGGAACCGTCTCCAAGAAGAATTGGACCATCTGAAGACCGTGTTTCGGAGGAACGGTTACAAGGAAGGGCAAATTCGGAAGGCTCTACATCCCACACCTGCAGCACCGGCGGAAACTGAGGATGAACCGCAGGAGGAGGCAGCCTTGGCTGTTATTCCAATTTGTGGGTCCTTATCAGTAAAAATTAGACGCATTTCACTTAAACCGTCTTCTGGCCTCCAAGCAAAACCAAGAGCTTTCTTGTTAGTGTCAAGGATAACCTTGGTCTACGTAAATCAGGGGATTATCAGGTACCTTGCCAGTGCGGTAGTTCATATATAGGGCAGACCGTTCGTACTATTGAGGACAGATGCCGAGAAAATCAACAGCACACTAGACTGCAACAGCCCAGTAAGTCGGCAATCGCTGAGCATTGCTTGTCGGAAGTCCTAGCACAGACTTCCAAATACTGGGACTGTGTCATCAAAGAAGCCATAAAGATCAGAGTAAGGGAGCCACAACTAAATCGTGACAGCGGTTACATCCTTAGCAAGACGTGGGAACCCGCGATCACCCGGATTAAGAAGAAAAAGGATAATTCGCAGAGTGTACCGACTTCGGGGAAGGAAGGAAGATTAACGAGAGCGGTGCCGGCAGACCCTCCTGAACGAGAAGACCTAGGACGCAGTGCCCAGACGGCGGGAGAACGGACGCTGTACCTGGACAGCGCGCGGGGCGCGGACCGCACCGACTCATAGGAAGCGCCTGAGGGAGGAGTGGGAGGGGGATTGTCCTATATATACAAGGCGCCGGCCCACCGCCAGTCAGTACATCAGCGCACCTGATGATGGCAGCGTGGTCGATTGCCGAAATATTGTGTCCTATGCACACTCATACCAGGCTGTTCGCCCGAAATTTATTTGTCAATATTTGCATTATTTGACTTAAAATTTAATTCGTATGAAGAAATGCCCCACAGTATACTATTACATAAGTTCTACAAGACTGGGCGCCGTATACCTGTATTCAATTTTGATTGTAACTGGTAACTATAATCTGCGCAATAAATTGAAGGCAGTTACTACTTCTTCGAATTCAAATGCCAAACAGACATATACATAAGACTTCTCTCTCTGACAAGGAAGTTAACAACTGAACGCTGAGACACTGTAAGTCATGGCAGCACCAGAGCTGCAATGATTAGTACGAATATGCTACAAAGATCGTGCCGAGATATTACAATACCAGGGTCAGGTGTTGGTAATGTTGTTGTGAAGTGGATACGCGGAAGAGCAACCATGGCTAAACCAGTACAAACCGCACCACTTGTACTGACGGACAGGGACCGAGGGATGCGGAGGGTGGTTGTAAAAAATGTCGTGACATCAGCGGAAGGAGTCACCCGCAAGTTACAAAGTGTACTGTTGTCCAGCTAGCACAATAACTGTGAGTATGGAGATAACAGGAATGAGGTATAAAGTTCGAGCAACTCTCCATAAGCCGCACATGCACACATTTCTCCAGTCAACACTAGGCCACGCTCTGAGGTGGAGTAAAGGGCGACGACAGTCGGCAATGTTGTTGTTGTGATCTTTAGTCCTGAGACTGGTTTGATGCAGCTCTCCATGCTACTCTATCCTGTGCAAGCTTCTTCATCTCCCAGTACCTACTGCAACCCACATCCTTCTGAATCTGTTTAGTGTATTAATCTCTTGGTCTCCCTCTACGATTTTTACCCTCCACCCTCCCCTCCAATGCTAAATTTGTGATCCCTTAATGCCTCAAAACATGTCCTACTCCTACCAGCCGATCCCTTCTTCTGTTCAAGTTGTGCCACAAACTTCTCTTCTCCCCAATCCTATTCAATACCTCGTCATTAGTTATGTGATCTACCCACCTAATCTTCAACATTGTTCTGTAGCACAACATTTCGAAGGCTTCTACTCTCTTCTTGTCTAAAACTATTTATTGTCCATGTTTCACTTCCATAAATAGCTACACTCCATACAAATACTTTCAGAAACGACTTCCTGACTCTTAAATCAATACCAGATGTTAACAAATTTCTCTTCTTCAGAAACACTTTCCTTGCCATTGCCAGTCTACATTTTATATCCACTCTACTTCGACCATCATCAGTTATTTTGCTCCCCAAATAGCATAACTCCTTTACTACTTTAAGTGTCTCATTTCCTAATCTAATTCCCTCAGCATCACCCAACTTCATTCGACTACATTCCATTATCCTCGTTTTACTTTTGTTAATGTTCATTTTATATTCTCCTTTCAAGACACTGTCCATTCTGTTCAACTGTTCTCCCAATTCCTTTGCTGTCTCTGACAGAATTACAATGTGATCGGCGAACCTCAAAGTTTTTATTTCTTCTCCCTGGATTTTAATACCTACTCCTAATTTTTCTTTTGTTTCCTTTACTCCTTGCTCAATATATATATGTTGAATGACATCGGGGAGAGGCTACAACCCTGTCTCCCTCCCTTCCCAACCACTGCTTCCCTTTCATGCCCCTCAATTCTTATAACTGCCATCTGGTTTCTGTACAAACTGTAAATAGCCTTTCGCTCTCTGTATTTTACCCCTGCCACCTTTAGAATTTGAAAGAGACTATTCCAGACAACATTGTCGAAAGCTTTCTCTAAGTCTACGAATGCTGGAAACGTAGGTTTGCCCTTCCTTAATCTTTCTTCTAAGATAAGGAGTAGGGTCAGTATTGCCTCACGTGTTCCAACATTTCTACGGAATCCAAACTGATCTTCCCCGAGGTCTGCTTCTACCAGTTTTTCCATTCGTCTGTAAAGAATTCGCGTTAGTATTTTGCAACTGTGACTTATTAAACCGATAGTTCGGTAATTTTCACATCTGTCGACACCTGCTTTCTTTGGGATTGGGATTATTACATTCTTCTTGAAGTCTGAGGGTATATCGCCTGTCTCATACATCTTGCTCACCAGATGGTAGAGTTTTGTCAGGACTGGCTCTCCCAAGGCCGTCAGTAGTTCTAATGGAATGTTGTCTACTCCGGGGACCTTTTTTCGACTCAGGTCTCTCAGTGCTCT
This sequence comes from Schistocerca gregaria, assembly GCF_023897955.1. Taxonomy (NCBI): domain Eukaryota; kingdom Metazoa; phylum Arthropoda; class Insecta; order Orthoptera; family Acrididae; genus Schistocerca; species Schistocerca gregaria. Next base: position 73,077,103 of record NC_064923.1, on the reverse strand, counting down.
GTCAAACTCTTCACGCAGTATCGTATCTCCCATTTCATCTTCATCTACATCCTCTTCCATTTCCATAATATTGTCCTCAAGTACATCGCCCTTGTATATACCCTCTATATACTCCTTCCACCTTTATGTTTTCCCCTCTTTGCTTAGAACTGGGTTTCCATCTGAGCTCTTGATATTCATACAAGTGGCTCTCTTTTCTCCAAAGGTCTCTTTAATTTTCCTGTAGGCTGTATCTACCTTACACCTAGTGAGATAAGACTCTACATCCTTACATTAGTCGTCTATCCATGCTTGCTTAGCCATTTGCACTTCCTGTCGATCTCATTTTTGAGACGTTTGTATTCCTTTTTGCCTGCTTCATTTACTGCATTTTTATATTTTCTCCTTTCATCAATTAAATTCAATATTTCTTCTGTTACCCAAGGATTTCTACGAGCCCTCGTCTTTTTACCTACTTGATCCTCTGCTGCCTTCACTACTTCATCCCTCAGAGCTACCCATTCGTCTTCTACTGTATTTCTTTGCCCCATTCGTGTCAATTGTTCCCTTTGCTGTCCGTGAAGCTCTGTACAACATCTGGTTTAGTCACTTTATCCAGGTCCCATCTCCTTAAATTCCCACCTTCTTGAAATTTCTTTAGATTTAATCTACAGTTCATAACCAATAGATTGTGGTTAGAGTCCAAATCTGCCCCTGGAAATGTCCTACAATTAAAAACCTGGTTCTTAAATCTCTGTCTTACCATCATATAATCTATCTGATACCTTTCAGTATCTCCAGGATTCTTCCATGTATACAACCTTCTTTTATGATTCTTGAACGAAGTGTTAGCTATGATTAAGTTATGCTCTGTGCAAAATTCTACCAGCGGCTTGCTCTTTCATTTCCTAGCCCCAATCCATATTCATCTACTATGTTTCCTTCTCTCCCATTTCCTATTGTCGAATTCCAGTCACCCATGATTATTAAATTTTCGTCTCCCTTCACTACCTGAAAAATTTCTTCAACTTCTTCGTCATCTGCAGAGCTAGTTGGCATATGAACTTGTACTACGGTAGTAGGCATGGGCTTCGTGTCTATCTTGGTCACTATAATACTTTCACTATGCTGTTTGTACTAGCTTACCCGTACTCCTATTTTCCTATTCATTATTAAACCTACTCCATCATTACCCCTATTTGACTTTGTATTTTTAACCCTGTAGTCACCTGACTAGAAGTCTTGTTCCTCCTGCCACCCAACTTCACTAATTCCCACTATATCTAACTTTAACCTATCCATTTCCCGTTTTAAATTTTCTAACCTGCCTGCCCGATTAAGGGATCTGACATCCCACGCTCCTCTCCGTAGAATGCCAGTTTTCTTTCTCCTGATAACGACGTCCTCCTGAGTAGTCCCCACCCAGATATCGGAATGGGGGACTATTTTACCTCCGGAATATTTTACCCAGAGGACGCTATCATCATTTAACGATGCACTAAAGCTGCATGCCCTCGGGAAAAATTACGGCTGTAGTTTCCCCTTGCTTTCAGCCGTTCGCACTACCACAACAGCAAGGCCGTTTTGGTTAGTGTTACAAGGCCAGATCAGTGAGACATCCAGACTGTTGCCCGTGCAACTACTGAAAAGGCTGCTGCCCCTCTTCAGGAACCACACGTTTGTCTGGCCTCCCAACAGATACCCCTCCATTGTGGTTGCATCTACGGTACGGCTATCTGTATCACTGAGGCACGCAAGCCTCCCCACCAACGGCAAGGTACATGGTTCATGGACAATAGACGACTAGAACCGAGCGCTTTGGAGTGATGAATCAATCTATATCCTCTGGCTATCCGATGTAAGCCTTTGAGTTTTGTGAATGCCTGCAGAATGTGTAGTACCAACACTGAAGTACTGAAGAACTGTTGTTACAATACCGGAGGTGTTTTCGTGGTTAGGTTGCCTTCCTCTTACTGCCCGCCTGCTGTGCTGGGTGGTAACGTGAGCGCCTCCCATGAAAACGGGCCCGGGTTCGATTCCCGGCCAGGTTGGAGATTTTTATCCACTAGGGTACTGGGTGTTGTGTTGTCTTCTTCATCATTTCATCCTCAGCAGCGTCGACTGAAATAAACTTGCACTAGACGGCCGAATTTCTCCTGATGGGGCCTCCAGGCCAACTATGCCACACGCTCAGTTCAATTCGAAGTTCTCTTACTGTGCTTAAGGAAACGATAAATGTCTTACTGCCCGCCTGCTGAGCTGGGTGGTAACGTGAGCGCCTCCCATTAAAACGGGCCCGGGTTCGATTCCCGGCCAGGTTGGAGATTTTTATCCACTAGGGTACTGGGTGTTGTGTTGTCCTCTTCATCATTTCATTCTCATCAGCGTCGACTGAAATAAATTTGCACTATACGGCCGAATTTCTCCTGATGGGGCCTCCATGCCAACTATGTCACACGCTCAGTTCAATTCGAAGTCCCCTTACTGTGCTTAAGGAAACGATAAATGCGGAAGAATATCAGCACATTTTGCAGCATTGTATGCTGCTTATTTCAAAATTATTACGTGGCTGAAGCAGCAACTGTTGAAGATCTTCACAGTAAATGATGACAGCCAAACAGATCCAGGATAAAGTTTTATTGAAATCCTTGCGCACGGTTTCGGTATATCTAAATACACCTGAACAAGAAGACACCTTCATTAGCAATAAATTTAGCACCATAACTGACATGGAAGAAAAAAAACCACTTATAGCTTTAAGTAACCGTGAAAATTACCGAAGTATTACAAGCACAAAAACTTTTAGTCACTAACTAAAATCACACACATGCATGAAACAATTGTGCCAAAGGCGTCGTCAGTAGTTAAAATTAAAATATCACCTCCATCTCTACAGCATATTTATGAAGAGATGGTCGATGCTAACACGGCATAATATCACTACTTAGCTTGTGAAGTAGCTTGAAGAGGGTGTGGAAGCACTAGGGTAGACAGTTTCACTGAGAGAGGGCACTTGTGGTATGCGAGAGACACTCACACATATTAAAACCTGGGATACATACTCACGTGCATCAAAATTTTTAAAGCTGTGCTAATTCAAACCCTCTGTCTTAATAAATAAAACATATCAGAATCAATAAAAACATCTACGTACAGTAGAAGATATGAAAACCAATTTGCCTCTGTCCTAGTGTCAAGCAGGTGAAGTTTGCACTAAGGAACATATCAAACTAGAGAGGACGCTATTGTTATGCACGAGAATCTCTCGCAAATTAAAGACTAGGATACATACTAGCGAAAACGTACAAAATGTTGTAGTCAGTCGAAACCATCTGCTGTTATGAATAAAAAACATAACAGATCATTTAAACCATACATACCAATCGAAAATTGCGAACAACAATCATCAAAAATACTACAGGAAAGAAGCGTGTCACCAGCATTAACAGACAAGAAAATTAGCTTCTAGTCAGCCAGACGAATTACTTTAGAGCATGAAGGGGTTTGAAACGCTCCAAAAAAACTTTTGTTTCTAAGCTGCACCTGTTCGTTAAGAATAAAACCATCTTCTTGATAAATGTTTGAAAATTTCTAATTCCTCGAAAACTCCAGTTTGTAACCCTTACTCATTCATGTAGCAATTCTACGTCATCCAGTTTACGTGGCGTATGCTGTAAGAGCAATAGATATTCAGCAAACGTGGTACTGAACACGTTTTCCCCATTTTTACCTAGTATGTGTTCTTTATATCTTACTTTAATGGGTCTACCTGTCTGTCCAACGTAATAGATGGGGCAGTCGTTACAGGTAATTTTGTAAACTGTTACTGCCAAGTTCTTCCTGTGCCCCAATAGTATGAATCACTCTTTGTTTTAAGCTATTGTTTACGGAAAAGGCAACTCAGTAACCGTATTGCTTCTGTAGAAGTCCTCTTACCTTGTATGACACGTTCCCCAAAAATGGAATAGAAATAAAGCTATTACCTGTCGAAGCTAATTGTGTTGTCAATTAACTTAAGCTTCAAATCAAGAAAATTGAGTTCTCTCTCATCGTTTAGCATTTCGTTTGTGAAATTCATTTTTTCGTGAAAACTGTTACAAACATGTTTAGCTCTTGTCATTTATAGTATCTGACCAGTTCGAACACTATGGTTATTTGTATCGGCATGTCAATGTACCTTACAATAAAACAGCATTTGTGAGACAATGGTTTGTAGACGATGACATTTCTGAAATGGACTGGTATTGCCTGGGTGGCAACCTGAACCCTATGGATCATCTCTGGGATGAATTATAAAGTCGGTTTAGCTTCAGATTCCAGCATTAAACAATACTACTTCGCCTGGTTTCGGTTCTTCAGGAAGAGTGGGCTGTCATTACTCCAGAGACGTACCAACACCTCACTGAAGCTGTCTACAGTGCAGTTCAAGCCGGCGTAAAGGCGAAGTGTAGCCATCGTGTATATTAATGGCTGCTAACAGGTGTCCTGATACTTTTGATCAGATACTGTATTACTGTTCAAATGCGAAAAGAATTGATAAGGTGTTCACAACACCTACTATTGACACAGTAATACAGTCATCAATATCACCATATCGATCTCTGAAATTCTCCGAGCATTAAGTTCTTCAGCTATAAATATCCATTTTGCTGCCATATGTTCCCTAGTGTCACCCACACGTCATACATTACGCCCTCACGTCGGTGTTTCCCTACATTTCGAATCCCAGCAGGCAACTTACTTGGTCAATCAATCATACAATTCACTTCGCTACGTGTCGTGCCTACCACCACTTCATTTCGGTTGAAGTCATAATAACACTTTAAGAAACATCAATTTGGCTGCCATATCTTCTCTAGCGTCATTTAAACATCATCCATGCTTACATTTCGAGTTCCAGCAAACAGCTTACTCGGTCGATCAATCATCCAATTCACTTCGGTACATACCGTGCCCACCTGCACGTCATTTTTATTAGTCATAATACCGCTTTACCCTTCAGCCTGTTTACTGAATCCTTTGTTTGTGTTACATTACGTCTTAGTAATTCCTTAAAGCGCCTCATCACTGCTCGCTGAAAGACACTAGTTTCCTCATTTCTCAACAATGGTTTTCTTATTCGAGGCCCATGTACCGGCGCGTTAAATCGACACTAGAAATGTACATTCACTGTGTACTTCCCGTTTCAGGCAAAGAAGAAAATCAGTTGTGAAATCTCTGTTCAGTTTTCTGGAAAGACTCAAAGCCATTCTCACTCTCCAGTTTACTTCTTGTCTTGACCGTCCAACCGTTGTGTTAATCAACTGGGTCTATGCCTTCATGGTAAATTTCAACAACTTCCTTTTCTATGTGTTCACCAAATTTTGTTTAGTCTCTTATTGTGAGTGCTTTGGCTCTAGCAATTGTTCTGTTTCTTCCGTTCCACGTTTCAATGTTATCTGCCAAACACAGGTGGTTTTGGTAAGTTCTGCATCTGCAGTATTGCGCAATAGTAAAGAGTTGGAAACGTGAAATATTGTCAATGTGTCGTTGCCTATGCCGAGATCCAGAGGCAGTAAGTTAGCCAAGAGGTAGGAGGGTTGCGTATATATCGGAATGTGTCGTCACGCAAGCGCAATGGCCTGGTTACACACGCGAGAGAGAATTGCTTAGCACACGGTTTTGTGTTAGACGGAGACTTTCGTAGAGTGCAAGACAGAGGTATAGCGTCAGCTGTATTGCATTTCACAACTTCGCGTAAGTCTGCCGTAACAACACGTAACTCCGTCGCAAGAACACCTAAGGGGCGAGTACGACAGTAAGTCAGCAGTATAAGTGGAGCGAATGCGGTCATTACAAACGAGCACAGCGTCAGGACGTCGCTCGTGTTTCCTTTAAATACTCCAGCAACATGGCAACATGGCACTCGCACTCGCAGTTAGACCTGCAGTCAGATGTGTACTGGGTCGCTGCCTAGCGCTCAGCTCGGTGATCGACATGTTAATCTTTATTAAGGAGATGTTGCAGTAAGGGCGGCCCATCTAACAGCAGACGTGACGGGACAGTACCAGCTCTGGTACTCTCTGCTACCGCTGTCAATCATCAACCCAGGATCAGCAGACATCGCGGCAGACTCGCTCGCCGCCAATGCTGACGACATCAGTGAGCCGTCGTCGAGATCTTGCGAGGCCTAGGCCCTGTACATCCGCCGTCACAACCGGGTGAGCCGACGACGCTGGGGGACTGCAGCCCGTTCCGCCCGTCCACCGCGGACGAGCCACCAGGAGGAACGGGGGGAAGAAAACCGGGTGGGATAGAGTACACTCCGCACTACGAGAACGCCTCTCGTGCTGACAGCGCCGGGACTCAAACCCGGAGCGTCTTGCCCGCCGCCGAGCCGACCGGCCATCCGGAAGCCGCCAGCCACGCGCGGCCGAAGTAAGGGCATTCCTCCGCTACGTCACAGCACGCGGCGCTGCGCTAGCAAGCCTGTGCGGCCTGGAGCTGGCGTCATCGCTACGAGTCAGCGAGGACTCGGGGAAGACCGTTGATATCACCAAGCCACATTGTACTCGGCAGGAATAAAGGTGTTATGAATTAATACCCCACCATGAACCATGGACCTTGCCGTTGGTGGGGAGGCTTGCGTGTCTCAGCGATACAGATAGCCGTACCGTACGTGCAACCACAACGGAGGGGTATCTGTTGAGAGGCTAGACAAACGTGCGGTTCCTGAAGAGGGGCAGCAGCCGTTTCAGTAGTTGCAAGCGCAACAGTCTGTGTGATTGACTGATCTGGCCTTGTAACACTAACCAAAACGGCCTTGCTCTGCTGGTACTGCGAACGGCTGAAAGCAAGGGGAACCTACGGTCGCATTTTTTCCCGAGGGCATGCAGCTTTACTGTATGATTAAATGATGACGGCGTCCTCTTGGGTAAAATATTCCGGAGGTACAATAGTCCCGCATTCGGATCTCCGGGCGGGGACTACTCAAGAGAATGTCGTTATCAGGAGAAAGAAAACTGGCGTTCTACGGATCGGAGCGTGGAATGTCAGATCCCTTAATTGGGCAGTTAGGTTAGAAAACTTAAAAAGGAAAATGGATAGGTTAAAGTTAGATATAGTGGGAGTTAGTGAAGTTCGGTGCCAGGAGGAACAAGACTTCTGGTCAGGTGACTACAGGGTTATAAACACAAAATAAAATAAGGGTAATGCAGGAGTAGGTTTAATAATGAATAGGAAAATAGGAATGCGGGTAAACGCATTACTGTGGCAAGATAGATATGAAGCCCACCCCTACTACAGTAATACAAGTTTATATGCCAACTAGCTCTGAAGATGACGAAGAAATTGAAGAAATGTATGATGAAATAAAAGGAATTATTCAGATAGCGAAGGGTGACGAAAATTAAATAGTCATGAGTGACTGGAATTCGGTAGTATGAAACGGGAGAAAAGGAAACATAGTACGTGAATATGGATTGGGGCTAAGAAATGAAAGAGGAAGCCGCCTGGTAGAATTTTGCACAGAGCATAACTTAATCATAGCTAACACTTGGTTCAAGAATCATAAAAGAAGGTCGTACACATGGAAGAATCCTGGAGATACTAAAAGGTATCAGATGGATTATATAATGGTAAGACAGAGATTTAGGAACCTGGTTTTAAATTGTAAGACATTTCCAGGAGCAGATGTGGAATCAGACCACAATCTATTGGTTATATTCTGTAGATTAAAACTGAAGAAATTGCGAAAAGGTGGGAATTTAAGGAGATGGGACCTGGATAAACTGACTAAACCAGAGGTTGTACAGGGTTTCAGGGAGAGCGTAAGGGAACAATTGACAGGAATGGGGGAAAGAAATACAATAGAAGAAGAATGGGTAGCTCTGAGGGACGAAGTAGTGAAGGCAGCAGAGGAACAAGAAGGTAAAAAGACGAGGGCTAGTAGAAATCCTCGGGTAACAGCGATATATTGAATTTAATTGATGAAAGAGTAAATATAAAAATGCAGTAAGTGAAGCAGGCAAAAAGGAATACAAACGACTAAAAATGAGATCGACAGGATGTGCAAAATTGCTAAACAGGGATGGCTAGAGGACGAATGTAAAGATGTAGAAGCGATTTTCACTAGGGGTAAGATAGATACTGCCTACAGAAGAAAATTAAAGAGACCTTTGGAGAAAAGAGAACCACATGCATGAACATCAAGAGCTCAGGTGGAAACCCAGTTCTAAGCAAAGAAGGGAAAACAGAAAGGTGAAAGAGGTATATAGAGGGTCTATACAAGGGCGATGTACTTGAGGACAATATTATGGAAATGGAAGAGGATGTAGATGAAGATGAAATGGGAGATACGATACTGCGTGAAGAGTTTGACAGAGCACTGAGAGACCTGAGTCGAAAAAAGGTCCCCGGAGTAGACAACATTCCATTAGAACTACTGACGGCCTTGGGAGAGCCAGTCCTGACAAAACTCTACCATCTGGTGAGCAAGATGTATGAGACAGGCGATATACCCTCAGACTTCAAGAAGAATGTAATAATCCCAATCCCAAAGAAAGCAGGTGTCGACAGATGTGAAAATTACCGAACTATCGGTTTAATAAGTCACAGTTGCAAAATACTAACGCGAATTCTTTACAGACGAATGGAAAAACTGGTAGAAGCAGACCTCGGGGAAGATCAGTTTGGATTCCGTAGAAATGTTGGAACACGTGAGGCAATACTGACCCTACGACTTATCTTAGAAGAAAGATTAAGGGAGGGCAAACCTACGTTTCTAGCACTTGGAGACTTAGAAAAAGCTTTTGACAATGTTGTCTGGAATACCCTCTTTCAATTTCTAAAGATGGCAGGGGTAAAATACAGGGAGCGAAAGGCTATTTACAGTTTGTACAGAAACCAGATGGCAGTTATAAGAATTGAGGGGCATGAAACGGAAGCAGTGGTTGGGAAGGATGTGAGACATGGTTTTAGCCTCTCCCCCATGTTATTTAATCAGTATACTGAGCAAGCAGTGAAGGAAATAAAAGAAACATTTGGAGTATGTACTGAAAACCATGGAGAAGAAATAAAAGCTTTGAGGTTCGCCGATGACATTGTAATTCTGTCAGAGACAGCAATGGACTTGGAAGAGCAGTTGAACGGAATGGATAGTGGCTTGAAAGGAGGATATAAGATGAACATCAACAAAAGCAAAACGAGGATAATGGAATGTAGTCGAATTAAGTCGGATGATGCAGAGGGAATTAGATTAGGAAATGAGACCCTTAAATAGAAAAGGAGTTTTGCTATTTGGGGAGCAAAATAACTGATGATGGTCGAAAGTGTTTCTGAAGAAGAGGAATTTGTTGACGTCGAGTATAGATTTAAGTGTCAGGAACTCATTTTTGAAATTATTTGTATGGAGTGTAGCCATGTATGGAAGTGAAACATGGACGATAAATAATTTAGACAAGAAAAGATTAGAAGCTTTCGAAATGTGATGCTACAGAAGAATGCTGAAGATTAGATGGGTAGATCACATAACTAATGAGGAAGTATTGAATAGGATTGGTGAGAAGTTCGTGGCACAACTTGACTAGAAGAAGGGATCTGTTGGTAGGACGTGTTCTGAAGCATCAAGGGATCACCAATTTAGTATTGGAGTTCAGCGTGGAGGGTAAAAATCGTAGAGGGAGACCATGAGATGAATACACTAAGCAGATTGAGAAGGATGTAGGTTGCGGTAGGTACTGGGAGATGAAGAAGCTTGCACGGAATGTAGTAGCATGGAGAGGTGCATCAAACCAGTCTCAGGACTGAAGACCCCAACAAACAACAACATGAATTAACATTGGGGCCGGGACAACCGGGGCGCCTACAGTTATGTTAAAACGTACTACTTCCTCCAAATACGTTGTGAAACAAAACCTTTGCAGGAAGTCATCATAGAATAGGTTGCTGATAAATAATATAGGTACACAACCTATGTTTCATTTCTGTGTTTCCCTTTAAATAAGACTTTCAATATATTAATAATTTCTTCTTTCTGAAAAACCGTTAGTAAAATGTTTAGACTCAGAATCAGTCAAGGCTTCCTCAAAATTGAAAGTTTCACCTTAAAATGCACTTTCACTTTCTTCCAGAGCTGTTGATTTTCTTTAAATTGCGAAGCAAAAAGAAATTTCCGAGCTCTGGTACTACAAAGGCTAATCAGGTCAGGCCGACCGCCGTGTAATCCTGTGTGAACGGCATCATCGTATATGGTAGGAAGGGGGGTTGCCGTCAGCACACGGCTCCCCCGGTCGCTGTTTCGTTTCTCGACCTTAAGACAGCTAGTAGTAGCTCGATTTCCTCTTCCGTTGGCTTCACGAAGCTGAGTGCACCCCGTGCCAGTCCTCGAACAAGGGCAAAACCCTAGCTCCACCAGGAATCGAACACAGGTCCCACACAGAGCAACCACCCAAGCTTGATCACATTTTTTTCTCGTTTTGTCCGTAATTGTTCTCGTCGTTTGGTCTGGGTGGGTGTTACATGACACCACCTCAACTTCATCGCTGAATACTTTACTCTTCGTTTTTATTTATTTTTTTCTACGTCGTTTAATACTGTACACATTACTCAGCTTTTTTTTTCTTTTTTGACAGAGGGCACCCAGCCCTTTGACCGAAAGCGCTGAGCTATTATGTGGTGTCACCGCCAAGCACCACACTTTGCTAGGTGGTAGCCTTTAAATCGGCCGCGGTCTTTTAGTATACGTCGGACCCGCGTGTCGCCACTATCAGTGATTGCAGATCGAGCCCCGGCACACGACAGGTCTAGTCTAGAGAGACTCCCTAGCACTCGCCCCAGTTGTACAGCCGACTTTGCTAGCAATGGTTCACTGTCTTCATACGCTCTCATTTGCAGAGACGACAGTTTAGCATAGCCTTCAGCAACGTCATTTGCTACGACCTAGCAAGGCGTCATATTCAGTTACAATTATTACTATCTTCAAGAATGTATTCAGAACAGATAATATTGTGAGTGATGTACCGTCAAGAGCGACGTTCATCATTAATGGATTAAAGTTAAGTATCAAACTAATTAAGTCCGCTTTCTGAATTCTCATTCCTTGTCATGTTCCAGACCTCACGCCAGTATAGTCCTTCCCTCCTCACGCCAGCCTGCGTGAGCTAAAACGCGTGCATTTCGGCCTCCACTCGTAACACAGTGTTGGCTCTTCTGCTAACACAAAATATTATACCACTCGGCTCAGGAGGTGGTTGAATTACGATATAGTGTACTCAGCAAGAACAGCCAGTAAACAGTATCGATTAGTTCTGAAAACACTTTAAGTTCCCTCTTTTTGTGGCGTTGCTGTAGCGTAACTGTGCGTGGCCGTCTGTGTCATGTGACAGAACGTATTTGAAAGTATTCTGTATTCGGGGTTTCGAAGCATGGTAGTTCGGACACAACATGAGTACGAAGTTGAAGATTTTAGTGAGACCACTTAAATTACGTGGATTGAAACATATCTTGTGAGAGCTGTGTAATTTTTATGTTTACCATTTTTACGAAGAAATCATCAGTTTGTAAGAAACCCATAATGTCAGATAATGTGTACATAACACCAAATATTAGAGAATGAATATTAATTATAACTCATAGACACTGTACATAAGAATGTCAAAGAAACTCTGTAGCCACATTCAATTAAAAAAAAAAATAAGTTGCAGAAATGAGGACTTCCTCCTGTTGTTAACTTATTTCAGATTTTGTCTTCAAACCTGTAGGAGGTACGTGTTATAAGCTCTATAATTATCTGATTTATCGAACAATAAGTATCATACTAATAGTTATCAGTGTCTGCATTTATTGTAGGAATCTTTTATATCTACCATACTGAATTTATTTAATGAGCTCGTATTTTTCAGATGAATAAGTCATTAATTTTGCACACGTTGTTTGAAAGCAGAACGGCCGAGTGCTTATCGCGTGGTGTCGTTTAAATATTGGATTACTAACAAATCTAATCAGCAGATTTATTTCTGGGAATTCCGAACTAATACTCTTTGCCACCGCTTATGTGGAAGTCAGTACAGCATTTTCACGGTCAGCAAGCTTTCAAATAATGATGATGCGCAATTACAATACATCAAAAGAACATAATATGCGGTGACCTAGAGCTATAACGAGATTCAATATAACAAAAAATCTCACTGATTTTTAATGTGTGCTATACTACTAACCACATCGTGTCATTCCATTTGTGGCGTATCATTCCCGAGGGAAGCATTTACTCACGCTCTGCATACTTTTTGCAAAATTTAAATATATCTTCCACGTTTATCTGCCAGGAAGTAAAGACTCATTATAGGCTGCGATTGTCCAGAGGCAACGTTTGGCCCATTTCAGCCGTGAGATTTTTTTTTTATTTGCAGCCATTCCTCTCGCAGAATCTGTGGTGAACTGAAACGTCATTTGTATTAATGCGCGACACTCCATAAAGACACACAGTTTCCTTGTCTTTTGTAAGAAGGAAGCTGATTACAAGATCGAATGGCTCTGAGCACTATGGGACTTAACAACAAAGTCATCAGTCCCCTAGAACTTAGAACTACTTAAACATAACTAACCTAAGGACACCACACACATCCATGACCGAGGCAGGATTCGAACCTACGACAGTAGCAGTCGGGCGGTTCCGGACTGAAGCGCCTAGAACCGCTCGCCCACCACGGCCAGCTACAATATCGACTTGTATTTATTCAGTCCAGTGCATTACGCCATCTTGCCATACTCCCCTGCATTTTAAATAATCTATTGCTTTACTGAAAGACATTATGGTTCAAAAATGAAAAGCCTTAACAAAATAACAAAAATGTTCCTAATGACAGTAAGTTCTTATTTATTGGTTCTAGTATATCCTCCTTTAAGATGAATATAGCCTGTTGAATTGACAGTTCTTCTTTAATACCAAACTGTTTATTAATGAGTATGTTTTCCAGTACTATACGTGTAAAAAATTCTATTCTACATTACTTTCTGTAAACTTTATGAATTATTATTAAGTCTCGCGACAACACCACGTTTAAGATCCTCTGGGAAAGACCGTTGTGAAAAGATTCATTACACAAGTAACTCAATTTATTACTGAGTTCGGCTGTACATTTCATTTTTCTGCTACTTATTTCATCATAACCACTTGAGCATTTATTTTTAAGAGAGTTGATGTTAAATGATTCAGAAATTTTGGGGCTATTTTTGTTTAGTTCATTATGTGCCGTTAAATAAATTTCTCATCAACTAAGCCAAGCATGCAATGCACATGATGACCTTCTTCTTTCGCTGTAATCTTTGTGCATGTATGGTTATCATAACAGCGCGCAAGAGTATAAGCTTCCTGGAAGCCACAGAACTTTTTTCAAAAAAACTACATGGGATCGTTTCTCCAGCTCTACAGTTAACTTAAGATCCATGACTTTTGTTGTTTCTATGTGATACTAACATTGTGGACGGAAAGGCTTCTGTCAGATGCTACACGTCGGGAACGAGAAATAGTAATTTGGTCGTTTACTAATTTGATATAAATCAAATATAAATACTTTGGGGAAAAATAACAAATAAAACGGGTAAATAGAAGTGCAGTAAGTCGAAAAATGTACGGTCTATAAACAGGTAAGATTAATATTTCGGCGGCTCTGAATTATACACATTTTGAGAAAAGTTCACTTCCACACATTTTCTGTTCCAATTGTTTGCAAGACAGTGGTACCACACGCTACATTCCTGTGCGTAATAACCTTTGTAATAGTGTCAGCGCTGACCATCGAGATATTATGCTAGATTCCGTAGCATAGATTCTCCCTGTTTGGTTTGCTTGCTAGTTCGCCTGCGTCTAATAAAACGAAATATATCGTGGGAGCTTCCAGGCGCAATTTTTATGCAAGCATAAAATTAAATGAATCAATTTTCAGTTAGCTAAGTGGCTATAAAACCTGAGGTATTATCTTTTATCCAATTATATCCACTAGGGTACTAATATCTTACTTCACGTTGTGTTAAATATGGTAAATGCAGCACCGCCAACTTAACTGCAGCCCTTCATTCACGCATGTAATCACCTATTAGTCTCAAATTATTTAAGGCAGTTTGTTTATTATCGTACGCGTTTCGCTTCTTTTATTTGTGAAACACATTCAGTGGCGATTTCCAGCGCTGATAGCCCGTATGTGTGGTCACGGAGATGTTTTAATTAGTGTCCATGCTCCAGCTGACCGATATATGGCGTTCCTTCACCCACATTTGATTCAACACATCGCATACATTTTATACTGTTGGGAAACGTATGTATGAATGACGAATATTACTTTATTATAATTTTAACTTCTGTTGTCTCGTAAAGCTTCCGTTGCTCATTAAAACGTGAAAATATTTATCACTACTAGCGTAAGCTCCTCGCTAACCAGTCTTCCCACTTTAGAATGAAAACAAAAACGACGTCGATCTCGTCACATTCAGACGGCAGGATAAAGACCACTGCTAAAAGGCAATGATCAGCGATTTATCACCTTCTGCACATCATCACGTCAGATTTAATAATAAGAACTGACTAAGTCTGACCAGCGTTCCAAGTACTTCTTTTCTTTTCTCCTTCGAGGTTTTTCGAATCCTCATTTCTTGGCTGTTGTTTCGTATATCCGCCACCAGAGGGCTCTAGCGTTGTACCAGTATAAAATCTATCGTAAGCACAGTATTCACCGTTTCCATGTCACATCCCATAAGATATGCTAAAACAGACATAAAAAAGATTAACATTGCATAGAAAATACTGCAAATAAAACTAGGTTATTTTCATTGTCTATGAAACTTTTTATACGAAATAAAAGTGTGGATCTGAACCACATAGTGTACCCAAGTGATTTTGGAACGTTACAACAGGTCACTGTGTAGTTTTACTTCCCTCTAGTGGACCACGGTCCACAGAAAGTCCCGCATTCTCGTCTGAGAAACGAGTGACACGTTAGTAATACTTGACTTTTCTTCACAAATACTTCTCAGACACGTCTGTTCCTGAACAGTGTGGGTTTCTTTCCCCATCATTGCTAACGAACGGCATTAGAGCGGTGCGTGAAAATGTGAGGGTTACGTATGTACGGAAATTCGACTAAAATGTAGCAACAGCAACACATAATTAACATCCTTTATTTTAGGCGTACAACCAAGCATGTGACGACTTTTACCACCTCTCGAAGTTCCAAGAACACGTTCTGAGCCAAGATTACATATGGAAAATGTGTACCTATTTAACTACAGGTTTTGCAAACTCTTCAAACCGTAGACCATATAGTGCTGCTTGAATTTATTCATTAGTTAAAGACGAAGTATAATGTGTTTTCGTAACGTTTCCTGGTGAAACCACATTTACATTGAATGGTACGACATATTTCTGTAAATTTTGATGTTACACGAAGTCGTCAGTTGGACTAGCTCAGGACATGCATTTGATTAAATGGAGTGGAATTTACTTCCAGTTTGGAAAGTCCTTCCCCATTCTGCAATGACACCACTGCCAACCAAGATGGACCAGTCTGACTTCACCTACTGAGAAAATCTACCACGATATGTAGTAGCAATCATTTCGAATTAGCTGTAGGACTTTACTGCGGTTCGGTCTAGTAACCAGCCCTGACGATAAAGTGTAGCAGCACAGTGTCAGGGTTGTGTTGTCCAGCGCTGATAACACCATCAGCTGCTTTATCAGACAAGCATAGATTACACGCATGCAGCTTCGTAGACATGAATTTAAAAGTAAGTCGAAGGAAATGAATGGTAACTCCGTTGAAGCAAATTAAAAATGTAGTCAACACAGTGGTCGTCAAATATTTATGTTAAAGAGCCAATACTGACATTGTGGGATGGCACCACGGGCCCTGATTATTAATTGGTTATCCACATAAATTAGTATGTTACCAGTTCCCAATACACGAGTTATAAAAGGGCGTGATAAGTTGGAGGCCAGCGGCCAAGTACTGATCGTTAAAAGTCGGCCACTATTAGGTACACTTCGTGTCAATTCGTATTGACTGTTTTCTGTTTCAGACTGGTGCAACCCTCAACGATTCCAAAGTTATGACGTTGTAATTGCCTGGAGAAGCGTTGTTCTCTGTGTAAGCGAACTGATTGATTGACTGATAACAGTAACTGTACTTATACCAGGGTTGCCCAGATAGTAATGCACCACAGTTTTTTTCTGCAACAATTCTTTATTGAATATAATGAGAATTACACACACGAAAGGACGGTGTTTTTTCTACACCTCTATCTTTCCACGTAGTCATTATCCCTTTCTATGGCCTTACTCCGGCGTAAAACAAGGGCGTGTTCGCCCTGTCGGTACCAATCCTTGTCCTAGTAACGGAGCCAGTGCTTCACTGTGTGAATCACCTCCTCATCGTCCTCAAAATGTCTTCCACGAATGGCGTCCTTTAATGGCCCAAACAGGTGCAAGTCCGAGGGGGGTTAGGTCAGAGCTGAAAATCGTGGAGCTCCGCCGAACCGCCTTCTGATGACCTCACCCTCCGTGCCCAGCGATTAACTGCACTTATGTCAACGGCTTGCACAAGCGTTTGTGAATATTCCCCGCAATTTCTTTCTCCACAATGAGAAATTCAATGACAACATGTTGCTTCTAATGTACATTACTCACAGACGTTTTGAATCTGCACTGCAGCTATGCTATCCGTCGGAAGTAACGGTAACTTCCTGGATCCCTCGTCTCCGCTCCATCCAATCCAAAGCCCACAACTGCCTCGACTCCTCAAACTCCTCTCTGGCCGGACATGGGGGTTGCACCCCTCTACCATCCTCCACACCTACAAATCCTTAATCTGTCCCATCCTCTGTTATGTCAGTCCTGCCTGGATATCCGCCCCCCCCCCCCCCCCACATTCTATAAGTCCCACCAGATCCTTGAGCGTCATGCACCCCGCCTCGCCTTCCGTATACGCCTCCCTTCCCCCACGTGGATCCTCTATGATCTCATTCCTTTCCCCCGTCTGCTCCTATTCCTCGAACATATCCACATACTCTACACCTCCTGCCAACTTGATCCCCCTCACTCCCTGGTTGCTCCTCTCCTCCCCAACCCCGGCCCCCGCCATGCCTTCACTTTTGTGTCTCCCCTACCCTCCATCTCTACACCCTTTCCCAAGGTGGCTTCCATGGTGGAGGCCCCCTCCCAGATGATGCCCTCTCTCCCTCCATCTATCCCTCATATCAACTCTGATCCTCTCCTCCCCAACCCCTGCCCCTGCCACTCCTTCACTTTTGTGTCTCCCCTACCCTCCATCTCTACACCCTTCATCTCCTTTCCCAAGGTGGCTTCCATGGTGGAGGCCCCCTCCCAGATGATGCCCCCTCTCCCTCCATCTATCTCTCCTATCAACTCTGATCCTCACCCCCATCCTTTCCTCTGTCCTTTCCCTGGGCTCCCTCTTCTCCCATCTTCCATCCTGTTTTCTCCCCACCAAACCTCTCCCTACCTCCCTCCCCCCCCCCCCCCGAGTCCTTTTGTATTCCCATAATCTGCCTTCGCCACTCCCTGTCGTGTTTGCTCTGCACCCCCTCACCCCTCTTATGAGGCCTCATCCTCCATCGGCTCCTTACCCCTCCCCCCTTTCGCTTTTCCTTTCCTCCCCCCATTTTTATTTTCCCATCATCTATCCTGTTTCACACCCACCTGCTCTCAGCTGTGGTATGTCACATTTCCCAACTTTTTAGTGCAGTGTTCCAGTGAATATTCGACGTTCTTCGTTTTTCTAGTGTTGTGAACAGAAACCATGCTGTCGCTGGTTGTGAATTTTATGTCTTTTTGCTAACAAAAACCAGACTGTCACCGTGTTTTTTAATTATCTGCCTATTATTTTACCTGTCTGCTTCGTATGTATTTTCTTTGCATCATTGTTCTATGTTTTAAGTTACACGATTTTTTTTCGCCATGTTCCTATTTGTCTCCGATTAATTTGCCTATTTTTATTATTTATTCTCTTCATCTTTTTAAAAAAGTTTGTAGGCTGAAGAGTAGCATACTACACTGCTGCCAGCCCGCCCCCTTCAAGGGGAATCGAAACACAATTTTATAAAAGGAGGTTGTAGGGGACAGAAAAACAAATATTTTTCCCTAATGTCATTGTTTCCTGTGAGGATTATTTAAACCGGTGGAGGCCGTATTACGATCTTCAGTTGTTAGAGGGCGCATTATGCTCTTCAGTTGTAGGCAACTGTTGTCCACCAGTGTAGTAGTGCATTGTTTGTTTACTAATGGAGCTAATGTAGCGATACACCTGGAGTGAGTACACTGATATGGTTGGTGCGTACTACGTAGCGCACCACAACGGACGAGCTGCACAGCGGGTTTATCAACAACAATATCCTAATCACCGTATCCTGCATCATACGACCTTTGCTGCTGTGTACCAATGTCTGTGTGAGACCGGGTCATTTAGCCGATTACCTGGACAGGTACGCCGTCGGACGGTAAAAACGCTGCAACTTGAGGAAGCTGCCTTGCAGCATGTAGAGCGGGATCCTTCAATCAACACTCGTGCAATTGCACGTAACATGTGGACGAATCAGACGAATGTAAGAACAGTCCTTCGAGAGCAATTGTTACGTCCATTTCACTTACCGCGTGTCCACCCAGAGCACTGTTTTCGCAGTGGTACCTGGAACAGTGTGAAATGCACCCTACATTTGCATCCTCTGTGTTCTTTACCTATGAAGCAACGTTCGGGCGTGATGGAGTCTTCAACATACACAATTCGCATGTTTGGAGTGAGGATAACCCACATGCCACAGTTGCTAGCGCTCATTAAGTGCAGTTCTTAGTTAATGTGTGGGTCGGTGTTGTTGGGGACTGTTTAATTGGGCCGTATCTGCTACCTAGGCCATTAAATGGCAGGCACTATTACTTCTTGCCAGAGCATTGCCAGAATTTCTGGAAGACGTCCTGCTCCCTACAAGACAACGCATGTGGTTCCAACATGACGGGCGGCCGGCACATTTCAATCGTCGTGTGCGTCGATTCCTGGAGCGACGGTTCCCAGAAACGTGGCTTGGCATAGGTGGTCCTGTACCGTAGCCTGCTCGATCCCCAGATATATCCCCTCTGGACTTTTTTTGCATGGGGAGAGATGCGCAACCTTGGATGCGCAACCTTGTTTACCCAACTCGTGTTGCATCAGAAGAGGATCTGGTTGCCCGGATAGTAGCAGCAGCAGGAACAATTCAGGATACTGCTGGGGTTTTTGCCCGTGTCAGACAGAACATGATCCGACGGTGTAACCATTGTTTACCTGTCAGTGGAGGCATTTTTGAAAATCTAATGTAACTGAAATTGAGTTGTGTTAATGTGTGGTCTCTTGGTCATAAATAAATGGAAAAGTGTTTGTTGCTTTAATTAATTTGCCACCAGAGAAATATACCTCTACTGGTTGAAATACTCCTCAGGAAAATATGACATTAGGGGAAAATATTTGTTTTGATATCCCCTACAACCTCCCAGAGATTGTCTTAAATACTTTTCACTCTGTATATGCACCATCAGTGATTGATTTGTGGAAGAAAGCATAGGTACGCAGTACCGGTACTTTTGACGTGAAAAAAATCAGAAACGCAGATTTTGTTATTTGATACGACAGAACTTTTGCTGCGGTTGAAAAAATGTAGAATACAAGTTGTCCCATTTTTAAAATGTTTATAAGAGCGTTATAATAACGTTTTAGGAATTCTAAATTTCCAAAATATCTCCTGGTAGGTCGCAGTACCGGAACCTCTTTCTTTCACAAATCGATCACTGCGTACCACATTGGACCATGACCGTTTCTAAAACGCAAATTTACGAAAAGATGTTACTTCTCTTTGAAATGTGTACCATAACAACTGCTCGGTACGAGGCACAGACATCCGTGAGTTGTCAGTACTGGAGGATAGACAATGAAATTTCTCCCTTTCTCATTCTGTAGCCCCACAGCTGCAGAGCTACGTGCACCTCTGCCCCTGTGGTAACTGATAAGTGGCCAATTTTACTTAACACACTGATGAATTCGCCGTCGTCAGTTACAATTAAGCATATCTTAATATGAGTGGCTTATTTCAATAGTGGTACAAGTCCGTTTTTGTTCATTCTGAGATACAGAGTCCTAAAGTTAAATTAGCGCTGAAAAATCTGCAATTGAGATACCAGAAATATTCCAGTATATATACTTGACTATTTCTGGTATCTCAACTGCAGATTTTTCAGTTCTCATTTAACTTTAGGACTCTGTATCTCAGGATGAAGAAAAATGGACTTGTACCACTATTGAAATAAGCCCTTCATATATACTATCTTTGTAAGTATTCTTACTGGACAGGAAAACTACACACGTAAGGAGCTATTAACATTAGTTGACGTTTTCGGGTTCGACTGTCAGCTGATAGACGCATGTTATAAAATTCGTCCGAGAACTGCGGGCCTCACGAGAACTTGATACGGGCCGCATACTGCCAGCAGGCCGCCGTTTAACGCCCACTGTTACATATCATTCAGTGAAAACATCTAAACATCAAAACATTCATATGGATTTCGACATTCAAGTTAAGTAGTTGAGATCGGCGACAACTTCCGTTAAAATTGTGAAAAATAGCTAATAATCTGTGGAAGACTACCCTATTAAATAAAGTAGTGTGGGAGTGTTACCAAAATGCAGACAGTGCGTTGATGTTGGAATGCACTAATGATGCTGTTTCACTGTCCTCAAAAGATTATCACTATACAGAGCTGCTAATCTTCCACTTTTAAAAACCTGCAACACTCGAAAGCTACCCAATTTCTGTCACTCGTAAAATCTTGAAATGGTGAATTGTTGTTGGTGGCTTGCATCCCAGAGACTATATTATGTCATTAGACTCGCTCTGTCAACTTTTGTACTCCAAGTGATGTCGATGATCCTTGTTTGAGATTTTAAGCGAATTCTGTCTCGCTGTATGGACAACTAAGAGATATTATTGCACTCGGTCTGTTAACTTCCGTACCCCGAGCGAGGTCTATGTCCTTGATTTCTGGTTTCAAATGAATTTTGTCTTCCTGTATTAACGATTGAGAGATGTGTAGAATTAACTTCGTGATCATTAACAGTCAAAGAGAAACCCCTGCAAATACGTTCTATGTTCTTAGACTCACAGCATTATTCTGTGAATTACCATATTAAGAAGATACTGGATTGCAGCGTACAAACAGGACTTCTGTATGTGAGACTTTAGAGTATTAAGTCAATTTGTCAATGAGTGAATCTTCGTAAGTTCAAGCCATTGTTTTAAGCCTCCCTTACAAAAATTTCGTCTCAAGAAAGTTGGTGCCACTCGCAAGCTGCGACATTATTGTAGCTTGTGTCATTAATACGAAAGAATCATTAATAGAATGTATTCGAATTTATGTACGGAAAGTACTGTCTGAAGAATGCAAGCTGATATATGTAAGGTACGTGTTCGTAATTATTTTCATCGAAACGCGAAGTCCTTCACGTAAAGTAGTCTACTACGGTGCTCTATAGATTTTCCAGCGCGGACCTGCACGCACGTCAAGCTTATTTATAAGAAGTCTATTGTTCTTTTGAATAGCACTTAATGAAATCTTCTTACGGCCCTACCATCCATTATTCGTTAAATACGCTGTCATAGCACTTCGACGGTTTCCGGTCGATCTGTACCGAGAGAGTAATGAGCTTAAATGAGGCGTCACCTTTCGCCGAGAAGTTGCAGCTTCATCAACGAGCAGCCAGTTAGGTCCCCCAGTACACTGTAGAGCCATTGCCTTGCTCAGAGTACAGAAAGAAGGTCTTCACCCTTCAGTACACTACCGTCAAGAAGTAAATGGTACTAATTCCGTGTGATAAATCTCTTTCCATGATTCTCTATGTCTTTGAATGCAGTTCACTTTTTCCACGCAAACAACTTTACGTAAGATCCATGAGGTTTAACAAGTACAAAGTTCATTAAAGTTAGAGTCCAAGCACTTCCTATTCCCTTGTGAGAGATTGCATAAAAGTAAGTGCAGTTCTTGTCGAAAGCTAAACTGACCCACCAATAAGTCTTCCGCACATTGTCCACCACCGCAGCCCACAATACAAGAGCACGCGGAAAGATTCCTTGAAGAGACAATGAGTTGCTGAAGTGCCTCGTATTTAAGAACTTGAAAAAACCGTACCACGCATTAGCCGTAATGAAATTTTCACTTTGCAGCGGAGTGTATCCTGATTTGAAACTTCCTGGCAGATTAAAACTATGTTTCGGACTGAGACTCGAACTCGGGACCTAGAGCATAGGATACGAGTTACTGTCGGAAGTAAAGTTGTGAGGACGGGCCGTGACTCGAGCTTTCGTAGCTCCCTCCAGCACGGTAGCTCAGCGTGTCCGGTCAGAGTACTGGTTTCCCACTGTAATGAAAACTGAGTAAAGGAATCAAGATCAACTTCAACGGGTGCCACGTGACTTCTTCCCAGACCAAATGCAACTAACAATAAGAAACAAAATTGGACCAAAAAAGGTCGGTAGAGCACTTGCCCGGGAATGACAGAGTTCCCCCGTTCGTCTCTCGGAGCAGTACAGATTTAATTTTGGAGGAAGTTTCACATTAACCATGTTCACAGCCTTTTACAAATTTATGTTAACAGAATCAGTTTACCTTCGACAGTGGAGAGGCACCCGTTGTGCTGCTTGCGAGCTACCCCACGTTTGTTTACTTCCGCGTAGCGGTGCGCTGACAATGCGCGGTGCCACGATACCGATGATAAGTTATACTAGGACGGCCATATAGCAGCTGTCGTACTTCGATGACTCTGGTTTTGGCCTCTGAACTACTTCGATGACTCTGGTTTTGGCCTCCGAACGTTAAGGGTTTTGGAACTTCCGTTTGAGGCGCTGTCGGACGTTGTGGTGGTCGACTTTAAAGGTTACAGCAACGTTATCAGTGGCGTTGCTGAAGCTTGTAAGTCTTTCGGAACATACCGTGTCCTCGCATAAAATAACATGAAATGGAACAGCGGAAACACGTCCTTTCTTCCATTATTTCCGGCTGCAGGGTTGTTGTCATGACCAGCCGTGCACTTGTTCAGGTTATGGCCAGAAAGGCCTTGTCCGTTAGGAATGTGCCCGACGTAGAGTAGTTGAGATGCCGATTGTAAACCTCGCTCTGCTCTCTATCATAACTGTCCGCAGTGGTGCTGCCTGCTGTGTCCACTCTGATCACTCGACATCTGTGTCGACTCCTCTCGACGACGCGATTTACGATTTGTCTGTCTCTTTTAGATTATCGCCAGCGGCAGTACGAAATGACGATGGCCATCAACAGGCGCAAGGCGTCTGTCCTGACCCAGTGGTTGTTCATCATGGACTTGTACCGCCCTCCGATTTTCTGCCGCCTGGTCGCATATCGGACGACAGCCGTCCGCCATCTGACACGGAACAGCATGTTAAGGAGCAACGGTAGCCAACAAAACGGTAGAGTTAGCTCCGTTTCCCCTCTGATGCCAGCCTTCATACGGTGTGCACAGGATGACGACCCTGATACTGATGATGCTCTGTCCTCTGATGCTCTGGCACCAGATGACCAATCCCCGCCACTGTGTCCAGTCAGCAGCCACCTGCACCTGATACGGTTGCCTACCTGCCTGTATCTGAAGCTGTTTGTGAGTGCGGCTCTGATAGTGTTCCACTGAACTTGCCTGGTGAAACGTCTGTCTCTTGGGTGGACGACGTCGATGTTGAGGACAGACATTGTGAAGAACTACAGAGTGTTAGACCCCCCACAGATGGTGTCGGTTCCTTCCCCGTCACAGTGGTATGCCCCCTCTCCCCCGACTCCCCCCTCCCCCCCCCACCCACCCCACGGGGGTCTAACAGGGAGCTCTCCATGCTTCCTCTGTATTTGCATCACCAACCCTCACGGCGATTGCAGCCTCTCAGATTTATCACATAGTCACAGTCAATGTCAATAATATTCGCGTGCGCTATAAACAGGCATTACTTCATGATATGCTGTATGCTGCGGACGTTGATGTTACCCTCCTTTGGGAGGTGCATGTTGCAGTCTTTTTGCTTTCCCTGGACTACTGCATATGTGTCCCATACTTCCCCTACAGGTAGTGGAGTGGCGATCCTCTTACAGGACGATGTCCTTAGTGATGCAGTTGCCTATCTCCTGAATGCCAGAGGATTGGCTCTCACGTTTGGCGGCGTAAGGGTCATTAAGGTCTATATGTCATCTGGTTCAGGTTGCCGCCGCGAACGTTCCAGTGTCTTCTCTGATTCGGTCACGCCTCGCTTCCTGGGTCAGAAGGATGCCTTAATCATGGGAGGCAACCGCTTTGGGTACCCGCGTGGTCTACGGCGCCTTGCCATGGTTCGCGCCGCTGCCCCCGTCGGGGATTCGAGTCCTCGCTCGGGCATGGGTGTGTGTGTTATCCTTAGCGTGAGTTAGTACAAGTTAGGTTAATTAGTGTGTAAGCCTAGGGACCGATGACCTCAGCAGTTTGGTCCCATAGGAACGTACCACAAATTTGCAAATTCATGGGAGGCGACTTCAACTCCAATGAGGCGCCAGAAGACCAAATGTCGCGTCACTCTCCCTGTGTGGATCCGGCTGCAACTGTCAAGCGCCTTAACCTCGTGTGGAAGCATATTCATGGTGATAGTACAGCATTTACTCATTTCACTAGACAGTCTTCAACTCGTCTCGATCCTGTTTATAACTCCTGCGATATTGTCAGTGGGGTGCAGGATGCTGAAGTCTGACCTGTTGCGTCCTCTGACCATGAAGCATTTGTCTGTGCCGTCAATCTCTGCGTCAAAGGATTTGGCGTGGTCGAGGACAATGAAAACTGAATACGATCCATCTTCCTTCACCAAACTGCTGGCAGCTCATCGAGAGCACGTGGGCAGCTTGTCTTAGACGCCGTGATGCATATCAGTCTACACTGTCATGGTGGTTTCTCTGTGCAAAGCCTTGATTGGTTATAGAAGAGAGGTTTCGGTGTTGTGGCGACGAACTCAGGATTTCTACTCCACAATTCTCCAGAAGTGTACTGTGATGCCTCATTCGCCAGAGGATCAGGTGATGGTGAATCGTGCAATGCACTTCGTTCTCCCGATGTCGTGCAAATGACTCTGAGCTCTATGGAACTGAACATCTGACGTCATCAGTCCCCTAGAACTTAGAACTACTTAAACCTAACTAACCTAAGGACATCACATACATCCATGACAGAGGCAGGATTCGAACCTGCGACCGTAGCGGTCGCGCGATTCCACATTGAAGCGCCTAGAACCGCTTGGCCACACCTGCCGGCTTTCGACGTCGTCTTGAAGGAACTATGGTCAAGGCGCGCACACACCACAGGTTAGCACAAGGCATCCGTCTATGTACCATGTGACAGAAGAACGGCGCCACCGACAGAACATTTTGATTAATATTGTTGCGAGTGATGATGGATGGTGCTTAGATTTCCGGCGCGTTATAGGGTCTGTCTTCCATGCAAACTATGTCATGCTGTACTCTGTACACTGTAACGACCATACCACCGTCACAGCGGTCTCCCAGCTGTCCTTTGTTTCGGTTCCTGGACATGCAACAATGTGTCTGCTTGCCGGCGTCACAGAGGACGAAGTCTATGATGCAGTCCCATGAAGGTCCTACGAACAAGTCGCCCGTTCTTGACAGGAGAGTTTTATCAGACCTTTTGTACCTTACTGGTGCCAGTGTGCACGGAAATTTGTCGTATCCTTATGTCGCCTGTCGTGCAAAACCCAGATAGTTTCCTCGACTGTCTCCTCACTCCCATCTACAAGCATTAGGGTACATCATGGATATGCTGCTGTCGCCCTTTAACGTTGCTCAACAGCGACACGAAGATCTTTACTGACTGCTGGCTGCACAGCTTAAACGGACGGCCAGGTATGTGGTTTCCGTTCATGAGACATCTTTGGGAGGTGCTAATAACATCTGCACTTATATCTGTCATTATCGAGACACAGCTGCTCTTGCTCACACTCTTCATATGCCTGGGCTTTTGGCCACTCTTGACTTCAGCCACGCTTTCGATAGGGTGCATCACGACTACAAGGAAGGGGTGCCTCGCAATATGGGATGTCCTGACACTACAGTCGACATCGTGATGTGTCTCCTTCGCGGAGGAAAGGCCCGTGTATTCTACAGTGGCCATTTCACTCATCTTGACCTGTCGTTCAGTGCGCCATGCTGCCCGCTCTCTGCACTGTTGAAAGCTATCGCCAGGGAACCATTGTTTTGCGGCCTCCGTCCATGCCTGTCTGCAATGTCTCTTGGTGGCCATATATTCAGCTGTACTGCTTATACAGACACTGTCGTAATCGTTGTTTTAGTGGTGCTGAGGACATGTATGCCCCCAGGTGCCACGGACACTTTTCGTTCCACCATCCATACCCTGACTTATGCTAGCAGCATTCGGTTCAAATGTTTGCCACGGTTTGGTGTTCAGGTTACGGTGCAAGACCTTCACTGTTCCAACGGCAATGTCCCTGAAAGACCAACAGCCCGTTTCGTCAGCTCTCAAGTGGTACTATGACCCAGTTGTCCCACGGCCTTATCAACTGTTGCTGGAGGCCCATGCACCACGCTCTCTCTCAGCGTCTATCCAGCTTTCGGACATCCCACCTCCCTTCTTTTACTTCAACCATTTTCTTCTTCGAAACGAGCGATGTCCATACAGCGATATTGCCAACGCCCTTTATGTATAAGAAGGAAATCTTCGCCTTTCTTCAGCAGAATAGGTGAATAAGAGAAAGCATCCCCAGGTCGACTGGCCTCTCGTCTGGCTATTGGTGTTCGCTCCTTATCTTGCCACTGACGTCGAGTCATCATGGCGCCCTACTGTCAATGGGAAGCGAAGCAAGTATACCGATCACGCCTTCACAGGATTTACCTTGCTGATACCCCGTTGTGATGTTCTGCGCGTGGAGAAGGCTCACATGATATGAGGACTGGAGATGGGTGTCTGGTTCTCGGGGCGACAGATGCTGCCTTTAATTACCCGTACGACTCTACAACAGATAACTTCTCACATGGTTCTCTTTTCGCACTCAAGATAATTCCCACAAACGAGGACGAAGTGAATTTGTGGACACGCACTTCACTACTTGTTTGATGACGGCGAAATGTCCTTGATTTTTGGCACTTGCTTTATGAACGACTTTGCGCCGTTGTCCCCAATCCCAAATACAGACAATTTTTGTCTAATATTCTGTGTAGTGTCTTTCTTAATCCACCTCGGAATTACGGTGTTACTGCAATGACGAGTTGATCCACGTCTTTTCGACTCTTAGTACTAGTTACTCTCTGGTCATAGGAATTTTCTTCTCTGAAAAACTATGCGTCGTTGGCCCCAGCGAGTGTGAAAAATTGCCGCTCTCTGCTCCTCAAGATGTAGGTTATCTGCTACGTTAGGTGGTATGTATATCCTCCACTATCCCTACACTTTCCTTGGTTCCTGAGGGAGGGAACGCAATATGGTGGCCAGGCCTCGGGGCGCCCCAACCCTCCATTTGGGCACCGGGAAGGAGCCTTTGGAGAAAATGAAAGATGGCGTAGTGGTTAACGCAACTGCCAGAAAAAAAAATGCTAGCGTAATGGATAATGTCGTGGTTTGAGAAGCATGACAATATGGTTTCGCATCTCGCCACCGGTAAATAAAAAATTATTAAAAAATGTCGGTAGAGTACTTGCCGGCGGAAAGCAAGTGGCCCGAGTTTGAGTCTCGGTCCGGCACACAGTCTAAATCTGCCAGGAAGATTCACTCGTGTCATGTTCTCAACTTAATGTAACTATCACTGTAATTAAACTGTTTTTATTAAGACGAAACCCAACTTGAGTCACTTTTCGACTTTACAATACATTCCCACTCACATATTTGTATTAATTAATACATAAAATAAACGTGAACGTCGTTTGCCTGGTGTTAGCCACTTTAACTTCGGATTCTAACTCCAGAGCCCCATCCATCCCCCATCCACGAAGAAATTATCATTTTGGGATTTTAGGGATTGAGTCGAAGATATTGGTGTTGAAAGAAGTCATCATTCCAATGGTCATCTAGTGGGAAGTCCATAAAACCTAGGAACAGAATGCCGAAGTATCAGAGACTGGCCAGAATGTTTCAGACTGTTCTAGAACTTCCCACTCCAGAGAAAATATTCTAGAGTGGTCGTTAACGTTCTAAAATGTTGTAAAATGTTCCATAATGTTATAAGACTCTTCCAGTAGGTTCGATAATGTTCTAGAGTGCTCCTGAATGGCACAGAATCTTCTAGGAAGTTTTAGAATGGTATGGTATGCAGTTTGGAACTGCAGGAATACCAATTCGATTCTACACAGAGTACGCCAAAGAACTTGCCCCCTTCTAACAGACGTGTACCGCAAGTCTCTAGAGGAACGGAAGGTTCCAAATGATTGAAAAAGAGCACAGGTAGTCCCCGTCTTCAAGAAGGGTCGTCGAGCAGATGCGCAAAACTATAGACCTATATCTCTGACGTCGATCTGTTGCAGAATCTTAGAACATGTTTTTTGCTCGCGTATCATGTCGTTTTTGGAAACCCAGAAGCTAGTCTGTAGGTATCAGCATGGATTCCGGAAACAGAGATCGTGTGAGACCCAACTCGCTTTATTTGTGCATGAGACCCAGAAAATATTAAATACAGGCTCCTAGGTAGATGCCATTTCCCTTGAGTTCCAGGAGGCGTTCGATACAGTTCCAAACTGTCGCCTGATAAACAAAGTAAGAGCCTACGGAATATCAGACCAGCTGTGTGGTTGGATTGAAGAGTTTTTAGCAAACAGAACACAGCATGTTGTTATCAATGGAGAGCCGTCTACAGACATTAAAGTAACCTCTGGCGTGCCACAGGGGAGTGTTATGGGACCATTGCTTTTCAAAAAATATATAAATGACCAAGTAGATAGTGTCGGAAGTTCTATGCGGCTTTTAGTGGATGACGCAGCAGTATACAACGAAGTTGCAGCTTTAGAAAATTGCAGCGAAATGTAGGAGGATCTACAGCAGATAGGAACTTGGTGCAAGGAATAGCAACTGACTTTTAACATTGACTAATATAATGTATTGCGAATACATAGAAAGAAGGATCATTTATTGTATGATTATATGATAGCGAAACAAACACTGGTAGCAATAACTTTTGTAAAATATCTGGTAGTATGCGTACGGAATGATTTGAAGTGTAATGATCATATAAAATTAATTGTTGGTAAGGCGGGTGCTAGGTTGAGATCCATTGGGAGAGTCCTTAGAAAATAAAGTCCATCAACAAAGGAGGTGGTTTACGAAGCACTCGTTCGACCTACACTTAAGTATTGCTCATCAGTGTGGGATCCGTACCAGGTCGGGTTGTCGGAGGAGAGCGAGAAGATCCAAAGAAG
This sequence comes from Schistocerca gregaria, assembly GCF_023897955.1. Taxonomy (NCBI): domain Eukaryota; kingdom Metazoa; phylum Arthropoda; class Insecta; order Orthoptera; family Acrididae; genus Schistocerca; species Schistocerca gregaria. The sequence continues at coordinate 73,047,675 of NC_064923.1, read as the reverse complement.
AGCGGCGCGTTTCGTCACAGGGTTATTTGGTAACCGTGATAGCGTTGCTGAGATGTTTAGCAAACTCAAGTGGCAAACTCTGCAAGAGAGGCGCTCTGCATCGCGATGTAGCTTGCTGTCCAGGTTTCGAGAGAGAGCGTTTCTGGATGAGGTATCGAATATATTGCTTCCCCCTACTTATACATCCCGAGGAGATCACGAATGTAAAATTAGAGGCTTTCAGACAGTCGTTCTTCCCGCGAACCATACGCGACTGAACAGAAAAGGGAGGTACTGGCACACACCGTTGGGTGGCTTGCGGAGTATAAATGTGGATGTAGATGTAGATATGGGTTTCAGCAAGGCTCACCACACCACTCGTGTTCTTATGGGCAGTCATTGAAGCAGCAAGAAACCGAATTTCGAAATGACACAGACTGAATGTTACATACTGTTCTAATCTAGACAAAATGTTCAGACAATGCCCGAGAACATTCTAATCTGTTAGAAAATATAGATTGTTCTAGAATACTATTGAATCTTCCATGAGGACAGAGGATGTTCCAGAATGTTTCAGAGTGTGATAGAATCTTCTAGAAGGTCCGAGAATGTTCTCAGGAGTATCACAATGTTCTAGAATTTTCCCGAATGATAGAGTATTTCTATAATGTTCCACAGTGTTTAAAAATATTCTGTTGCAATGGGAATATGTTTCAGCTCAGAACGGTATATATAGGCGATGATAAGACGCCTCTACCAGAATACATTTGGAAATGGATTGGAGCGTGTCAAGTGAAAGTGACAACGAAATAAATTAGCGTGAGATTTAATTTCAAAGTATTAAGTAGGATCGTAGTGTGTTAAGTAAGATGATAATTTAACTGGATCCCAAAACTTAGAAGAGGCCAGAGGTGAATTAGAACGAAGGAAACATGTATATCAGAATTACGAAATGAACCAAGTAGAGTGATAATCAGTGAAGTGCTTGAAAGGTAACGATAGCGACAACATGAACAAATCTTAAGTTGCGAGAAGTGCAAATCATAGGAAACAAAGTTTACACTTTGGTAAACGAAGCATTCACGGTCGCACTAAAATAGAACAAAGACAAATACGTTGTCATTGGCAAAATCGGTCAATTGTGTCAGCTCTGCGGCACCAATAACGTCAGTAGAGAAATACCAGAAATGTGCTGCACGATTGGAAAAAATCAGTTAGCACCACTAAATGTGCCTATACGGGAACTATTTCCTTACCATAGCTGGGGAATCTGCGGAATCAAAACTTTTCTACAAAATATAAGAGCATACAATGCTTGTTTGCAAATGACATCATTTGGTGCTACTTTCACGAGCGGTGAAGAGCATCAACTCAGTACTATAGTTTTCGATTAAAGAACAAGTTTATCATAGAGTGGAATCATTGTTGCCATTCTCAAAGTAATCTTTGCCGACGAACAAACGGAAGGCGGTCAACGCTGGCAGAACATAAGTTGACTGAGACTGAAAATCGTTGATGAACTGTAGAGTCTCTTACAGAAGTAAAATCAGTTGGTCCATGTATTCAACACAGCACGGGGTCGTTTGGCATCCGATTAGTGTAAAGCTTTGGTTCGAGCCTAAAGAAGACCAGCTGGAGAACACGAACGTCCATCCAGTGCACCTGAAACTGCTGTTGTAATTGTGGACAGAGAGTACACAAATCGTGATGTAATAATTTAGCGAAGAAGAGAAGGATTACAGCATATCACAGAAACTCATCATTATTACTATGTATTTCAACATCCGTTAATTTTTGTAAGACGAGAAGACGGTTTCCAACCCAGTTTTGAAAAAAGTGTATCCGAATATGGGTTCGTAAACCAATAGGAAAGTAGTTTCGACAGAATTTTATGCCTACTGCATAATTATTGAAGGCAATAAGGGATATAATCTTATTACCAATATCCCGTCATTTATTTCACCAGTTTTTGGTTGATATGTACACAAAAATGGAGGCAGGACGAATCATACTCATATGACAGAACTACCCGAAAAACGCAATCATGAATGATTGACATTGTTTTTGGACTGGTGATTTTACGATCTGCTTATAGGAAGGCCACAACATATGCATGGGTCCGTACAAGATTCTTTGACCTACGCAAGGAAACATGGTCGCCCAGCTGCGCGGCATAGGCCGGCACGGTACCTCAGCGTGTTATGTCAGAGGGTTAGCAGCCCTCTGTAATAATAATAAAAAAAACTGACCTCATCGATCAACAAGGAACAGATGTCTTACGACGTCCGCCCCGAGCAGATGCAACGAACAAAAGCGAATAAAATGGGAATTTAAAAAAAGCTGTCTCGGGCGCTGCAGTCATGGGCTGTGCGTCTGGTCCCGGCGGAGGTTCGAGTCCTCCCTCGGGCATGGGTGTGTGTGTTTGTCCTTAGGATAATTTAGGTCAATTATTATATATGCTTAGGGACTGATGACCTGAGCAGTTAAGTCCGATAAGAATTCGCACACATCTGAACTCTTTTTTTTATGGTCGCCCTATTTACTGAATTAATTGATGTGATCATAAAGAATCATATTTTAGAAACCATTAGATGACGGATGAACACACTCGAATGGCAGAAACGAGGATTATCTCACTCGTGAAAAAGGTCGAAATCAAATTGATCAAACAATTTGAACTGAATTTCTGAATCCAAGAAAGGATCATCAATTACGCAACATAATAGTGAAAAACGTGATTCACTGTCCATGTGGGAGATTAAACAATATTAACCCCCTCGTGGAAAAGAAGTTCAAATCAAATTCAGCAAATAATTTGAGGTGAATTTCTTAGTAAAAAAAGTATCCAGAATTACACAACATAATAGTGAAAAACGTGATGTGGAAGATTAAACATGAACACATGAATTCGCTTTGTATGGGTGAAGGCAAGCGAACGTAGCTATACACCGGACCATATTTAAATGATACACAAATAGGTGAAGATGGATATCCCAAGTACAGAAGTTGACCTCCGGGAAAATGCTAGTTTCAGTCCTAAAATTCGAGGTAATAAAGAGATAGAAATCAATAATCAGTTAGTGGCGTCATACAACCTGCTTCTCTCAAAAAAAGCAAGGTGTTTAAAAAAGAATCAAAGTATCTCGAATGCATATATTTACTAAACTTTAAGACATGTCACATATTTTTACAAACCTCTCAAGTTCAGATTACAGATGTTCAATATGTACTTCATCAGCGACACGAACAATATCACATCGATACTGAAATTCCTCCCTTACACAGGGCAAGCATGTCCTTCGTCACCGATGTTATGGCAGTACAGATCCGGTTCTTCAACTTCTCCAGGTTCTCTGGAAGTGGTGATGCATAAACATTGTTTTTAACGAAATCCCACAAAAGAAGTCAGAGGGTATCAAATCCGGTCACCGTGGAGCCCAGCTGAGACATTCTAAGTCGCCAGCTCCTTGAAGACCAATTCAACGGTTCGGTAGAGTTTCATTCAGATATTCAAGCTTTTGCCGACTCCAGTGAGGGGGTCCCCCGTGTTGTTGAAAAATGAAGTTGTCTTCTTGCAGCCTCGGAAACAACCAGTTTTGCAATACATCGACGTACTGAGGACGGTTAACTGTGTTTCCATCAAAGAAGAATGGGCCGTAAGCAGATGATCGGAAAATCGCACAAAACACATTGGCTTTGGGCGAATCTCGTATATGTTCAATGGATGCATGTGGGTACTGTAGGAACACATTGGCTTTGGGTGAATCTCTTATATGTTCAATGGCTGCATGTGGGTACTGTAGGCCCCATATTCGAACATTGTGTCTGTTTACCTGACCACTAACATGGAAAGTCGCTTTATCACAGAACACGATGCGTTGTAAGAAGGTGTTATCATTGTCAATAGCATCAATAATCTCGTTACAAAATGCCACGCGCTTGCTTTTGTCATCAGGACGCATAGCTTGTGATAGCTGTGAATTGTACAAATTCATAACCAACCGGCGTCACAATACACGAAAAATTGTTGTTGTACGCTGTTGTAACTCTTGACTGGCACGATGAGTTGGTTTTGAAGGACTACGCTGGAATGCAGTTTGAATTAGGGCAACATTTTCTTCAGGAACACGAGGGCGCCAAGACTCTTTCCTTTGCACACACATCTTGTTTCTATAAGTTGTCGATACCATCTGCGAATGTTCCACCCATTGATTAATTTGGTAGCTCAACCTGAAAAGTCTATGCGCTGTAATCACGGGATTACACTTCGCAAACTCGAGAACATAAAATGATTTCTGTTGCGGAATAGCCGTTTTAAACATATGACGGTTATCAAGCAAAACAGAAGACAACTCTCATCTGCGTCTGTTAATATAAACTAGACTGTGTATTCGTTTCTCCAATAGCCGAACCGAGGCGCAATGATCGATAGTTTGGACAAAATAATACTTTGTAATACGTCTGTTCTTCTTGAAACACCCTGTATTTCAAGTACACATAAATGTGGACTATTGCACGTCGGTAAAATTAATTATATATGTGGGCAAATATGCAAACAAGGGCAGCGAAATCGCTGTATTCACTAAAACCAGAGAAAACAGAGTGCAAAACCTGAAAGATCGAATACTTCGCTATAAAATGGAAAACTTTATAAATTTTAATGAAGCGGATTGACGAACATTGGGTTTCCCAATACATGGTTGAGAAACAGGAGCTTTTCATTTGTCATTCCTTTTGGAAAATAGTCAACGAGTATACTTTGCAAGAGAAACTACTGAGTGAATACGACAGTGACTGCATTTCTCTAACATTGTCGAAGTGATACTGGGCCGTGACGGGGTTGCTGGAGTCTTCGAGGCTGTTGATGGGGACAGGACCTACTGTGGCGTGGTGAGTTGGGGAGTGGAAAGGGAGGGAGAAGGCCGGTGTGAGAGAGGTCCGCTCGGCGAGTAAGGCGGGCACTTGCGCAAGCGAACTGGGCACGAAGTCCGGCGAGTGGTTGCTAGCCATATTTGTGGGCCGCTTTCAATCCGTGGCTGACTTCGAGTGCCTTCTTCATGCGAAGCGCGGCCAGCGAACTCTTGTACGTGGCACACCGGTGAGAGAGTTAAAGCCAGTTTCGCTTTGCTGAATTCTGGGCACCTTTTGGAACCGGAAAGCTTCAGCTTCGATCCGCGAACTTCAGATAAGTTTTTAATTTTCTAAGTGATATCTATCTGTTAAGATCATTGCGATTTCTTGGCTGATCTATTTCACTTCCAGTTGTTTCCTTGAAGTGTGGCTGTTGTTTGCTTTTCCTGAGTCGATACAGGACTTGGTTGATTAACAGGATAACTTAAACTACGTGAGCCGATGGTGTTTCCTGAGCCGGAGCGACAACGTGTTTCTTCTATGCTGTGGCGGGACCCTCTCCCAAGTCGTCACGCAGTACCCAGATGGTTGGGTTTTAGCCGACCTAACTGACAAACGTCTTCGAACACAAGATAAGTATCTTTCGCTTGAAATACGGCCAGGTGCCGGTTTTGAGATACCTTCGGACATTACAGACATTATCGCTCTGTTAATTATATTTGCTTAGGAAGTGCCTGGGTCTCAAAATTTGCAATTTATAAGGCTATGTAATTTTTTTTGGCAGCCTATTTTTCTTTCGGGCGTTTCGCCGTCATTGTAGAGGTATACCGTTTGGCTGCTTATTGTTGTTTTCCCGTAATTAACCTTGCTGTGTTACATTACTTTTGTCGGTCTGTACTCAACGACTAGGGCCTTGGAACGCTGGTCTTCACGTTGTAACCTGTCTTGCCCTTCCAATTTGGTATAGTCTTGTGCTTCTTGTGCTTCGGGTGCACCACTTGTGAGAAGGCAAATTAAACTCTTGGTTACATAAGTGAAGCAGCTATCCATGAAGGTCTATCTGCTTTCTACTTGGTGGTCTTTCTAAACTGAAGCTGTTATTAAAGAAGGCCTGCTTGTTTTCTATTTGGTTATTTAACTTAACTGAGGCTATTATTGAAGAAAGCCTGGCTTAAAAAAGAGTTAAGCGATCAAGACTGCTTTCAGTTTATACACTCCTGGAAATTGAAATAAAAACACCGTGAATTCATTGTCCCAGGAAGGGGAAACTTTATTGACACATTCCTGGGGTCAGATACATCACGTGATCACACTGACAGAACCTCAGGCACCTAAACACAGGCAACAGAGCATGCACAATGTCGGCACTAGTACAGTGTATATCCACCTTTCGCAGCAATGCAGGCTGCTATTCTCCCATGGAGACGATCGTAGAGATGCTGGATGTAGTCCTGTGGAACGGCTTGCCATGCCATTTCCACCTGGCGCCTCAGTTGGACCAACGTTCGTGCTGGACGTGCAGACCGCGTGAGACGACGCTTCATCCAGTCCCAAACATGCTCAATGGGGGACAGATCCGGAGATCTTGCTGGCCAGGGTAGTTGACTTACACCTTCTAGAGCACGTTGGGTGGCACGGGATACATGCGGACGTGCATTGTCCTGTTGGAACAGTAAGTTCCCTTGCCGGTCTAGAAATGGTAGGACGATGGGTTCGATGACGGTTTGGATGTACCGTGCACTATTCAGTGTCCCCTCGACGATCACCAGAGGTGTACGGCCAGTGTAGGAGATCGCTCCTCACACCATGATGCCGGGTGTTGGCCCTGTGTGCCTCGGTCGTATGCAGTCCTGATTGTGGCGCTCACCTGCACGGCGCCAAACACGCATACGACCATCATTGGCACCAAGGCAGAAGCGACTCTCATCGCTGAAGACGACACGTCTCCATTCGTCCCTCCATTCACGCCTGTCGCGAAACCACTGGAGGCGTGCTGCACGATGTTGGGGCGTGAGCGGAAGACGGCCTAACGGTGTGCGGGACCGTAGCCCAGCTTCATGGAGACGGTTGCGAATGGTCCTCGCCGATACCCCAGGAGCAACAGTGTCCCTAATTTGCTGGGAAGTGGCGGTGCGGTCCCCTACGGCACTGCGTAGGATCCTACGGTCTTGGCGTGCATCCGTGCGTCGCTGCGGTCCGGTCCCAGGTCGACGGGCACGTGCACCTTCCGCCGACCACTGGCGACAACATCGATGTACTGTGGAGACCTCACGCCCCACGTGTTGAGCAATTCGGCGGTACATCCACCCGGCCTCCCGCATGCCCACTATACGCCCTCGCTCAAAGTTCGTCAACTGCACATACGGTTCACGTCCACGCTGTCGCGGCATGCTACCAGTGTTAAAGACTGCGATGGAGCTCCGTATGCCACGGCAAACTGGCTGACACTGACGGCGGCGGTGCACAAATGCTGCGCAGCTAGCGCCATTCGACGGCCAACACCGCGGTTCCTGGTGTGTCCGCTGTGCCGTGCGTGTGATCATTGCTTGTACAGCCCTCTCGCAGTGTCCGGAGCAAGTATGGTGGGTCTGACACACCGGTGTCAATGTGTTCTTTTTTCCATTTCCAGGAGTGTATATAATAATTACGGATTGCTGTTTTCCTATATAAGAACAATGTTAAACGCCTGGCTGTTTACTATTTGGTAATTTTACTTAACCGAAGCGGTTATTATTGAAGGCGAACTGCTCTCTCTACTTAGAAACTGTCATTAAATGTTACAGAAGAGTTTGTTGTCTGTAATGCATTAAGAACATCAAGATGAGATCATCTTTTAAAGAAGTGTAAAGTAATCCTTTGGGACGATGCACAATGGCACGGTGCTTAGTAAGTCATTCAAAGCACTAAATAGAACGGTTCAAGGTCCCGAAGGTAGTACACAATTAATGAAAGGTGCATTAGTTATACTTTCTGGATATTTTCAGAAAATGGTTCGAGTTATTCCAAACTTATCTGCAAGAGATGAAATCAGTTTTGTGTATATCAATCATTTCTCTCGTCACAAGTGAAGATAGTACAGTTAACATCGAATATGACATTTTACTAAAACTCTGACACGTCAATGAAGTAACCCACTCAATATGCCAAAATTAGAAAAACTCAAACTGATTGTTTGAAAGAACCATTTTAGCAGTAAGAAACGAAGTACATAACGATATTAATTTGAAAATTCTGAACAATATTACTAGCGAGCAACGAATGTATAAATCAGTCAATCCCATAGTTGATGCAAATGAATGTGTTAATATTCTACGATTTTTTGAATTTGATGCAAGTGCCAGGAAAGCCTTTATATTGTTTAAGAGTAACAATAGGTTCACCAATTACACCGTTGAGAAAATATTATTGCACAATATTATATAATGGAATAAAAATGACTATGAATCTGTTATTTAACAATGTAAATGAAAGAAAAATAATCGCAGGAAAAGATAACCGTAAAACAGTATTTATTCTGAATATTCTGCTCACTTATTCCGAAAGCCACTTCAATTCGAAAGAGTGTAATTTCCGGTGACATTAGCATTTAGCTTCCCTATAATTAAGGCAGAGAACAAACGTTAAGGTATTGTCATATTAATTTAAAAGAATTATGTTTGTCTCACAGTTAGTTATATGCAGCATTCCCTAGAGTGAAAACCCAAATAATTCATATATGTACTCGCCAAATAATAAAATGTCAAATGTAGTTCATGAGAAAATATTGTAATAAAAGAAGGTAAGTAGGTATTAAACAAAGTTAAATCAAACTAGAATTTTCTTTCGTCCGAATGAAGCATGGTAGGTTGAAATCCACCCATTACCAGTCGCAGGTTTTTGTGACTGGAGTTACCTTTGGTTTACCTGTTGTGTACTATAGTGGTTGTGTGGTGTTAGATGTTTTTTTTTTTGTGTAAATTTGTCTGGTGCTAACCACGGCTGTGAGGTATATTTTTTGTGTGATGGAAGCTGTTGCGGTTGTGTAGACACAAGTATTGTACATTATGTGGATGGCCAGAACATGTCTCTTCCCATCAATGGATATTTAAAGAGAAAATTTCCAAATTCATCTATAAAGTTCTCGAGCTTTTACGAATATTATTTTCTGTTATGGACTGTTTTCAAATGTTCCCATATATTTTCAAATGTTCTAGAATGTTCAAGAGTATTCTAGATTATCCTGGAGATTCTTTAACGTTTTCTGGTGTTCTTGAATATTTTAGAACGGTCTGGACTGTTTTAGAAAATTATATTGTTTTCTTTATCTTTCTCAAACGCTTTTGAATGTTCTGGTATGTTTTTGACTGTTTTCGAATGTTCTCGGTGTTCTATATGCAAACGAATTTGTGAGGGAGACAGTAGTTTATTTCAAATTAGCATTCTGTTGAATTCTTAAGTGGAATTAAGAGTTCTTAAGAGTATTGTTGAATACTGGGAGACACCACAGGTAATTTCTCCAAGCGAGAATTATGTCACTGAACTATATTGGTTCAATGACGAGGTACAACTTTTGCATTCTTTTGGTTATATATGGCATTTTTCATTGGTTGACTACACCATCATTCCCTTAAAACTAAATTCATCTAGGAGATTACTGTGAGTTACACAGTCAAATGCCTTAGATAGGTCGCAGAAAATGGAAAGAGGCCCCATTTTATTACTTAATGCTTGTAAAATTTAGTAAGAGAACAGGAAAATTGAAATTTTAGTTGTAGGATCCTACAGACATTTGAGTTGCAGTAAGAAGTTCTTCTGCTCAGATATTTGCTTCCACGATTCTTTATTCATGTAACAATATATTGCTTTTAATACGTCGTTGTGTGTTGCGTGCAGTTTTTATCAAACTGCCTAAAATCGTTGAGGATTTCTTCATACCACCTAAATATCCATATAGCCCACAGAATACGAGAATTCAACTAGCAGAGGAAGTTTTAAAAAATCACTTGACCCGGGGTGGCCAAAGTACGGCCTCGTCGATTGGTGCGTAGGCGGACACAAAACCGTCACGAACAGTTGCATCGAGCAATGCAGTCAGGCAACACGCTGTTAACGATCCACTCCTCCACCGTTGCCGTATTATTTGCTATTTACTAAATTTTCTTTTTGTATCTTCGCATTAGGAGCAGCAGGCTTTGACTTCCAACAAGCAAGCTGCTTATGCATGTGTAATTTGCTTCCCCAATGTTTATATTACTCGTGACTTTGTTCTACATTTGTTTATTATTTTCTCAGGGTATTGTTTCCTTCTTTGATCGTGAGTTAAGAGACAGTACATAGACTGAGGTTCGCAAACTGAATAAAATATTGTTGTCTGTTCAAAAACTTTTAGTTTCAATGGCTACAGCACTGAATGTCTGCCTTCGTTGTATGTTCGTCACGTTATATCTCAATCCAGTGATATCATGGAGGGTCTCTGCACTTGCATAAACTTGTTGTCCACTTGTTTCACCTAAAAAAGTGTCCTACACGGATTCCTTAGGATGCTCCATCAGGTTTTGTGAGTTTAACTTTTATTTCCGTGTGTGATGTATATGAAAAGAGGTGATGCTGTACAGGACTGCCATTCGTCCAGATATAGCCAGGCAATCCCGATGTGTCAATGCCTCTGCTTACGTGCATTTTACGGCATTTTCTCACTGCGGCTACTTTCGGAATGACTTCCAAAAATTACTAAGTGTCGAAGCGACATTTTTGTATCAGTAATAAATAATTTCGAGGAGTGCTGTCAAAGTCTATGTTCTATATTGATAGTCCATATTTTTTAGCGACGTCATGGCCTCAGCTTTAAGGGTCTTGATGCAACATGCGAACACGTAGTTTTGGCACACAGTGGCTTAAATAACTTATTTATGCAATTTAATTATTGTTCAGTGTACATGCAAGTAAATATGTCACCTCTTCGGCCAAAAATAGAGAGGAAAGTAAAAAGAAGCATAAATGTTCATTATAACAGATGTATTGGAGTTTTAAGAATGGACGGAGCGAAAGTGAAGCGAAAGATGTAAGATATCTAGTTGTAATACGCCATTCCTGGAAGCAGTTCAACCTCTGAAATTCTTATCATTAAAGAATTTTCAGTTAACATATGAAAGGAATCGACCAGGCGTGGAATCGCATGCATGGATTCTCATTGCGAAATTCAGGTTCAAAGACAATTCATGCGAAGAATTACGAAGATGGAAGTTCATCGCTACTGCCAAACATTGGCTCGAACGAGAATGTTAAAACTTACTAATGTTTTTAGATAACTAAGTAATATTTCTGAGTAACTGTCAATTATGACTGGAATTCAATTAATTTGAATGAGAACAGCGTTCATACAGTATTTAATTTTTGCAGGTACATTTTACTTTGTTTATGTCTGTTTACATTTTCCGCATGTTTAAAAATCTAGAGTTATTTTGGCAACACAGTACTGCAACTTGTTTCATGAAAAAGTATAATGTCAGGCATTGTCGGTTTTCATCACACGTTTGTTAAGCTTTCGTCCTGCATTTTCAGATTTATATATGGTGACCTTCATCCCATCTAATGTCGCGGTATTTAGGCTGCTCCTCTGTGCAGCTACACATAAAAAGCAATGAATTATGTATTGATAGTCTTGTCCCACAGTCCTGACGAACATTATGCGTTAGTTTCTAGCGGAAGGCTGCTGAAAATGAAAATAGTCTTTTTTATATAAATACACTCGTGTATCTCACAGGAAAATCATGAATATGCAGACATATTGTAGCGTCCGAGTCACATGTTGTGCATTCCGTAGTTTTTAAACAGAATCGTTGCAACGTTCCTCGTTGGTGACGAACAGAAAGGAAACATATATTAGCCAGCGAATTCCCTGCACTGTTCTGCCCTGCCGGTGGTTTGGCCCGTTACCAGACACTCTCTCAAGTTTCTCTTAACGTTGCGTGTGGGCTTTAGGATCGTTTTTCGAACTGAAATGCGCAGTATCAACGTAAACGCAACTCTCTATTCAAAAATAAAACGGGAACTGGCCTCGCACTCGGGAGGGCCGGCTTTCAAGCCCAGTACTGTTGGCTGTGTGTGTTCCAGCGCATACTGTTTACAATGTATGCCTTGTCCCCCGTGTGATGTCATCAAATCTCGTCCCCTCTCTAGCGAATCTCCTCCTTGTTGTTGTTCCTGTTGTCATTGTTATTCTTGACGTCGTCTTCAGTCCGAAGACTGGTTTGATACAGCTCTCCATCCCTTCTTCTAGTCAGGATGTGTCACAAACTTCTTTTCGCTCCAGTTCTCTTCAGTACCTCCTCAACTGTTACCTGATCTACCCATAAAAACTTCAGCATTCTTTTGTAGCACCACATTTCAAAACTAAACTCTTTTTCTAAACTCTTTGTCGTCCATGTTTCATTTCTATTCATGGTTAGACTCTAGGAAAATTCCTTTAGAAAAGACTTCCCATCTTCATCTCTCTACTTCGGCCATCATAAGTCATTTCGTTGCCCAAATAGCAAAATTGAGACACTACTTTAGGTGTCTTGTTTTCTAATCTAAATCCATCAGCATCACCAGATTTAATTCGCCGGCATTCCATTGCCCTTGTTTTGCATTTTCTGTGTTCATCTTACATCCTTCTTTCAAGAGCTGTCCATTCCGTTCAACTGCTCTTCCAAATCCTTTTGCTGTCTCTTATAGAATTACAATGCGATCACCAAACAGCAAAACTTTTATTACTTGCTTAATTACTACTCTAATTTTTCTTTGGTTTCCTTTACTGCTCGTTCAATGCACAGATTGAATAACTTTGGGAATAGGCTACAACCCTAACTCACTCCCATTTCAACCACAGCTTACTTTTCATGCACGTCGACTCCTGCAACTGCCTTTCGGCTTCTCTACAAGTTGTAAATACCCTTCTGGTACCTGTATTTCTCCTCTTTTACCTTGAGAATTTCAAAGAGAGTATTCCAGTCAACGTTGTCAATAGCTTCCAGTGACATAAGAAATACCACAAAGTAGGTCTGCTTTTCCTTAACTTATCTTCTAAGAGAAGTCATAGAGTCAGTATTGTCTCTGGTGTTCCTAAATTTCTCTGTACTCAAAACTGATCTTCTCCGAGCTGGAGTTTGGCGTTTACCAGCCTTTCCACGCTTCTGTAAGTAATTCGTGTTAGCGTTTTGCGGCCATGACATTTTATTCTGACACTTCTATAATATTCACACGTGTCAGCCTCTGCTTTGTCTGGAGTTGGAATTGTTATATTTTTCTAGGAGTCTGAGGGTATTTTGCCTGTCTCATACATCTTGCATACCAGAGGAAATAGTTTTATCATGGCTGGATCTCCCAATGCTGCCAGCAGTCTCCAAACGCCTCTTTAATTTTCCTGTAGGCGGTATACAGTTTTTCCTAGAGACATATGCTTCTGCACTGAGTTGACAAAAGTCATGGGATAGAGATATGCACATATACAAATGGCGGTAGTTTCACGTGCGCAACGTTAAAAAGGGTGGTGTATTGGCGGAGCTGTCATTTGTACTCAGGTGATCCACGCGAAAAGGTATCCGACATGATTATAGTCGTACGCTGAGAACCAACAGGCTTTGAACTCAGTATGGTAGCTGGATCTAGGCTGTGGGACATTCCAATTCGGAAATAGTTTGGGAATTCAATAATATTCCAGGCTCCAAAGTGTCATGATTGCACCGAAAATACCAAATTTCAGGCATTACCTCTCACTACGTAGTGGCCGACGGTCTCCACTCAACGACCGAGAGCAGCGGCGTTTGCGTATAATTGTCAGTGCTAACAGACAAGCAACACTGCGTGAAGTCCTGATTTCCGTTGGTAAGAGCTGATGGTAGGTTTTGAGTGTGGCGCAGACCCCACAAAACGATGGACACAAATTGTCAACAAGGCACAGTACAAGCTCATGGTGGCTTTATGATGTTGTGGGCTGTGTTTACATGGAATGGACGTGATCCTGAACCAATCGTCGACTGGAGACAGTTTTGGTCTGCTACTTGGAGACCATTTGCAACCATTCATGGACCTCATGCCAAGTATGGAATAGTTATGGATGACAATGCGTCATGCCACTGGGTCACAGTTGTTCGCAATTGGTTTCTAGAACAACCTAGAGAGTTCAAATGAATGATTTGGCCACCTGGAACGCCCTGCATGAATCTCATCGAACATTTATGGGAAATATTCGAGACATCTCTTCGTGCACAATATCCTGCACCGCAACTCTTCCGCAGTTTTGGACGGCTATAGAAGCTGCTTGGCTCCATATTTCTGCAGAGGACATCCAGTGACTTGTTCAGTCCATGCCGCTTCAAGTTGCTGGACTACACCGGGCAGTAGGAGGTCTGACACAATGTTAGGAGACATTCCATGACATCTGTGCTGCATAAGGAACCGCACGGTTGTAGTTAAAAAAAAATGGTTCAAATGGCTCTGAGCACTATGGGACTTAACTGCTAAGGTCGTGAGTCCCCTAGAACTTAGAACTACTTAAACCTAACTAACCTAAGGACATCACCCACATCCATGCCCGAGGCAGGATTCGAACCGGCGACCGTAGCGGTCGGGCGGTTCCAGACTGTAGCGCCTAGAACCGCTCGGCCACCCCGGCCGGCACGATTGTAGTGTAGCCTAGAAAAATAACATTAGAAACATCTCTGTATACACAGAAGACTAGTGAAACACTAGCAAAAATTATTTATCGTTTGTAAAGTGGTATCCTATATGTACAGTACACATGAAAGTGTTGCAAACAGCAGTATACAGCCATAACCGGGGAACTATGTTATTAACGTATTCTAATACACAAGCACAATTGTAAAGTAGAACCTTTATTGTAATTATCAATAAGTTAACTGAGCAGAAATGTTAAACTTCTAACTTGTTGTGCTTTAGCCTGCAACCATTTTCGGGAACCCAAGCCCCTTTACTTTACACGGACCAGTTTTGGAAAAGAAAAGTAGCAGACTGCACAAGCGACTAACAGAGGTCATGGTATACAAACAACATATGTGAATGAATGTATAATATAGTGTCACGAACCAAAATGTGAGGATCAGAAAAGAAAGTGGATCCATACCAGATTGTGAACAACACTGTAAACAGGATATCTGTGCTTCAAACCACTAATAATAAATAAACAGTTGCAATGTGAAGAGATTAAACCATTCATGATACTCGTGTCATAAACACGTAAAATGGTAAAGACATCGCAATGTTGTCTAGACAAACAATGCTAATTCAGCAAGCCTTGTGGGAACCCGGGTAACGAACAACGACTCTTAAAAGAGAGGGCGGAGCATGCCACATGTAAACGTGACGTTATATTTGACGTTATAATAGAAAACTGAAGGAGCGCAACAGCTCAATCAACTAGTGGAGATTGTAGAGTCAGTAAGAGTAGTTCCATTACACCATGTCAAAGATCTTCCTGAAACTGCTATAATCTATTGAAATACTCGAAATATAAAAACGATATGAGTACCATGTGGCAACATAGGTACCCCTGTAATATGTGCCTTACTATACCAACACACTGACATAACCGGTCTAATCCATAGAGATCTAAAATCTACGAGACCATTGAAACCTAAACAACGTCAATGTATGAAACCATCTGACTACTGAAAGCCGAGAAGCAAAGGCTTGCTCTCACTCATAAACTAATTTTTGGTCGAAGATAAGGAAGTAAGCATATCATTAAAACATAAGTAGTTTCATTGCGAATCTCCAGACCAGAACATAACATGTTTCAGCAACCCATAGGTCAGCTGTGGCGTAATGCAGTGGAATCTAGCGTAAGAGCGATAGATCCGACAGATACCATGGGATCAAGGTATGGTCTAAAGGAATGAAGCAGTGAACCACAACCATCTTAAGGAAACAGTTACAGTTGAGGACGTCATTACTAATCACGGCTGGTGCGTAACAGAAAGAGGGAAATATTATGTAATTACTGCAGACAACAAGAGGATCAGTACTGGGCAAATATGAAAAGTTAATGAAAAAAGCACGTGCATTAACGTTGATTACTTTATGTAAAGTTCAAACGAACAAGTGCTATGTCCCTGTAATAGCAGAACACACGTATAAGTGAGTAACTAAAGAATAATGTACGAGGTGTGTTCAAAAAGTAAGGTGAATTTATATTTTTATGAAAAAGATATTTATTTCTCCAAGAATGTTTATGATGTCCCCTTCAAAGTAACCCCCGCAGATACAATACACTTGCGCCAACGCTTCTTCCAATCCTCGAAGCACTTCTCATAAGGACTATTTGGTACAGCCTTGAGTACATCCGGCGATACAGTTTTCATTTTCTCAATCTCTGAAAATCTTCGTCCTTTCGTAGGGCTCCTCACTTTCGGGAACAAGAAAGTGTCGCAGGGGGCCAAATCCGGTGAATATGGTGGCTGAGGGATGACTGGCGTGTTGTTTTTGGCCAACAAATCATTCATAAGCAACGATGAATGAGCAGGTGCATTGTCGTGATGCAAAAGCCATGAAGTGTTTTGCCACAGTTCCGGACGATTTTTGCGTATTGCTTCTCGAAAACGGCGCATAACGTCAAGGCAATACTCCTTATTGACCGTATGACCTTGGGGAACAAATTGACCATGCACTACGCTACGGTAACAGAAAAAAGAGTGCGCAAAACTTTGACATTTGATCGACCTTGGCGCGCTTTTTTCGGTCTTGGCTATCCGGGATGCTTCCATTGGAACGATTGAGCTTTGGTTTCGACGTCATAGCCTTAAACCATGTTTCGTCACCATTTATGACTCTTTTGAGAAAATCAGGATCATCACTGACGTCATTCAAGAGCTCCTGAGCGATGCCCATGTGACGGTACTTCTGATCAAAATTGAGAATTTCAGGAACAAACTTCGCTGACACACGTCTCATGCCGAAAACATCCGAAAAAATTGCATGACGCGAGCAACTTCTCTTACGGTAATTCACGATTTTCCAAAAGAATTTTCTTCACAGCTTCGATGTTATCATCCGTTTTTGATGCGCTGGGTCATCCAGAACGAGGTTCGTTATTGGCATCTTCTCGGCCTTCTTGGAAGGGCTTGTAATACTTACAAACATTTTTTTTTTACTTAGAGCAGACTCACCTTATGCCACTGTCAACATTTCAAGTGTCTTAGAGCACTTGATTCCATTTGTCACACAGAATTTGATGCAAAGTAGGTCCTCCATTTTTCTAGTAATTGATAATCGCCGAGCACACAGAATCACGTCCAACCTTTCTATCTTTCAAAAACAAACAAAGCATGCTGTACACTTGAAACTGTGAAAATATGTTCGGGACACGTATACCAACATAGCAAATAAAAAGATCGATAGTCGAATGTACGTTACCCGCGCAATTTGAAAAGTCATCTTACTTTTCGAACAGCCCTCGTACATAGGAAAGAGGTAAATACAATGTAGTACAAAAACCACAAAAAGAGAGAAAGAGGGAAAGAAGAAAAAACACACAGTGAAAGAACAACCGAGGTCCCGCATCCGTCCCGTATAAAGATGTAATTACAGACACTATTACGATAGTGGGGCTCAGTCCCTCATGAAGGCGAAAGGCGGACACACGACGTACTGACGTCCGTTAACAAAGTACTTTGATCAGATAATGTGTGTTAGTAAGGCTAAAGATAATTTCTTAAAGAGGAACGAAAACCTGAGCCACATGAAAGAAGATGATGAAGTAAACAGAAGTGAATAGACAGGCATATATGGGAAAGGTTTGATATCAGAAGAGTGTATTAGATATCTCTTTGCAGGTGACAGACCAAATACTGAGATTTCTAGGGACGATAATCGAATGGGGCATCCAGCTATGAAAAAAGAAATCGAGCAAGTCATATGAAACTCAAATCCAATATAGCTACAGGAACTTATGAAAGAAGAAGGTATGAGAGTCTTGCACAAACATTTTATGAACATTTACGGTACACGTCTATACGCTGCCCAACAGGTACCATCAGTTTTCTTTCTCTTGACAAGAAAGAAAAATAGGCGAAACTTTGAATGTCACAGACTCATTAACCTCGTGAGCCATTCCTTGAAAATATATCTGAAAGTCATTTGTCAGATCTTTTACGATAAATGTGAGAAATTTGTCGATAAGATACAGTTTAGGTTTGGGAAAGGTTTAGGTAGAAGAGCTGGAATAATTGTTCTACAAGTTCTAGTGTAAAACAGCGATGCTCAGGAAATGACAGTAGGTCTTTTTTTATTGATTATGAAGGATTTATTGATAGAGTACACCATAAACTTATGGAAATCGTGTAAAAAATTGGTGTAGATCATAAAGGCTTCCCCAATACAGAGAATTTGTATTGGAATCAGACAACACATGTTAACACATGTTAAGTTTGAAAAGGACGTCACCAACTCGGTTAATAGGCCTGCCTGTAGAGGAGTCCGATGAAAATGTGTTCACTCACTTCTATCATTCAGTTTAAACTCCATCAGTAATTACTTCGTCATTCAGAAAAGGGAATAAAGTTGATGGAGACTTCATCAATAGTATTCACTATGCTTATGATACAGTATTGCTTGCTGATAATTTATATGATCTTCAACAACTTATCAACACCGTGGGAGACTAGAGCAGAAACTTAGGTCTGAATATCAAAGCCAAAAGCCGCACTTTATAATTGTCAGTCGACAGACCTACTCCTTTACTAATACAAATCTACAATTGAGTGGCTCCTTACTACAAAGAGCGGATACGTTTAACTGTCTTAGAACGTGGCTCTGTAGAAATGGAGATCAAATATGGAGCTATAACATCATATAGATAACGCTCCTAAAACGTCCATAAAATTAAAATACTTACAAATGAAGAGCAAGACCTGAACCTTAGAATTCGATTGGAAAAATGCTCCATCAGGTCTCGACTTCTATACAATTCTGAAGGATAGTCACTAAATATCCCAAAGGGAAAGAAGATCGAGGCCATGGTATGTGGATTTATCACAGAATGCTTGAAACACAATGTACACCTAGAATAATTAGCAATACAGTACTACGACGAACGCACAAACAGCGAGAAGTTTTAACAACGCTTAAAATAACAAAACCTGCATACCACGGACGTTATCAGACGAAACACCAAGTATTCTGCATTTTATAACAGAGGGGACGATGGAGGATCAAAGAAGAAAAGGGCAAAGTAGAACAAAGAAATAGGCAGGAGCGCTAGGAGCAGTTGAACTACTAAATAAGGTGGTTCATAGAAAATAAGGTGGTTCGTTTGGTCGCCAACAGCCCTTAAGTGATAGGCAGATGAGCAGTTTTCATGTCAGACATTCCACTGACAAGGTGACCTTGATACTGGGAACGTCCATGTTCAAGTTTTAGTCCAACCGTCCAATGGCAGTCTTGAAAAAGTCGAGAAAATACAAATTACGACAGAGCAGTCTACAGGCGAAATTAAAAACTGATTTAAATAAGCAGTACGAAGATCTACACTACTGGCCATTAAAGTTGTTACGCCAAGAAGAAATGCATATGGTAAACGGGTATTCATTTCACAAATATACTATACTAGAACTGACATGTGATTACATTTTCACGCAATTTGGGTGCATAGATCCTGAGAAATCAGTACCCAGAACAACCACCTCTGGCTGTAATAACGGCCTTGATACGCCTCGGCATTGAGTCAAACAGAACTTTGATGGCGTCTACAGGTACAGCTGCCCATGCAGCTTCAACACGATACCACAGTGCATCAAGACTAGTGACTTGCGTATTGTGACGAGCTAGTTGCTCGGCCCCTATTGACCAGACTTTTTCAATTGGTGAGAGATCTGGAGAAAGTGTTGGCCAGGGCAGCCGTCGAACATTTTCTATATCCAGAAAGGCCCGTACAGGATCTGCAACATGCGGTCGTGCATTATCCTGCTGAAATGTAGGGTTTCGCAGGGATCGAATGAAAGGTAGAGCCACGGGTCATAACACATCTGAAATGTAACGTTCATTGTTCAAAGTGTCGTCAATGCGAACAAGAGGTGACCGAGACGTGTAACCAATGGCACCCCATACTATCACGCCGGGTGATACGCCAGTATGGCGAGGACGATTACACGCTTCCAATGTGCGTTCACCGCGATGTCGCCAAACACGGATGCTACCATCATGATGCTGTAAACAGAAACTGGATTCATCCGAAAAAAATAACGTTTTCCCATTCGTGCACTCAGGTTCGTCGTTGAGTACACCATCGCAGGCGCTCCTGTCTGTGATGAAGCGTCAAGCGTAACCGCAGCCATCGTCTCCGAGCTGATAGTCCATGCTGCTGCAAACGTCGTCGAACTGTTCGTGTAGATGGTTGTTGTCTTGCAAACGTCCCCATCTGTTGACGATCCGTTACAGGCTTACGGATAAGATGCCTGTCATCTCTACTGCTAGTGATACGAGGCTGCTGGGATCCAGCACGGCTTTCCGTATTACGCTCTTGAACCCACCGATTCCATATTCTGCAAACAGTCATTGTATCTCGACCAACGCGAGCAGTAACATCGCGTTACGATAAACCGAAATTGCGACAGGCTATCTTTATCGAAGTCGGAAACGTGATGGTACACATTTCTCCTTGTTACACGAGGCTACAGAACAACGTTTCACCAGGTAACGCCGGTAAACTGTTTGTGTATGAGAAATCGGTTGGAAACTTTGCTCATGTCAGCCCGTTGTAGGTGTCGCCACCGGCTACAGCCTTGTATAAATGCTCTGAAAAGGTAATCATTTGCATATCACAGCATCCTCTTCCTGTCAGTTAAATTTCACGTCTGTAGCGCGTCATCTTCGTGGTGTAGCAATTTTAATGACCAGTAGTGTATTAAGCTTAAGAAAATTAAACTTATACAATGCATTTTTTTCAACTGCCTGTCTAAAAATTGAAAGTAACATTAATTACATTTCTGCTTTTCATTAGGTGAAAACATAAGAATGTGAAAAAAGGCTATTGAATGACAAATTTTCATGAAGTTATCAAGTACACTGTGTTACATTTTCGAGAATTTTCTGCTTGTATCTAGTGGACCACCTTAGCAGACAAACAGCTGTGGGAATGTGTTCACACCGACCGGAGTGGCCGGGCGGATCTAGGCGCTGCAGTCTGGAGTTGCGCGACCGCTACGGCGCAGGTTCGAATCCTGCCTCGGGCATGGATGTGTGTGATGTCCTTAGGTTAGTTAGGTTTAAGTAGTTCTAAGTTATAGGGGACTGATGACGTCAGAAGTTAAGTCCCATAGTGCTCAGAGCCATTTGAACCATTTGAACCAATGTGTTCACACCGATTCATCAAGTAATGCAGTTTACTATGAAGGCTATACAGCCAGCACGGTCTGCTGGTGTAAAGTGGTACTATCACCACAATTCGTCAAGCCTCGGTGGCTCTGTTAATGAGAAAATAGAGAAACTTTCCGTCCACCTTCGACATATACTGTAGACAGTCGTTACACATATGTGTTATCCAGAAGACCTATCTCTAAGTCTGACCCAGAGTACAGTGTGATGGGTGCTCTACAGCGGTAACAGTTTACTGACGCCGATACGTACATCGCCACGGTTTCGTAATGAGTGCGCAGCATTAGGGGAGCAGGTGTGTTGGCGCAGTACTGCCGCGTGAGTTTTTCCGTCTTGCCCTCCCTGCTCCTTTTTCTGCCGTCTTCTCGTTTTGGGAGTGCAACGAATGAAGTTGCGGAAGCTGTTACTTCTTTCCAGGGGTCTCGAAGAACAATCGTGGCCGCCCGCGCAGCGCACCGCATCTGCGGCCCAACTTTAAACGAAGGCAGTTACGGCCAGCCAGTGCCTGCAGCGTGCGCGCCCTTCTGGCTCACCAGCAGACTCGCAGGGCACACACCGACGCCTGTGGCTTTGCTCTCGTGGCGGCAACTGCCGGGCGCCTTAAAGGCCACGGCACGCACCAACCACGTGAAACACTTTGCGTTTGCATACTTTCGAAACGCAAAGAGAGTCTACAGGTGAAGGTCCTGCTGAATATGAAAGCACACGCAACTCCCGTAACCTCATTTAAAAGATGGAAACATTGAAAACGGTGTTCAGGCACCAAAGAGTGTACACGTAACTCCAGGACAGTTGCAAAACAGCTACATGCTCAATATTAAGGAAGAAATTTCTGTGGAGATGCGTTTAAAATGCAGTAGTGTCTGGAAGTGATCACGGACTGAGGCAAATCGGGAAAAGAAGAGAATCCAAGTGTTCGAAATATGGCGCCTGTATAAGGATATTGAAAATTAGGTGAACATTGTTCTTGTTGTGGTCTTCTGTCGTGAGACTGGTTTAATGCAGCGCTCCATGCTACTCTATCCTATGCAAGCTTTTTATTTCTACTCCATGGATTTTAATGCGCACTCAGAACTTTTCTTTTGTTTCCTTTACTGCTTGCTCAGTATACAGATTGAATAGCATCGGGGAGAGGCTTCTTTCTGGATCTGTTTAATGTAATCATCTCTTGGTCTCCCTCTACGGTTTTTACCTTCCACGCTGCCCCCCAATACTAAATTGGTGATCCCTTGATGCCTCAGAATATGCCCTACCAACCGGTCCCTTCTTCTAGTCAAGTGGTGCCACAAATTTCTTTTTTCTCCAATTCTGTTCAATACCTCCTCATTAGTTATGTCATCTACCCATCTAATCTTCAGCATTCTACTGTAGCACCACATTTCGAAAGCTTCTATTCTCTTCTTGTCCAAACTATTTATCGTCCACGTTTCACTTCCATACATGACTACACTCCATACGAATACTTTCAGAAACGACTTCCAGGCATTTAAATCTATACTCTACGTCAACAAATTTCTCTTCTTCAGAAATGCTTTATTTGCCATTGCCAGTCTACATTTTATATCCTCTCTACTTCGACCATCATCAGTTATTTTGCTTCCCTAATAGCAAAACTCATTTACTACTTTAAGCGTCTCATTTCCTAATCTAATTCCCGCAGCATCACCCGATTTAATTCGGCTACATTCCATTATCCTCGTTTTACTTTTGTTGATGTTCATCTTATATCCTCCTTTCAGGACGCTGTCCATTCCGTTCAACTGCTCTTCCAAGTCCCTTGCACTCTCTGACAGAGCTGCAATGTCATCTTCGAACCTCAACGTTTTTATTCCTACTCTATGGATTTTAATGCCGACTCAGAACTTTTCTTTTGTTTCCTTTACTGCTTGCTCAGTATACAGATTGAATAGCATCGTGGAGAGACTACAACCCTGTCTCACTCCCTTCCCAACTACTGCTTCCCTTTCATGTCCCTCGACTCTTACAACTGCCATCTGGTTTCTGTACAAATTGTAAATAGTCTTTCGCTCCCCGTATTTTACCCTTGCCACGTTCAGAATTTGAAAGAGAGTATTCCAGTCAACATTGTCCAAAGCTTTCTCTAAGTCTACAAATGCTAGAAACGTAGGTTTGCCTCCCCTTAATCTATTTCCTAAGGTAAGTCGTAGGGTCAGTATAGCCTCACGTGTTCCAACATTTCTACGGAATCCAAACTGATCTTCGCCAGCCTCTACCAGTTTTTCGATTCGTCTGTAAGGAATTCGTGCATCCGTGGCTTACTAAACTGATAGTTCGGTAATTTTCACACCTGTCAACACCTGTTTTCCTTGGGATTGCGATTGTTATATTCTTTTTGAAATCAGAGGATATTTCGCCTGTCTGATACATTTTGCTCACCAGATGGTAGAGTTTTTTTAGGCCTGGCTCTCCCAAGGCTGTCAGTAGTTCTAATGGAATGTTGTCTACTCTGGGGGCCTTGTTTCGACTCAGGTCTTTCAGTGCTCTGTCAAACTCTTCACGCAGTATCATATCTCGCATTTCATCTTCATCTAAATCCTCTTCCATTTCCATAATATTGTCCTCAAGTACATCTCCCTTGTATAGACCCTCTATATACTCCTTCCACCTGCCTGCTTTCCCGTCTTTGCTTAGAATTGGGTTTCCATCTGAGCACTTGATATTCATGCAAGTGGTTCTCTTTTCTCCAAAGGTCTCTTTAATTTTACTGTAGGAAGTATCTATCTTACCTGTAGTGATATGCACCTCTACGTCCTTACATTTGTCCTCTAGCCATCCCTGCTTAGACTTTTGCACTTCCTGTCGATTTCATTTTTGTGACGTTTGTATTCCTTTTTGCGTGCTTCATTTGCTGCATTTTTATATTTTTTTTCTTTCATCAGTTAAATTCAGAAGATTTCTATTAGCCCTCGTCTTCTTACCTACTTGATCCTGTGCTACCTTCACTACTTCATCCCTCAGAGCTACCCATTCTTCTTCTATTGTGTTTCTTTCCCCAATTCATGTCAATCGTTCCCTAATGCTCTTCCTGAAGCTCTCTACAACCTCTGGTTCTTTCAGATTATCCACGTCCCATCTCATCAAATTCCCACGTTTTTGCAGTTTCTTCACTTTTAGTCTACAGTTTATAACCTATAGATTGTGGTGAGAGTCCACATCTGCCCCTGGAAAGGTCGTACAATTTAAAACCTGGTTCCTGAATTCCTGTCTTACCATTATAGAATCTATCTGAGACCTTCCAGTATCTCCAGGCTTCTTCCACGTATACAACCTTTTTTCATCATTCTTGAACCAAGTGTTAGCTATGATTAAGTTATGCTCTGTGCAAAATTCTACCAGGCGGCTTCCTCTAAATTCCTTACTCCCATTCCATACTCACCTACTACGTTTCCTTCTCTTCCTTTTCCTACTACCAAGTTCCAGTCACCCATGACGATTAAATTTACGTCTCCCTTCACTACGTGAATAATTTATTTTATCTCATCATACATTTCATCAATCTATTCGTCATTTGCGGAGCTAGTTGGCATATTAAATTGTACTACTGTGGTTGGCGTGGGCTTCCAATCTATCATGGCCACAATAATGCGTTCACTATGCAGTCTATTGTAGCTTACCCACATTCCTATGTTCCTACTCATTATTAAACCTACTCCTGATTACCCCTATTAGATTTTGTATTTACAACCCTGTATTCACCTAACCAGAAGGAGCAGTTCCTGTTGCCACCGAAATTCACTAATTCCCACTATATCTAACTTTAACCTATCCATTTCCCTTTTTAAGTTATCTAACCTAACTGCCCAATTAAGGGATCTGAAATTTCATGCTGCGATCCGTAGAACGCCTATTTTCTTTCTCCTGATAACAACGTCCTCCTGAATAGTCCCCGCCCGGAGATCCGAATGGACGACTATTTTACCTTCGGAATATTTTACCCAAGAGGACGCTATCATCCTCTAACCATATAGTAAAGCTACATGGCCGCGGGAAAAATTACGGCCGAAGTTTCCCCTTGTTTTCAGCCGTTCGCAGTACCAGCACAGCAAGTCCGTTTTGGTTAGTGTTACAAGGCCAGATCAGTCAATCATCCAGACTGTTGCCCCTGCAACTACTGGAAAGGCTGCTGCCCCTCTTTAGGAACCACACGTTTGTCTGGCCTCTCGACAGATACCCCTCCATTGTGATTACACCTACGCTACCATATTAGATAAGAAATGACGGGTTCTCTACAGAATTGATGAAACGTATAACTGAAGTACACTGACAAGAGTCAGGGTCAGAATTACAGGACATGTGTTACGACACCACGAAATAATTTCCGGTGTGCTGGAGGTTGCTGTAAGGTGCTGTTGAGGGTAAAATCTGCAGGGAAAGATAATAAATAACTGAAGACATCGGTTATAATTGCTACTCTGAGCTGTGTATATTGGTAAACAGGACGAAGTTGTGGTGAGACGCAGAAACTCGGTCAGAACACTGACGATCACAACTGTCCTACCAAAGGACCAAAACTAAAGAAATTCGGAAAATAGCCAAGGATATCTACTGAATTGTGTGATATCAGAAGCCATTATTTTAAAGTAAATTGTCAGAGGTACACTCCTGGAAATTGAAATAAGAACACCGTGAATTCATTGTCCCAGGAAGGGGAAACTTTATTGACACATTCCTGGGGTCAGATACATCACATGATCACACTGACAGAACCACAGGCACATAGACACAGGCAACAGAGCATGCACAATGTCGGCACTAGTACAGTGTATATCCACCTTTCGCAGCAATGCAGGCTGCTATCCTCCCATGGAGACGATCGTAGAGATGCTGGATGTAGTCCTGTGGAACGGGTTGCCATGCTATTTCCACCTGGCGCCTCAGTTGGACCAGCGTTCGTGCTGGACGTGCAGACCGCGTGAGACGACACTTCATCCAGTCCCCAACATGCTCAATGGGATACAGATCCGGAGATCTTGCTGGCCAGGGTAGTTGACTTACACCTTCTAGAGCACGTTGAGTGGCACGGGATACATGTGGACGTGCATTGTCCTGTTGGAACAGCAAGTTCCCTTGCTGGTCTAGGAATGGTAGAACGATGGGTTCGATGACGGTTTGGATGTACCGTGCACTATTCAGTGTCCCCTCGACGATCACCAGAGGTGTACGGCCAGTGTAGGAGATCGCTCCTCACACCATGATGCTGGGTGTTGGCCCTGTGTGCCTCGGTCGTATGCAGTGCTGATTGTGGCGCTCACCTGCACGGCGCCAAACACGCATACGACCATCATTGGCACCAAGGCAGAAGCAACTCTCATCGCTGAAGACGACACGTCTCCATTCGTCCCTCCATTCACGCCTGTCGCGACACCACTGGAGGCGGGCTGCACGATGTTGGGGCGTGAGCGGAAGACGGCCTAACGGTGTGCGGGACCGTAGCCCAGCTTCATGGAGACGATTGCGAATGGTCCTCTCCGATACCCCAGGAGCAACAGTGTCCCTAATTTGCTGGGAAGTGGCGGTGCGGTCCCCTATGGCACTGCGTAGGATCCTACGGTTTTGGCGTGCATCCGTGCGTTGCTGGGGTCCGCTCCCAGGTCGACGGGCACGTGCACCTTCCGCCGACCACTGGCGACAACATCGATGTACTGTGGAGACCTCATGCCCCACGTGTTGAGCAATTCGGCGGTACGTCCACCCGGCCTCCCGCAAGCCCACTATACGCCCTCGCTCAAAGTCCGTCAACTGCACATACGGTTCACGTCCACGCTGTCGCGGCATGCTACCAGTGTTAAAGACTGCGATGGAGCTCCGTATGCCACGGCAAACTGGCTGACACTGACGGCGGCGATGCACAAATGCTGCGCAGCTAGCGCCATTCGACGGCCAACACCGCGGTTCCTGGTGTGTCCGCTGTGCCGTGCGTGTGATCATTGCTTGTACAGCTCTCTCGCAGTGTCCAGAGCAAGTATGGTGGGTCTGACACACCGGTGTCAATGTGTTCTTTTTTCCATT
This sequence comes from Schistocerca gregaria, assembly GCF_023897955.1. Lineage (NCBI taxonomy): Eukaryota > Metazoa > Arthropoda > Insecta > Orthoptera > Acrididae > Schistocerca > Schistocerca gregaria. The sequence continues at coordinate 73,020,468 of NC_064923.1, read as the reverse complement.
TCCAGGAGTGTAGTTTCTTTGTATATGACAGTGATTTGTTACCGTTTAAAAATGAAAAATTGCTGTTTGAATTATGTAACGTGTAGAGGAGCACATAGCGAACATTACAACACAAAATCTGTGAAAAATAGACAGGTGACATATCTGATGACCGAATTGAGTTGAAGCAGTTCCAAAGACTATTTCGGGACTCTGTTCGTTAAATAGTTCAAAAAGAAAGCAACTTGTCAGTTACAGTGCACTGATGATTCTCTTGTCACGTACACTCCAGAAGAAAAAGAAATCTCAGGATTTCAAAGTTTTAGGACTGGTATTAGTTTTCATATCAAGTTCATACGTGAAAAAAACGAAGAAGGCTACATCACATTTTTGAATGTAGAGGTGCTTATAAACCACGAACGAATTTTAGCGCACAAAGCCTACAGGAAATCGACTCACGCCGGCCACGGTGGCAGAGCGGTTCTAGGCGCTACAGTCTGGAACCGCGCGACCGCTATAGTCGCAGGTTCGAATCCTGCCTCGGGCATGGATGTGTGTGATATCCTTAGGTTAGTTAGGTTTAAGTAGTTCTAAGTTCTAGGGGACTGATGACCTCAGAAGTTGAGTCACATAGTGCTCAGAGTTATTTGAACCATTTGAGCTAAACCCACTCACATGGAAATATTTGTTCACAAAAATTTTACTCATCGTCCCAAACATCTTAGAGGAGTGATCGAAATATTGGTGCATGGGGTAAAAACATCTCTGAATGAAAGTACTTGCAGCAAGAGCTCCATCATATAAGAATTCTTTCAGAAGAAACGGCTGCTCTGCCAAAGATGTAAATAAGGCGCTACAACCTAGAAGATCTGGTGCTTCAAGTTAAAGAGAACTAACTGAAGGGAAAGTTTTCCTCCTATCCATAACAGCAGGTAACCAAGAATACATCGTACTGACACAGTGTGTAAACCAACGAGAAAGATGCATCAACATGTGAGCACTACAGCATTCCGCTTGATACGGCAGGAGTATATAAAATACATTGATAAGCCCAAACATTGTGACCACCTGCCGAGTAGCTGGTTTGTCCGTCTTTGGAATTACATATATCACTGATTCTGCGAATCAGGGATCCGAAAGTTTGTTGGTAGGCTTGTGGAGGTATATTACGTTAGATGTCTACCCGCAGGTTATGTAATTCTCTAAATAACTGGCCGCTGATTTGCGGATGTGGTGATGGCGCCCGATAGAGACGCAGACGAATTTGCTCACCGAGACATCAACGTGAGTGCACTATAACGCTCCTCAAACCACTGTAGCACGGTTCTGGTTTCGAGACTCGAACAGTTAATACTGGTGAAAGGTGACACCGCCATCGTGGAAGATATCAAGCATGTTGGGACTCAGGTAGTTCGCAGCTGTGAGCGTGTCTTCGATTACTACTATAGGTCACATGCGACCGCAGCAGAAGTCTCCGGTAGCATAACAGTGCTACCACCAGCCTGTGTTCGTGGCGCGCTGCACGTTTCGAGCCGCCCTTCACCTCGGTAACATCTACATCTACATCTACATGGTTACTATGCAATTCACACTTAACTCCCCGTCAGAGGATTCATGGAACCATTTTCATCCTACTTCTCTACCACTCCACTCTCGTATGGCGCGTGGGAAGACGGAACACCTGGATCTTTCCGTTCGAGCTCTGATTTCTCTTATTTTATTATGATGATTATTTCTGTCTAAGTAGGTGGGCGTCAACAAAATATTTACGCATTCGGAAGAGAAAGTTGATGATCGAAATTTCGTAAATAGATAACGGCGTTAGCGGAGACGACCAGAGACCTAATGTAGCAAAAATGTAATTCGCCCGAAGAGTTGACACATTTCCATTCATCAGCTGTCGAATTCCGATGGTTCCGTGCCTATTGCAATCGTAATTGATGATGTCGTTGGGTCGACATATGAACATATTGGGGTGGTCCGTTGCGGAACTCGATGTTCAACAAAGTACAGTAAACGGTGTGCTCCAGCATTGTACTCTTTTGGCTGAGATGTCACAGATCACCACTGTAGCGCGTGAACATTTGACAGGCTTCGCCGTTGTCGAGGTACTCGTTCACAGGCTCTGCATAATAATAACCTGTCCTTTTCAGAGTATCTTATCTCAATTGATTTCCTCATTTGTAACCCCTATCTTCGCTAGGGTTAGCCCCCGTTCGTGTCTGTTCACTTATATACTCATGTTACCACATCGCGTGCCAGCAACACCAATAGGCGACATCCAACGTCGCAGTGGGCAATGGTCATATTGATTTGCCTTGTCAGTGTCCCTCAAAAACGCGGGGAAGCGTACATAGGAACGACAAACAATAATTGTTAAACCCAGCTTAAGGCACACAACAGATATTGTCATGGGGATAACATGGATAAATCTATAGTAGCACATCCAGCAGTTGGACCAGAGAATCGTCAAATTCATTTCTCCGATACCGATATCCTATCATTGGAGTGCTAGCACACGAAAATACAAAAGCACCAACAAATGGCTGTGAGCACTATGGGACTTAACATCTGAGGTCATCAGTCCCCTAAAACTTAGAACCGTTTAAACCTAACTAACCTAAGGACATCACACACATCCATGCCCGAGGCAGGATTCGACCCTGCGACCGTAGCGGTCGAAGCGCCTAGAACCGCTCGGCCACAGTGGCCGGCAAGCACCAATACAGCAACCATAACAGTAAAGTAGAAGGCCTTGAAGTAGACAAGTTGTGGGCCGTAGTGCCAAATAAAGCAAACAGCATCTGCGCTCTTTACCACGACAAGCTCCGTAACAATATCGGTGCCACTCCACGATCTTGAAGTCCGATTCCACACAAGTGTCTGTGGCGAGACAAGCCACGCGGCGAAGCGTTTACCTGTCTAGTGGTACCCCTTGAATGAAACTGAATGCAGCTGTTTCTGACTGCGCTGCCTAGCACTCAAGTCGGTGCCTCCGTTGCCACGCAACTACAAATGCACAGAGTTATGTAGCCGTGCAGAAGACTGAGGACCGATATTCCAAGTGCTGAATATCTAGTCACCTGCTGTGCCTCTACAAAAAAACTGCTTTATGTACATGAAGCAAAGCTGCATCTTTCTCTGTAGTTGAGGCCTCCGTAAGAATTTTTCTTTTCACGTGGAATATAAAACCCACGTATTATGGATTCACGTCTGTTCTCCATTATAGTCATAATCTATTGTAAGAGAACTATCCGATAAAAGGTCTGATTCTTTCACATCGTATAATGCCACGTCGCTATTTGATTATGAACTGCCTCTTATTTTGCCATTGCTCACTGAAATATTAAGTCGCTGGCCAGTGAATGTTTCGTGCGTTTTAGGTTATAAATTTCTGCATACAAAATATCGAAATTGTTTAAATAGTGAGAGAAGAGTTATAAATATTTTCAGTCTTGAGTAAATGGGTGATAAATTTTGATCTTTAGCTTCTGCAGGTGTTAAATCCACCCTTATCGTCAAATATGTGGAGTCTAGGAATCCAACATGCTCGGTTTGCTGGAATAACAATTCGAACAAGTCGTCTTAATGAAAAGAGACAATACTTAACTTTGACTACTACACAAAAGTGTCGCAAGCAAAGGGCCACATACAAATTAAGCAACCGTCATCAGTACAAACAATACTAAGTTGCTGCACTGCAAGTGCCTAATCTTGAAGTTACCATTCAACTGGGCCGCCATCAGTCGGGACGGCCGCTACGGTCGCAGGTTCGAATCCTGCCTCGGGCATGGATGTGTGTGATGTCCTTAGGTTAGTTAGGTTTATGTACTTCGAAGTCTAGGGGACTGATGACCTCCGACGTTAAGTCCCATAGGGCTTAGAGCCATTTGAACCATTTTTTGCTGTTGCTCCGCTATCTTGCAGTTCTGTAATTCAACAGCGACTTGGCCCCGTAATGCAACAGGAACAGTTCTGACACGCTATATGTGCAACAAGATTCTTAGCCTTGCCCAAACCTTCAGAAAAGAGTTCAGGTAAGCAAGATGTTTTGCATTGACGGCAGTCACTGACAACACATTATCCTGAATTTGAAAGCGAGACAAATCAAACGAATCAAGGCCAAATACACTCCTGCAAATGGAAAAAAGAACACATTGACACCGGTGTGTCAGACCCACCATACTTGCTCCGGACACTGCGAGAGGGCTGTACAAGCTATGATCACACGCACGGCACAGCGGACACACCAGGAACCGCGGTGTTGGCCGTCGAGTGGCGTTAGCTGCGCAGCATTTGTGCACCGCCGCCGTCAGTGTCAGCCAGTTTGCCGTGGCATACGGAGCTCCATCGCAGTCTTTAACACTGGTAGCATGCCGCGACAGCGTGGAGGTGAACCGTATGTGCAGTTGACGGACTTTGAGCGAGGGCGTATAGTGGGCATGCGGGAGGCCGGGTGGACGTACCGCCGAATTGCTCAACACGTGGGGCGTGAGGTCTCCACAGTACATCGATGTTGTCGCCAGTGGTCGGCGGTAGGTGCACGTGCCCGTCGACCTGGGACCGGACCGCAGCGACGCACGGATGCACGCCAAGACCGTAGGATCCTACGCAGTGCCGTAGGGGACCGCACCGCTACTTCCCAGCAAATTAGGGACACTGTTGCTCCTGGGGTATCGGCGAGGACCATTCGCAACCGTCTCCATGAAGCTGGGCTACGGTCCCGCACACCGTTAGGCTGCCTTCCGCTCACGCCCCAACATCGTGCAGCCCGCCTCCAGTGGTGTCGCGACAGGCGTGAATGGAGGGACGAATGGAGACGTGTCGTCTTCAGCGATGAGAGTCGCTGCTGCCTTGGTGCCAATGATGGTCGTATGCGTGTTTGGCGCCGTGCAGGTGAGCGCCACAATCAGAACTGCATACGACCGAGGTACACAGGCCAACACCCGGCATCATGGTGTGGGGAGCGATCTCCTACACTGGCCGTACACCTCTGGTGATCGTCGAGGGGACACTGAATAGTGCACGGTACATCCAAACCGTCATCGAACCCATCGTTCTACCATTCCTAGACCGGCAAGGGAACTTGCTGGTCCAACAGGACAATGCACGTCCGCATGTATCCCGTGCCACCCAACGTGCTCTAGAAGGTGTAAGTCAACTACCCTGGCCAGCAAGATCTCCGGATCTGACCCCCATTGAGCATGTTTGGGACTGGATGAAGCGTCGTCTCACGCGGTCTGCACGTCCAGCACGAACGCTGGTCCAACAGAGGCGCCAGGTGGAAATGGCATGGCAAGCCATTCCACAGGACTACATCCAGCATCTCTACGATCGTCTCCATGGGAGAATAGCAGCCTGCATTGCAGCGAAAGGTGAATATACACTGTACTAGTGCCGACATTGTGCATGGTCTGTTGCCTGTGTCTATGTGCCTGTGGTTCTGTCAGTGTGATCATGTGATGTATCTGACCCCAGGAATGTGTCAATAAAGTTTCCCCTTCCTGGGACAATGAATTCACGATGTTCTTATTTCAATTTCCAAGAGTGTATGTTCTCACAATATTGTGACTGTGGCACAGTGAAAGTCACAGTTCATGTATGCGATTGATACGTGGCGGGAAAAGTACATATTCTGAGAACGGGAATAGCTTGTCCGTTATAAGCTATCATTTGTGTGCTGGTTTTAGGCAGGCATGGGGAGCGTAACAGGTCATTGTGTTATGATTCAGCAGTGTAACAGAGGCACCCATGTCCAACTCTGATTTCACACATTTTCCATTAATATGCAAATGAACAAACAGTTGGTTGGACTGGCATAGCACTGAAGAAATTATTTGCTTGCTAGTTTTGCTAATGCCTGCAGCATGCTTAGAATACACTGTACTGATTACATGAGCTTTGTGACGAGAGTTATGTGAGTCGGCAGAATTATTATGCTTTTGCTGTTGCAAACATATGGATTGTATATGACCTTTCTTGCCACATGCTTAACGCTGAGCTTCTTTGGATGGGCAGTCTTGACGTTTGTGACGTGAATAGCTCTGAGTGCATGACGTAATTCTGTTCGCCTGTGTAGAGGACTGTTTAGGCAGCGTGGTACGCGTGGGCTGCTTCTGCCTAATGGGCCAGTTGCAAGCAAGGAATGACTCAACGCGACAAGTTGGTAGCTGGTCAAATTTATCAGCCGCTACGGCATCTGAATCATACTGATCTGGAATTTGTACTACATGCTGGAATGATGGATCTGACTCTTTCAAAATCTGTTTTCTCTATGTTGAACATCAGTGACATTGTACATGATCACATCATGTAACATAAAATCTGAATATAAAGCACCACAAGCACTTTTGAATTTGTATTCCTCGTCATACACTGCAAATATGTTCAAACCGTTTCTTGCGATGAAAAAATTGGGGCCTAGCTGCCAGTACATTTTCGCTAATTGAGCATAACAGTTAGTTACCGAATCTACAACCTGATCATAGGGAAGTTCACTCGGAGCGGCATTAGGGAAAAATTTCTAAATGAGCCCAAAGGCTGCACTTCCTACAATTGACAAGAAGTAATGTAAGTTCAAATTACATGGTACTTTGTGAGCAATTATGTAGAAACGACTCGAGCCATTGCTCATTTTTTTCGTTAAACTGACGAAAAAGCGGTATAGCACTTCGAGCTACAGGTATTGCTCGTTGCTCTGTTGGGCCCACAAATTTTGCCAGTAACTGCTGTACCGTGTTTAGTACAGTGGAGATTTGTTGCATCTGAAACTGAAACGTCTGTGTTACCTGCGTTGCATCTATCGCTTGCAGCTGAAGTGCCTGAGCAGGGTGTGGGAGAGGTGTGGGTTGCTCATTGTGGAATAGGTAAATGCAATAAACAGGCAATGCAAGCAATGAACATAAGCACACAAGCAAAGAAAATTTCTGCAATGCCCACCTGAAAACACTGAATAGAGACACTGTTCAAAAATGTAAATACATACCTGCAAAGAAAAAGTACAAATAAGGCGCCAGCAAAACAGAAAATCCGACGGCAAAAGAAAACTGTGGCCACGTTGGTTCTTCTTACTCATTCCAAATATTAAATCCAGCCTAGTCGCCAAATACACGGAGTCTAGGAATCCTACATAATTGGTTTGCTAGACAAACAGTTCAAACAAATCTTTTTATTGAAAATGAAAACAGCCAATACTTAACTTTGACTATTACACAGAAGAGTAGCGAACGAAGGGCCACATACAAAATAAGCAATAGTCTTCACCATAAACAATCCTAGGTCACTGCTATACAAGTGCCTAATCTTGAAGCTGCCATTCAACTGGGCCGCGACCAGTCGGGCACGGTGCTTACGTCCTCTTCACATAGGAGCCGCTGCTGTCGCGTTTTCGTCCTGGAGAGGGGTCGGGCAGTATGCGATTGGTTGACGTCTTCTCACAGCCCTGTCTTCTCTATCGTTCACAACCGGAGTGCCGGCGCTTGATTTTATGCCATAACAGCGGGCTACAACTCTCCACTCTAGAGGTTATGGCCGTTGTTATGTGGAACTGTGCCTCTCATTTCCTTTTTCATGTGACTTATGAAATCAATGGCCCTTGCTTTCCAATTCACCATGGTTCTGACAGTCATTTTAAAACTAGAAATAGACAGTTACATGTCCAGTAGCAGAGTGAGCTATATACTGTACGCTGTGTGCTGCATAACTATGTAAACAGAATAGATGGTCACTAACAGACTCATTTAGTGTGAAGATACTTGAATCTGCTACAAAAGTCTGCCACGAACTGCGATAAGAGAACAAGAAATGTGTAACCAATATGTAACTGGATATGCAATGACCAACTATTATGTAAGTGAGGTTGGAAAGTGGTTGCCAGGGACAGCAATATCTAAGGTGGTCTATAAGACAGTTGACATATGCATTTGTCTTTAAATATACATTTTATTTCTTTTATTGTTCTATCTTGATTATCACTTTTACGTATTTGCATCTTTAAAATTATCTCAAACATTTTAAAACAAAATAATTGCTACTGTTGACCCTTTCTCACACTGTCCACTTGAACAGTTCTTATTGGATCTTTATTTAATGTTCTATTTTTATCGATATATGTATTACACTTTGCAATGCCGTAACTATCCAAGGAGATTATGTGGCTTGGTCCACGTGATACAGGGGAATCGATGCCAATTTTGCCACTTCATGACACGAGTGTGAGAACATTATCGTTTGTCTCACCTTCTAAGAATTGATAACCAATGTGAGAATAATACTCTGTGTCACACTTTGTAATAAATTATAAGTCTCGCTATCATAGATGCTTTTGGTCATTCATTGCATTTGCTGTGAAAATTTACAGTAACATAATTAACAAAGTAAAAAATGCCTGTGAGCAGTATGCGACTTAACATCTGAGGTCATCAGCCCCATAGAACTTAAAACTACTTAAATCTAACTAAGCTAAGGACATCACACACATCCATGCCCGAGGCAGGATTCCAACCTGCGACCGTAGCGGTTGCGCGGTTCCATACTGAAGCGCCTAGAACAGCTCAGCCACACCGGCCGGCATTAACAAAGTACGTTTGAGTCTTTGTACCAACAAAGAGTATGTTAGGTGTATTTCCCGGTATGAAAAATCGATCAATATTGACGGGATACTTCAGAAACAACAAAACTGATATTTTTCGTAAATATTTGAGATATCTTATTTTTAGTCGCATATCAAAAATACTCGTTGTAGGATTCCAACACAACTTCAGCTGAACTAGTTTGTTTGCTACATTGTTTCAGGGAAAGATATAATATTAACAGTATGGGAAGTCTATGAGTTTCTCAAAACTTGTGGCTTTTGACGATTCTGTGAGTAAAACTGTGTAGCGTGCTTGGGGAAACTAACCTGCTAATACTGTTCAGTTCCAACTGATCCTTAGACCACGGGATTATTGTAATAATGAAGAGACGAAGAGAAATACAGTGTGCCAAATATTAAGCTTGAAACTTCATTATCTAAATGATTGTCTCTGTAGTTAAATTGCTGAATGACTGAGACCCACAATATCAAGCGCAACGCAATCTGACTGCTCAAAAATGATAACTTGACTTCAGATAGTTAATTCAAAAAATGATCCTGAATAAAAAGAAATCCTAACAATAACATATACATTTCATTAACCACTTACGTCACAAAAATCTTCATTATGCGAAATACTGCAGCACAGCGGGTGCCAATACTACCAGATAAATGAAAAATTCTAACTACTAAAGTCAGTAACTACTATTAGACATATGGTTAGCAAAGGAAAAAAAATGGTTCAAATGGCTTGGAGCACTATGGGACTTAATTTCTAAGGTCATCAGTCCCCTAGAACTTAGAACTACTTAAACCAAAGGACATCACACACATCCATGCCCGAGGCAGGATTCGAACCTGCTACCGTAGCGGTCGCCCGGTTCCAGAATGTAGCGCCTAGAACAGCTCGGCCACTCATGCCGGTCAGCAAAGGAAAGTTTTTATTGCAAACCAAATAATGTATTTTTTACCTTAATAATGTCATATCCAGTTCAAACACGAATATAAATCGTCATTGAAATCCAGTACAAAGGTATATGGTCTTGGATAATATACAATCTCCAAGTCAGATACTTCCAGATCGCCGGCTGAAGTGGCCTAGTGGTTCTAGGCGCTACAATCTGGAACCGCGCTACCGCCACGTTCGCAGGGTCGAATCCTGCCTCGGGCATGGGCGTGTGTGATGTCCTTAGGTTAGTTAGGTTTAAGTAGTTCAAAGTTCTAGGGGACTGATGACCTCAGAAGTTAAATCCCATAGTGCTCAGAGCCATTTGAAATTCAAGACGGTTAGCTTACATTAACACTTCAGACATCTATCCATCATTAACTTCTCACACGTGATATCCATCACTGCTGGCTGTTCACCTCCAACTGTCCAACAGTACTTCCATTTCTGCTGGTGACTAACTACTAACCGCCCAACAGTACAGGCGATTAACTTCCAACAAGTCAGATCAGCCACAGAGTCTCTTACAAAGAAAGCGCAGTTAGAGATCCAATACAAAGCGCCATGCAGCGCTCCCAACACACAAGCAGCCCACTTACAAGCTACATTAAATAAAATCATCATAACTTCTGGACGGTTTGCGTTAGGATGTTAAACTGCACGGTTGGCCGTGGGGTATGATGGGAAATAGTATGCGGATGCATGGTTTGGTTTAGCGACGAAGCCCACTCTCATTTCGATCGGTTCGTCAATAAGCAAAACTGGTGGATTTAGGGGACTGACAATCCACATTTCGCTATCGCAGAGTCTCTTCATCCTCAACGGCTAACTTGATGTGTGCAATTTCGAGTTACGGAATAATCGGTGCGATATTCCGTGATGACACGGAGACTACGAAACGGTAGATGAAACTTTTGGAAGACGATTTCATTCCCATGATTCAAAATGACTGATGTCAACAAGATGCTAGACAGACCTCGAGCCCATTAAAGTAGGAAAGTGTTTGATGTCTTGGAGAAGTACTTATAGGACCGCATTCTGGCTCTGGAGTAGCCAGAGGGCATGGACTTCGATTGGTCATCATATTCTCCGGATCTGAATAATTACGACTTGTGTTTGTAGAGCTATGTTAAAGACAAGGTGTACAGCAATAATCCCAAAACCACAGCTTAGCTGATAACAGCCATTCAGAAGGTCATTGACAGCATCGATGTTCCGATACTTCAGCGGGTCATACTCAATTCGTCTGCGCCACATCGTCGCCAATGACGGCAGGCATAACCGAAATCCGAATACCTGTAGTAATGTTTACATGTTGTGTTGTGTCTGGGAAACCTGCCCGCTCGATCGCTAGACAAACATTTAAACAAAGGGTATTAAAGAGTTTTGTTATAAAAAGAAATTTACGATACTTAACTTTTGCAATTACACAGATGTGTCACAAGCAAAGGGCGAGAAACGAAATAATCAACTTCTTCAGTATAGACAGTTCAGAGAGTACAAACGAAGCGACTAGCGTTGACGCTTCTATCCAAGTCGCGAGTCTAGAAGCTGCTACTGAACTGGGCCGTCAACAGTGAGTCGCGGCGCCTATGTCCTCTTCACATAGTGGCCGCTGCTGTCGCGTTGTCGTGCTGGAGATGGATCGGTCGGCGATTGGATGACGTCTTCTCACAGCCATCTGTACTCTGTTGTCCCGGAATGGAGTGCCGGCCCTTGAGTTTACGCCGTAGCTTGTAACTAATTTACGTTTTCTTTTCATATAGTTTAATAACTGTCACACTGTACCAACATAGTTTCTCTATCTGTTTCAGTGCTCCACGAAATCTAGAAATAATTCACAGCAAATGGCATGCCTAGCCGTATCTTTGTTGCTTTTATATCCTTGTATTCATCCGTCCTTCCCGTCCCAAATACAACGCCTCTTTTTTTACCTTAGTTATTAAAATGCGTGTGTCGAATTTACCTGTACCTACGAGGACGCATTGTGTGAGATATTTGTAGAGACAAGCACGAAACGGAGGACGGAAAAATGCAAGCTGGTATCGCGACCACTCCGCTCCCAGTACTGGCTGCTGCCAGCTGGGCCCTCTTCTTCCACTTCGCACACCTGCGGCACAGCCCCTCCCCCCCCCCCCCCCCCCCCCTGTGCGAACTGCCCAGCTGGTGCCGCTGGCCGCAGGACTGCGGCTGCAGTAGCGCGATTTACGTCTCACCATCCGTAGTGTGGCTGGCGCGCGTCGAAACTCCGTAGGTGCCCCCGTCCCGTGTGGACTGCTGCGTCTACCCGTGCGTAGCAGCACTGCGCCAGTTTTCCACGCCGCTGACGTTCCGTAAGCATTCCGCTTGCCCATAAAACAAAAATTACCCAGGGAGCAAATGCAGGCCGTAAAAGCCTTGCACTCTATGCTCTGTGAATTATGTGTGTTTTGAACCAGCCTCGTCGTCGATCTTGTTTTCATTTTTTCTTTTTTTCTTTATTTATTTACTTTTTTTTTTCTTACACATCAAGTGCCTTAGGACCAAATTGAGGAGCAAGTCTCCGAGGTAATGTAACGTGCCAGTACATGAAATTACAACATACAAGTGTTGTTGTTGTTGTTGTTGTGGTCTTCAGTCCTCAGACTGGTTTGATGAAGCTCTCCATGCTACTCTATCGTGTGCAAGCTTCTCCATCTCCCAGTACCTACTGCAACCTACATCCTTCTTCATCTGCTTAGTGTACTCATCTCTTGGTCTCCCTCTACGATTTTTACCCTCCACGCTGACCTCCAATACTAAATTGGTGATCCCTCGATGTCTTAGAACATGTCCTACCATCCGACCCCTTCTTCTAGTCAAGTTGTGCCACAAACTCCTCTTTTCCCCAATTCTATTCAATACTTCCTCATTAGTTACGTGATCTACCCAACTACAGCATTCTTCTGTAGCACCATATTTCGAAAGCTTCTATTCTCTTCTTGTCTAAACTATTTATCGTCCACGGTTCACTTCCATACATGGCTACACTCCATACAAATACTTTCAGAAACGACTTCCTGATACTTAAATCTATACTCGATGTTAACAAATTTCTCTTCCTCCGAAACGCTTTCCTTGCCATTGCTAGTCTACGTTTTATATCCACTCTACTTCGACCATCATCAGTTATTTTGCTCCCCAAATAGCAAAGTTCCTTTACTACTTTAAGTATCTCATTTCCTAAACTAATTCCCTCAACATCACCCGGCTTAATTCGACTACATTCCATTATCCTTGTTTTGCTTCTGTTGATGTTCATCTTATATCCTGCTTTTAAGACACTGTTCATTCTGTTCAACTGCTCTTTCAAGTCCTTTGCTGTCTCTTACAGAATGACAATGTCATCGATGAACCTCAAACTTTTTATTTCTTCTCCAAGGATTTTAATACCTACTCCGAATTTTTTCTTTTTTTTCCTTTACTGCTTGCTCAATATACAGGTTGAATAACATCGGGGCTAGGCTACAACCCTGTCTCACTCCCCTCCCAACTACTGCTTCCCTTTCAATACCCCTCGACTTTTATTGCTGCCACCTGCTTTCTGTACAAATTGTAAATAGCCTTCCGCTCCCTGTATCTTACCCCTGCAATCTTTAGAATTTGAAAGAGAGTATTCCAATCAACAGTGTCAAAATGTATGTGTCGAATTAACCTGTATCTCCGAGGTGCCCGGCACTCTGCTCCCTGCCTACTGCCAGCTGTTTATGAACCCAAAAAGGTCACTCTATCAGTTTAAATAAACGCAATCAAAAATACAGTAAGAATTACCTTAATTTTTCAAGGAAGTTCTCGACAGAATGGAAGGAGTGACCCATGAGGAAACTCTTCACTTTCGATCTTAAAGCGCGTGGACTACCGCTAAGATTTTCGAATTTGAGTGGTAGCTTATTGAAAATGGTTGCAGCAGTATACTGCGCACCTATTTGCACAAGAGTTAAGGAAGTCCGAACCAAATGCAGGTTTGATTTCTGCCGAGTATTAACCGTGTGAAAGCTGCTTATTTTTTGGAATAAGCTACTATTGTTAACAAGAAATGACAGTAAGGAACATTGAGAGGTCAATTTCAAACTACCCAGACTTGTGAACAGGCGTCAACAAGAGGTTTTGTGTACTTACACCGCTTATAGCCCGAACCGCCCGTATCTGAGCCACAAACATCCTTTTAGAATGGGAAGAGTTACCTCAAAATACAGTAATACACGACATAAGCGAATGAAAATAAGCAAACTAGACTAATTTTCATGTCGAACGATCACTCACTTCTGATACCGTTCGAATAGTAAAAATTGGCAGTATTAACTCTTTGAACAAGATCGTGAATATGCCATTTCGACTACAGCTAGCTATCTACCTGAAAACCTAGAAATTTGAACTGTTCAGTTTCACTAATCATATGCCCGTTCGGTGAAATTAAAACGTCCGGTTTTGTTGAATTGAGCGTTAGAAACTGTAAAAACTGAGTCTTGCTGTGATTTAGCGTTCGTTTATTTTCTACAAGCCAAGAACTTAGGTCATGTACTACACTATTTGAAAACGAGCCAATGTTGCACACAACATCCTTTACTATCAAGCTAGTGTCATCAGCAAACAGAAATATTTTACACTTACCCATAATACTAGAAGGCACATAATTTATATAAATAAGGATCAGCCATGGCCCCAACACTGATCCCTGGGGCACCCTCTACTTGGCAGTATGCCACTCAGATCCCACACCACAGCCGTTACCAACATTGTAAATAATGGCCTTTTTCTGCCTGTTGCTAAAGTAAGAGACGAACCAATTGTGACCTACTCCCTGTGCTCTGTAATGGTCCAACTTCTGGAGCAATATTTTGTGATCAACACAATTGACTGCCTTAGTTAAGTCAAAAAATATCTCAAGCGTTCGAAACCTGTTGTTTAGCCCATCCAGTATCTCCCAGAGAAAAGAGAATATAGCATTTTCAGTTGTTAAGCGACTTCTAAAGCCGAACTGTACATTTGATAGCAAATCGTTTGATATGAAATGATCAATTATCCTTACATACACAGCTTTTCAATAACTTTTGCAAATACTCATGGCCTAGAAATAGGTCTAAAATTATCTACATAATCCCTTTCCCCCTTTTTACCAAGCCGATTTACTACTGAGTGCTTTGATCGCTCAGGAAACTGACCACTCCTAAAGGGAAAATTACAAATATGGCAAAATATAGGGCCAACATTTGCAGCACAGTACTTTAATATTCTGATAGACACTCCATCATAACCATGAGAGTCCTTAGTCTGCAATGATTTAATTATTGAATCAATCTCCCTCTTTTCTGTATCACAGAGGAATATTTCAGACATCAATCTCGTAAAGGCTTTTGCCAAGAAAGTTATATGATTCCCTGTAGAAACTAAACTTTTATTTAATTCGCGAGAAATGCTCAGAAAATGGTTGTTACATACTGTACAATATTGGATTTATCAGTAACAGAAATATTTTTGCTACGAACTGACTTTATATCGTGGAACGTGTGCTGCTGACCAGACACTTCCTTCACAACTGACCATATGATTTTAATTTTACTCCGTGAATCACTTATTGTATTTGCATACCACATACTCTTTGCCTTCCTACGAACATTCTTAAGCACCTCATAATACTTCTTGTAATGGGCAACTGTAGCTTGATTGTGTCTACTTCCAGCATTTTGATATAATTCCCGCTTTGTTCTACAAGATAGCCTTATCCCACTAGTCAGCCACCCAGGCTGCCTATTACTGCTAGTACCCAGTTTAGAACATTCTAATGGAAAGAAACTCTCAAAGAGCATGAGAAATGTGTTAAGCAAAGCATTTAATTTATCATCTATGTTATCGGCACTGTAAACATCCTGCGACTCTTGTTCCTTGACGAAGTTTCAAAAACTCTGTATTGCTGTTGGATTAACTTTCCTACATAGTCTGCAAATAAATATAACATTGGTTTGGGAACAAAAGCCTTTTAGTGTTAAGATTTATACATCATGGTCTGAAAGGCCATTCATGCTGAAACGTCCCCTTAGAAAAATTATTACAAGACTGTGCTTAAACTGACACACAATATTTTTTAGCGCAACGCAATCTGACTTTCAAAAATCCCTACGAAAGAATGGCCCTGAGTAACATTAAACTATACATTTCACAAATCACTTACCTCACAAAAATCTTCGTTACTCAAGCTACTGCAATACAGCGAGCACCACTACTGCCAGCTAAATAAAATATTCAAACTACTGAAGGCACTAACTACTGACAGGCATAGTTAGCAAATGAAAGATTTTAATACAGAACAGACAATGTACTTACCTTAATATTCATAATATATAAATCAGTTCGTGACACCAATTCTTACAAATTTCAAAACTCCGCCATCTCTCTACCCACGTCCACCACTGCTGGCGGCTCACCTCCAACTGCGCAACGCTACGCGCTGTTAGCATCCAGCTGCCGCTGCCCAACACTACAATGGCGAGTATTACAACAATGCCAACCAGCCACAGACTGCACACGGCACAGCCAGTGATTTTCATACAGAGCGCTACGTGTCGGCGGCGTTACCAATAAAAAAACCTAAACAGCCTACTTACATAGCCCCCATGCTCCCAACAAAAAAATTTACAAATTGTTTTGGGCAGTGGCCAATACAGACTTGAAAAATTTTTTCATAATTACAATGACAAAGAAATGAAAAGCACACACTTATCGATACAATGTTGGTCAAAAGCTAAAACTTTATCACAGTCCATAAAGACAGTCCTGATCATTCATCAAAGTAAAATTGCAGGGTTTTTCTCAAAGTCTGAGTAGTAAAAGAAAATGCACACGGAAGTAGTGGATTTCCATGCAGTCTTGAAGAAGTAGTGTTGTCCTTCCAACAGAAAGACTGTGCTGACTCTTGACATGCAGACAGGTAATGGGCCACAACAGAGCAAACCCACAGCAGAGTCAGTCGAAGTTTTGAAGAATATTGGTAGGTAGGTCATCACAGAGTAGACCCCTTGTAGTCCTGGTAGAGATTACGGTATTGGTGGGACACCAGAGATGCAGACCCACTGTAGACCTTGTAGAAATAATGGTATTGGTTGGTCATCAAACGTGTAGACCCACTGTAGTCCTTGTAGAGATGGCCAGCAGCCATCTGTTTGACTGTGCAGGCGCACAATCACCATTGAAGAGTCTTGCGGATAATATAGCAAGTCCATAACCACCACTTGTGCACTCACAAAAATTGTTTTTGAAATGTCCTTACAACCAGCAATGCTGTTATCCAGTCCCTTACTGAATTATTAACACACGTGCAAACACTATCAGTCCCTACTTCTCACATATTGTCCATAAACTATGACCAACAGAAAAGTGTGCCGTGAAATGTAATTTACAAGTTACTTAATTTGATGAACTGGTGTCAATTACAATTTTATAACATAAGAATACAATAACAAAGGTACAAAACACATCATTAAAGAACATAATAGTACAGATAACATTTGAAGTAATACAGGCTTTACAAAAGAATCGAAATAGCAAATACATCAGTGTTACAAAAATTATGACATAAGTACATACATAAAAGATCAGAATAACTTTTGAAACATCAACTTCACACATGAGCATTAAAACAGAACAGAATAAATAGTGTCTAAGCATCTTTACAAAGTAAATAACATATTATCAGAAAAATTCTATAATGTAACTCTCATCAGATAAACACATAAAGACAGGAAGAACACAAATATACAAGAGTACACAAACACATAGCAGAATAACAGAAAGGGAAAGGACAGGGTTTGTTTTACTGCAGTATTTTGCAAACAAAACTTTCTTTACTTCTCGAAGATCTCCCTTCGTTCTTCATTATTTCCAAAAAGTCCTATCTATACCTGCTTTCTGTACTTTTCTCATATAACTTCTCAGTGCATTTCTTCAAATCCATCGCAACTCATTCTCTTATATAGGCTACCCCCTCTTAAGCTACCTTAAATCTACTGAGCTCAGATGCTTAACTAAGGGACGAGGCAATGCAGCAGCACAAAACAATTTACACAAACAGCAATGATAAAAAAAATGGAAATTGGCAAAAAAAGGCAGCAATATTACAACTAATGTAAGGCAATGCGCAGCAAACAAGAAAAATAAATCAGTAATAAAATTGGCTTAACCTAGTAATACAAAGTGACATTCAGTAGCACTATGAATTGCAAACAGCCGCAGCAAATGCTATAACTTATACCTAAACATGACAAAGCTCAAGCAGAAAAAATATTACACTAAAGACAACAATGCAGATAAGACAAATGTATATTCACATCTTAATGTCTATGCAGTTAAAGTGGTGCACCACAAAAACTAATGCTACAACAAATTACCAAGTACTTGAAAAGAAAATTATATATACAGTTACTGTTATTAGCCGCTTCTTATTGCTCTTTCCATTCCAAGAGCTCCTTTTTCGAAGAATGTGGATCATGAAATTATTATTTAACAGATCTGTTGACAGAAAGTTTTCACATTAGCAAATGCATTTACTTTTATTTTATAAAACCAATGCTGTAACACAGCTGGAAAATAGATATCAAATGAAACAAGCAACTATGAAAGGCAAAGCATAAAAATATCATTCAATAGTCATGTGACATTTCATAAGTTAGTACAAATTCTCTCAACTCTCGAAGAAAGACGCTTGTGATTGTCAGGTATGCATATGTAAGAAAATATCTTTCCAAGTAATGAGCGTGTCGTTTTTGCGATGCTTTCTACAAAGGAATTTCAATAGCGGGGGTAATGGCCTCTTTATTTTTTTTTCTCCACCTGTGCCTCTGAAAAGCACACACTAATGGCTTTCTTTTGTCAGGTGGTTGTCGCGCAGCTGGGTGCCCACGACGCATTACATGCAGGTGGTCACTTAACTGCCTTATCGAAATATTTACGACACCAGTTTCCGCTACAGTGGCAGTCTCATATAAAAAAATTCACAGGTCAAGAATTTGCGTTACAAATATGTAGAAACAAAATCCTTTAAATAGAATAGTGTCCAAAAAATTTTCGCCAGCATAGTGATACATTCACGCATATACACTCATTTCATAACTCTTAAAGTACGATTCTCGGTTTCCAACATCCTTTTTCACAAATCAGAGTCCTTAACCACTACTCATTATTTCTTACCTTATTACACATATATATATATTCGTCGACACTTCTTGAATATTTCATCATAACAGATACATAGCATAACCAAATAACTCATACAGCATCAGCTTAAACATACCTCAGCAGCATAATTCACATCGTCATCGTAATAATAACATCATAACACCACAGTCAAATTCTCAAAAACGTCATAGCTTTCTCCAATAATTTCCAAACCTAAAAAAAAATTCTCTGCTGATGTCAAAAGTGTCTTCTACCTCATACGTACTTTAAAAATCATGATCTCACACCAAATCTGTCATTCAAAGCTGCTATAGTATCACAATGGTTCTGAAAAAATATGAACAGTTCACAAAGTACAGACAAAATACAATTTCGTAAGTGTGAAGTTATCCAACTATGTAATTACGTAAACATCTGTCACTGATGTAGTAAATTGAATGTTTTTCTCTCCCAGTTAAATGATCACATAGCTGTGTAATTGATGTGTTAGAGCAATACGGTACCGATGTGTAAAGTTGTATAAGCAAATACCATATTAGCTAGGGCTCCTTGTGCGTGCCACACACATGGTACACAAAGTAGGCGTGTACCCCCCTGAGGATTAATGCAATTATATCCTCAGGTGTTACAGATTACAGCAATTGAATGAAATGTATCACGAAAAACTTTCTTTTTAATTCAGCAATCTTGATAAATAAATGGTTTAAGTACCAAATTAATCACTCAAATGCGTGCCCTGTAGTGCTAAATGTGCGTTTTGCTGTAAGATAATTCTATGGAACTGTCGTAGTTATCGTCCTCTGTAAGCAAAGTTCTGCTTAAGTCAATGTACTTACCACATCATAAGCGAAGGTGAAATGCTTTCCGTATAGATATCGTAGTTATTACGTACCTTACCATGATCAAGAAAGTACTATAATGTAACGTATTGTTGTGCTACGATAAAGACTGTCTCATTGTAGCTATACCACAAAAGTTACTACTAAAACATGTTTTACTTGACAGAATAATACAGAAAAACTGTGCAGATATAAAACAGATACACCGCAAAAGCAACAATGTAAATCGTGTCACATATTAGTAGCGTCGTGATATAATCGTGTAGCTATTAGAGAAACCAAATGCGAAGTCATCTTTAATCTCACCGAATGTACTTCAAATAGAATGTATTTTCAAGTAAACCAAAATGTTGCATTAAATCTCATTAGCAGTACTGGTAAATGTTCTAAGTATGTAAGCCTTATAATCGTTACGTAATCGTGCAACTAACAAGCAAGAATGTACACACACAATAACACTGTGACGTTTGTTCACTATAACAATGCACTCGTAAATACTGTCTAAATAAGTTCTCTAAGTTCTATACTGGATAGTTAACTTCAAAACATTGTTGCATGTTAACAGATTCTAAGTCTGACAAAGCATACTAGTAATGTGAAGTGAAATGTTTTATGGCAAAGACAAAGTTAAAAAGCAGATTATCTTTCAATAAACGGTTTTACACGTGAAATGTGGTGTAAACCTTTTACCCTTTATAGTACTCAGAGTTTGAACTTGAATGCAATTATCATGCGGTATACGTCGGTAAAGAATACTGGAATTTTTCTCAAGGTTAGCGCCTATGTTATTTTTCTCTGAGCCAGCCGGCGCACGCGGCTGCCTGCGGTGCGGGTCATTGTCTTTCTCTTTGTTGGCGCGCGCCGTTATTGGGATTAGGAGACCTAACTTCTACAAATTCACTTTGCCGAGAGGGCTCTGCCCTGTTTGAAGCTCGCCAGTTCTGATGCAATTCAGGTCTGTCGTTACGATCATATCGTCTGTCGTCATGTCGGTAGATTCCATAGTTTCTTTCTTGTCGGTCACGTGGTGGAGAATTTCTCTCTGAATCGTAACTGCGCGCTGGACCGTTGCGTCTAAAGTTATTCTGTCTCCCCAGATAATATTTATTTTGGTTCCCATATTGCCTGTTTCTCTGATTGTCTGTGTGATATTCATTACTACGGAAATGCGACTTCCTCTGTAACTATTACTCTGCCAACGGTTGTCATATGGGTGGTGTCTGTTTTGTTCACGATTTGCGGTGTAAGAATAGCCTTGTCGTGTCCAGTTATTATTTCTTTCATCGCGGAATTGCGACGGATATGACCTGAAATTTTTGTGTTCCTGTTTTCGCGTTCCGCGATTGTCAGTGTCAATTTCTAATTCTTGTAAGAGTCGCTGAAAAGCTTCAGTGTCGTCTTTGCAACGTCCTACCAAAATAATCTGTCGTAAATGTTCAGGGAATTTAGTTAAGCAAATGCGGATGAGTTCTGAGGGGCTGTATGGGTTTGACAGGTACTGATTCTTGTGCAACATGTCCTCAAAATATTTCACAAGACTGGAAAATTCAGATTGTTCAAAGTGTTTCATCATCATGAGGCTATGTTTTACTCGGTCTTGTGTAGCTTGAGACCAATATGCTGAGAGGAAGGCATGATAAAATTCTCCTTCACTGTGACAATCGTGAATGACCGATCGCATTCTTACAGCTGGTTCATTCTCCAAGTAGCCACACATAAATTCTAATCTGTGCTCTAGTGACCAGTTGAGAGGAAAACAATGAGAGAATTGATGGAGCCACGCTTGTGGATGAATGTCATTCCCAGAATTCTTAAATGTTTTGAATTTACGTGCAGTAATGAACAGCTTACAGTCAAAATCATCATGTCGGCGAGTTGCATGTCGGTCACTGTTACATCGTTTCGGCGGTTTCATCTCAAAATTCAGTGTACCTTGCCAATTTCTTTCATGATTTCCGAAATGCCCTCTGTTACTATTTGGTGGTTGTTCTGTATTGCTATGTCCCTCTTCCCGTACTGGGGCGCGAGTGTCCTCTGAAATATGTAATTCTTGTATTACTTGAGCCAACTGATCTTGTACTTCCCGCATTTCTCTTTTGTACTGTGTGTTGATTTGATTTTGATTCTGTTTCAATTTTCTAATTTGTTCATACTCTTCAGTGTCAGTGAAGGCTACAGGTTTTGTGTCATTCAGATCATCATCTACCTTTGTAGATAAGTTAGTGAACTGATCTGAAAGTTCGGCTACTTTATCCGATAGTGAAATTATTTCGTCTGTGTGTCTTTCTGAACCAATTTTCAGAGTATTTACTGTGTCCTTTACTAACAGAATGCCCATCTAGTACTGAATAATGGAAAAAAGCATTGTCTATAGCTGTGCTACTTTCCCCTACACAGTCTGCATCATCATCATCATCATTTAAGACTGATTATGCCTTTCAGTGTTCAGTCTGGAGCATAGCCCCCTTATAAAATTCCTCCATGATCCCCTATTCAGTGCTAACCATGGTGCCTCTTTTGATGTTAAACCTATTACTTCAAAATCATTCTTAACCGAATCCTGGTACCTTCTCCTTGGTCTGCCCCGACTCCTCCTACCCTCTACTGCTGAACCCATGAGTCTCTTGGGTAACCTTGCTTCTCCCACGCGTGTAACATGACCCCACCATCTAAGCCTGTTCGCCCTGATTGCTACATCTATAGAGTTCATTCCCAGTTTTTCTTTGATTTCCTCATTGAGGACACCCTCTCGCCATTGTTCCCATCTACTAGTACCTGCGATCATCCTAGCTACTTTCACATCCGTAACCTCAACCTTATTGATAAGGTAACCTGAATCCACCCAGCTTTCGCTCCCATACAACAAAGTTGGTCGAAAGATTGAACGGTGCACAGATAACTTACCCTTTGTACTGACTTCCTTCTTGCAGAAGAGAGTAGATCGTAGCTGAGCGCTCCCTGCATTATCTTTGCTACACCTCGCTTCCAGTTCTTTCACTGTGTTGCCATCCTGTGAGAATATGCATCCTAAGTACTTGAAACTGTCCACCTGTTCTAACTTTGTTCCTCCTATTTGGCTCTCAATCCGTTTATATTTCTTTCCCACTGACATTACTTTCGTTTTGGAGATGCTAATCTTTATACCATAGTTCTTACATTTCTGACCTAGATCTGAAATATTACTTTGCAAACTTTCAATCGAATCTGTCATCACAACTAAGTCATCCGCATACGCAAGACTGCTTATTTTGTGTTCACATATCTTGATCTCACCCAGCCAATCTATTGTTTTCAACATATGATCCATAAATATGTCTATATATCTATCAGAGTCTGCATCAGATCATATGAATTTAGGAGATCTACCAAGATCCTTTTTCTTGCACCATCATATACAAAATTAATATTGAATGTTGCGCCTAGGAAGCCTGCATACGCGGTTCGCTAGAAAAACAATCAAACAACTCGTATTAATGAGTTTCATTACAATTAATCAAATACGGTACTTAACTTCGGAATCTACACAGATGTGTCCCAAGCTAAAGGCGACATACCAAATAATTAGTCTTTGCAGTGACTGCTGATCTCTAACTGACAAAAGTATTTCCTGAACTGCTGTCAAAGTGCCTGACGTAGACGCTGCTATCCAAGTGAGTATCGTTGACAGTGCTATTGAACTGGACCGTTACCAGTCGGTGTCGGCGCTTGTGTCTTCTTCACATGGGGGCCGCTGCTGGCGCGTTGTCATCCTGGAGGGAGGAACGGTCAGCGTGCGACTGGTTGACCCCTTCTCGTAGCCTTCTCTTTCTATTGTTCCCGACTGGTGGTCCGGAGCTTGACTTTACGCCGTAAAAATTTGTAGGCCAATTCAGTGAAGTGCCAGAGTATCATCTTCTTCATCGTATCGAAACCTTTCACAAATGGAGAGGTCTGGAAGAAGCTCACGTAACTGAGAAATTGAATGTATTTCCCCTAAGACAAAAGTGTTTTGTCCAGGGAGGCAGGGTCCGAAAGCCGCATACTCTCCGACCCGTTCCTTGGACATTGACGGTTGGCGTATTTCTTACACAAGGGGACCACGCAACCGACATTTTTATAGTTTTTGTGTTTATGGTACGCGAAGTTCGGAACTCGAATATCAATCCACCAAAGCATATTCATGCGACTCTCAAGTATTCCCGATAAAATCCACTTTGATGTCCCCCGAACCACTTCAATTCAGTACAGGTAGGAGAGTTTTACTGGCGACGCTATGCTCTGTTATTAGCGCTTCCGACTAGTAATCGCTGGATCACTGAGTCGAGTCTGCTTCCAGTCATTTTTTTCTTCCTTTCAATTCTAATTTAAAATTTATGAATAAATTTATAATTAACAAATTTGTAATTACCTGAAATAAGACAGTCTCCCGTACAAAATCGTATTTTGACGCGTTTCGCTCTTTTGGGTCATCATCCGATTGGCCTAGAGGCGAAAAATGACAATAGTGAGGCATACGCAAAGTAAAATGGTGGAACGGAGTGAATATGAAAACACAAAAGAGGCAAAGTTCCAGGCTGTGCAGCCGTCTCTACAGTTAACCATAACTGTAAACTTACATAAAAACTAATGTGGAAAACCAAAACTCGCCTATTAACGCCACAGCACGGCATTAAGATGAAATTTTATAAGGAACCGGTCATGAGATGAATAAAATCACGACATAGCCTGGGACCTGGAATACAATGGCAACTACAGTGCCTGCTGGACTGGAAAACTATGACAAATAAAGAAAAATTAAGAAACCCTACGTAATAAGGAGTCAATCGCCTTCCGACATACACAGTATGGACCGTTACATGCAGCTAACAAATAGTAGATAATGCGGTCGAGAACAGGATACGTCAGCCCGCCAAGCAGGTCACACAATAACAGAGCCGTAGAAGCAAAATAATACGACCATAGTAGCAGACAAAGGTATATGGCGTTGGCTACCAAGCGTGTATACAAAAAGAAATTGCATAACTAAGTTACATACGCGGAAGACAAATTAGGTAAAACAGAGAATTATTAAAATTGAATTCAGTGCCAAGAATGCTAATAAAATACATGGAGAAACACAAAATTAGTGCGGGTAAAAAGATATGTATAAAGTGTAAAATTTTCAAAATCTGTCAAGCAGTAAAACTTAAAATAACTATTAAACATTACCTTAGCTGATATGAAACTCACTAGCAGATTAAAACAGTGTGCCAGACCGAGACTCGAAGTCGGGACCTTTGCCTTTCGCGGGCAAGTGCTCTATCATCTGAGCTACCGAAACACGAGCCCCGCCCGGACCTCACAGCTTTACTTCTGCCAGTATCTCGTCTCCTACCTTCCAAACTTTACAGAAACTCTCCTGCGAACCCTGCAGAACTAGCACTCCTGAAACAAAGGATACTGCGGAGACATGGCTTAGCCACAGCCTGGGGGATGTTTCCAGGATGAGATTTTCATTCTGCAGCGGATTGTGCTCTGTGAGGACCGGGCGTGAGTCGTGCTTCAGTAGCTCAGATGGTAGGCAGTCTGCCGCCGGCAGTGCTGCGAGGCGGTCACGCGCCAGAGCGCTGCGGGCGAGGCGCGCACGGTGTGTTTGTGTTTACTTCGGCCGCTGTAAGTGCCGTTTTCCCTTCTAGACCACCATGGCGCACAACTATCGGAAGAAGACATTACGTTTCAACTTTTGTTCCGACTTCGCCCGACCCAAGGCCCTGGAGGTAGAACGATTTATTCGCGATGAAGTTAAGATATCACCAATGGATCTAATTGGTATCCACTTGTCGATAGTTAGCAGTACCGTCTACGTCAAAATGATCAACGATGCGGCGTGCGACAAGGTGCTTCAAGAGGCAAAACGTGGACTGCGCTTCTGCCATTCCGACGGCAACGTCGGACCCGTTACCGTCGATCACGCAGGTCTCGGCACACGGACGATAAGGATATTCGAACTGCCGTTCGAACTACCTGCAGACGTCGTCATCGAGGCGCTCCGTCCCTATGGCAACGTTCTGGAACATGTTGCCGAACGATGGGTACAATTTCAGACCTATCCCGTTTTAAACGGTGTTAGACAGGTCCGCATCGAGTTGCAGAAACACGTGCCTTCTTATCTACGTATCGGAGGCTGCCGTGCCATTATAATGTACGACGGCCAACCTCGAACCTGTTCCGGTTGCGGGAAAGAAGGTCACCTACGGTCTGAATGCATTCAACGACGTGTCACGCAGCTCCCGTTGTCGGAAGCGTCCGTCACACCCACTATGACCACCCTACCGGTCACTTACGCAGCGGCTCTTGCCACGTCTACAGTTTCGTCCAGTCCGTCGCCCGTTCCTTCCGATCGGCACGTCCCACCGTCCCAGTCACCTATGGACGGTGCGGACGTCCTACCTGACAACCTTGCCGCCGAACAGGCTCCCGCACCGGACGCTGAGGAGAACAGTACTTCTTCACAACACCTGTTTGACAGTTTCATTGTACCCACCGACGCATTCGAACCAGGTCGACGCTCTTCCTTGCCGTCGTCCGACACTGAGGAACACGTGCGGAAAAAACGCTCGCCACGTAGGCGCAAACGCCGTCGCCGTTCACCCACGGGCTCTCAAAGCGTCGCCACCCGCGACGACGAAGACGACACCCAACCAACCGACATTTCCATGCAGAGGTCGGCGGACAACTTTCACGATGATCAAGACATTTCGCAGGACGGGACCTCTATGGAGGTCGCCACGCACAATGTAACGATCGGTGCGCCGGTTGAGACGCCTGTCTCCCCGCCGACAACTCCAGATCTCTCTCACCACGACGCAATTCCCATGGACATTGGACGGACCCATGGCATAGGAGCATGGGCCGACGAGATTGAGGAAGATACGCCCCCTCCTCCGGATGAGTTGCCTCCGCCGGACAAGGCTGCCTGTTAACATCAAAAGCGAGGCCCTGCACCTGATGGGACGGGACTTCCTGTCGGTGCCCTCCTCTTACTTGCCTTGGTGATGGTAGATGCGCATCCACCACCACTGAAACAAACGTATCGGTTTGCCACGCTGAACATCAACATGATCGGCACTGTACCCAAGCTGCAACTCCTATGTGACATGCTTCGGGCCTCTGACGTCGACGTCGCCCTTCTTCAGGAAGTACGCGTTGCCACACTACCACCAGTCTACGGCTACGACTCATACACGTCCACATGTGATCAATCAGGGCGTGGAGTGGCTTTCTACATACGCGAAGGAATCCCACTCAAGGACACGACAATCCTTCCCTGTGGAAGAGGCATGGCTGTTACCATCTTCGACACGTGCGTCATCAATATCTACGCTCCGTCTGGCTCCACGAACAGTCGGCAGCGGTCCACTTTCTTCGGACATGACGTGGCGCCCCTGTTTTCTGGAAGCTATGATCGCCTTATCATGGGAGGCGATTTCAACTGTGTCCTCCATCCGCAGGACCAAATGCCTGGTTATTCGCCATGCTCGGCGCTTCTCACCTTAATCGAGGATTTTCACCTAGTGGACGTTTGGGAGAAAATTCATGGCAATACCCCCGGTTTCACCCATTATACAGCACATTCTGCGAGCAGACTGGACCGGTTATATGTCTCTGCCCACCTTGGCAATGACGTCGCCCAAGCTGAACGGTGGCCCCTTGCATTCTCGGACCACTGCGCCGTCATTTGCTCCCTGGCTCTGCCACCTCAGTCAGTGTGGCGCAGCAGAGGTTACTGGAAGCTTAATACCTCCCTCCTTAATGATCCACACTGCCGACAATGTATTGCCACTACGTGGGCGTCTTGCGAAAGACGCCTTCCGCAGTACACATCCACGTTCCATTGGTGGCTCAAATGTGCCAAACCTGCGATCAGAAAGGCCTTCATACAATGTGGCAAGGAAGCAGCAGCATGGCATCGAGACACCACAAATTTTTACTACGCCGTTCTCCGTGAGCTCGATGCACTCCCTCCATCACCTGACACCCATAGGGAACCACAACGTACCAAAGCTCGTCTCCTCTCTCTTCAACGTGCACGACTGCATGGTGTCGTGGTGCGTTCCCGACGACAAGACCTCCTCCACGACGAAACCCCATCCACAATCCATGCCGCATCCGACCACAGTCATCGACGTCGACTCTTCGTCTCCCACATCACGACCTCCGATGGTGTTCACCACACAACACAGGCGGCGGTGGTGTCTGCCTTTGCTGAACATTATCGCCAATTTTATGATGATGAACAGATGGCGACGCCCATTCTTGATGATCTCCGTCCTTCCCCTGACCGGACACTCACCGTAGCGGAGTCAACGTCCATGATGTCTGCAATCACCGCAGAAGAGGTAGTAGATGCGATCAACAGAGGGGCCAAAAACAAATCACCAGGACCAGATGGTCTCCCAGTGGAGTTTTACCGGGCGTTCACCACGTTAATGCTTCCTCGCTGGACGGATATGATTCAGGAACTCTTTACTCCATCCTTCCCAATTCCACCTGAATTCGTCACTGGCATTCTTCTACCTGTGCCTAAACCGAAGGGAGGGTCTCATGTCTCTGCATATCGCCCCCTTACACTCCTGAATGCAGACTATAAAATCTATGCACGCCTCTTAGCAGCGCGCATGCGCACCGTCTTACCTACGGTCCTTTCACCTGAGCAGACTGCACGTGGTTGTGGGGCCACCTTACAAACAGCCCTAGGAGAATGCCGTGACCTCATTGCACTGGCGTCGGTTTGTCGCCTTCGTGCAGCACTGGTATCCGTCGATTTCACGAGTGCCTTTGATCGCGTTCGACACCCATTCCTCCTCATGGTGGCGACACGTATGGGGTTCCCATTACTTTTTGTCGATGCCATTCGCCGGTTACTACTTCCCGCCGTCTCGATGGTACAAGTCAATGGCAGGCTTGTAGGACCGATTCCTATACGCCGCTCTGTACGTCAAGGATGCCCAATGTCTACTTTACTATATGCCATTGCACTTGAGCCCCTCATCACTGGACTTACCTCTAGACTGCAGGGCCTCACTTTGCGTGACTACACTTTTCACTGTAGGGCTTATGCGGACGATCTTCTCTTTCTCACCTGCTCCTCCACGGAACTCAATGACGCCATCCAATGGATACACCAGTATGGACATCTTTCTGGTAGCATTCTTAATGTCCGTAAATCGACTATGATGCACATTGGGCGCGGCCTCCCGGCTATGGTGCCGAACCCACTCCCAGTCAGTACCACCCTTCGTTACTTGGGTATCGAATTTACGAGCTCCACACACCGCACAGTGGCCCTGGCATACCGGCGGCTTTTGCAGTCGATTCGGCACTATGTCCGCGGTCAAGTGCACCGTAACTTAAACCTACTCCAACGTGTGTCCTATGTCAACATGTATGTAGCCCCTAAACTGGTACACGTCTCCCAGATCCTCCCAATGCCGTTACTCCTTGGCCGCCGCATCCAATCAGCCTTTGGATATTTCGTGTCAGCAGGGGCACTTTTCAAAGTCCGCTACAGCACTTTAACATTGCCTCCTGCAAAAGGTGGCCTCGGACTCGTCAACGTGCGGGCACGATCTTCTGCACTGTTTGTCCACACTCTGTTGCGGCACTGGCAGGGGACGGTTCCGTCCTTAACACGTAGTCTCTTAGATATCCTCCGACCAGCTTCTCTCGATCCACCGATCAATGTGGCACCTATTTCTCCATTATTGTATCACGTCGCCAATTGTTTCATAGAACTCAGCTACGTTCGGGCCGATCTTCCAGTCAACCGTCCTCCCCGTACAAAAGATTATTATCGTTTGTTTATGCTGTCCAACCCTTGCGACCCCATGGTGCTACGGCATCCTGACATTAACTGGCGCACAGTTTGCGGGTGTGTGCATGCACCCTTTTTACCGTCGTCTGTGTCTGCACTCTGGTATGTTTTAGTTTATGGAAAGTTCCCGACTAACAGTCGAGTTTATCGCATAGGACTGGCCACCTCCCCACTCTGCCCTGACTGTCAGCTCGAAGACACCGACGAGCACCGTCTCACGTGCCCCCTGAAACAAAACGTATGGCTCCTCATCCAACGAATCGTGGGCTTTTACCTCCGTGCCCCGCCACCGACGGTAACCCCGGATTTCCTGTTGTTGCCCCAGACATTTCACTACCCTCTTGCTAAGCACCATACTCTCATCTGGTTTCGAGGACTGGCTTTAGAATACCTCTTTCAAAATGGTCCGCATACAGTCCTTGACTTCTGGTACAAAGTTGTGACCTCGCATAGCACCCTCACCCGCAAACCATCTTACCGACAAACTTTTGCCGGTTATCTCCGCAGCGTCTTCCTAGACCCCCCTCAAAGCTGGGGTGTACCATGCATACCTGTCACATGATGCAACACCCTTATCCACGATCCCATGCATCGACCAAAAAAAAAAACAAAAAAAAAAAAACAAAAAAAAACGAAAAGACAGAATATGTTATATTTTGTTGTATTTAATGTTTTTTTCTTTTTAATGTATTTATTTATTTTTTTTGCTTAACTAACAGTTATTTGTATATGTTTAAATGGAATGGTACCTTGAGGAACTCTTGCATAGTGAATATATATGTACTTTTAGTTTCTTCAATACAAATTATTACAAAAAAAGAAAAAAAAGGATGTTATATTTTGTTGTATTTAATGTTATTCTAATAATTTGTTTACCTAACACTCGTTTGTATATGTTTAACTGGTACCTTGAAGAACTGTTGCTTTGTGTATATATACTTATGTACTATCCGAAAAAAAAAATTAATTGCCAGTAAGTTTCATCTCGAAAATTACTCATCGAACATTAAAAAGTTATAATTCCAGTTTCTTTGTCTCGGAGTGGGACAGTCAATGCTACCACAATCGACCCCCCATGCCACCCTGTGTGTGGGTGGCGGGGGAGAACATTGAACTCTTCAATTGGAAGCCCCATTTTTTATTCCTGATTACGATTCTATGGCAAAATCTACATACTTTTTCTCTGAAGCACTCTCTTCGTTTCACCGCAGATGGTGCTGTAATCGGAAGAACAGAAACGCGTACGAATCGTAATTTACCACATGCTGCTCATCGACCCTTGAATGCTCATTGGCTCATGGGAACCCACTTCCATGATGCGAGGGTAACACGGGACAATATTTCGTAACTTCTGGCTGGAAAACTCCATTCGCAACGTTGTATTCCTCCACCATATCGGACGACGCGCCACTGTGGACATGATGCGAACTACGATTTATCACAACGTTACACACTGCAAACGGAAATCTCTATCATGCACACTTAGAACAGATAGCTAGCTGCTCTAAACATTACAATACTTGCACAGTGTTTATTAACTGCGCACCTACCTGCCATTTGGACAACTGACATGCAAGTGGTCGATGAATGTTGCCACCATAGAATAAAAACTGAAATGACCATGAGTTACGGAGAATGTAGCAGAAATGTTGAAACTGATGTTGCCTTGTATGCTCGCTCTCGTTCGTTCTTTTTCAAGGTTGTGAACCCCTTTATGTGTGATGATAGCGTACAGACTGGCAAAAGGAAATTTTATGCGGGAGAATCTAATGCCATAGCTATGCTAGCGGTAGTGCACCACGACCTACGAATAAGTGCCCGGCAATTACACCGTGAGGTATGTCCATTGGTAGTGTTGTCACAATACTGCATCGTCATGAGCATCATCCATACCACTTGTCCCTGAATCAAGAACTTCCATAATTGGTTAGTGTTTTGTGAGCGGGTATGTCAACACATATAAACGACTCCCAAGTTCCTTACCTAGATACTATTTTCCAATGAACCTACAGTCACAAACTATCGTAGCGTTAACCGGCATAACAAGGATTACTGGAGTGTAGAAAGTCTCCACTGGTTACGACAAGTCGATCATCAACGGCCGTTAGTCGGATATCGTGTGGTGTGGCATAGTGGAAAAGAAAACTTATTGGTCTGTATTTTATCGACGGCACGTTGAATTTACGTAAATATCGAGAGTTTTTGGAGCAGGAACTATCGGTACTACTGCAGGATGTTGCCCTGGACGTTCGACAACGTATGTGGTCTCAGTATGACGGTTGCCCAGCGCATTACGCAGCTGAAGCAGGAAGTTAAATGGATCAAATAGCGCTAAGCACTGTGGGACTTAACATCTGAGGCCATCACTCTCCTAGACTTAGAACTACTTAAACCTAACTAACCTAAGGACATCACACATATCCATGCCCGAGGCAGGATACGAACCTAGCAGCATCGCGGTTCCGGACTGAAACCCCTAGAACCGTTCGGCCACAGTGGCCGGCTGAAGCAGGGAGTTATCAGACAGTGTTCACACTGGTCGGTGGATCCACAGAGGTGGCTCTATTAATTGGCCCGCCAGGTCGCCGGATTTGACATCGCCGGATTTCTTTCTGTAAGGATATTTACAAGATAAGGTGTGCCAGCAAGTGCCAACAGATCATGAAGACATGATAGATCGCATCAGAAATGCCCGTGCTGACAGTCCCGCAGCTATGTTTCTGGCCTGTGTACGGTCATTTCAAAAGTGGATCACTCAGTGTATTGAAGTTAGCGGTACTGCGTCTGAACAGGTAATCTGATTTGAAAAGTAGAGTAACTGTCGCCTCGAGCCACGGCCACGGTGGCGAGTCGAGTAATCCCCTGTTCGATATGTTGGAGAAATACAGCGTTGCGAAAGGGGTTTCCAATTAGTAGGTACGAAATACTGTCCTGTCCTTCCCTCGCAGCGTGGAGGTTAGGTCCCACAAGCCATTGGATATTCAAGGGTCACTGAGTAGCATGTCGCAAATCACGATTCTGTACCCACTTACATTCCTCTGATTACAGTGCCATCTGTGGCAAAACAAAGAAAATGCTTCAGACAAACCGTGTGTAGATTTTGCCGTAGAATCGTAATCTGCAATAAAAAAGAGAGGGTTTTCATTGCAGATTTGAAAACTGCCTCCGTCTCACACCAACGGGACGGGGTAGAAGATCGAGTGTGGTACCATTGGATACGTACGATGCAAACAAAATGGAATTATAACTTTTTTATCCGATTTGTAGTTTTCGAGGTGTTTCAATTTCTTCAGGTAAAATGAACACCTTGTGTACATGTAGGGTGTACCAGAAAACATCGACGAAAATTAGGGACAGATTTCTAACTCCAAAACAAGAAAAGAATATCCTGTAAACAAGGGCTCTACAGTGTATATCTTAAGAGGTATGAGCATATGTTCATCTTCGATTCTATGAAACACATCTCTTCTACCGCAACCTCTTTGCTCTTCATACTTTGGGAGGAGGCAGTATGGAGCCAAACAAGAAGTACCCATAGCTCTTACAGAAAGCCTTTTAGGCCCCATGTTCAGCAGAAATTTTTTTCTTGTCTTTATCAATACTCTCTCCTATCAAAATATGGAAAGCAAAGACCTTACATTATAAGAGATCTGTCTTATAGTATCGAAGATGAGATCTGTCTTATAGTATCGAAGATGAAGAAGTGCTCATACGTCTTAAGACATTAATTTTAGAGCCATGTTTACCTGATATCTTTTACTTATTTCTGAATAAGGAATCTGTCCCTAAAGTTTGTGGGTATTTTTTGGGACACCCTGGATATTGCCCACCCATTTGTACTAACATAGCATTAAAAAGAGCATATTTTAAAGGTCTAAAATTTTAATGCCCTTCCTGTTTGTACTGACTGACAAAGAAAGGAGCATACTTAAATTTATGTTTGTGACATTCCGGAGTTCGTAATGATTCACCACGTGGCAGATTGACAGCAGCTTACAAAATGACGACTAATCAACATAAACCATTTTGTGTGTTGCGGTATGAGAAGACTAAATAATCACTATCGTGCACTGTTCGTTCCGATGACAGTACAGTACACAGCCACCAACCCACCAGAGCGTTCTGAGGTGGTACTGGCTGTTCAAGTACACGAGTTGCCTCTGTAAAGGAAAAATATCTTCGTACGTTCAAATTTTGCAGCTAAAACAGAGGAGAGTGCTCGGGAGTAGTTCGTCCGTAGGCCAAAGAGATGCACAGTTCGTGTGAGTCGTGAGCTGGGCATTCCACAACCAACTGAGTCCAGCGATGACCTTAGAAACCATAACGCTTACAGCTGCAGTAACCTTTATGGCCAAGTGACTGCACCATTATACTCGAATGTTGTGAACTTTTCCAGAATGGAATGAATGATGACATATTCACCGCCCCCGACTCGTGTTCAGTGATGAGACAACGTTCCACATAAACGCTCAAGTGAATCGTCACAATGTTTGCATATGGAACAGGGAAAATTCTAATTTTACCGTGAAAACTGAGAGAGATTCTCCAAAGGTGAATAGCTTCCGTGCTGTTCACGTAGCGAGTTGTACGGGCCTTGCTTATTTCCCGCAAGAAATGTAACGAAAATAGCATGCCTACACACGTTGCAAGAGTGGTTTTCCCTAAACTGCATCGCGTTACGAACGAGGATACGTCCATACATGCATTGTGTGCAGTGCTCGCGATAATTTGGCTCTCTGGACCTTACTGTACGTAATTTTTTTTTTCTTTTGGTATACATGAAAGGTAATGTTTACGTACCATTGAATTCCAGAATCGTATCAGAGGCTGCGGTAGTGAATATGGATAGAGACTTGCTCGAATGTGAATAGGTCGAAGTTGACTATCGCAATAATGTTTCTCGTGTAACACGAGGAGAGGAAGGACAATATTTATGATGTGTGAGAAACTTGAAAATGTGCTTTCTAATACGATGTATCAGTCACTATTCCTATGCAATAATTTGTGAAATACAGTCAACAAAAACCCTACGAAACATTTGTAAACATGTTGTGTTATTCGCAAAGGTTTTAACAGTCCTGCAAAACTTGCAGCATTAGGAAAAATTCCTGTAGACAATCATGTATTACGTACGTGAAGAAATTTGCTGCAAGTAAATTATCACCTGCTAAATAGAACTGTTGATATTTTGAAAAGTATAGAGAACCCGTAATACCGATACTTAAAAAAATACGTCGTTGTATAAAAAAGAACAGATATATCGTTGGAAAAATATTGACGTAACTGCCTATATAAATATCGTTTGCACATTGTAAATACGCAGCCAGTTTTAAGGCTGTATATTGAAGTATTGATTTATTGTTAGATATTCTGTACATCAATAAGTCAACGGCCTGCTTAACCCCCTTAGAGCAAGAATGAAAGAAAAACGATGCATGTTCACGCTTATAGATAACAACTTTGCTAACAACGGAAACTGCAGGTAAGTAGCACAATTAAAGGTGCCTGATGGGTCCATCAAAAATGGTTCAAATTTCTCTGAGCACTATGGGACTTAACGTCTGAGGTCATCACTCCCCTAGAACGTACAACTACTTAAACCTAACTAACCTAAGGACATCACACACATCCATGACCGAGACAGGATTCTAACCTGCGACCGTTCGGTCGCGCGGTTCCAGACTGTAGGGCCTAGAACCGCTCGGTCACCCCGGCCGGCGATGGTCCATCGTCCGACTTCGTAACATATCGGATTTGTCCGCAAAACTTCCCTGTTTTTTCATTTCTGCAAACGCCAGTGACGTAGTAGCTATGGTGTCACAATTGTGTGGCGAAGCTAAATGATGCAGTTTCTGTTGGCAGCTCCGAGCACTGAATACGTCAGCATTTCCCCACAGGCGTCACCGTTCTCCATAACGACCAACCTTGTCATTTAGATTTTTGTTCGTTACTTTCAGCGACTGCTGTTGAAGAAGATCGATATCAAGAAATAGCACACTGCTTGCGTTAAAAATTGTTCCACGTCTGGGTTCCCGGGTTCGATTCCCGGTGGGGTCAGGGATTTTCTCTGCCTCGTGGTGACTGGGTGTTGTGTGATGTCCATAGGTTAGTTAGGTTTAAGTAGTTCTAAGTTCTAGTGGACTGATGACCATAGATGTTAATGCCCATAGTCCTCAGAGCCATTTTTTTAAAAATTGTTTTTTAATGCAACTAGTGCGCTGTTTCTCCACATCGGAAATCTTGTTATTCCATTCACACCTCCACACCCCAGTGCAAGTTTTTCTTTTGTCACATACACTTGCTCCACACCTTCAAAGAGAAAGATTGGACGTGACGAAAGCAAAAAATGTAGTAAGACTCCTTCACAAAGTGAAAGTAAAGTTACGTCTTACTATAATTTCTAAAGAACAACTTCAAATATTTTCCGAAAATTGTGAAAAAAATATAACTCTATGCTGTCGTTTTGATATCGATATATGGATATAATGGGGAAAATTGATGCCGATTTATGTCGTCTTTACGGTAAAAGTATCGATATATCGATGTGTTTATGTTTTATCAGCAGCCCTAGTGCTAACCTGCACAAATTCAAAATGACATAACAGCTGCCGTTTTAAGCTTCATGCTTCGAATCGCCAATGTCACCCGAAATCAGAAAACATACCTTTTTATTAGCTCTCGTTTTCCACAATTGCAGTATTAAAGCCAATACAATAGCAGCCGCAAATGAAGCGGTCTTGATAAACTCTATTGTGATGTAGTGGCTAAATACAGTTGTACGTCAGCTACGCGTAATCATGTCATCATTGTTTCGAACGTAGCGATTATGTGTTGTATGACGTGCGGAGGAAATAATTCCCCCATTTTGAAACACCATTACCACAGCTTTAAGGCTACTAAAAACCAAAAGTCGCATCATTAACAAAATATTCTTTTATATCCTTTCAATTTCTTTTGTTTTTCGGTAATATTTAATTTCAGCGAAGATTTTAGCTCAACAAGAGTAAATGAAACCGACATCACAGTGCAATGTGACGTTAATTAAGAGAATATAAAAAAATGTTGCATTGCACACGAGGATATTACACAAGGTGATATAACTGAAAGAACATGGTAAACACACAATTTCTGTGCTGTGACTATAGTACTACCATTAGTCTGATATCGATATCACTTTCTTGTAGAGGTTTCTGGTGATTACAACGTCTGTAAAGGTTTGTGAATCATGTATAACTGTTCGACGTACTCGTCCGTTCACAGATATGTGGTAACCCTTGGGTACTTGTAAAACTGATGCTGTGTTAGTTAGAAGCTGGAAGAGAGGCTTTCACGACCGGATGTCATACTTGCTGCTGATGAAACAGCCGTGCTATATGTCCGTGGCCGAAGATACTATTCGGTTCCTGATGTTTCGTGCAGAGATGCACTGGACATCTTCGGAGGTGTTTCTGGCGACGCTGACTGTTGCCGATTGATGAGCCGGACGTCGGAGAGCGACATAAATACTGTGTAATGTGGGCATGGTCTACAGAGAATATCTTCATGATATATATAACTTAAGTATCGATTGTTGCGTGTCAAGGAAAAAAGTTATCTATCGATAAAATCTATCGATTTAGACAGTATTTATGTCGCTCATCAGTCGGCAAGACTCAGCGTCACCAGTAGCACCTCCGAAGATGTCCAGCGCAGCTCTGGACGAAACGTCAGGAACCAACAAGTGTCTTCAACCATAACCATCTAGTTCGGAAAACTTATTAGCGAAAAAGATGTGACATTACCTCTACTGCCTGTCGACAGCACTCTGGGCTCGCTCTGCTTGCAGTTCCCAATACTGTCACACGACAAATGCCTGTCGCCTCTCTCAGAACTTAGATAACCAGAAGGAGACAGCATATGTTTTACTTCATAAATGTAAAGTAGGAAACGGAAGGGAAAACGTTTCAGTCTGACTGTGGTACGTAAATTGACGGTTTCCACAGGGTTCTGTTCTGGATCCATTACTTCTCTTGATACCCACCAGTGATCAGCGACTAACATTACAGATGGCTAAAAAAATTTCTTGTCGTGATAGATATGACACGTAATATAAATGATACATCTGGTACACTAGTCAGTAACATCAACACGTGGTTTTCATAGTAAATTTTAAGCCATAATTTCAATAAATCTCAGCTGGTCGCTTTGGCCGAAACGCTTTAGGCACTTCAGTCCGCAACCGCGCGACTGCTACGGTCGCAGGTTCAAATCCTCCCTTGGACATGGATGTGTATGATGTCCTTAGGAGAATTAAGTTTAAGTAGTTCTAAGGCTAGGGGATTGATGACCTCAGATGTTAGGTCTCATAGTGCTTATAGCTATTTGAACCACTTTTTGTCAATAAATCGCAGTACATACAGTTTATTTAGCAGGAACTCATGTAAAGGCAGAATTTGGAGTATCAACGTGGTCAACACTCAGTGAAGTCGATCATTTTAATTTTTTCGTACTGAGTGTAACTGGGAGGGTTTTTGGAAATATCTCATCCAAGACATGGCGTCGAAGACATTAGTTTCACAGTATCTGACACTGAAACACGAGGTCTCGTATAATGATGTACTTTTTGGCAGCTCTATGCCCTTGTGAAGGATGTTCTTCACCCATAAATGGGATGTCAGACTGATCCACCACGTCGGTTTGTGCAGGCCATTATTCAGGTATCTCGGAATTATAAGTCTGCCTTCCTGGGACATGTATTCTGACATGGGATCTGTGATGGCTATGCTGACTGCAACATTCATTCAGTGAACACTATACAGGAAGAATATAACACCTGGATAACACATTTGTAAGTGACCTACACTGTCCAATGACATTAATGTGACTGCTTGTCAAAAGCTTGAATAACCAGCTTCTGTGCCGTAGACCGCTGCAAGACATGTGGGAAGAGAGCCAATGAGTTTCTAGAAGGTGCAAGGTGTCAGGCAAATCCAACACCTTCCATGAAAACCCTGACATGATAGAAAATCCGGCAATATGTCACGTAGCTCCGAATAAATCCTGACATTAAATTAACCAAAGTATTGCGATCAAGGAGTGAGTAAATAGAATACCACAGACTAACATAAGAACGTCTAAATGCATGTCATACCTTCCCACCGTGAAACAGACGCAGTTCCGAGGGTAGCAACGAGAAAAGAAGCCGAGAGCAGAGCCGTGTAGGCCAGAAGGCCCTACGATAAGAGACACACATCGCCGGCTGACCGCCAAGAGCATCCCCCAGCCCATGTTAAAAGATAGAGCCCTCCAGAGGAACGGTACAGATCTTACGATAGCACTGAAAAGGATCGGCTACATTTTGAGAACACATGCATGAAAACAAAAGAGCTGGTAAAACTGACACTTACAGTGCTTCGGGCTGTACACAGGAACGTGTATCACCCTGTAGCTTACTTAGCAGACTGCTGGGACATCAGCTCCACGTTCATTATGGAGCTGTGGTTAGAATCCTTATCAAGTTCCTTTTTTTATTGTTTAGACATCCGTTCCCTATTTCTCGTCGTTTATAAGCAGGAAATCATTTTGTCACATGACAATAGCCTATCGCATGACTGTAGGAGCCATTAAACTGGACGCATGTGTCTACTAACTGCGCAGTGCACAACCGTAACTGGTCCTGTCAATTTCGTGTTGGGCTGGTTCCCGATGAAGTAGACAAACGATTAATACGTCGATATGCTTTTGCTGCTGGGTGCATCCGCTAACCAAACTGCTACTGCTGCTGCTGTTCGTGCGTATGCTGCAAGTTACCCTCAATGTCGCAATTCCGACAAGAATGTCCTTCGCTGCCTGGAGCAACATCTTAGGGAAACCAGTCTTCGTACCCAAGTAATGAATAAGTAATGAAGGGAAGTCGTTCAAAGACTAGGCGCACTCCACAAACAGAGGATTTGAGTCTTAAAACCGTTCACCAGTCACCTTGATGAAATACCCGTGATGTTGCAAAGCAGTTCCAGGTCACTCGAAGATTGACCTCCGCCATCAGTGCCCTCCCCAGCCCCACATTAACGCGCCTAACAGCCGCATTAAGGTGAGGCCCATCATGACGCTGAAACAGTTGCACGAAATGCACATTAGTGCCACCACTTCGAGTAGCTATCTTAACCAAGTCACCACTGACATCATATTCCCCGCCCCCTCGAGACTGTTCCCTGCTTCACCCACTATCACTACCTGATGCTCTTTCGTACAATTCTTACATAACTCCCCTATGCTTTCAGTCACCTGAGCCAACCCTGCACTAGGCTTCACAATGCTGGTGACCTGGTACTCACTCCCCAACACTTCCTGCAATTTCTGGCCCACACCTCTACCGTAGGAACTGCCTAGCAGCAGAACCTTTCTGCTAGACTTTGCAACTAACCTAGGCCTTGTAATTGCTGAGGACTGCTGCAAGTTACCTACATCTACGGCTACACGAGGCTCCTCTCCACTCAACTCTGCCAGTTGGTCGTATCTATTGCATGTATGCGAAGTAAAACTGTGTGAATACCTCCTCTTCCTAGCTACCTTCTTGCCAACACCAGTTCCCATTCCCCACCACCCTTCACCCTCCTCAACCTATCTAGTTCCTCCTTTGTGCATTGTAACTGAACGTGAAGGGCACAGATCGTACGCTTCTGCTCCTCTATTAACTTGTTTCAACTACAGGTTTTACATTCCCAGAAGAGGATCTCCCTAAAGTGACCACTGGCTACCCCACTGCATTCCTACCAATTAAAATACTTTGAACAAGTTCCACAACGTACTCCAATAATTACAAACCTACACCTGAGCCCACACTTGTCACTCATGGTAAAATTTTACATTTAGTGAAAAAAACCTATACGTCTACGTTACCAAAGTTCAGTTACACCAGTAGAACTATTTAAGAACTAACGATAATGGTCTCGACATTCCCTGCCTACTAAGAAAGCAGCTACTTGTATTGATACTACTACGACACAGCCAATATCAATACCAGCAAAACTTCACGAAATTATTAGCTAAAACCAAAAAATTAAAACGACCACTGTAACACTAAGCGAAGTTAAAACACTGAATGAAATATTTACTGAAATATTTCACTAGAATAAATAATAGACGTCAGTTGAAAACTAAAGCACGAAGTTTGGTAAACGACTTCAACACACTGAAAACTCTAAAAAACCACAGCGAGCGAACGATTACAAAAGTTTATTAAGAAGTTATTTCGCCACAAACTGCACGCAACACCTCTGAAATCTAGTAAATTTAATAACTGTGTTACAGAGCACAAATAAGTTTGTCAGTACTTAGCTTATAATCGCTACAGCTGCAGTGCACGCCGCAAAATGTAAACACACTACTGAGGCGCGAGGCTTAGACGAACGACGAAAGCACACTGCACTCATTGTGCCTTCCAGATGACGAGATCACCAAGAGAATACCACGAAAACATTCATCAGACAATAATGCCCCCTCCTATGACCTGGACCCTTCCGATGACAGTTACAGAGTGTTTGCTTTCGGATGTTTCTCGCTATACGGAAGAACGGCCATCTGTCCAATGGAGGGGAAGTGTGGATCGTCTAAAGAGGCCATCTCTCGGCAGTCAGTGGACTTTCAGCTGCGATA
The DNA here is from genome assembly GCF_023897955.1 of Schistocerca gregaria. NCBI lineage: Eukaryota > Metazoa > Arthropoda > Insecta > Orthoptera > Acrididae > Schistocerca > Schistocerca gregaria. The sequence continues at coordinate 72,979,480 of NC_064923.1, read as the reverse complement.
TTGTCGTGGAGATTCCAACCTTCTTTTCTGATGAACCGCAGTCAGCGTGGGTGTATGAACCAGTAGACTGCCGCTGAGGTCCACACACAGCAGTGTTCGCTGACCAGTCGCACTGGAGGCTCTGTGGGTCGCACGCCTTGAAGGAAGACGACCCAGATCGAAGGGAGTACTGCTGTTGGCCTGGAGGCATCCTTTGCGAGGATGAACGGTTTGCCGGGATGGTTATCTCGTCTGACGAGACGCAATTGGAACTGAACGCTACTGTAAACAGCCCCAGCTGCGTGTAATGGACTCTTGAACATCTTCACATTCACGTCGATCAACATGTTAATCTACCGGGTGGTGTCCTCTGTCAACTCGCGGTCTGATTGGTCCAATCCTCTTTGCAGGTATCGTAGTTAATGAGGAGTCTCTTCATATGATGCAGACATCGGTTTTACCTGCAATCCCAGAGGTTTTAGCATCGCAAGTTGTTGCAAGCGAACGTTTGTTTTAGGGTAGCTTGCTGTATGTATCTTCAGGGGCTGATGTCTAGCGGCCACCCGGGAGACACACTTGCATCTGTCACTGCCTGCCTGGAAAAGCTATTCAATGTCTCTTACTGAACGTGTACATTCACCACCTGTAAGAATCTAAATAAATGATAGTAGTTTTTGTGCAATCGCTTTCAAAATTTGTGTACTGCACTTTGTTATTAATAGAAAGGTGGTGTGAAAATATAGCGGGCATATTTTCGGAGATAGCAAAATTTACTTTAAAGTTAGAAAAACTAAACTTAAGAGAGGAAATTCACCTTGTAACTTATATGACTTGTTTTTGGTTGTCAATTGAAATACTCACCTGAAGTATCAGGGGATATAATAATTTAACTGAAATTTAATTTAAAAATTTCAAATACCTCACAATTTTCGTAGTATGAAATCTAGAATAACTTCAGAAAGAACTATTAAAAGTCGGTATTTATTTTATTATGTGTTATGTGAGCCTGTGACTAAATGACAGCGTGTATGTGGGACATTCTTCAAATTTCAATATACCATCTTAAGAAAGCTGCAAGAGTTACAGAAGCCTGTCGCGCGAAAATGAACCTAGAGGATCTACCCACTATGCTGATGACATGTGTAGGTGTGATTGCTGTTTTAAAAGAGCAGCGAAAAAGTCAGCTGGAGTATTGTCTGTATCTAAAGAATATTTCCAGAATTATTGTCTTTTCGTTTTCGTTTATTAAACATTACTTTAATATTTGCATGGAACATTGACGCAAATGCGTCTGCGCATAAGGATTGGTCCTGGCCAGTTTTGGCGCGAGTATGCTCATGAGCGAGCATTCTGACTAGCAGTCAGTATGGTCAGCCAATCAGATTTGAGACGGCTCCCGCTGGTTACCTGACAGTTATGCTGTGAGTGAGGCTGCAACAAGAGAGTCGCTCGCTAGCTTCGAACGCGTATGGTCATGTTACTACTGCCAGTAAAAATAGTGTGTAAGATGAAGAATTATTTATTGTTTGAGTTATTGTGAGCTAAGTCGATAGCTGTTGTTATTGAGGACTGCTTGGCGAAACTTCAAAGGTTTTCACTAAATCTTTTGTACAGATATTCGCATGTGAAATATTGGCCTCCATATTATCTGCGTGGCATGTTTCACTAATCATCTACTGAGCATTTTTGGCGAGCACTTTCTTTTTTATAAATCCACAAGAAGGACCGAATGTAATCATTCATATTAGTGGTGAAATTAATGACTGTGAAAACGTTGTTTAGTTTGGGTCTGGTTTGGACAGATTTCTGGCTGATATGTGTGTGAAATGTGTGTATGAATCGTGAACTGGAAAGTAATAGCGAATGGTTTAATGTAGACTGAATAGCATCTTTTTTTTTTTTTGGTTATCAAGGACAAAATAAACATTATTGTGTGGAAATTTCAGACATTATTGCTCAGAAACCAATCCATTTGTTACTGCCCGATAAAACTGGATGACAGTATTTCTACATAACTTGCTTTCATAACTATAGTTGCGCGGCCTCAATAGTTGTAGGTATTAGATGGTGTTTTTTATCAACGCTGCTTTTACATCATCTAGTAAGTATCTACGTTGCCGAGTGAAGGGACGCCGTTCTGAGGTAGGTTAATTTTAATTTGCAGCCTGCACAGTGAATAGACACTAGAAATTAAACCCTGATCCGCCGCAAGGTGTTTGGAAATGAAAGATTTTACGTACAACAACATAGCGCTCCGCCTCACTACCACAGAGATGTCAGAGCCTATTTGGACGAAAATCTACCTGGATTATGGATAGGTCAGAGAAGAGCAGCTCAGTACCGACCATGGTCTCCAGACCTCACCCTCCTGAGTTCTGCCTATCGGGGACTTTGAAAAATGAAGTTTCTCAACAGAAACTCAGCACTGAATGAACTATGATGAGCCTTCGAAACGTTCTGTGCAGCTATCACACCGGCAACGCTGGCAGCCTTAGTTCGGTCAATAGTTCAGCGGCATCGCTGGCTGCCAATGGGTGTCACATTGAACATATGAAATAACCTTCCCACCGCGCAAGATCTGTTGAGAAAACAATGGACTACGCCACCACGCAAAATTGAAACTTTATGTCATTTTGTTCCAAGGAGATTAATTATCCGCTACGGTCGCAGATTCGAATCCTGCCTCGGCCATGGATGTGTGTCATGTCCTTCGGTTAGTTAGGTTTAAGTAGTTCTAAGTTCTAGGAGACTGGTGACGAAAATGGCTCAAATGGCTCTGAGCACTATGGGACACAACTGCTGTGGTCATCAGTCCCCTAGAACTTAGAACTACCTAAACCTAACTAACCTAAGGACATCACACACATCCATGCCCGAGTCAAGATTCGAACCTGCGACCGTAGCAGTCACGCGGTTCCAAACTGAAGTGCCTAGAACCGCACGGGACTGATGACCTCAGATGTTAAGTCCCATAGAGCTCAGAACCATTTTTTGATTAATTATCAAGGACTGTTTAAACTTTTCTGGAACCCTCTGTACATAGAGTGAAGAAAACACGCCACACTTGGAGGTCGCCATGTCATTCCTCATCCAGATTCAAGGCAAAAGTTTATCTGGCAAAATCGGATCGGATGCATTTTGAGAACACATGTATGAAAACAAAGAGCTGGCAAAACTGACACTCACACTGCTTCGGGCTGTACACAGAAACGTGTATCACCCTGTAGCTTACTTAGCAGACTGCTGCGATATCAGCTCCACGTTCATTATGGAGCTGTGGTTAGAATCCTTATAAAATTCCTTTTTTTTATTGTTTAGACATCCGTTCCCTGTTTCTCGTCGTTTATAAGCAGGAAATCATTTTGTCTCGTGACAACAGCCTATCGCATGACTGTAGGAGCCATTAAACTGGACGCATGTGTCTACTAACAGCGCAGTGCACAACCGTAACTGGTCCTGTCAACTTCGTGTTGGGATGGTTCCCGATGCTGTTCGTGCGTATGCTGCAAGTTACCCTCAGTGTCTCAATTCCGACAAGAATGTCTTTCGCCGCCTGGAGCAACGTCTTAAGGAAACTAATCTTCGTTCGCAAGTAATGAAAAAGAAATGAAGAGAAGTCGTTCAAAGACTAGACGTACTCCAGAAACAGAGAGGACTTGAGTCTTGAAACAGTTTACCAGTCACCTTCGTGAAATACCCGTGATATTGTAAGGCAGTTCCAGGTCACTCGAAGATTGATTGGTGAAGTGTTGGATGAAGAACTGCATGTTACTCGGTATCGGCGACCAGATGACCATATTCGACGACCCCACTTTTGTGAATGAATTTTGCACCAAGTGGAAGATAACGGACATTTTACAGGTAATGTGATATGGACTGACAAATCTAGCTTCACTCTCGACGGTATTTTCGATCTCCACGGCCACTACTGGTCGCTACGCAACCCACATGTAACACGTGAACATAGCTTTCAGGCATGCTTCGGCATAAATCCGAATCATGGGAGGAGTGCTTTTGGGCCCTTATCTGTTACTGGAAAATTTGAATGTGTCCCTGTATGGTACGTCTTATTACAATACTTTGTATGACACACTAGAAAACGTTCCGTTTTGTGTCTGGCTACAGCTATGGTTTCAGCATGATGGTGCACCACCACACATTGAATGATTTTTTTTAATAGAGGTGGAGCCCCTCCACGCCCACACCGGCATGATGGCCAACACAAAAGCTCTACTGCCATCTCTGCATTAGGGTTAGTATTCACTAAAGAGAGGTGTCGCATCATGTGGGTACTGGGATGTTTGTTTACCATTTATACGCGCTCATTTGGAGATAGATTGGTCGAAATCTGACGAAGGTTAGCGGTTTTAAGGGCAGAGGAAAAAAAGTGCCAAGGCAAGAGCCAAGGGAAAAAAACCTTTGCGATAGTTAGGTCGGGTGGTAAGAGCAGTAGCGGTTGTCTTGCTGCCTGCGATAGGTTGTGCAAGGATAGGCTTTGTTAGTAGTGGGTATCATGCATGTCGATACCTTGGCGTTGTGCATTTGTGCTGCTCGGCGGCTGGCGTTGGGTGCTGGTACAGATTCCTCGTTCAGCGTCAGCAACCTGCAACAGTTAGATTTGTTATCGATCTTGTGTCCGATAGGTTATATACCGGAAGCACAGTGTGAGGGAATGTTGGCAGATTGTTTGTGCGCCTGTGGGCAAGGTCGTCGGTGTCCCTGCTGTGGCCTGTGGTCGGCTATAATAGCAGCTGGTAGTTGCCAGTCAGTGTTGCTGATGTGCAGGGGCTTGTCGCTTGTTAGTGCATGTTAGTTTACCATAGGAGGCTATGCCCTAGCTATCAGTGTCTTTGGCAGCTTGTGCTTCCACCTGTGGTTGTGATCGTAGTTTCCCAGACTGGGTATGAATGGATTGCTCGAGTGTCTCGAGTTCCTGTATAGTCGTGTGGCGTGTTTTTTGAATGCTTCCTTGAGGGTATCAAGGCGGTATTCATGGTGAAGATCCACGGTGCCTGTGTAGCGTGGAGCGTTGCTATTCATTCGTAGCACCTTGTTCTGTATGATCTGCAGGCGGCGCAGTCGTGTAGGAGCTGCATATCCCCAGACGGGAGCTGCGAACGTCATCAGAGGTCTAATCAGTGTCATGTATATGGACCTCGACACCCTCATGTTCAGTGTGCTTTCCCTGTTGAGCATTGGGTAGAGCTGTTTGAGCCTCGCGTGCGCTCGGTTGGCAACGTATTCAATGTGGTTCGCCCGTGTAAGTTTCCGGTCCAGCCAGACACCAAGGTACCTGACTTTCTCTCGGAAACGTATTGGGCGTGTATGTAGTGTTATTGGTCTACAGTGTTGGTGTTTGCGCAGTAGTTTCGGTCTGCATGTGAACAGAACTGCTTCGCACTTGTAGACGTTTACTTTAATACGCCATCTCTCCAACCAAGGCTCAGCTGTTCTGAGTGCTGTCTGTATTCGTGAATTGATGTTCGACGGTTTCCAGTCTTTCGCGAGGATGGCTGTGTCATCCGCGTAGACGGCTAACGTCGTGTTTTGTGTCGCTGGGAAGTCATTAATGTACAGGTTAAATAAGATGGGCCCTAGAATGCTTCCTTGGGGTACTCCAGATTGGATACCGTGTTGTGTTTATTGTTTATCCTGCACGTTAGTGTTGAAACATCTGTTCGTGAGATATGAGTGTATGAGACGTACGTCCGGGAAACCAGCTTCGCTTAGTTTGCGTATGAGTCCATTGTGCCAGAGACAATCGGAAGCCTTTTCGATGTCTAGGAACACGGCCCCTGTGGCTTTGTTCATGTTGTAGCCGTGTGTTATATGTTCGACTACGCGGAGGAGTTGTTGTGTTGTCGAGTGGTGATTCCTGAAGCCGAATTGCTCCGGCCTTAGGGTGTCATTGGTGATGCAATGCCTAGTGATACGTTTTAGTATTACCTTCCCAACAATCTTGCTGAGCGAACACAGCAGGCTGATGGGTCACCATTTAAATGAAGCGTTTCTAGGGAAATGGATCTGTTGTAGAGGTCCAATGTTTTGGCCTTCACGTTCCCTGGACCTTAAGTCAGTAGATTTTTACCTGTGGGGTCTCTTACAGGTATGAGTTTGTTGTACTCCGTCCACGGGTGTGCACAACCCAAAACCTCGCGTTCTTGCACGTCGATACAAATGTGTTACGTAGTGCCCAACAAAGTATGATCCAGCGACTGGCAAAGTGTTTGAAAATGCAAGGTGGTCGCTTTGAACATCTTCTCTAAAGTGAAAGTTGCTCGTACGTGTACATACCAGCTCTGTGGAGGTAACCCTGTTCGTCAAACGTACAGAATGGAATTATTGTTTGTAGCATAATGTAGCATCAAATGTAGCCTACCTATCGCATTTTTTTTACCTCAAAGTCACTGTATCAACTATTATTTTCTGTTGTCTATGTATGTGTCATGAACGAAACAAAGTCAGCAAGAAGTTCATGCAATGTCTGGATGTTTAAATAGAGGAAAGAGTAATAGAAAGTAGTACACAAGATACTGCACTGTGAAGGTGTTACCTGGACACAATTTGACGCTTTAACTAGAAAAAAATGTCTTGCGAGAACATGTCTCGAACATTGCTTTGTTTCACTGACCTATGAGGACAAAGCTGGCACAGCACAGAGTTCATGCTACCTGTTTTTGGCCACGCTCTTCGAAGTTGCAGCGTTGCCAGAGCCTCGTTTTTTAAATCGCATTTCCGTTAATCCTGTGGTGGGACTAGGCTTTGCTACACACACTTTTGTCTTGAACTGGGATGAGGACTCACATGCCAACCGCCAAATGCAATTAACCCTGTGGTAAGAGAAAGGGAAACGAGATTCTGTATCATAAATCTAGAAGAGGTCTTGATTAGTTTAAATGGGACAAGATTACGAATATTGATGTAGGTGAACTCGAACTACAAGAGTTATACAGAAGGCAGAAAGATAATATGAACCAAGAAATGGTATGCCAGACCGGTATAAAATTCGAAGTGGAGTGAGACGGAGTTTGCCTTCCATCATCTATAACTTAAATACTGAAGACTTGATAATGAAGACGCTAGAAGTAGAAGAGAAAGAATCGAACCTAAGCCGCAGAGGATCGACTGTATCAGATTTGCTGGTGACATGGTACTGCTTGTAGGGAACACTATACAGAATTGAAGAAAGACTGTAAGAGAACAGCATCAAAATTAACACAAAGAAAAATAAGATGATGAGAGTGTGTGACAAAAAATATATGAAAGTGAAAAAAAGAGTCAAAATGAGCAAGTTGCACAAGAGACGAGGGTTGGAACTTCAATAGAGGACAGTATTTATTTACAAGACGTAGAAAATAGATACATGTTTCAAAGTTCTACTGACCTTCAAACCAGTCACCATGATTGTGTATGACCCGCTGCCAGCGATGTGGAAGTCGATGGATACTCTTAGTAGTGCCAGTTGTGTTGACAGTTCGAGCGTCACGGTCTATTGCCCGATTAATTTGTAGCAGTTTTGAAGCGATTACCGCAAAGAGTTTCCTTCAGTTCAGAAATCGAGTTGAAGTCACGAGGTCTCAAGTCAGGGGAGTGCAGTAGGTGGTATAGCACTTAGGAGCCCCATCAATCAAACAAATTAGTAACAGCTAGCACTATACGTGCTTGAGCATTGTCGTGTAAAATGATGGTCAGGTCCTGCAGAAAGTGTCATCTAAAGAGAACTTTCAAAGATGCGGCAACTGATTTTAATTTATATAGGTAGAAAAAGTTACAAATGATTGTTTGTCAATAATGTGATGTAATGAAAATTCATACACTACTGGTCATTAAACTTGCTGCACCAAGAAGAAATGCAGATGATAAACGGGTATTCGTTGGACAAATATATTATACTAGAACTGACATGTGATGATATTTTCACACAGTTTGGGTGCATAGATCCTGAGAAATCAGTACCCAGAACAACCAACTCTGGCCGTAAAAACGGCCTTGATACGCCTGAGCATTGAGTAAAACAGAGCTTGGATGGTGTGTACAGGTACAGCTGCCCAGGCAGCTTCAACACGAACCACAGTTCATCAAAAGTAGTGACTGGTGTATTGTGACGAGCCAGTTGCTCGGCCACCATTGACCAGACATTTTCAGTTGGTGAGAGATCTGGAGAAGGTGCTGGCCAGGGCACCAGTCGAACATTTTCTGTATCCAGAAAGGACCGTACAGGGCCTGCAACATGCGGTAGTGCATTATCCTGCAGAAATGTAGGGTTTAGCAAGGATCGAGTGAAGGGCAGAGCCACGGGTAGTAATACATCTGAAATGTAACGTCCACTGTTCAAAGTGTCGTCTGTGCGAACAAGAGGTGACCGAGACGTGTAACCAATGGCACCCCATACCACCACGCCGGGTGATACGAAAATATGGCGATGACGAATGCAAGCTTCCAATGTGCGTTCACCGCGATGTCGCCAAATACGGATGCGACCATCATGATGGTGTAAACAGAACCTGGATTCATCCGAAACAGTGACGTTTTGCCATTCGTGCACCTAGGTTCGTCGTTGAGTGCCCCATTGCAGGCGCTCCTGTCTGTGATGCAGCGTCAAGTGTAGCCGCAGCTGTGGTCTCCGAGCTGATAGTCCATGCCGCTGCAAACGTCGTCGAACTGTATGTGCAGATGGTTGTTGTCTTGCAAACGTCCCCATCTGTTGACTCATGGAGCGAGACGTGGCTGCACGATCCATTACAGCCATGCGGATAAGATGCCTGTCATCTCGCCTGTTAGTGATAAGAGGTCGTTGGGATGCAGGAGGGCGTTCCGTATTACCCCTCTGAACCTACCGATTCCATATTCTGCTAACACTAATTGGGTGTCGGCCATCGCGAGCAGCAATGTCGCGATACGATAAATCTCAATCGCGATAGGCTACAATTCGACCTTCATCAAAGTTGGAAACGTGATGGTGCGCATTTCTCCTCCTTACACGAGGCATCACAACAACGTTTCACCAGGTAAAACCGGTCAACTGCTGTTGATGTATGAGAAAACGGTTGGAAACTTTCCTCATGTGTGCACGTTATAGGTGTCGCCACAGGCGCCAACCTTGTGTTAATGCTCTGAAAAGCTAATCATTTGCATATCACAACATCTTCTTCCTGTCGGTTAAACTTCGCGTCTGTAGAACATCATCTTCGTGGTGTAGCAATTTTAGTGGTCAGTTGTGTAGTTGCCACCAATAAAGTTCCAACCCTCGTAGATATTTTGAGAGCATGCTAGCTAATAAGCGGCCGAGTGAGATAAGGAGATATCAAGATTTGGAATGTCAAAGCAGTTTCCCTGAAATGATGATATACAGCAATTTGAGGCTGGAGTAAAGAAAAGGTATGGTTAAACGTTTTCGGTATTTTTTCTGTATGGCTGTGGAATTTGGACATTGAAGAGGAGAGTAAGAGACGTAATTGAAGCATTTGGCGTGTGGGTGTGGAGGATGCTGGAAAAAATTAAATGAATGGATAAATCGAAGTGGGAAGGGAAGGAAACAAAGAATCTTGTTAAAAGAAGGAAAGAAAACTGTGTGGGACATATACTGCGAGTAAACGGAACGACAGCTATCGAACATACAGTGAAAGGACAGAAGAAAAGAATAAGGAGAAGAATAAAAATGAAACTTCCTGGCAGATTAAAACTGTGTCCCGGAACGAGACTCGAACTCGGGACCTTTGCCTTTCGCGGGCAAGTGCTCTACCACCTTTTTTTTTTTTTTTCTACCAACTTTTTTTTTGTTTAAGACGCTACCCCTTTTTTTTTTTACTGAAATATCTGCATTTTAATTAATTGAAAACATAGATAAAACTACAATATATGTTTTCCCATTCATGAAAACACAAATATACAAAAACAAAGAATGACTCTTAAGGACACTTTGCTGCCCGAGAGAGCGTTGTGACGGCTTTTCAGAAAGTGGCAAAAATAACGCACTTGAAACGTTTTCTTATGTCTGTGCGACGCGATTTAATGCAACTCAAATATAAAAATTAACTGAAAAGAAATGTTCCTTGTTGTTGAGAATCTGATATTCGCTAACTGGCACATTGCTAAGTAACAGATCAAAAAATATAGTTTTATTTATCATCTTTGTAAATTATAAAGAGGAAAACACTTACTTCACTGTAATGCTACTTGAAATTTTCTTTCAGTTCTTTTTTTTTTTTTTCTTTAGTACAAAAGGCGAATGTGAGGAAAAAAAAATTGGAAGTGCTAAATCATCTTCTTACAGGTCAGTGATGCTACTTTTCTTTTTTTTTTGAGAATGCATAAAAAAAAAACAAGGCAGCCATGCGCAAAAAGTTGCCAATAAAGTGAACTAAAAAGGGCCATCTTGCTCGCCGCGGTCACATTGCTAGGCGGGCGGCCAGGAACGGGCGGTCGTCATTACATTGGACATCACCAGCCACCAATCGTTGGAGCGGCCGGGGCCGCTGCACACAGTCAGAGACTGTTTCTGTTACCATAGGGGAATCGTGGAAAGATCACATCTACAAGTTAATGTCTTCTCACACCCGGCACACCCCAGCTGGGTGGTGGGTCCATGAATGACGAACCCAAATAGTTCGCAAAAAGGTTCCGGTAATCCTGTCTGTTCGTTAAGACCAGAAACTCGTCGATCATATAGTACCACAAATCGAGGACGTCTTTGTCTCCATCGCGGTATATGTAGTGTATCGCCATTCCTCGTACCCAATTAACCGCATTCATCCGGGTCATAGGGAAATAGACAGCGTCGGGATGAAAGAGTTCTTGGGGTAAAATCGAAACGTAGGGGCGGCGGAGCAGGAAAGCCAGGATCTGGCGGATCAGTTTCCAGCACTCACGCGCGGGGCCACAGTTCAGTCTATGTTCGTCCGTGTCTAACGTCGTGCAACGGGGGCACACAGGGTCGTCAATTAGGTGAATGGCATGCAGCCGTTGTCGGGTTGGAAGTTTCTCGTTAACGACCACATACCACGTCGACCGCACGAAAGTAGACAGGAACGGCACGTGGATGGCTCGCCATACCCGTGGCCAGTCGACCGTAGGGTGGCGCCGTACAATGTCGTTATCCGGAGTCCAGTGCTGGAGAGCACTATAATAAGTCTTCGCTGTCGGATTCCGTGTCTCCGATATAACCCGCAACACATAGCTATGCTCTACGAAAAACGTTCTAATATGTGACAGCGAGGGCGATAAATGTCCAACTGGTACCGGTGGGTACATCGTACGTGGGGCCACTTCTTCAATCAGTAGGCCGGGGAGACTGGCTGTTGGTGAAAGCCAGAGTCGCCTCATGGAACGGAGATACAGTGCCAGCGCTCTGTGCTTGACGTGAGTGAGTCCAACACCGCCTTTGTCGAAGGGTAAAGTAAGCGTAACAAAACGGATCTTGAAAACAGCACCATCGTTCACCACGTGTCCAAACACTGCCTGTATCCTGGAAGCCATCGTGTCCGTTATCGGCAGTACATGGGCGTATTGGTTAAGGTGAGAAGCCATGTACACATTGACGTATTGGGCGCGTTGCAAAATGTTCAATGATCTGAATTTATTGAGACGAGCCTCTAAACGGAGTCGTCGTAAGACCATACGATACGTAAAGGCCGCCGTGCGTTGTATTTGTCGATGGAGTGATATCCCTAAACACCTGAGCATCGGGACCTTTATCAGAGGTACGGCCAGAGCTGCAGGCATTCCTCGTCCTACCTCCATGTAGCGTGATTTCCGAAGGTTGAGCACACTGCCTGCCACCGCCCCATACTGGTGGAGCCAGGAAAACGCCGTGTGTATTTCGTCACCAGACCGTGCTAAGAACATCACATCGTCGGCGGATGCACCACATCGAAAGGTTACGGAACGGAGGGTAAGTCCTTCTAAGCGTCGCCGTAGTCCGTGAAGAGCTGGTTCGAGGGCAACGGCGAAGAGCATGGCAGAAAGAGGACAACCCTGCCGGACGGACCTGTTGACACGGACGGGGGCGGACCGACAGCCGTTGATCATAATCCTCGTGACAGCCCCATGGATCAATCGAAGCACAACAGACGTCGTCAGACGTGGGACACCGATGTGTTCCACAACAGCACGCAGGAAACCATGGTTAACGCGGTCGAAAGCATGGTCGAAGTCCAGCGCAACAAGGGCGCCTTGGAGACGGCAAGTTTGCATGAGCGCCACCACGTCTCTATAGGTGCTTAAAGTCGTAAACACATTAGTGTCGCCCCCGAGGCAGGTTTGATCAGTGTGAATGACCGCCATTACCGTAGGTTTGAGCCTCTCACGGAGCATGCGTGTCAACAGCTTATAGTCAGTGTTTAGCATTGTCAACGGGCGAAAATCAAGAGGGCGACGGCCTCCGCCGGGTTTGGGCACAGGGATCAAGAGACCCTCAGTAAAGTCAGATGGTACCTGAAAATCGGCGTCCAGGAGTTCACTGTACATCCTGACCCACATTGGGCCCATGAGATCAAAGAACCGCTTGTAAAATTCAAGAGGGAGGCCGTCAGGGCCAGGCGTTTTGTTGGGAGAGCCACGCAACAGAGCCTCTCGCAGTTCTTCCAAAGTCACCGCCGACAAGAGCGTAGCGTCATCTTGTAGGTTCCGAGAGACTGGTAGGTCAGATAGGACTTCCCTGACCCCTACATTCGTGTGGGACTCCCTCTCGTAAAGAAGTTTATATGACTGTCAACGCGTCGCCCATCCTCCGTCTCAACCTCGGTAATGAGCTGCCTCTTACGTCTTCGGCGTTCTTGAATGATATGGTGGAAGGAAGGTCGTTCACCACAAACATCATCAGTCGTCCTCGCTCGCACCCGCACACCCGCAAGACGTACGGCGTTGATACGAAGCAATTGTGCCTTGACGCGTTGTACTGCTGATTGTCGCTCTGGCGACGGCGGTTGTACAGCCAGTTCGCGGAGCGCAGTATAGTAAAAATCAGTAGTCGCAGTATACCAGCGCGCTCGGTCGCGTCCATAGCTGACTAATGTTCGGCACAGTGCGGGTTTTGCACACCGTAACCACCATTGAAGTACAGAACGGTAGGCGGGTAAACGCCGGTGGCAATTGCTCCATGTGGACTCGACTGCGCGTCTGCAATTTATCTCATCAAGAAGGGCCACATTGAGGCGCCACGGACCCCTACTTCGGCGGACGCGCTGGCGGGGAAGGGTGAGAGTACACACATATGCGAGGTGATCCGTGAACGCTGCCGGCCACATCTCAGCGTCGACAACGGCCGATCGTAGGCCGCGGGTGACGTAGACTCGATCCAAACGGCTCGCGGAGTGACTAGTAAAGTAAGTGTGTGCTCGACGGTCGCCGTGTTGGATGATCCAGGTGTCCAACAAGGCCAAGTCCTGTACAAGTGCCTGGAGTGCCGGGCAGGTGGTATAGTGTGGCTCCTGGTCGGATGGGCGGAGCACACAATTAAAATCGCCGCCTACTACCAAGTGGTCGGTATTGCCCTGGAAGAGCGGGGCTATATCTTCGGCAAAAAAGGTGCGCCGTTCTCTCCTTTTGTCGGTGCCTGAAGGAGCATATAAGTTCACCAGACGCACTGTACCAATCGTGAGTGCGACCCCCCGGGCCGACGGTAAATAGGAGACATCAGTGGCCATTATCCCTTCCCGCAGTAGAATCGCCGTACCTCCGCCGCCCACATCTGCAGGCATAGTGTAGGCGTCATATCCGTAGGCATCGAGACAGAGTCCTGATCGGACTTCTTGAAGGAAAACAACGTCCAGATCCGCAGCGCGTATCGTATCCTTCAGCATACGGGTCTTGACATCAGATGTAATGCCATTGACGTTGATCGTGGCGAGGCGGTATGCCTGGTCCATCAAGTCTCGGGAGGTGACCATGGTATGACAGGAGGGCAGTAGTCGTGACGTGGAGCGCCGGTCTTGCGAAGTGCTAGGCAGCGACGAGAGGTGCTCATGCCGCCCTAGGCGTCTGTCGCCGGCCGCGTAGACGCTGCCATCGGCATCGGTGCATCGTCTTGGTCCTGAAACGCATCCTGCAACTTCATCTCCTGCGCCCAGTCGCCCAGGGACGTTGACACCACTGTATCTCGAGAGGCAGACGGAGGCAAGGGTGCATCCCCGGTGTCGGAGCTGCGGTGATCTCCCGCATCCCCATGTGGTCCAGACCCAGCGGTAGTGGGAGAAGACGTCGAACCGTGTGAGACGGTAGGGTCGCCTGTGTCGGCGCGGTGGAGCGGTTGAGGCACCTCGTCATCCAGCGGTGTCGCCTCGGGCTGTTCTACGTCGTCGGTTGTCTTGCGCCGCTTCTTATGACGCTTGGGTGATTTCTGCTTACGCTGCCGCGCCTCTGTTTCCGACGTAGGGCAAGGGGAGGACGCTGCATCCTGTGCTTCAACTTCCATCGCGCCGTCGGCGAGCCGTTGTGACGGTGCGCCGGGGTCCGACGAAAGGATATCAGTAGCATCAGCACTGAAAGACGCTTGGGGCTCCGTGGAAGCTACTGCAGGGTCCTCCAAAGCTCGCACCAATACAGTGGGGTCGTCATATACAGCTGGCGTCTCCCGTGTCGCCGCCGCAACATACGTAATCGGCAGAGAGGTCGGTGTCGACGGATGAATCTGGTCGGTCGAGGGTGTCTGCACGAGACGGCGTTGCAGGCATTCGGTACGCATGTGTCCCGTCTGGCCACAACCGGAGCAGGTTCTCGGCTGACCGTCGTAAATAATTATTGCCCTGCAACCAGCGATCGTGAGATACGAAGGAATATGGCGATGCAGGTCAATACGGACTAGTCGCACCCCGTTAAGGACAGGGTAGGTGTCGAAGGTCTTCCATTTTTCGGCCGTGTGGCCGAGAACTGTTCCATAGGGTCGAAGAGCAAGGGTGACCAAATCCGCTGGAACTTCAAAAGGGAGCTCAAACACGCGCACATTTTGGATTCCCAATCCAGCACGTTCGAGCGTCACCACACCCACGTTTCCGTCTGAGTGGCAGAACCGATAACCTGCCGTGGAGCGTCTGAGAAGTTTGTCACATGCTTCGTCGTCAGTGAACTTGAGATATACGACGCTGGAGACAATAGATACGTGGATACCGATCAGCTCGTTAGGATCAACATGTACCACATCGCGTAAAAAACGCTCTACTTCGTGGGCCTTGGGTCTAGAGTACGTAGTGTCGAACTGCATCTTGATCGTGGCTTTCCGATACGAAAGAGCCATCGTATGTCAGGAACGTGACGGCAATACGTAACACTAGCGCGCCGGCGCGGTAAACAACAACACACCCGGAAACGCGACACGGAGCGGCCGGGACGTACCGCACCGCTCCACAGCCAAAGGCCGACTGTGCCAACTGAGCTACCCAAGCATGACTCACGCCCGGTACTCACAGCTTTACTTCTGCCAGTACCTCGTCTCCTACCTTCCAAACTTTGCAGAAGCTCTCCTGCGAAGAGGAGAGCACTTGCCCGCGAAAGGCAAAAGTCCCGAGTTCGAGTCTCGTTCCGGGACACAGTTTTAATCTGCCAGGAAGTTTCATACAGCACACACTCCGCTGCAGAGTGAAAATCTCATTCTAGAATAAAAATAGTGGATGATGTGAAGAGGGAAAGATATTAGATTGCGAAGCAGCTGACTTGGAAGAAGGTGATATGGAGACAGCAATGGTGAAAGGAACCTGCCAACAAGGAGCAAAATTTGATGATAAATAAATAAAAGGTTTGTACAGGGTGACCAAAAAGTCAGTATAAATTTGAAAACTGGGTAAATCACGGAAAAATGTAGATAGAGAGGTACAAATTGGCACACATGCTGGGAATGACATTGAGTTTTATTAGAACCAAAAAAATACAAAAGTACAAAAAATGTCCGACAGAGGCCGCTTCATCTGATCAGAATAGCAATACGACAAAGCAAAGATGACGTTCTTTACAGGAAATGCTCAATATGTCCACCATCATTGCTCAACAATATCTGTAGTCGAGGTGTAACCTTGTGAACAGCACTGTAAATCATGTCCGGAGTTATGATGAGGTACTGGAGTCGGATGTTGTCTTTCAGCATTCCTAGATATGTCGGTCGATCACGAAACACTTGCGACTTCAGATAACCCCAAAGCCAATAATCGCACGGACTGAAGTCTAGCAATATGGGGTGGAGCGCCATCCTACATAAACATCGTACGTTCAGCAGGTGTTTATCAGCCAGGCTGGGGATGATGCGATTCTGTAACATATCAGCGTACCTCTCACCCGTCACGGTAGCAGTTTCGCTGTCCAGCGTCATCTGTAAGACATTTTGTGAACTTTGTTTTCTTTGTTCAAATAAAACCCCATGTCATTCGAAGCATATGTGCCAATTTTTACCTCTCTATCTACATTATTCCATGGTTTATTAAGTTTTAAAATTTATACTGACTTTTGGATCACCCGGTATATCAGATCGTGGAAATATGTATTTAGTGACAAGCAGAGTCTTCCGAATCTGAGCATCTAGCGATGCAACTGCCGTCGAGTCTAGAAACAGTACAAAAAGAGTGGGAACTACCTAAGCAAGAATAGGTTGAAACGAGTTGTATAGCAGCTGCGAGGAGTATATAGTAACTAGGCGAAATGTGCGTAAACCAAACAAAAGATAGCGAAATACTGTGGCATTAATCGTATGTACATACATAGAAACTGCGTCATATTGCCGAATGAAAGAAACGGAGTTATGACGCGAGATGGTATCTGAATATTTTAACGAATCGTAAATAATGAAAAATGCCGCTCGGAACATCCCATCTTTATTATTTTTCACCGAAAAAACAGTGCCGGGCGCCTCATCTAAATTTTAAAAAGCTGGTGCGCGGTGCAAATGTACTTGCCGGTCGCAGAAACGGATTTACCGCGGAGTGCCGCGGTGTGGCTCAGCGGTCGCTGCGGGGGCGCCTGAATTATTCGTCGCCGGCGAGTGACAGCGCCGTGACCGGGCGGCAAGTGGCGAACCGGCCCGGCCTCTGGCCGCACGCAGCCTCGTCCCCCGACAGCGGGGGAGTACTCCGGGGGACTGCACACGTAGCGCGCAAGGGCGAGTGCAGCGCACTTACCGAGTCATTAGGGGATACCACAGAACAAGAAAAAAGAGAAACGCAACTCCCATGTTAAAAGTGGGAAACACAGACCGACATCAGCGCCTCAAGTGGTATGGAGATGAACTAAAATATGAAAAGATTCTGGAGTTTCTCCCAGCGTATTTGATAATCCAAATATACTGCCGGTCGACAGTGTCCAATGGTCACAATATTTCGGCGATCATACATGGCGCCATCATCAGGTGAACTGACGGACTGAGCTCCTGTGAACGTGCCGGCACGGAGATCCGTACGCTATGGCGACTCAGAGGGAACTGGGTTCGGTCGCGGCGGCGGCCGATTTAAATACTCTCCGCCCGCGGCGCGCTCCCTCCGCTTTTGGCCCCGCGCCACGGTCACGCGGTGGAACAGATTGCTACGGCGTCTGAGATGACGTCGGTGTGATGGCTCTGTCCGCCGTGGTTGTCATAACAATACGTTTGCTCGATCTACTCTTGATTAAGCCAATCGCTGGTTCCCAAACCTTGCTAAGATTATACACTCCTAGAAATTGAAATAAGAACACCGTGAATTCATTGTCCCAGGGAGGGGAAACTTTATTGACACATTCCTGGGGTCAGATACATCACATGATCACACTGACAGAACCACAGGCACATAGACACAGGCAACAGAGCATGCACAATGTCGGCACTAGTACAGTGTATATCCACCTTTCGCAGAAATGCAGGCTGCTATTCTCCCATGGAGACGATCGTAGAGATGCTGGATGTAGTCCTGTGGAACGGCTTGCCATGCCATTTCCACCTGGTGCCTCAGTTGGACTAGCGTTCGTGCTGGACGTGCAGACCGCGTGAGACGACTCTTCATCCAGTCCCAAATATGCTCAATGGGGGACAAATCCGGAGATCTTGCTGGCCAGGGTAGTTGACTTACACCTTCTAGAGCATGTTGGGTGGCACGGGATACATGCGGACGTGCATTGTCCTGTTGGAACAGCAAGTTCCCTTGCCGGTCTAGGAATGGTAGAACGATGGGTTCGATGACGGTTTGGATGTACTGTGCACTATTCAGTGTCCCCTCGACAATCACCAGAGGTGTACGGCCAGTGTAGGAGATCGCTCCCCACACCATGATGCCGGGTGTTGGCCCTGTGTGCCTCGGTCGTATGCAGTCCTGATTGTGGCGCTCACCTGCACGGCGCCAAACACGCATACGACCATCATTGGCACCAAGGCAGAAGCGACTCTCATCGCTGAAGACGACACGTCTAAATTCGTCCCTCCATTCACGCCTGTCGCGACACCACTGGAGACGGGCTGCACGATGTTGGGGCGTGAGCGGAAGACGGCCTAACGGTGTGCGGGACCGTAGCCGAGCTTCATGGAGACGGTTGCGAATGGTTCTCGCCGATACCCCAGGAGCAACAGTGTCCCTAATTTGCTGGGAAGTGGCGGTGCGGTCCCCTACGGCACTGCGTAGGATCCTACGGTCTTGGCGTGCATCCGTGTGTCGCTGCGGTCCGGTCCCAGGTCGACGGGCACGTGCACCTTCCGCCGACCACTGGCGACAACATCGATGTACTGTGGAGACCTCACGCCCCACGTGTTGAGCAATTCGGCGATACGTCCACCCGGCCTCCCGCATGCCCACTATACGCCCTCGCTCAAAGTCCGTCAACTGCACATACGGTTCACGTCCACGCTGTCGCGGCATGCTACCAGTGTTAAAGACTGCGGTGGAGCTCCGTATGCCACGGCAAACTGGCTGACACTGACGGTGGCGGTGCACAAATGCTGCGCAGCTAGCGCCATTCGACGGCCAACACCGCGGTTCGTGGTGTGTCCGCTGTGCCGTGCGTGTGATCATTGCTTGTACAGCCCTCTCGCAGTGTCCGGAGCAAGTATGGTAGGTCTGACATACCGGTGTCAATGTGTTCTTTTTTCCATTTCCAGGAGTGTAGCTACAGTCACGGTTTATGAGGTCGTCATTGTGACGACCACGGCGGACAGAGCCATCACACCGACGTCATCTCACACGCCGTCGCAATCTGTTCCACCGCGCGACCGTGGCGTGGGGCGTGGTCAGCGGAGGGAGGGTATTTAAATCGGCCGCCGCCGCGACCAAACCCAGTACCCTCTGAGCAGCCATAGCGTACAGATCTCCGTGGCAGCACATTCACAGGAGCTCAGTCCGTCAGTTCACCTGACGATAGCGACATGTATGATCGCCGAAATATTGTGCCCGTTGGACACTGTAGACCGGCAGTACACCCGTCTATATTTTGATGAAAATATGAAAACATTGCGGGTTGCATCCCCCCCCCCCCCCCCAGTTTACTTACGTTGTAGGTTTTTATTTTTATTTTAATTCTATTACCTTATTTTTCTGGGCGTGCTATGTAATTAATTTGGCTGGCATCATAATAAAATAATTGAAACACAGTTAAAGCTCACTGTACTACAGCAGAGAGAAAGCTATTCAGTAATATTTTCAGTCTATTTTTGACGTTTGCGTCTGACAGACAAGAAAACATGATAGGAGCAGCGATTGTCAGGCGCAAACGTCATAAATTGCCTTTTAAATGGACATGCTTATATTGTTATCTATCAACATGTAAAAGTTCTAGCATGTTTTATGGTTCATAAGAACTAGATGTAACACTTGAAACTGAGAGTAAGTTGCAACAAGCTTGAAGTGTAAATAATGGAAGCAAAAGAAAAATAACATTGTAGCAGCTAAACTGGACTACAAATATTCCTGAATAATCCCATAATTTTTACGTCATACAAGCTGCTGGATCAATGGAGCAAAATAGCCTATTATTAAGAGAATAAGCAACAGTTAAGGAGGTTCAATTAAGAAATATTTATCACAATATTGATTAATGAAGAACTCTAAAATTTGTTACAACTGTGTTTCAGGACTTTACGTTCCCAGTAAATGCCCAGCACACTTGCACTACTGATGACTAATTTCTTAGAAAGCTTCCTACATCTTACTAATGTAAATGCTTCAACACAAAAAAGAAAACATCAGTATCAAGTACCAAAAGCAGGAAAGGTGGATAAAAACTGTGGTGTCTCCGCCAGACACCACACTTGCTAGGTGGTAGCCTTTAAATCGGCCGCGGTCCGGTTGTATACGTCGGAGCCGCGTGTCGCTACTATCAGTAATTGCAGACCGAGCGCCGCCACACGGCAGGTCTAGAGAGACTTCCTAGCACTCGCCCCAGTTGTACAGCCGACTTTGCTAGCGATGGATCACTGCCTACATTCGCTCTCACTTACAGAGACGACAGTTTAGCATAGCCTTCAGCTACGTTATTTGCTACGACCTAGCAAGGCGCCATTATCAGTTACTATTGGTAGTGTGAACTATGTACCGTCAAAACCGACGTTTATCATTACTGGATTAAAGTTAAGTATTCCACCAGCTACGTTCATTGTTTCTACATTCAAATTTCCTTGCCCTGTTCCAGACCTCACGCCAGCCTGCGTGAGCTAAAACGCGTGCCTTTCGGCCTCCACTAGTAACACGATGTTGGCTCTCCTGCCAACCACAGAAAACAGTGAAATGAGAACAAAATTACTTTTTATTTCTCAAGCACACAAGAACAGCTGCCATAGCACCACTAGTGCTTAGTAGGCCCAATTCACTATTAAAAACAGTGTCACCCGATTTTGGAAATTTCACAAGGAACACCTGTCAAATGTTTTGGAAACACACCTTTGTTTAGCCTATGCCTACTTTTATTCATAAAATCTTCTTCGGAAAAATGACCTTCACAAACAGAATAAGAAGCACAGTTCCCATCAGGTTACAGTTTACACTCTTCCACTTTAGAAGCAACTCTTGAGGTTGTTTTGGAAACCTGTAGAAATGCTTGTTGCAAATTTCATCCGTTGAACCCACGTAATAGCCACATGAACAGCCAGGGAACTTGCAGGAGTATTTCAACGTCAATCTGTTGTGTTGAGTATTCTGAAAAAAAAAACATAAAAGTCTTCATTAAATAAAACTACTACGAGATTATTTAATGAAAAATTAAATGTCTTACCTTACAACTAATTGTGGACATTTTTCAGCAGGAAATCTCTTCAATTCCAATGTGAACTTTATGAATTTATAGTGAAAAAGCTGTTTATAATGAAGATGAGTAGTATGTAAATATGAAACAAATACAAATACGACTCTAACCGAGGACCACAGACTTCAGTGCAGAGCAAGACGATAGAATATTTCAAAACTACCACAGTTGACGGTTTAGACAGCTCTCATTGGTCAATTCTTGCTTCGTTTGACCGCTAGCGCCTCTAGTGATCTGGAATGGAACTATGTGGCTTGCTGCCTCTTCGCCCATATAGCTTTCATCCCCGTGGAGGATACTTTTCAGCAGCGGTGTAGAGGCGTATTATGCAAGCTACAGGAATGACTACAGTCCGCGCAGAATAAGGTGACCGAAGCGCTATGACCAGGGTTCGTCCAAAGGGCTGGACCATTTCATTCGTTTCTTCGGAGGGTGAGGCCGGCAAGTGTTTGCCACCTCTCGGCCGGTCGGCAGTGGCAAATCGAGGTGCACGCCCTGCAATGTTTCTCATACGATTTTACAGAAACTGTTCATTTTTTTCCCATTACTTACAGTTTTATATGTCAGGCACATGGCAATGTGCCCATCTTTCCGTTTTCGGTCATAGTTACTGTGATATTTACATGTAAGTACGACACTGCTCGAAAAAGTTTGACTGAAAAATAGGAGTCGCTATGATTTTGCATTTTGTGTGTATTACATAACATCTTGCTGCGTATGGAATTTAGCTAAATATTGGATTTTTCATTAGACTTGGATGGAAGCTGTAAGTAGGCTGTTTAGTTTTTTATATTGGTAACGCCATTTAGCGCTCTGTATGAAAATCACTGACTCTGTTGTGCGCAGTCTGTGGCTGCTTTGCATTGTTGGAATTTGCTATTGTAGTGTTGGGCAGTTGGCTGTTAACAGCGCGTAGCGTTGCGCACTTGGAGGTGAGCCGCCAGCAGCGGTGGATGTGGTGAGAGACATGGCGGAGTTTTGAGAGCGGATGATCTGGACGTGTGTCCATCAGAGACAGTAAATTTGTAAGACTGGATGTCATGAACTGATTGATATTCTGACTTTTGAACACTATTAAGGTAAATACATTGTTTGTTCTCTATTACAATCTTTCATTTGCTAACTATGCTTGTCAGTAGTTAGTGCCTTCAGTAGTTAGAATCTTTTATTTTGGCGCTCGCTGTATTGCAGTAGTTCGAGTAACGAACATTTTTGTGAGGTAAGTGACTCATTAAAGGTATAGGTTATTGTTAGTCAGGGCCATTCTTTTGTAGGGATTATTGAAAGTCAGATTTCGTTGCGCTAAAACATTGTGTGTCAATTTAGTGATGATCAGAATAAGTAAAGAGACTAATGTCTGATTACGTTCAGTTTTGCTCAGCTGTTTGAAAAGCAAATAATTTAAAAGGTTTATTAGTACTGTCATTCATAAATTTTTTAAGGGGACGTTGCAAAGTCTTTGTCACCAGTCTCAAGAAAACTGATCTGATGTAACACTCTGCGATCGAACCGCGCCAGTGATAAAGCCAGGATGAAATATCCAAAACTCTGCTCAGAGTTCATAAATGGTTTGACATTTTGGCAAATGACAGCACGCAAAGAGGAGAGTATTTTGCCATATGGCATGTGGTATATATCATTCCACCAACTACAGACATTTTGAGTAAACAGTAAACGAATGTGATATTTATGGGCCATTAACATTTGGTCAAACGAGAACTGTTACGGGTTTTGGAACAAAAAGTTTATTTTGTACCGAGGATGAGCTTCTTCATAATCTATTGATCTTACTTTTCCTCAGTTCCTCACATAACGAACGTAATAACCCACGGTTTCAGAATATTTTCGCAATTACATCTGCATATGTTAGTGACGTGACACTGTCTAAACTACGCTGTGTTTGCAAATTTAAAGATGAAAACAAGAGAGCGGTCTAAGCCGCTGCAGTCATGGTCTGTGCGGCTGGTCCCGGCGGAGGTTGGAGTCCTCCCTCGGGCATGGGTGTGTGTGTTTGTCCTTAGGATAATTTAGGTTTAAGTAGTGCATAAGCTTAGGGACTGATGACCTTAGCAGTTAAATCCCATAAGATTTCACACACATTTGAAAATGTTTTTTTTTTTTTTTTTTTTTTTTTTTTTAAACAAGAGAAATGTGTACGTTTTACTCGAAATTCGCCACTCATGACGCTTCTCTGAAAGTTACAAACGGTTAACAAGCGAGGCGAAAATAAATCGATGGATTTTGTGCGTAATTCCTTTTCCACTGAAGAGCCAAAGAAACTGACACACCTGTCTAATGTCGTGTACGGCCACCGCGAGCACGCAGAAGTGCCGCTACAAGAGGTGGCATGCACTAATGTCTGAAGCAGTGCTGGAGGGAACTGACACCATGAATCCAGCAGACCTGTCCATAAATCCGATAGAGGACGAGGGGCTGGAGATCTCTTCTGAGCAACATGTTGTAAGGCATCCAAGATATACTCAATAATGTTCATGTCTGGGGAGTCTGGTGGCCAGCGGAAGTGTTTAAACTCAGAAGAGTGTTCCTGGGGTCACTCTGTAGCAATTCTGGATGTGTGGGGTGTCGCATTGTCCCGCTGGAATTGGACAAGTCCGTCGGAATGCACAAAGGATTTGAAAAGATGCTGGTGATCAGACAGGATGCTTACGTACGTGTCACCTGGCATAGTCGTATCTAGACACACTATGGACCCCGTGTCACTCCAACTGCACACGCTCCACACCATTACAGAGCCTTCGCCAGCTTCAACAGTCCCCTGCTGACATGGAGTGTCCACCGACTCATGACGTTGTCTCCATACCCGTACACGCTCATCTGCTCGATATAATTTGAAACGAGACTCGTCCGAACAGACAACATGGTTTCAGTCATCAACAGGCCAATGTCAGTGTTGACGGACCCGTCGGGACGTAAAGTTTGGTGTCGTGCAGTCATCAGAGGTACACGAGTGGGCCCCCGGCATCGAAAACCCATATCGATGATGTTTCGTTGGATGGTTCGCACACCGACACTTGTCGATGGCCCAGCACTGAAATCTGCAGCAACCTGGGGAAGGGTTGCACTTCTGCTACCTTGAACGATTCTCTTCGGTCATCGTTAGTTGCGTTCTTGCGGGATCTTATTCCGGCCGAAGCGATATCGGAGATTTGGTGTTTTACCGGAATTCTGATATTCATGGTACACTCGTGAAATGGTCGTACGGGAAAATCCGCAATGCATCGCTACCTCGGAGATGCTGTGTCCCATCGCTCGTGCGCCGACTATAACACCACATTAAACCTCCCTTAAATCTTGATAACCTTCCCTTGTAGAAGCATCAACCGACCTAACAACTGCGCGAGACACTTATTGTCTGATATAGGCGTTGCCGATCGCAGCCCCGTATTCTGCCTCTTTACCTATCTCCGTATTATAATACGCATGCCTATACCAGTTTCTTTGACACTTGAGTGTAGAAACCAACCAAAGCGGTGGTGACAGCAGATCTTTGTGATTGGTCACCATGGAAGATGGGCATGGAGGGGCTCCACTTAACATTTACTTAAAGTATGGGCGTAGGCTTCAGTTCAGGACGGCATCCCCCCCCCCTGCCCCCCCCCCCACACACACAGATACAGCATTTCCCCTCCAGCCCGGCACACAGCATTTCGCCTACAGCGCCTGCCCTAAACCACTCACTACCACTACCGCTCCCCCCACACATGTTCTGCCTACTGTGCATCTATCGGCCACGATGTTCTGCGCGGACTCTACTCGAGGTTCTTTTCTTTCTGTACTTGTGGGGGTTATATGATGATGAACCAAACCATAATGACCCGCTGCAACCCTACGAGTACCAAGTCATTTTAGGTTATGTGGAGCACGAACAATGGGTAAAATTTCACCATATAACAAACAACTATGGATAAAATTTCCACGTATTACAATGGCTGTACATTTTTTAATATGTATTAAGTGATTGTCTTTCCAGTATGAGAACAATATGTAAGTGCTCAGCGAAGTTGCATCCAAAAACGAAAATTTTGGAATGCATGTGTCTCTAAATACACTCCTGGAAATTGAAATAAGAACACCGTGAATTCATTGTCTCAGGAAGGGGAAACTTTATTGACACATTCCTGCGGTCAGATACATCACATGATCACACTGACAGAACCACAGGCACATGGACACAGGCAACAGAGCATGCACAATGTCGGCACTAGTACAGTGTATATCCACCTTTCGCAGCAATGCAGGCTGCTATTCTCCCATGGAGACGATCGTAGAGATTTTGGATGTAGTCCTGTGGAACGGCTTGCCATGCCATTTCCACCTGGCGCCTCAGTTGGACCAGCGTTCGTGCTGGACGTGCAGACCGCGTGAGACGACGCTTCATCCAGTCCCAAACATGCTCAATGGGGGACAGATCTGGATATCTTGCTGGCCGGGGTAGTTGACTTACACCTTCTAGAGCACGTTGGGTGGCACAGGGTACATGCGGACGTGCATTGTCCTGTTGGAACAGCAAGTTCCCTTGCCGGTCTAGGAATGGTAAAACGATGGGTTCGATGACAGTTTGGATGTACCATGCACTATTCAGTGTCCCCTCGACAATCACCAGAGGTGTACGGCCAGTGTAGGAGATCGCTCCCCACACCATGATGCCGGGTGCTGGCCCTGTGTGCCTCGGTCGTATGCAGTCCTGATTGTGGCACTCACCTGCACGGCGCCAAACACGCATACGACCATCATTGACACCAAGGCAGAAGCGACTCTCATCGCTGAAGACGACACGTCTCCATTCGTCCCTCCATTCACGCCTGTTGCAACACCACTGGAGACGGGCTGCACGATATTGGGGCGTGAGCGGAAGACGGTCTAACGGTGTGCGGGACCGTAGCCCAGCTTCATGGAGACGGTTTCGAATGGTCCTCGCCGATACCCCAGGAGCAACAGTGTCCCTAATTTGCTGGGAAGTGGCGGTGCGGTCCCCTACGGCACTGCGTAGGATCCTATGGTCTTGGCGTGCATCCGTGCGTCGCTGCGGACCGGTCCCAGGTCGACGGGCACGTGCACCTTCCGCCGACCACTGGCGACAACATCGATGTACTGTGGAGACCTCACGCCCCACGTGTTGAGCAATTCGGCGGTACGTCCACCCGGCCTCCCGCATGCCCACTATACGTCCTCGCTCAAAGTCCGTCAACTGCACATACGGTTCACGTCCACGCTGTCGCGGCATGCTACCAGTGTTAAAGACTGCGATGGAGCTCCGTATGCCACGGCAAACTGGCTGACACTGACGGCGGCGGTGCACAAATGCTGCGCAGCTAGCGCCATTTGACGGCCAACACCGCGGTTCCTGGTGTGTCCGCTGTGCCGTGCGTGTGATCATTGCTTGTACAGCCCTCTCGCAGTGTCCGGAGCAAGTATGGTGGGTGTGACACACCGGTGTCAATGTGTTCTTTTTTCCATTTCCAGGAGTGTAGATGGAAGTTAATATGTTCCTTTTGTCTGGTAAAAGGTATAACAGGCGATAACGTTCAAAACTTGGATATTGGTAGTCCGTACTCGAATGTACAGGCGGCCCAGCATTTTCATTCACTCTTTAATCTAACAAGTGAAAAATACATTTTTGTCCTTCACGAAAACTTTCAAAAACAGAAATAAAAAAATTTGCACAAATATAGGTTAAAGTTTATTGAAAATTTTCAAGAAACGCTCTTCAATCACAGAGACTGCTGTCATCACAGGTGACACATACCCCCTGCCCAAAAAAATTATTTTCAACAACTCTTTCAGAAACGGCGACAAACCAGATCTGGAGAAGTTTGTGATCATGAATAAATAGACAGAGATATTACAGAAAGGTATAAAGAGGTAACCATAAATGTACTGTACTTGAAGAAACAGAAGTTTTCTGAACTACTGCAGATAGTGCATGTCAAGCTTGTCAAATGAAATTTAGATGCGGTCTGGATTATGGTCACAGGTAGTTGCAACCAAGGGTAAAATATGAGCATAAAAGTTCTATATATTATTTCTAATTTTTAATATTTTCACCAGCACAGTATTATATAAGATAAAAGACAAGTAGAAAAAGGCCCACGAAAGTATAGGGATATTTTTTATAAAACTTTTAATAGAAGAAAAATGTGTGGGCAATTTTGCCCGTGTTTATTGATTCAAGAGGTTTCGAAAATATGTGGTGTCGCATGTCTCACCAGAAATTACGCAACTAACGTAAATTAGGGGCGAGTGCTGTGTGGGCACATAGAGCTCCTGATATCTTCCCAGATGCGCTACATTGGATTTAGATCAGGCAGATTTGGTGACCAAGACATTACGTGAATTCACTAGCATGCACCTCCAACCATTGGTCTCCTGAAGTGCACCGTTATACTGTTGGGATTTGCCATCAACGTCAGGGAAGTGAGTGAGGAAGAAGATGTGCAGGCGATCGCTAATAACGTCGACCTTCTGGTATCAATGGCATCTACGGTGACTGCACCCTGCACACAGTGCATCGCTCACAATTTTTGCTAGAGACGGCTATTTTAAATTCGTCGCCCATGTGCCATCGGGTGAGCTCGCTCTTCCATCGTTGATGATGGTAGAGAGGGGGAGGGAGAGCGGCGTACCGCACATGCACACCACCAGAGGACACTGAATTCACATGGTCTCACTGCTTGCGACTCTGATTGATCAGTGCGTCTATTTAAGCAGCCGCAATTCAGTCCTTTGCCACAGATTCATTGTATCTGTAGAATTACAACATAAGTGCGGAAGACTGCAGTGAGGACATTACATCAATGGTACATGACATTACCGTATATAACAACACTATTGGCCATTAAAGTTGCTACACCACGAAGATGACGTGCTACAGACACAAAATTTAACCGACAGGAAGAAGATGCTGTCATATGCAAATGAGTATCTTTACAGAGGATTCACACAAGGTTAGCGCCGGTGGCGATACCTACAATGTGCTGACATGAGGAAAGTTTTCAACCGATTTCTCATACGCAAACAGTAGTTAACCGGCGTTGCCTGCTAAAAGGTTGTTGTGATGCCTCATGTAAGGAGGAGAAATGCGTAAGGTCGGAGTGTAGCCTATCGCAACAATGCTGCTCGCGTTGGTCGGGATCCAATGACTGTTAGCAGAATATGGAATCGGTGGGTTCAGGAGGGTAATACGGAACGCCGTGCTGGATCCCAACGGCCTCGTATCACTAGCAGTCGAGATGACAGGCATCTTATCCGCATGGCTGTAACGGATCGTGCAGCCACGTCTCGATCCCTGAGTCAACAGATGGGGACGTTTGCAAGATAACAACCATCTGCACGAACAGTTCGACAACGTTTGCAGCAGCATGGACTATCAGTTCGGAGACCATGGCTGCGGTTACCCTTGACGCTGCATCACAGACAAGAGCGATTGCGATGGTGTTCTCAACGACGAACCTGGTTGCACGAATGACAAAACTTTATCTTTTCGGATGAATCCGGGTTCTGTTTACAGCATCATTATGGTCGCATCCGTATTTGGCGACATCGCAGTGAACGCACTTTGGAAGCGTGTATTCGTCATCGCCATACTGGCATATCACCCGGCGTGATGGTATGGGGTGCCATTGGTTACACGTCGCGGTGACCTCTTGTTCGCACTGATGGCACTTTGAACAGTGGACGTTACATCTCAGATGCGTTACGACCCGTGACTCTACCCTTCATTCGCTCCCTTCTAAACTCTACGTTTCAGCAGGATAATGCAGGAC
The DNA here is from genome assembly GCF_023897955.1 of Schistocerca gregaria. NCBI lineage: Eukaryota > Metazoa > Arthropoda > Insecta > Orthoptera > Acrididae > Schistocerca > Schistocerca gregaria. The sequence goes on along the minus strand of NC_064923.1, from coordinate 72,950,546 downwards.
CACATGTTGAAGGTCCTTTACGGGCCTTTATGGTTACAGAAAATGTTCCGACTGCTGCTCTGGTCAGCACATTCTCGAGGTCTGTCATCAACTGAAAACGTCTGGTCAATGGTGGCCGAGCAACTAGCTCGTCACAATACGCCAGTCACTACTCTATATGAACTGTGGTATCGTGTTGAAGCTGTATGGACAGCTGTACCTGTACATTCCATCCGAGCTCTGTTTGACTCAAAGCCCAGGCGTATCAAGGCCGTCATTACGGCTAAGCACCCAAATTGCGTGAAAGTGTAGTCACATGTCAGTTCTAGTATATTATATTTGTCCAATGAATACCCGTTTATTATCTGCATTTCTTCTTGGCGTATTAATTTTAATTTTCAGTAGTGTAGCATGACATTACCAAACATTACTGATATTCGGGGACGATTACTCTGAAGTGACAAAAGTCGTAGGGTAACTCGTCATATCGTGTCGGACCTCTTTTTTCCCGGCATAGTGCGCAACTCCACGTTGCATGGACGCCATAAGCTCCTGCAAAGGACTGAGCCTTGCTGCCTCTACAGCCGTCCATAGCCGCGAATGTTTTGTCGATGCAGGATTTTGCGCACGAACTGATCTCTATATTATGTCCACTAATTGTTCGATGGAATTCATATCGTGCGATCTGCGTGGCCAAAACATTCGCTCAGATTGTCCATAAAGTTCTTCAAACCAATCGCGAACAGTTGCAGCCTGATGACGTGGCTCATAGTTGTTTGGGAACATGGGGTCCATGAATGGGTGAAAATGGTCTGCAAGGAGCCGAAAATATCCATTTCCAAACAATGATCTGTTCAGTTGGACCAGAGGATACATTGCATTTCGTCTAAACATTGCCCACACTATTATAGAACCAGCACCAGTTTCCACTGAGCCTTGTTGACATCCTGGGTCCATGGCATCGTGAGCTCTGCACCACACTCGAACCCTACCATTTGCTCTTAACAACTGAAACGGATGTCCATCGGACCAGGCCACGTCTTTCTAGTCGTCTAGTGTCCAATAGATACGGTCACTAGAACTGGAGAGGGGCTGCAGGCGATATCGTGCAAAGGCACTCATGTAGGTTGTCTGCTGCCATAGCCTATTAACGCCACATTTCGCCGCACTATCCTGACGAATAGGTTCGTTGTAATTCCCACATTTGTGTCTACGTTTTTTCTTCCTCTTTTTCACGCAGCCTGGATTTTCTGTTAGCACTGACAACTCTCCGCGTTCACCGGTGCTCTCGGCTGTTAAATAAAGGCCTTCGGCTACTGCATTATCCGTTGCGAGAGGATGTAAGTGAAATTTGGTATTCTCAGCAAACTCTTTTTGGATCTCGGAATACTGAATTCGATTTCTGAAGTGGAATGTCCCATGCGTCCAGCCTCAAATACCATTCCGCGTTCAAAGTTTGTTAATTCTCGTCATTCCGCCATAATCACCTCGGAAACCTTTTCACCTGAATTATCGTAATACAAATGACAGCTCCACCAATGTATCTCCCTTTTATATCTTGTCTACGCAATATGACCACCACTGCATATGTGAATATGCGCATGACTTTGTCACCTCACTCTATCAGAGTTCAAGACTACTTGAGGCGACGAGTTGAAAAAGGGGTCATGTTCACTTTTTTCCATATTACGTTTTCTGGAGATAAATTATCTTTAAATCTGTATGCTTCCGTTCTTTTAACATCCAGTCATCTCCCATTAACAGGCGTGCTCGTTAGAAGGACGTTCAATTAGAAAAACAGGCTTCTGCACGTAAACAAGAGTATATTGGAGCTGTTCCAATAAAAACCGAGAAACCAGACGATGTAAATTCTAGAATTCTACAATACATACCTGACGAGCAGAAACCATTTTTTAACAGTATCTGCTAGTCGCCAGTGAAGGTTGGCCAAGATAAAAAAAAATGACTCTGAGCACTATGGGACTTAACTTCTGAGGTCATCAGTCCCCTAGAACTTAGAACTACTTAAACCTAACTAACCTAAGGAAGTCACACACATCCATGCCCGAGGCAGGATTCGAACCTGCGACCGTAGCGGTGATGCAGTTCCAGACTCTAGCGCCTAGAACCGCTCGGCCACTCCGGCCGGCTGACAAGATAAAGATTAAGCATAAACACCATTGTCTGCTTTAGTATATTGTGCTTCAGATTGTGTTTTGAGCTCATAATGAATGAAGCTGTATGTTCATAACAAACTCTTTCATTAATATAATTAACATGAACAATATAAATTTGCGTAACACAACCTTTTCACTGCAAACAGTATGGTACTTTCCTCTTCAACATCATCAGGTTCGAAAATTTATCATGTCCATTACAATCACGCTCATTAACTAACTACAGTCGATGGCTAACGTATGGTGTAACGGTGTATATTGTTTCAAACTGCTACATGCTAACTCCACGGCACCATGCTTAAACCCGTTATTAACATCAACATTCTGCGGTGTCTCTTGAAAAATTTTCTTTCTGAGACATGGCCCCTTTTCCAACTCATTGTAAAAATTCAGCACCGCAGGAAAGCTTACACCTATCAAAAATTATACGTGCCTTAGTTTAGTTTTTAAGAGTACATAGAGGAAATAAACTTATTACTGATGATATCTGATTGTCTTTATTAGAAACCTCTACTACCCACTCCTCACATCTAGTCCACAACTGTCATGGTACCTTCAGTTACGATCAAAGGTCCGATGTAAGCACAGCTAAACATACCCTACAGCACAATACTTCCACAACGGTTTTGCATCCGTGACGTAGTTCATGTTTCGAGTATCAATTCACCTGGATGACGGAGTATCCAGGGACGAACATCTACCTGATGTAACAAGAAAACTGTTTCATACGACGGTGGACGTGTTCTGTAAATCTCAATGATCCCCTACCCACTGCAATAGTAATTGGCAGCTGGCCGGAGTGGCCGAGCGGTTCTAGACGCTACAGTCTGGAACTGCGCGACTGCCACGGTCGCAGGTTCGAATCCTGCCTGGGTACATGGATGTGTGTGATGTCCTTAGGTTAGTTAGGTTTAAGTAGTTCTAAGTTCTAGGGGACTGATGACCTCAGAAGTTAGGTCCCATAGTGCTCAGAGCCATTTGAACCAGTAATTGACAATGTCGTTCAGTCACCATACCTGAACCGTGTGCACCGGAATACTTTTCCCTTCAACAGTATTGTATCCTTTCGTCTGATTTGCCACAGACCGTTGCCTAACCGACACTGGTGTCCAAAATTAAAACAACAAACCGCTATTTCCCTGTCTTCTGTCTAATTCACAATATAATTATATAGACTGTTAACAGGCGTCCGTACGATCGTGTTCTGTACGAAAGTCTACTGACAACCACACCAACGATGACGTCAGTGCACCTGTCAGACCGGCTAGTGAAACTTCCTGGCAGATTAAAACTGTGTGCCCGACCGAGACTCGAACTCGGGGCCTTTGCCTTTCGCGGGCAAGTGCTCTACCAACTTAGCTACCGAAGCACGACTCACGCCCGGTACTCACAGCTTTCCTTCTGCCAGTACCTCGTCTTCTACCTTCCAAACTTTACAGAAGCTCTCCTGCGAACCTTGCAGAACTAGCGCTCCGAATGAGAGTCCAGTGTGCTAACCACTGCGCCACCACACTCGGTCGTTTATAGTGACCGAAACTGTATCCCAAAGACCAGGACAGTCCCACCCACATGTGACATCAGGAAGAGAGGGCAGAAATCTGGTTGTAAGCGGACGACAGTACCGCATTAGTATTGCACGGCAACTAGCATCCACAGGATGTGTTGTATTGTGGCAAACGGCGTTCAGAAGGCCTCGGAAAAGTGAACTGTATTCTCAGAGAGCTATAGGATGTGTACGTCTGACGCTTCTTCATAGAACAGAATGTCTAGAGTGGAGTCGTCGACATGCCAACTGGACGATGGTACAACGGGCCAATGTTCTTTTTAAGGAAGAGTCCAGATTTGATCCGGAGAGTGATTCTCAACGAATTCGCATCTGGAAGGAACGTGGAAGACAATTACGGGGCCCAAAAATTGTGGAAGGAGGCTGATATCGAGGAGGATCCCTCATGGTGTGGGCACGGATTATGTTGACCATTGGAATATCTGTTTATGATATTGTATGGGTTAATCAGCAAGGTTTAACTGCTGGCAGGTATCGCGACGAGATCTTGGACCTCATGCGCGGTTGTCGCAAGGTGCTGTGGACACAGGTCTGGTACTGGTAGACGTTAGTACTCTACTTCATAGAGCAAGGATGGTTGGCATTTTCTTGGAAACTGAAGATATTGCCTGCACGGCATGGCCTGTTCGCTCTGCTGATTTGAATTCCATAGAGCATGTCTAGCATGTATTACGGAGACAGGTTACATCACCTCTGCATCCACCAACCACTCTTGAAGACTAGATAGCTGATTTTCAGGAAGAATGGCCGTTATTGCCTCAACATGATATTGATGACATCATTCACAGCACGCTCCGTTGCTTTCAAGGCTGTATTGCTGCCAGAGTGGTGTAATGTGCGTCAAAGGTAACCGCAGCCGTGGTCTCCGAGCTGATAGTCCATGCTGCTGCAAACGTCATCGAACTGTTCGTGCAGATGGTTGTTGCGTTGCAAACGTCCCCATCTGTAACGATCCGTTACAGCCATGCCGATAAGATGCCTGTCACATCGACTGCTAGTGATACGAGGCCGTTGGGATCCAGCACGTAGTTCCGTCTTACCCTCCTGAACCCACCGATACCATATTTCACCAACAGTCATTGGATCTAGACCAACGCTAGCAGCAATGTCGCGATACGATAAAGCGCAATCGCGATAGGCTACAATCCGACCTTTATCAGTCGGAAACGAGGTGGTAGGCATTGCTCCTCCTTACACGAGGCATCACAACAACGTTTCACCAAGCAACGCCGGTCAACTGCTGTTTGTGTATGAGAAATCGGTTGGAAACTTTCCTCATGTCAGCACGTTGTAGGTGTCGCCACCGGTGCCAACCTTTTGTGAATACTCTTAAAAGCTAATCATTTGCATATCACAACATCTTCTTCCTGTCGGTTAAATTTCGCGTCTGTAGCACGTCATCTTCGAGGTGTAGCAATTTTAATGGCCAATAGTGTGTATCCAAAATCTACAGGCGCAAATCTTGCATACTAAGTAATCACAGAGTTTATTCTGATTTCAGTTATCGACAGGTCTATAATTGTCCACCGTTCTATTTTGTCCACTCTCTTGGAATGGTCCAGTCACCGGGCTGAAGTGGATCTTTGGTAATTTACTGTGTCCTTAGTATTTGTGCAGACCGTCGGTCCACCTACTCGGAATATTCTATATCATCTTCGTGGTTCACACAGGTGTTCCACGTAGCCACCTTCTCGTCACGCGATGACTGCTTCACTCTCTTCTCCATGGCTGTGCCTCTAACGCCATAGTCTGAAATATGGCACACTGATCAAAAGCGAATACAAAAACGGGTTGTCCCGGACTTCTTCGGGTTTTCGTCTTATGTATACAGGGTGTCCCAAGAGGAATGATCAATATTCCGGGACACCAGAGAAACGATAATTCGAAGCAAAAAGCCTACTAAACGTGGGCTGTGAAATGCAGATCTTAAGAGCTACGAACGCTTCTTCATGTCCGATGATGTGAGACAAATATCACCTACGGCACGCTCTTCGCCTTCCGTACTTTGAGAGGCGGATGTATTGATCAGAACAAGAAAAAAATGTGCAGTAAACACACAGTGTAAGCCAAAACATTACGACCACTGCCCATCGTGACGATGGATGCCGTCCGGTGGCGTATGGGCACGTGACGAGGTAACAAACAGATCTGAGCGGAGCAGACACAGACCTGTGCTCACCCTAGTGAAAATATGGGCTGAAAATGGAGAAATCCCTTGCAATAAGAGACTTTGACAAAGGACACGTTATTATTACTCACAACGTGTGAAAGAGTATCTCGTAAATGGCGAAGCTTGTCGAATGTTCATGTGCTACTGTTGTCCGCACCTACGGAAAGAGGTAGAAGGACAGTGAAACAACCACTAAGCACTAAGCGCTTTAACGTCCACGACTCTTCACAAATCGTGGGATCCGTCGGACTGCCTGCTTTGTAAAATAGAATGGAAGGTGATCTGTGGCCTCTCTGCCGAAAGAGCACAACGCTAGAGCACCTAGAAGTGTTTCGGAGCACATCGTTCATCGTACATTTTTGAACATGGAGCTCTGCAACAGACCACTTCTACGTGCTCACATATTGTCCAACGATAGCGTCAGTTACGACTGAAATGGGCTCGGGCCAATCGAGATTCGATCGTCGACCAATGGAAACATTTCAGCTCTTTGGGTGAATCACATTTTTGTTACACAAACGTCGTTATGGAGGTGAACAACGGCTCGAAATGTGCAGCGCTCCAGGGTTGCAGGCTATAGGAGCAGTATTACGCTATGGGAGAGATCTCCTGCACTTGCATGGGACCTGTGATAGTAAACTAAGAGGCGCTGACATCTGCGAACCACCTGTATCCTTTATTCTTGATGCCATCTCCAACGGCGATGTCACCTTTCGGCAGCATAACTGTCCGTGTCTCTCGACGGCCTCGGTGGCCGAGAGGTTCTAGGCTCTTCAGTCCGGAACCGCGCGACTAGTACGATCGCAGGTTCGAATCCTGCCTCGAGCATGGATATGTGTGATGTCCTTAGGTTACTTAGGTTTAAGTAGTTCTAAGTTCTAGGGGACTGATGACCTCAGATGTTAAGTTCCATAGTGCTCAGAGAAATTATTTTGTCCGTTTCTTGGAGCCAGAACTGTGCTAAAGTGGTTTGAGGAGCATTATAGTGAACTCACGTTGATGTTTCGGAGACCAAATTCGCCTCAAGTAAATCCTATGGAGCCCATCTGAGTCACTTTCGGGAGCAATAACCGCGTACGCAAATCAGCAGTCCGTTATTTACGCATATTACATGACCCGTGCGTCGACATTTAATGGCACACGCCTCCTAAAACCCACCAACTAACTGTTGAACACCTGATAAGCAAAATCAGTGGCGTATTTCGTTTCAGAGACGGACAAAGAAGTTGTTTAGCAGGTGGTCATAACGTTTTGGCTCACTAGGGTATGGTCTAAGGAGTGTACCTTAAGAGCTATGTCCACCGGAAGATGTGCGTCTCACAACAGCAAAGATAGGCAAATGCTCATAGTTCTTAACGTATACATTTTAGAGCCAACGTTTACTACACTTACGTGCGTCGAATCAGTGTTCCCATCATATATCTGAAAATTGATCATTCCTTCTGAGACATCCTGTGCGCCCGAAGTTAATTGTCAGGCTACTTCTATCGTTACAAATTAAAAAAAAAAAATATTTTCTTAAATCGGTTCTTCCATATAGAAACCTAGATATTGTTACATATATTACTTTAGAATGAATATTAACGACAACAGGATCTGTTGGATACGGAATAGAGTGCGGAGGCTAAGATTGCGCGAAATGTTGACCCGTAAAAGTAATCGAGTCGCAACACTGCACGATGTGTATGAAAAAGGAAGTGTGAAATAATTCGGGAATGTGATTGGTTGGTTGTTTGGTTGATTTTTGGGAGGGGTCATCGGTCCCATCGGATTAGGTAACGATGGGGAAGGAAGTCGGTCGTGCCCTTTCAAGGGAACCATCCCGGCATTTGCCTGAAGCGATTTACAGAAATCACGTAAAACAAATACCGGTATGAATCGTCAGCCTCCCGAATGCGAGTCCAGTGTGCTATCCACTAGTCGCTAGGTCGGAAAGAACAACATCGACCAGTCGCAAAGAATCTGAATTTCACAGTAGATAAAGTTCGGGCGCATCTAGAGCACAATTTGAAAAGAGAAATAGGTATAGCAGTCAATAGAAACGATCCGTCACTACAAACGATCAGTCAATAGAAACGATACGACAGGCGCAAACACAGTGTCCAAATTCTAATACTTATTAGACTTCCACTTTGGTTCCGCTGGCTGTGTCGTTTGTCGTGATTGCTATATGTATTTCTGTTTTCAAATTGTGCTCTACATGCACCTGAACTTTATATCAGTGTGATCACAGCATGTGCTTTAAGCATAGTTGATGATTATTGTGTAGCTGATTGTATGAAGATTGTATTCGACTGATCGACGTTCTTGATTTCTGAGAATCCACCAGTCGCTGCATAATGGGATCTTGTGGATTCCAACATAAATTAGAATAATTGTGTATCACCAGCTTATGTTAATGGCAGAGAGATGAAGAGTTTCACTACGAGAACCATTCCAAAACTGAACGTTAATCAGCGAATAACAGAGAGACTCACGTTGATAATTACTAATAGGGCACAGAAGCAAGTAACATAATCAGAGAACAGATTGGAGTTGGTGTAATCAAGACTGTAATGAAAATGAGGTGGAAGACGACGGTACATGAACCTAGTTGAATAGATAGTGTGTGGAACAAGAGCTTCCTTTTGGGATTCCAAAGAGTCAGCAACCAATGTGGTGCTGACCTGCCAGAAGATGAGCAGATGACATTCTGATTTTCGAGGAGCAACACGCTTGCACGTAAGGGAAGCCACAATGGACGCAATACGCTCGAGAAGGCCTTTATTTGTCACTTTGCTAGCTTAGTGCCTCTCTATTAGCTTAAGACTTATTCATAACGTTAAGCCCATGGAAAGTACACCTCTGCCTTGACACTACGAATCAATGGCCTTTAGTCGACTGCCTAACTTCATAATTGCATTTACTAGTGATTACTGCCACACTATGTCACCACCACCCGCTAGTCACTAATGTTTGATTGTCTCTCGCCAGTTTCAGGGAAGAAAGTCTGAAATTTGTATACACGCTTTTCACTGTCTCTGTGTAGCAATAGCATAGTGATATAGCATGTCTCGTAACGAGACGTCAAAGCAGTTCGGCAAAGTCTTAGTTTCTTGTTTCCTGTACTGCTGCCGACAGCGTCAGTAGTTCTGTTGATGGTCTTGCCACTCCATCATCGAGTGACAGACGTAAGACTGCTGTGTACTCACTGTTCCACTGAGGATTCTGCAGTTTAATCATTTTTTTTAACTTTAGACGCTGAAGACTGATTTTGTTTCGCAATGAAAACACTTTTGGCAGGGTGTGACGGCATTGATCCTAGTAAAGTAAGCGCAAGCGGACAATGTTGAAACAGATATGGTGACACTCGTATTGGTGAGTGCCCGCACTTCCTGATGACTGGACAATATTGGAAATAGTTTCAATTAGGCTTACCAAGTGGGACGTTAGTAACTCTTCGCTACTTAGCTGAACACACCGTGACTGCTAGCATCGTCACAAGACATAGGAAGCAAGAACAGAGCTTAACGTCTCGTAGAGATTGTAGTCATTAGGAACAAAGCACGAGCTCGGTACGAAAGTTTGGGCGAGGAAATCGTCCGTAGTGGTTCAAACAATCATCTCGTTAGTAGCCGTAACAGATTTAGGGAACTCACGGAACATGTAAATCTGGATGGCCGCAGGGGGATTTGAGCCGTGGTCCTCCCGAATGCGAGGCCCGTATGTTGACCATTGTGTCACCTCGTACAATAATAGGATAGAAACACGTGTTGCGATTTTAAGGAAATATCCTCGGTGTGTCTTTACCCGTCAGTATAATAAGAAATTTAAACTGAAATCGTTAAATTACGAAGAGACACATGGCATATTTTGTAGAGATGTATCTGTATCCTTACATTAACAAAAATGCAACCTTCACGTTGGTTTTGACTGCTAGGAGAACATGAACAAAAACCACGACCGCCGATAGCGCTACCCAAAAGGAAAGAGTCGGAGCCTAAAGAAGAGAATCATACAAGGCGTTGCATTTCAGCATCGGAAATAGCACAATATCTTTGCTCCTGAAATGCTCTGTGCGGGGAACGATTTCGATATATCAAAAATTCTGAATAAGTGTGTTTGAGATTCGGTTAATTAAAAGTCTGATTTATTCAATCCTGTTGACCAAATTAAGTTGCACGTGGATGATAAAATATCATTTTGGGGAGCACACCATCTGACCAAAGAATATGTTGAAGTTATCGAGATTTGGTAACATTTAAGTGAGGCCTATGATTGCCACTGACGTTAATCAAATTTTTATCTACGAGTATAATGACCACTGTTTCATTTGCTGACAAGAGCCTCCAATTTAATTCGCTATTAAATCAGTCTCACAGGAGCAAGGGAAGTTGGTGTTAAGTCGTTTACGTATGATAAATTCTTCCACAACTTTACTGAAACTTAATACTCTTGTAACATCCCACATTTATTAGTTGCTGCAATAAAAGCAATAGGAATTCTGCTTTTGATATGTTATGGTCTAGTTATGTGAAAAATAAATCTAAGACGATAAGAGCGAAATGCAGTAAAAATCAATGTATACTACTTGATAAAAACGTGAAACACTAAGAAGGTGAGGAGGAAATGAAATAAAACGTCACATGTTAACAGAGTATGACAAGTTATTTATGTGACTACATAATTGAGTCATATTTCTTTACAGAGGACTTGGCAGTATGAGCTCACTTATCAGGATTATGTCGCAGGCCCACTGGCCTCAACGCCCGCAATGTTTTGCCTGGGCAGGGTCTCTTAAAGTAGTTGTATCTCTGGTATCCGGCGGAAGCCGAATGCGCACCGGAGCAAATGGACTTCGATGAACAATAGAGGCCAGTGTCGCTGCAACGTGAGTATTCCACCGTCTCGGCCAATAGCGTCCCTCGCGACTGGCATAAATACCGACGTACCACGACCACTCAGTCGCTCACACGGCCCCACATCATGGCTGCCATAAGTGGAAAAGCTCAAGAGATCCGTCGGTCGGAGGACGAGCTTACTACGCTCATTGCCCTTGTTCACTAAAAATTCAGAAGAACTGCTAGCACAAGCGGTCGAAGCAGTTTCGTGATCCTTGGGATAAGCATCGCATGAAGCGTCTCCAGGGTGAATTCTGTCGCCGGCTCGCTGGATTGGAGAGAACTAGATGTTCACCTCCCCCCCCCCCCCCCCCCAACAAAATCCGAATGGGCTTTTGTCTGAGCCTTGCACCGCTCCACATTGAAGACCATCCATTCCATCCGCACAGTGGATGGTTTAACTTTCTGTGTGGTAGCAACTCTGGCCGATGCGTTTGAGGCCCAATCATTCAGGACTTCACGCACGATGAACTCCAAGATGAACACGATATTCTAGCTGGCGTTGCCGCTTTCAGACAAAGACCTTCTCTGACTGCCACGCACCTTACATTCCTGGCGGAAATCTAACCGATCTTACGATGGAAGCATAGGCAGTCTGCTCCCGGTTTGGATGGTATCTTAAACGAACACCTCCACCAACTTCCACGCAACCCTCTGGTCTTATTTACCAGCATACTGAACTGCTGTCTCACAACTGGCGTTATTCCCTCACAGTGGAAGCAGGCCAAAATGATTGCTTCCCTAATCCCTCGAAGGATCTTACAGACACTGCTAACAACAGGCCCGTTAGCCTTCTGAATATCATGATGAAGATTCTTTGATCCTCCACCGCATTTCCCAGACTCTGGCGGCGGCTGGGACAATCCGTCCAGAACAATTTGGATTCGCTTCCCACTTGTTGGCCGAACTCCGAGTCCTTAGGATCACGAAACATGTCAGCAACTGCTTTAACTCAAGCATGTAGACGCCATCGGTTTTCCTGGACCTTCAAAACGCGCATGATAAGATCTGGTAGGACAATCTTGTGTACAAAATACTGACACAGACGACCATCCTCGACATCCATGTGAAGATTGTGGATAATTTCTTCCACGATAGGACTTTCTTAGTTCCTCAGCAAAGTCAACGCTCCAGCTTACGTCACATGTCGATGGGTACCCCTCAACGCTTTGTGTTGTCTCGCATTCTTTTTAACACTCATGTTAAATATATACCAGGTCTCCCACACTGCCACCTGGCGCACACACCGATGATACGGCGCGCTATACCTCCGGCCGCAACACAGACCAGCTCAATGCTCGCCTCCAGAGGCAGGTAAACGCAACAGTGACATGGTGTTGCTCCAACACGATTGCCCTCATTGTCGCCAAAACTACGGTAGTCTGCTTTACTAAACGGCGCCCCTTCCTCTGCCACATCACTATTGCAGGCGTCCCCCCTTATACCAAATACCTACGTGTCCACATGGACAAGAAACTACTCCTCCATCGTTATGCAGAATATGTGACCCAAAAAGGACTCAAAAGCATTGGACACAGTGTTCACCAGAAGGGAACTAAACCTCGACACCAAGCTCCACCCTTCCCTCACCCATGGCTCCACTGCATGGGCTACGATTAGTGCCTCCTGGATGCAGACCTCTACCGGCTGCAGAATAAGGTGCCTCGGTTGAGCCTGTGTGCCTCTCCCCTCACGAGGGTAGTTACCATCCACGAGGAAACGGACATGGCCACTCTCACGACATCCACGCCAGAGAAGACAAGGCACCTCTATGCTGAAGTAGAAGCCCTACACGATACAGTCGCTGGCTTCCAAAATATTGGCACAATGCCTCCCTTGCAAAGGCACTGACACCCTGTTCCTGTCACCATCCTTGAGACTTCGATTCTGATCATGGCTAACTATAGCACATTTTTGGCCACTAATGAAGCGTTAGTGTTTACGTGGCCACTGGAAGGGTATAAAACATTGTAAACCGCCACTGTTGATACCTAATGTCGTTTGTAGTTAGTATTTGGCTGCAACCCGAACTTCCACCACCGCACTGTGGTATGGGGCTTCAAGTCTCACCGCCACACCTTCAGACTGCTGATACCGTTATTTACCATCTCCATCCTACTAGTTACTATTCATCGACTACGACTACTTCGCTTTGGTATTGGTTTTCCTCTTTGGTCTCAATATTTGGATAGTGGCTCGTACTTGATCTGTGTCAATAGTTAGTAGCACTCTTGTTTATTAGGTTGCTGTTGACTTGTTCTTGTTGTGTTGGGTCCGCAGTTCAGTCAACCGTATTGCTGGACTCTGGCGTGGATTAGAGTCCTGTCCGCAGGCACTCTTCCCGCCTTGCGCCGTTATCGCTTTCTCCTGTTGTCCTGACATGTACACCTGTAACCGGCTACTGGCACATTTAACAATGTCCTCTCCTGAGACAAGCTGGCCCACAACTGTTCTAGCTGGTCATCGGTATCAATAATACTGGCCCTGGAAAGCAGCTGACGTCAAAGGTGGTCGCGTAAATGTTCGGTTGGTTACACATAAAAAACTTCTTGGCTACGAAGTACCTGAACATCAAGACAGAGCCTGCATGCTACCTGTGGACAGAGAATTGTCTTGTTCTAAAATGGCATCACGATACTGTCACAGGGGGGATAACAAATGAGGACGTAGGATGTCTGCGAGGTACCGCTCTGCCATTAGC